>NC_053144.1:19372402-20034402 GCF_016808335.1 Panicum virgatum
CGCCTCGCGCACCTCCTCCTCCTCCCACTCCGCGCCGCCGCTCTCCACCCGCTCGCCCCTAGCCCCCGGCGCCCGCTTCCCAGGCCGCTTCACCCGCCCCTTCTCCTCCTCCTCCCACGCGCCATGGCCGGCGCCGCCCACGCAGGTGAGCGAGACGAGCCGCCCGAGCACGTCCGGCTAAAGCCTCCGTTGCATTTCTGGTTGGTGAACCGATGGTGCGGGTGGGGTGCAGGTGTGGCGGCGGCGTCGGCGGAGTACGAGGAGGTGCTCGGGTGCCTCGGGTCGCTGATAACGCAGAAGGTGCGCGCGGACACCGGCAACCGCGGAAACCAGTGGGAGCTCATGGCCAAGTACGTGCAGGTGGGTGGGCGCCGGTGGGTTTCCGATCGGTTGGTATGTCTTGGTTGTAGTTGTTTCTGATTGGGGGTGTGGTTGTGTTGTCAGATACTGGAACTGGAGGAGCCCATCGCGCATTTGAAGGTGGTTCACGTTGCCGGGACCAAGGGGAAGGTAAGCGCTGCTTGGGTAGTCGCAGTTTGGACTTTGGAGTAGTTTTAAGTTCTGAATTGCTTTGGATGTATTTTAGACTACGTGCAACGGTAGTTATCATGGAGTCATAACAATATCTCAATGACCAGTGCTAGTTCCTATTTGTTTCCATTGGGCTGTGTTTCCTTGTTGAACACTGAAGCCGGCATTGTTACTATCTTGGCATGAAAAAAGAAGAGCACCCATGAGGAATCATTTATCTTTGATTCTTGGGAGAGTGGGGGACTTGAACTCATGACCAACCATCACAACCTTTGGTGTGCTGATGGTTTATGCTGAAAGATGCGTAATTGTGGAGTTTCCCTTTCATGATAAATGTATCACAAGCTTTGTTTGCAAGGCCAGTGCAAATGGGTGGAAGCTCATTTTAGTTTGTTTTAGTGCTCAATATACATAGAACCTTGCAAAAGAAAATGTTTGATGGACGCATCTTGATAGCTCTGCATCTATACTTTAGGGTTCAACATGCACATTTGCTGAGTCAATTCTTCGGTCATGTGGTTTCCGTACTGGACTGTTCACTTCACCTCATTTGATGGATGTCCGTGAACGGTTTCGACTTGATGGGTACTTTTCTCTTGGAACCTTTATTTTTTATTATCAGTTTGGTATGTTTACCTTGCCACCATTGTACTTAAAAGCATTTATGGTTGGGTTGCTTTAGTTTATTTGCTTGCTACCGTTATGTACCTTTATGCTTATTGAGTGTCCTATATTACGATGAGTTTATAGGCTGGACATTTCGGAAGACAAGTTCATAAGGTATTTCTGGTGGTGCTGGAACAAGCTGAAGGTAATCATCTACCTGATTCCTTTATATGGGTAGTGAAATATAAAGAAACAATAGTGGATCTGCGGCATCTTTCTCTGAGTTTATGGATTCCTTGGAAACAATAATTGAAGTGGTTGAATTTTTGTTGTGCCTTCCAGGAAAAGACTGGTGATGATGTACCAATGCCAGCCTACTTTAGGTTCCTTGCACTGCTAGCATTCAAGATCTTTTCAGATGAGAAGGTTAATACTTTGCTCACATTTTATATTCATAATAGTTAGTGTTTCAATGATTTTAATAATAGTAAATGCCTGAAACTATTTGTAAAACTATTTCCATATGTGAACGCTATTAGGAACGCCGGCCCTTTCTGGACGCTATTCGCCGTAGCGTCCAGCTTCTGGTTCAGCAGTTCCGTCAGACAAAGCCGTACCCACTGCTTTCTTCTCATGGAGAACATGAGGCT
Organism: Panicum virgatum; assembly: GCF_016808335.1. Lineage (NCBI taxonomy): Eukaryota > Viridiplantae > Streptophyta > Magnoliopsida > Poales > Poaceae > Panicum > Panicum virgatum. The sequence continues at coordinate 19,374,190 of NC_053144.1, forward strand.
GGCATTGCCGTGCCTGATCAAATGGGAACAAATCCACCGTCTCTGTCTTTGTCTTGATTGACGGCACTAGCGCCACCGCCACAGGCCTCACCTCACGTCTGCAGTCCGATTGAGAAAACAGATCGGTTTAGCAGTACAAGAGATAATATATGAGAAATCAGCACAGAACTGTGATTAGTCATCGCATAAGGTCGTTAGAGCGATGTGGCTCTGAGTGCCACGCTGTTCGACATAGCGTCCAGATCTGACCGTGGAGTTAAAGATCATCCCATATTGGATGTTGTCTACCACAGTGTCCTTCCTAGTTTTCTAATTCTTGTCTCCTGCTCCCTTTGTTCTAAATTATAGGTCGTTTTGGCTTTTCTAGATACATTGTTTTTGCTATGCAGCTAGATATACCCTATGTCTAGATACATAGTGAAAGTTATGTATTTAGAAAAGCCAAAATGGCCTATGATTTGGTACAGAGAGAATATTTACTATTTATTTAATTTGAGAAGTTTTCGTATAGAAAATAAAAAATATTGGATACTTTATAGATACTTTCTGGTCTACAACTATTTAATCATGTAGTGGTGTAGCTAAGCATATCCCAGCTTTCCCTTTTTTTGGATTTTGAATCTTTTCCTAGTGAAAGGATATTTGTGGACATTAGCTCATCTAATATCAGACTAAATTGGTAGAAAGACATATCTTGTATCATAGTTGTTGAATATAAAAGATAGCTTCCTCCATACTTCACTCGAACTATCTGTAGCCAATACTCTTGACGTATACAGGCACAACCATTAGTAATCTGAATTATTTATGAGTTGCTTAATAATCTGCTATAAGTTTATTTAAGAAGCAATTGCCATTTTAGGACTATGAACTTTCCATATACTGTTCAAATATTATTAAGCAATTCAAAACTTTCTTAGCAGCATACTCAAAACTTTTTCTTTGTTTTGACCCATTTAAGCAGGTGGATGTAGCTGTGCTCGAGGTTGGTTTGGGAGGGAAATATGATGCAACGAATGTGGTATATGGCATGCTTATTTTATCATTTTTCTATTCAAATAATTCACAGTAGTAGAAAATTTCCATGACCCATATGATATAATCGCCGACCGAAAAGAATGTTGCCAACTACCTAGAAACTATGTCAATATCATCTCGAATTTGTAATTTAAATGCTGAACTTTGCAAATATGTTTTATATCCAAAAAGTTTGGACTAGGATCTCGGTAGTAATGCTGTATTTTGTTTACATAGCCATCTAGGTTCAGTTGCACTCTGCGTAGAGTCTGTTTGAAGTTCACAATTACTGCATTTTTTTTTCATTTTAGTCTGTTGAAACCATTGCCAATATCTTGACTTGGACAAAAGCCTAGGAGCATAGCTGACTTGTGCATTGAAACGTTTGCAGGTCAGAGCACCTGTAGTTTGTGGAATATCATCCCTTGGGTATGATCATATGGAAATTCTGGGTTAGTCATGAAACTTAAATACAAAACAGCTTGCATCCTCAGTAGATTTTGTTTCACACAGCTAATGTTTGTTCTTCCCCAGGAAACACACTTGGAGAAATTGCTGGAGAGAAGGCTGGAATACTTAAGGTTTTTTTGCTAGTTTGCTCGGATCTTCTTTGGCTGAAACTGAAATTTTCTTGATTCCCATCTGGCCTATTTTCTCGATACAGAAAGGAGTTCCGGCATATACAGTTCCACAGCCAGAAGAGGCAATGTCTGTACTGATGCGCCGAGCTTCTGAGTTGGGCGTAAGTTACATTTGACGCTGCACTTCTTTTTGGCTCCCACCATCCTTGGATTTTTAGTTTATCCTTGAACATGGTTACAGTTATGATCAATTTTTGATATAATCAACTTAAATTCTCTAAAGGTTTCTCTTCAAGTAGTCCAGCCTTTGGACCCACAGAAATTAGAGGATCAACCTCTTGGACTCCATGGTGAGCACCAATACATGAATGCAGGTCTTGCTGTTGCATTGGCTAATACCTGGCTTGAGAAGCAAGGTCATTTGGATAGAATACATGTCAAACATTCTGTAAGTACCCCAAATAGGTATCTATTTATATGTCTGCAAGATATTTTAGCATCAATTGTCATTCTACCAGTGAATGCAGGACACCTTGCCGCATCAGTTCATCAAAGGGCTGTCAAGTGCTCACCTGCAAGGTCGAGCACAAATTGTTCCAGATCTACAGTTGAACTCAGAAAATGGTAAGGATGGCAATTCTTCACTGGTCTTCTATTTGGATGGGGCACATAGCCCAGAAAGCATGGAAACGTGTGCAAGGTGGTTTGTCCACGTTACAAATAATGATAGAATACAACTAGGTTCTTTGAAGCAGCCTCATGCTGACAGGAATTCTAGGAAGGTATGCATTACAGTGGCAGATTTTCTTGTTGAATCTTTCTTTCTTTCTCTATTGCATACCATTGTTCTTTATTTATCATATTATATTCATTCTCTTTTGGATTTCGAATTTTCGCAGATTCTCCTTTTTAATTGCATGACTGTAAGAGATCCTCAGAGATTGCTTCCACGTCTTCTAGATACATGTGCTCAAAACGGTACATCAATAAAATTCCTTATTTCTATTTGAAGATCTTGATTCTTGACTATAATGATTGGTTACTCATGTGTATGATGTATGGGGGAAAACAAGTTTCTCCTGTAACCATTGCTGATTTGCATGTCATGTAGAAAATATATTTTATTATTTTATGATACCCTTAAATGGTTTTGTTTACTATCTAATTGAGAAGTGTGTGAATACTGTCGTACATTGTATCTGCTCGCTCTTCAAGATCAATGTATTTGTACTATGAGTTGGATGAATGCTTCTGTTGGCCCTATAATGATTGATAAATCATTTTTCTCAGGGATCCACTTTGAGCAGGCCTTATTTGTGCCAAACCAGTCACAGTACAACAAGCTTGGTTCCCTTGCATCACCACCTTCAGAGCGTGAGGAAATTGATTTGTCATGGCAGTTATCACTCCAAAGGGTGTGGGAAAGCCTGCCTCATAACAATGAAGGTTGTTCTAAACTTCATTGTGAAACTGTGTTTAGCTGTCAGCGTCTGTTTTCTTACTGAAACTACATAAGTCCATTGAGTTGAAGATGATATATGGAATTTTATGGGAATGATGCAGGTCCAAATGGTGCAAACTCAAGCAGGGCTAGCTCAGTTTTTGAATCTCTTCCACTGGCTATTCAGTGGCTAAGGGAAACTGCTCAACAAAACAAAACGACTCAATTTCAGGTAAAAGCCTTTGCTACAGTTTCTATAATACTCTCTCAAATGCTTCGCAGCACGTCGGCATCCTATCATGTGCATCCAGAGTGCTTGCTGCATGAATCACTCAGTACTAGGCTTAGCTAATCTCTCATGAACAGCAATGCAAGTTGGTACCCAATGCTGTTTTCTGGGTCAGCTAATTAATTATGATGGCAAGCCACTCTAGTTTATTTCTCCCCCCAAATTAATTACATAGAATGCCATTCTAGTTCATTCTATTAACTTTTTGGGTCGACCCAATGACCCAAAGTATTTATGACTTGCACCCCTACTCATGGACTTGCAGAATTCAGTGGCAGTTTATTAAATTAGTTGTGTAACCAACATTAATTCATGTACTTCATCATTAATTCAAATTGTTATGTATTGTTCTTCATCCTCTGAATCTGATTGCTCGTTTGTGACTGTGCATGTCAGTTATTTCATTCTTGTTTTGTTCCTCTTTTACATTATTTGGAATATCTGAAATCTCTGTTAACTTTGTGTTTTGCTTTTATGTGACTTTGGTTCTGCAATTACATGATATAGGGATTTTATTTTTTATATTTCTTCTCTTGCAGCTATTTTCCTACTTGACACTGATACATTTGCATTTGCAAACTGAACCAGGTCTTAGTTACTGGCTCTCTTCACCTTGTTGGAGATGTATTAAGATTGCTCAAGAAGTAACTTCATTAGGAATAGCACATTGTTCAGATTGAAATGGTTCCTTACAGAAGGATTAACTGGAGCCTATCGTATTTTTTGATTGGGAAATACAGTATACCAACTTGGTTAGAAGACTGGAAGAAATTGGAATGCATTGTGATTCCAGTGCCAATCAACTGTAAATTTGTATTCTTCTTGTTATTTTTTTTTGGCAATGCATGCCACTGCAGCCTCGATCCAGAAGAATGCAGCCCAATTTTGAAATGTACAAACAGTGTAATACATCATATCAGTCACGCCATTTATTTATACTTATCTGGAAATGAAGTATTTTCATATTTTTTATTCTATATGTATTTTTAGTTTCAGATGCACTTTCTCCCTGCATTACCTGTTGGAGATTAATTGTCAACTTGTCCTGGATATCCCTGATAGTACTTTGCACACAAGCAGAACTGACATGGTACACTATCTTTTGCAGAATGAATTCTAGGGAGTGAAATCAGATCTACATATATAAAATCCTGCTTGCTTCTGGGGCTTAAGAGAATGTAAGACTTATGTGTGAGAGAAAAGGAGGTATATGTGTATCACTGTATCCTAGGTCTCATCATTTTCCCCCTTTCCCCTAGTTCGAAGACCATAATAATTACTAACGAAATACTTCTGTTCTGATCATTCAAGGTGCTAGTTTTTGTTCTTGTTTATTCGTTATTATCCCCTATTTAGAAATATAACCATTTTCAATGTTATACTTCTCAAAAAGGCTAATGACATCTTCTTTACATTAAATCATCAAACGATGAAATGTATATCATTTTATATTCATCCTGTTTCTGGTTTTATTGAGAATGCATGTGTATTCTGTGTGTATTTCTGGGTGCACTAAGAATAACATTGGTCGACAGATAACACTGGCTTTTTAGTTTCCTTGGTTCTGCGGATGTCTTAGACTATTATTGGCCATTAGCTATCATTGGACACTAGGTATGGTCCATCCGTTTGTGTAGGAGAAAAACTAAAAATTAGAACCAGGCAAGGAGTAGTGTCTAAAGTTAGTGTTATGACATGGCACTTTTATTCTCACACTTCTGACCTGTTCCTCTGGATTGGAGCCTCCCTCTAATATTTCTCCTACAAAATTTTCTCTTGCAAATCAGGATTCTGGCATTGCATTTTAAAGCCTCTGTCACTTCTCCCACCTTCTCTTTGGCTTTCTTCTGCATCTACAGTGTTGCAGATTGAGAGCCAAAGTGGCGAGGTTATCTGGATACCATTAGAAGGGTTGTTGCAACTGCGCAACATATTTTGTTAGGTACCACAACTTAGACATCAAAGATGACGTTCTATGGTACGCAGGACAAGTGCAAGGCTTGTGACAAAACCGTGCATTTCATTGATCTCCTCACCGCTGATAGCATTCCGTACCACAAATCTTGCTTCAGATGCAGCCACTGCAATGGCACACTTTCGGTATGCCCTCTTCTTGACATTTGCAACCCATGACGCGGAGTACCCATTTCTTATACCCTCTGTGATGTTCTAAATTATATTTTTATGCATGAGCTGATGTTAAATTGTGCTAATTTCAGATGTGCAGCTACTCCTCTATGGATGGGATTCTTTACTGCAAGACCCATTTTGAACAGCTGTTCAAGGCAACAGGCTCTTTCAGCAAAAACTTCCCCACAGGTAAGCTTGAGTTGCATAGTTGCATCAGTGTTTTCCTCTGATTTTTTCAGAAGCATGGCATAAATCTTATTGCTATATATTGGTTTTCTTTCCCTTCAGGTCCGAAGGCAAATGATGAACAGGTACGGTATCCTCACAGTCTCTGATTGCTTTGTTTGTAGAGTTTTTTTTATGCATCTCGTAGACCAGAGTTCATTTTTTTTTCTTGCGTGAAGACTATTAAACAAATACTAGGATTGTAATCTTTAAAAGCTGCCAGTATGATTAGTCGTCCATGCTGTCCATTCAATATTGTAAAGAGTACAATCAGCAACGCGTGTCGAATTTGTCATGGATTTCAGCTCATAAACATGTTTTCTTATTGTAAACAGTCTAAGGTCCCCAACAAGTTATCCTCCGTTTTCTGTGGAACTCAAGACAAGTGTGTTGCCTGCAAGAAGACTGTATACCCATTGGAGAAGGTACAAACATACCTTGTTTTACAGCTAACATAACACCTTGCTTTTACTGTATGTTTGTGGGTGGAAACTAGCATATTGTGGCAGTGGAATTGAGCATTCATCTCAACTTTTGACAAATAAATTCAAGCAGAGGTACAACGCAAATGCACATGCATTTGCGTTTTTGGTGAATTCCACCAGATTTTGCGATCAGTAATAAATTTTTGACAGGTTCCACATGCATATAGAGTTATTTTCCTTTTCTCCAGGATTTCATCTTATTTGCCTGGACCTTGAACATCTGACAGTTTAGATTTACTCGGCAGATGACAATGGAGGGTGAGCCCTACCACAAGACCTGCTTCAAATGCGCCCGCGGCGGCTGCCTCCTGACGACCGCCTCGTACGCCTCCCACAACGGGATCCTCTACTGCCAGATCCACTTCTGGCAGGTGTTCAAGGAGACCGGCAGCTACAGCAACCTGCTCAAGCCCGCGGCCGGGATGAACGCTGCTGCCGACGAGCCCGAGGCCGCCGCGGAGCCCGCCAAGGCAGAGCCACCCGAGGAAGAAGCGTCAGCGGATGCGGATCAGGTCCCGGATGCCCCCGAGGAGCAGGAGGAGCACTGAAGCGCCCCCACGCGATGCACGCGGGCGCGTACTACTAATTTACTAAACTACACGTCTGTTGGAATTTTAGCCGTATTATTCTCGCCTGTTTTTGGCCCCAATTCTGTATCCGTGCCAAACTGCCATTGTTTGTTTGGCCAATGACAGCAACAATTTGGACAAGAATGGCAGGATGTGCCCGACAAGACCGCTAAAATTCCGCTCGGTCGTTGCCTGGTTGCTCGTGTCGCCGTGCGGTCGGCAGGCGTGACTGCGTGCTCGCAATCCGGAATACGTGGGGAACACATGCTGAGTTTCGCACGGAGTGCCGCCCAGTGGCGGAGGACGGAGGACGGAAAAAATTTAAGGTATGGCGAAGTTGAATTGTTGAAAGATTAAGATTTAAGTTAAAAGTGATATGTAATGTACATTTCAAAATGTAATAATCCACCAAGCATGAAACTTAGAAGTATAGAACATATAGAGAGAAATCACCTAACATTTACTCATTTAGGATAGAAAACATAAAAGATCAAGTAAAGAAACACACCAGGTAACAATGACACTTCAATTGTGTTTAGGTCTAGGAGACCTAGGTAATTGTACTTGTCTATCTTTGTTTTTCTGGAATGCTTTTTTAATTTTCTCAAGATCAATTCCTTTGAATATCTCTCTCTCAATGTAGCACACCATCAAGGCATTAAGCCAAGCATCAGACATCTTGTTGCGCAGCTCAGTCTTGATGATTTTCATTGCTGAAAATGCCCTTTCAATTGATGCCATCGCCACTTGTAGTAGCAACGCCAACTCAAGTTCAACCATTTTTGCAGCTAGGCTTGCTAGATCATGACAGACTCTAAACTGCTCAAGTCTTCTAACATGAACAATGAAGTTTGCAATATGTAGCCCATGCGCACCAAGCACCTCATATTAGAAAAGCATACGGGTTCTCATCACGAATCAGCTTCTGAAGGCCACTAAATTCTCCTCTCATATTAGAAGCTCCATCATACCTTTGCCCTCGCAAATTTGCAATATGTAGCCCATGCGCACCAAGCACCTCAACCAAAGCTTTCTTCAATGCTTCTGAAGTTGTTTCCTTTACACGCTTGATACCCAAAAATCTTTCAATTACTTTTCCTTTATTATTCACAAACCTACAGCACAAATTATACCTTTTGTTAGTTTGATAATTTGATCAAGTTAACAAAATTATGAAACCACAAATAATTCAAATGCTTACCTCACAACCACAGCCATTTGTTCTTTAACTGATATATCGCGAGATTCATCAATAAGAACAGAGAAGAGACAACCTGACATCTCTTGTTTTATTGCTTTAGTGACCTCAGCTGCACAACATTCTGCAAGTTCTTTTTGAATTGTTGGAGAAGTCATTTTGGCATTTTTGGGACATGCCACATCAAATGCAAGCTTCACTTCTTCATTTCTTGTTTTGTACCAGTCAAGCATCTCCAAAAAATTGCCCTTATTTAAAGAACAAGGTGATTCATCATGTCCGCGGAATGGCTCACCTTGCAATGTGAGAAAACTCACAATACCCAAAGATGTATCAAGACGAGTTTCATACTTGATTAGTGCATCTTTGGTATATTTTTTAACCTTATGTTTCACACTTCTTCTTTGATCATCAAAATCTTCATATTCTGTCCTACACTGATTGTGGATCTTTCCATCATGTTTTGGAAGTGCTAAGTATGCATTTTTCCAAGTGTCAAACCCCTGTTTTGTGAAGGCATCATAACCAAATTTTTCATCCATTCGATCATGCTTAAAAAGATAACAATAGAAGCAATAAGCCTTATCCTTCTCCACGCTATATTCAAGCCAATTATGCTGCTGAAACCATTTTGCTTGAAAGCACCTATTATCCTTTGATCGAGGGAAACTATAACCAATTGGTTGAGTTGGACCCTTAGCTATGAATGCCCTTCTAACTTCAGCTCTAATGTTGATAGAAAATTGATCAATTGGAATACGAAGTCCCGGATCGGTAATAATGTGATCCGGGTTGAACTGAGTTATAATACCTTCAGTTTTTGCATCTCATTCAACCTCTTCCATCTCAGCTGACATGTCATTTTGAAATTCTTCTCCCATTTGTTCGGCTATAGTGGCATGTTCCAACTCTTCTTGAATTTGTTCAGTTGCGGCAGCACTTTCCATCTCCTCTTCCACTGCTGCGACGGCGTTATAAAACTCATCTTCCTCTTGTTCTTCATTCTCCACTTCAACAGTACCACCTACATCGGTACTTGGATTTGAGCCTCTGCCATTGGACCAAAAACTCCTTGTATCTGCATTCCAATATGGGCGCATCACAGCAGGCCAACAGACAGCAGCAGCATAAGTTCACCAAAGCAAAGAAGAAAACACATGAAAACTGAAAAGTAATTCTTCAAATTGCACTTTATTTACCTCTTGTATTAGACTTGGCCTTGTATTTGCCCTTCCGATTAATGATTGCTCTTCAGTCTTCACTGGTTCAGTCGCTGGTTCGCCGGCCGCCGGCCGCCGTTGCCGTGAGCTCAGCTTGCTGCTTGCGTGCCGTCGTGCACTCGCCTCGCTAGACGCGGCTACGCTGCACGCCACTTGAGAGTCGCAGCCTCGTCGTTTCGTCTTCCGATCGGGATTCCTGCACGGCCGCGCCTTTCATCATGGAGACGAGGAGTCGCATCGGGTGGAAGTGGAACTCGATGGGGCAAAGGCTGCCTGCTGCCGGCCCATTAACCAAAAAGGAACCCGTCATCGGTCGGCCCAGTTCAACAAATAACGGTTTGTTCGGCCCAATACTGTATTTCTTCTTCCTACAGCCTCTTCCTCTGCTCAAAACGTTGGAGACGGAGGTCATGTGGCTGCTGGGGGACAAACGGATAGAAGATCTAGGGGTACTTGTCAAAAAATCAAGGTATGGCCGCCGCCACACCTTCCATACCTGGTGCCGCCCATTTCTCGACGTCATTCAGCCCTGCCCTGGGGGTGTGTCAAATCGCGGGCATGTATCAAGCATTCCTCCCGTTCCACGTCTCCAGCGTGTCTCGTCAAGATCCCGGCCGTGCGCCCGTGCCGTATGCCAAGCAGGTTTGCAGGAAGGCGAGTGTGGCCAGGGCAGAAACAGCCATGCCTTGCGATTTTGTTTGGCATCCATCAGTGGAAATGCTGGACGCTGCAGTCGTCTTCCTCTTCGGATGGGACTGCTATTAGGCAAATGCAAATCCAGGGTTAGGCTCTGGAGAGAGGAACAAGGGTCTGTTTGATATACAGGGATAATGGTTATCCCTCAACTTTTAGTTCCAAACTATTTCTCGTACATTGGTGAAATAATTTTGGGCTAAAGTGAATTATTCCTCCCAAAATTCTTAGCCCCTCTAAGGGGTGATAATGGGGCTAATTTTATATGATCCCTCAAAAAATGTGAGTATGTACACATATCTAGACATGCGAATAAGAGAAAGAGGGTGGACATTAGCTCATGGATCCAAACAACCTAACTTTAGCTAATTCTTAGCCTATCAATTCAAGTCTAAACATTAACTCTCAAAATTAGCTCTTGGGCTAATGTTCCAAACAGGCTCCTAGGCTGCCAGAAAGATGCCGCTGCTCTGTTCCAGCGCACACACTGTTGCTTTTTTAGATAAAGGATAGAGTGTGTATCCGGCTTCATTCGTCTCAAGAGACGAAATTAGGCCAACTTATTACAAGACTCAAGTTCTTGTCATGGCACAAGCGCCATAGACTGCAAGACCACAAGTCGTAACACCAATCAAACAACCAAACACACTAAAATTTATTTTTTTTAGAAAGTAAATCAAGCCGGCAAAATTCTAAGAAAGGTAGACTATCCAGGCGACGAGAACAACTGAACACACTGTTGCTGCCCACCAGTAAACTTTCGGCTACAGCCAGCAGTGACGCAGTGGCCTTGGCCTCCATTGACCTTGATCGAAGTCATATTTTTCCCCCCAAGCGTGCCCGCCATGGCGGCATCCCCTCCCTGACCAACCCTGCGTCAGATTACCACCACACAGGTGCTCCACGAGTCCCCCCCACCTACTCCACACCGGCGGCAGGCGGGGCCCGAACAGAGACGCAAACGCATCACACGCCGCCGAGAGCCGAAGCGAGGAGGAAAGGCGGAGGCAGCCAACGCGATGACGTCGCGGGGAGAGAGACCGGTGAGGTCACCACCGGGGATGGCTTTTGACAGGCTGACGCCTGACGCCTCTCCCTCTCCGCGCGTGGCAGGGGACAGGGAAGAAAAAAGCTGCTGCCCCGGCGCCGGCGGCGTATTCCCCGCCAGCCGCGCGCGCGCCAGCGTCCGAGGAAAATGCCGCGTCGCGATTTGGAGGGTTTTACATCTATACTATTATAGAAAAATGGACCCGACATCTATATTATTAAAAAATTTGGTGACACATCTATAACATCGTGTTTTTTTGTTTTGACGTCTGTACCATTTCATCCACCATCTGTTAGAAGTTAACAGATTCTGACATGTGGGTCCGACCTAGTGAAATGACCATTTTGCCTTTCCATTCTCACGAGTTCTTCCTATGCTCCTCTGCCGCCGGCTCCTCCGCGGCTCCTCCTCTACCCGCCGCCGCACGAGGCTCCCCGTCGGTGCTGCGAACGCCGCCGCGCCATGCCCCCTCACCTCCCCCGTCGGGGCCGCAGCCCGCCGCCGCCGCGAGAGGCTCGCCGCCGCGCCATGCCCCCTCCCTTCCCCGTCGGGGGCGCAGCCCGCCGTGGCCCTCCCCGAGCTCCGCCGCCGCGGCTGCGCGCTGGAGGCCTCGAGCGGGCCTCCTCCGGCGGGAGCCTCTGTCGCCGGCGTGGGCCGCCACCGCGGCTGCGCGCTGGAGGCCTCGGGCGGGCCTCCGCCGGCGCGAGCGCCGCCTCGGCCTGGCTGCTGCCGGCGCGGGCCTCGCCGCGGGCAGGCCTCCCCTCGCGGGGCGAGCCGCCGTGCGAGCTAGGGAGAGAGAGAGGAAAAGAAAGGTGGGGGAGGAAGAAGAATATGACAAGTGGAGCCCGCTCGTCATTGAGAGGAAAGAGTTGAGCAAGTTTTGGACCCCTAAAGGCATTATGGACTTTTTGCAGCTCTGTTGCCCTCCGTTAGCATCCCTTCCATCCATAATGGTACAGACGTCAAAACGGAAAAAAAAACACAATGTTATAAAAATGTCACCAAATTTTTTAGTGGTATGTACGTCAGGGCCATCTTTTGTAATGGTATAAATGTAAAACCCTCCGCGCTTTGCGTCGGTCTCCGTGGGGCTCGGCGACACCGCGACAGGCAGGCGAGGCGGAGAGCGAGCCTCGCCCGGCCGCAGGCGAGTCTTCGGTTCTGTTTGTCTCAGCAGCCGGCCGATTTTAAGGATTCGATTTCCAAAAATCTAAAAGTTTGATGATTTCCGGAATCCAGCTGATTATGGATTCTCGATTCTAAATTTTGGTAGTCATCTATTGTTTAAACTTTTTAAATCAAATCGGTTATAAGCTAAAACAAATAGAATATTCAGCGGCATCCAAGTGCTGCCGTTGTTGCATCCGATCAAATTCTCATCAAATTCGTTAGTTAAGACCACTCTCAGTGGGAGTTTTATAAAGAGTTTCATGATATTTAATATCACCAAATTTGCTGACGTGGCAAGGAGAGAGAAATATGAAATTTCATGGGATGTGAAGAGAGTTTTATCACCATAAAACTCATCTGGCATAGTTACCTAGTTTCCAGTCTAGATATTTATGTCCATAAAATTTCCACTGACATTGGTCTAATGGCACGCACACGTCCTCGTCGGTGGTACATACAAGCGTTGCTTTGTCGCTTTGAGCCTCCACGTATAGCTTTTCTGGACGATTGATTCTCGTAGCTGCGGGTGCAAATAAATCCAATTGAATGCTCGTTTTCTTGCGTGCGTTGATCCATCATCGTTGCCGAGAATGTTTGCCCGCTAGGCACCCTTGCACAGAGATTGCTAGGGTCGGTGCCAACGAGGAGTCGAGAACCTACCCCTCGAGTTATCATTGGATGATCGGAGCAAGATCCTATGCGACAATAATTTCCCTACGGCCCTGTTTATTTTCCAATTTTTTTTAGATTAAAAAAAATATTCCGGTCTTGAATATTCATAAGTGAATGTCACAGAGAAACAAATCTAGCCACAAAACCATAAATTACATGAGTGTTTAGACTCTAAACCTCCAACCAAGAAACATAAAAGACAAGAAAAAAAGAGAAAAGAAAGAAAACTTGAACAACTAAGGTTCAAACTTCTTCTACGTCCTTCCTCCAATCTTGATTTGATCCTCAAATATTAACTCACATCAATTATCTTCTTAGAAACTTTTGATGTAAAACTCGCCGATGGGCATGTGCTGCCATGGTGTCGCCATCAAGGACTCCAAGATACCGCTCGAGAGGAGAGCATTAATTGATGCTGCCGTCCGAACCAGTTACTCGGTTCTTTGGTTTTCACCCAAATATGTCCCTACACGACGAGGTTCTCACGGCAATGCCTTCAACCAACAAGGAAAATGATGGCTATGACATTATCATCACCGACTAAAACTAGACTTTCGTCCGAGAACCTGCACACCAATAAACAAAGCATGGCGTCTAGTGGCCCGGTAGCCCCACTAGAAAGCCTGTAGGACGTCCAGCAGGACCCGACGGAGGGCGGCAAATGAAGGCAAGCTCCCACGGCAGCGACCACTAGAGTGAAAAAGACATCTCCACCTTGAGCTTAGCCAAGCAGAGGATGATTCCGCGCATGCCGCCATTGTCGCAGCCACGGGCCACCGCCATCACAGCCCCCGTCACATCGAATATTCACACACATGTATGGAGCATTAAATGTAGTTGAAAAAAATAATCAATTACACAGTCCAACTGATTACCACGAGATGAATTTTTTAAGCCTGATTAATTCATGATTGGATATTATTTGTCAAGTAACAATGAAATGTGCTGCAGTACCAAAATCCAAACTTTTTCACCAACTAAACAGACCCTACATCATCCTTCCTTGTGAATGGAAACAAAACTTTTTGCCGTGGTGTGGCAAACCACAGCCGGGTGGCGGAATGCACCCGCCTAAGGCTAGATGGTGAATACTCGGGGGTTAGCTAGGACTAGTTCGATCTCCTGGAAGAACACGATGAACACAGCTGGTTTAGAGTGGTTCGGGCTGCCGGAGCGTAATACCCTACGTCCACTGTGTGCTGTATTGCTTGAGTTTGTGTGCAAGCTGGGGGAGGAGCTATGGCTATCTCTGCATGTGTGAAAACTTGTGGAACCTCGTGTCCACCTCTGTTCTAGCGGGCGTGCTCTCCCTTTTATATGTCCAAGGGAGCACGTACACTGAGCGGGGCCCCGACATGTGGGCCCGACGATATATTATAAACTACACTTTGGCCTTCAATGCCTCAGATCCGGAGATCTTGTCGTCGGCTTTCGTGCGTAGCTTATGACCAGGGATGGTCTTGAGCTGTCTTGTCGGAGTAGAGTCTAGCCTATGGAGCCGCGCGTCGAGATCATGATGAAGCGCCGAACTACTGACTCAGTCCGCTGTAACAGCGTGTACTGTTGCTCCAGTTAGTAGCTGGTCATCATGACTTGTTGCCCCATGCGCGCGGCGCTGAGTCTTTAATGCTTGCCTTGTTAACTGGCGATCCACAATGTGGACTGACAAAAGCTGCCCCGTGCCCAGCGGCAGCAGAGCACGCCTCAACCGCTCGCACTTAATGCGGGTGGGCGAGGAAGCTTCCAGCGGATGGTTTGCGCCCGCGTCTGTGTGACACGTGACGGCTCCGGACCACTCCCGAGCGCACGCCTCAACCGCTCGCACTTAATGCGGGTGGGCGAGGAAGCTTCCAGTGGATGGTTTGCGCCCGCGTCTGCGTGACACGTGACGGCTCCGGACCCCTCCCGAGCAGTTAGCTGAGCCGAGAGCTCACGGGGGTCCGGATAGGCACGTGGAGATCCCGGACCCATCTGCGGGAGTCCGGATGGCACGTGGAGATCCCGGACCCACCTGCGGGGATCTGGGTCCGCGGCCACAAGTGCTGAGTATTTCCACCTCTAGGACACGTGATGACACCGGACCCGTCCCCGAGCGGAAAGCGGGTCCGGGACCGTTGGTCCGGTGAGATGGAGTCGGACCCCAGGGGTCCGGCTGCTCAGCTCCTTAAGGCGTAGTTACGGATAACTACGCGAGTTTTGGCATAGTAGGAGTGAGTACCCCAGTTGCAGGATACCGACACTTTTTATTTCAGAATGGAAAGAAAAAGAGAAAGTAACCAGTACACAACTTCGATAGGAGCTGCCAAGGGGGTTTCACGCAATTCTATCGGATGTCACTACGTCAAGCGTGTCCAGCGTGGAAAAACATAAACCCAGCCACGGTTCACGCAGCGCAGACCTGCTCGCGACCCGAACCCGACCCATTTTTAACCCCGCCGTTCTCCCACCCCACCCCCCGACCCCTCCTCCCCGCCGCCTCGTTTTCCCGGCCAAGAGAGTGGGTGGCGCCGCGCAACCCCAATTCCACCGCCTCCGGCCGGCGCCGCCGCGGCCGGGGACCCCCTTCGCCCCTCCCCGGTTCGTTGCCCCGTTCCTTTCTCTATCGCCGCTCCCCTCTCGGTCTCCCTGTCCTGGTGGCGACGATTGGGCGAGCGGCGGCGCGGTTCGCCACGTCTTCCTTGGCGGGTTCTTTGCCGGCGACAAGTGCCCACCAGGTGTGCCCTCCCCTTCTCGTCCCCTCCAGTTGTGCGAAAACAGAGCATTTCGATCCCTAATGTAAGCTATTTGTATTCGGATCTGACCCAGTTGCGAGACATACATGTGTTATCTACCTACTGACTTCGATTTTGTTTGCAAAGATTATCATGTCCTATGCTGGGTCTGCCAGTGCCCATGACCCGAGTGAAATTCGCCGTCAATTTGGTATTCCTGGATTTTGTTTAGTGATTCCTCTATTCCCGATTGTTAGTTGCGGTTGATTAGAGTTGCAGTCGAGTGTACCTGTCTTTAGTAGGGGATCCTCATTTTCTTTTTTCTTTCTTTTTTGGGGCACCTTTTGATTTTATAGTTGCATTTTTATTTAAGCGTCATATCTTCTCCCGGCCGATATCTGAAGATGGGTGACTTTTTGCTTATTTATGTTATTAGGTTGGTGTGTAACATTTCTTCAAGATCTTCTGGTTTGTTTTTGTCGAATTTCAAACTTTCTCAAGCGAAACTGTATGCACTGGGTTCTGACTGCTGGTAAATATATTTGCAGGGATGCAAAAACCTTTGGTTTGGTACTCAATGATATTTCGGTGTGGGATTAGAGAATAGATGAAATGTTCATATCACATATTAAACTCTACTGTCTGACTGTCGGTCGCTGCCCTACTTACCATACATACCGATACCATCCTCACCCCTCACTCCTCAGTGACAAACATCTTCATATTGTGTCCATGACATTGAAGAATGAAGTATCTGTCCCATTTGTTTGGCTTAACCTGCTCCTAGTATCTTTTCTTGTTAAGGTTATTGTGTTAGTGTTACCTTTCTTAAATCCTTACTTTTGGACCGTCTCATAGCAAATACATAAATGTTTTCTGAAACAAAGAGGAAAAAAACATCAACCATAGATGTTGATAATTTTAATCAATACATTTTGTGGTTATTTGGTGGAAGGTACAGTGTTGAGAAATTTTTTATTGTTTTTCTACTGCCTACACTGTTCGCATACACGGCCGTTTAGCTCGTGTACACGCTACACAGTGGCTTACAGTGTCCGTTTAATCAGCCGTTTATCCTGTTTAATCACCTTTTTGTCCATTTAAATAGCCGTTTATACTGAATAAAACGGTAGGTGATCGTTTAGTCCGTTTAAACATTTAGGGTAACACGCCCAGGGTTTTTTTTACCGACCGGTCGGATGAAACCGCCGCCGTCCGGTTCTGGCAAACCGGTTTGACCGGTTACCGGAAAAAACCGGTCAAATTCAAATTCCAAAAAAAAAACGACAGTTCAACCGGTTTCCACCGGTTAGCCGACTGGTTAGGTCCTTAAACCGCTCCGGTTTGAATGGTAACCGGGGTGTTGAACAAAAAAACCGATGGTAGTCTTGCCAAGATTGCCCTATCCACGCCGATGTTATCTCCCATTCCTGAACTAACATAGTGTAAAAACGGGGGTCTTCCCATTCGTACACCCATCTCGTCGGTGGCTGCATGCTGATGTCAGGTATGGGATAGTGAAAAGAGTGCGAGGTATCGCTGTAGGAGGAAGAAGAATATTGTGGAGTGTCGTAGTCCGTCGGTCCAACCGTTCTCCTCAGCGATTGCGGTGCTCCATGGTCGGGGGCCCATTTTTTTTCTTTTTCTTTTTTGGTTTAACTTCAAATGCCCGCAAAGTATACTAAATGAACGAATATTTGAAAAAATTTGACACCATTAGATTCGTCGCAACTTGAAGTATTTTTAGGATTTTTTTGAGAATTTTTTATTTTTTTGAATTCAAATTTTAAGTTTTGAATTGGGGCGGTTTGAAACCGGCCGGTACCGGAACCGGTCCGGACCGGTTACACCGGTAACCGCAGTTTCCGGACTGGTTCTGGTCGGTAAAAAAACCCTGAACACGCCTACCGTGCTATTAGTTGATCCTAAAGATCTCCATAGTCAAGCTAAGTAACTGTGTTGATCTTAGAAGTAGAATTTGTGTCCGTGGAACTTATTTTCTGGGAATTTGGTTCCGAGAAATTTGCTTACTTCTATTTGTACATATTATAGCTTTTGTTTGTTTGTTAAGCTGCTCTTGCAAGGGCAGCAGATTGGCCAGATAGTTTTTATCACTGAATGTGTTTTTTGTCCCACTACAGGATTTTTGTTAAGAATGGGAGAGAATAAATGGATGGGCAAAAGATGGGAGGACATGGACACTGATGTCCTTGTGAAGATATTCAAGGAATTAAATTTGGTTGAGCTGTCACCAGTATCTCAAGTTTGTCGATTGTGGCGTTTGGCCTGTTCAGATCCACTTATTTGGGGCACTCTTGACTTTGGATTGCTAAAATCTAATTTTATTCAGACAAGAGCGTCACCGTATATCTGGGTTGATGATAGGTCTGACAAGAGACTTGCAAGGATACTACGGGTGGCTATGGCAATTAGCTGTGGGAATGTCAATTGCATGATATTCCATTACAATTTGTACATGAAAGATGAGCACCTTCATTTCATTTCCGAGAGGTAACAAAACCCTTGTACATTTCATCAATGCATGGGCACTCAACTATTGTAACTTAATCCTGCAAGTTGATTTTGAACACAATAGTTCAACACTTGAACTACATCTTATGGCTTTCTGCACAGATGAGTCATGAGTGCTTGTAGCTAGTCATGATACGAGCTCTGCAGTTGAATCATAAATAGGAATGCAATATCCAAAGTAAATATTCTATGTTTGTAACTATTCTTTCAGGCATTTTTGTGTTAGCAACTTTGGATAGCTGTTATTTCAGAGCCGTTCAAACTATAGAAGGGTTCTAGGGAAGGATGTTAGAGGACACTTAAGTTGAGAATCGGCTCCTTTTTTTTTCTTCTGTACACTACTCTTCTGATTGTATCTCGAGAAAACTCCTGATGCTCGAGTTTTGTGATCTCTCATTTTTCATTGAAGAGGGCTAACACTTTATAATTTTGCCTGATGTCTAGCAGATCTCCTCACCTAAAACGATTGGTTATGCCAGCATGGAACCGCATAACCAGAGTGGGAATATGCCAAGCTATCCAAAGGTGGCAAGAGCTGGAGTCCTTGACAATGCCTACCATCGGACATCCTCCGTATATTATGGAAGAGATAGGCAGAAGCTGCAAGAATTTCACAGAACTTAAGGTCATGGGCTCATTTGATCACCAATTTGCCTATGCGATTTTGCAGTTCCTTCCAAAGCTGAAAGTATTGAGCCTTCGTTGCTCAAAAGTGACCATGGATGCACTGCAGTATCTACTGCACTCGATGGAATATCTTGAGGTTCTGAATATTTCCCACTCCCTGCTGTTGGTCATCGCGTCAAATGGGCGGAAGCAAGTGGTTCATGAGCTGGATGGCCAAATTCTCGAGAGAGCTTCACGGCTGCGTGAATTCCACTACTGCCAGAGCAGGACGTGCCTTGCATGCCAGCGGATGGTGGTGGATGAAGGCATCATGCGCTGGTACAGGTACGAGGATTGGTTTTGGCGTCGAGATGAGGTCAGGTCCCTTGACCTGAAAGATTATGGGAAGCTATTTGATGCTGGTTGCGAGAGGTTGACGTCTGTAGATTAGATGGTTATTAAAGCAGGTATAAAACCCGCCTCCTCACTGTAGAGACTCGTTGACCTGGCTTTCGTAAAACAGAACATAGCAACCACCGAGTTGTAACCATAGATAAATAATATTGGACAATGATGTCGGTGAATGGTGTGTGTGTGGGGTGTGTAGGTAGTGCTGTAAATCCAAGAATAGCTGGTCATATTTGAATGGGTTGTGCTAGTCTCTATGGTGACTGCAACAATGGAGTGGACCATGTGCTTTCAAGTTTCTAATGATGTTGCATGAAACCAATGTACTACCAGCTGGTGTCCACGGTGGCTATCATCCAAACGCGCCCTTAGTGTTTAAAAAATTCAAAGTAAAATTGGTATAAGTTTACGCACTGGTTTTGATTTGAGTACTTGCTTTAACATCCGAAAGTTGGGCTTTGACAGGATTTTGACGGGAGGCCAAAACGTAAACAAATAATCCGAGTTGGGCTTTAACTCGGATTCTTTAACATCCGAAAGTATGTGACACTTAACTAGTACATCACTAGGATACTTTCATTACGACTCCTAGAAGCAAAAGCAAATGAGACACCTTGATCTCCCATATCACACGTGCACCGAGTTTATAGACACTTGGGCTGATTTACTTCTTCATCTCCTTCTGCAACCCTCCCTAGACCCACCGCCCCACCGCTAGCTCCGCGCCCTGGGTACGTGTGTTGGACATTCATAGATGGGTCTGATAGCTACATAGGAACAACATCACTATTATTTTTTTAAAATCACTAGGATCCAGAGCTTCCATGAACACTGCCGTCGTCAGCTATTCCGTCAGCGTGAATGTTCTAGAAGGCGTTTTTGGCTGCCCTACAAAACCGTACCAATTTGTGAAACAAAATGCATAAAAGGCACAACAGTACTTCTTGTTCAGTAAACGCTCATAACCAAATATTAATGCAGTTACACATTTGTTAGCCTGTTCGCAGTGGTGGATCTAGAAAAAAATATTATGAGACACTTATTCACTTTGTCTTCTAACTATAGCTACTCCTTTCAAGCTTCAACGACTACAAATTTATAGGGGGCTTAGGAGGGGCTTCATGCTTCTAGCACAAGTAGGAGGGACTCGAGTCCTGGCTGACCCGATGCTAGATCCTCCCTTATTTGCAATTCTAGAATTTTTGCTGAATCCTTGCATTCAGCATAAACTCTTGTTTCCAACTTCCAAGTAAATCCTTGCCCAAATACAATTGTCAAAATGTAACCAAACCGAGGATACAATCACACAAAGGCAAATTATCCTTATCCTAGCAATCTCTTTTTTTTAAGGATTATCCTAGCAATCTCAACAGTAGAGAACTCTCTCTTTCGCAAAAAAACAAACAAACAGTAGTGCTTGTAAACGAGACGACGGATCGGGGTCCCACTTACATCTGGGCCCTGGATCCGAGGCGATCCGATTACCCAAGATTCTGGACCTCGAGATCTCCGCTGCACAGCCCAGCAGCCTGGGCCATCGTTCTCACTGAATTTACGGACCCACTCGTCATACTCAGACAGGGCTACCTACGCAAATCCCCCCCCCCCCCCCCCCCCCCCCCCTTCGCTTTATAAAAGCTGCGGATATTTTGCTCCGCCTCCTCTGTCCTCTTCCTCTACCTTCTTCCCCAGCCGCGCGAAAAGACGAGACTACCCCGCTGCCTCGAAGTCAGAGGGGGACTCGAGGAGAGGGGGATAGGGTAGCGCATCGTCGTCGCTCCGGTCGTCAGCGAGCAAGCAGGCAGCGATGGCGGTGGAGGTAGCGGAGCTGTGGGAGACGCTGAAGCAGGCGATCTTCGCTTACACGGGGCTGTCCCCGGCGGCCTTCTTCACGGCCGTGGCGGTGGCGGCCGCGCTGTACCACATCGTGTCGGGGCTCTTCGCGCCCCCGCCCCCGCCGCCGCCGCGCCCGCGGGAGGAGCCCGAGGCGGAGCCGCTCCCGCCGCCCGTGCAGATGGGGGAGGTCTCCGAGGAGGAGCTCCGCCAGTACGACGGGTCCGACCCCAAGAAACCGCTCCTCATGGCCATCAAGGGCCAGATCTACGACGTCTCCCAGAGCAGGTCTGTTCCTTGCACCAAAACCCCAAGATTTTTTCAGCTACCGGATTCTACTGTAGCCGAATCAGTGTATCATTTTCTATCGATTAGATCGTATACAGAGAACGGCCGACACTAGTTGCTGTATGATTGTTGATGAGGTCGCACAATCGGCTGGGTTTGCCATGTAGTTAGTACCATGTGGGTGACCTGACTGAGTAGTGGTTACCGGATTTTTTTTTAGCTCGTAACGATTTGAGTTATCAATTTTGCGTCGAGAAATTTCAGAATTTCTGTCCCAATTTTTCAGGCAACTGTAGAGTTGTTATTTTCGATGATTGGAGTGATTCGGGTGATAAATTTGCTTGAATTTCTGTGAGGCGATTGAATGTTTTGTCTTATTCGAGGTCTTTGAGCTTGTCCCTTCCATCTTCCTGGCTAATGGGAGGGGGTTCTCCTTGAATGTTTTGTCGCAGTCCGTGTTTCAGTTGCATGGATGATATCGATCGGGCAGGCGAAAGAAGATACGGAAACTACCAATTAACTGCACTGTTGTTTGTTAGTGATGATTTGCCATTTTGATGATTTGTAACGTTTGTAACCGCCTGGTATTTCAGCCCATCAAGGTCAAAACATCGGTATTTGCAGAACATGGTGAAGCAAACTGGTTTGATTGATTATTATTTGTGTAATATGAAATACCACTATGGTTAGCTAGGGGGGGAAACTGTAGTGGGTGGAAAGTTAAGGTGTGTGCATCGTAGGCTCATAGCGAATCTTCAGGCCTTGGCATCAATTTCCTAATGTTTGCTGAGGTTGCTTTCACTGACTTTTTCTTTGCACAACCTTTGGATATTTATAAAGCTTGATATTGATGTAATTATTTGGATACTTGATTAGAATCTTTTGAGCACCGGTTGACTGTATGCCATCTGGGGGCTTTGGAGTTGCTAATGACAAGTATATTTGGTAGCGATTGCCTGATTGAAGATATATCCGATACTCATAATAAATGACAATACCAAAAGTTTGGCAGGCTACCAGCTGTGTGCCTGAACAACCTGGGTGCCATTGTTACTTCTGTAGATTCCCTGACTTACTAGAAAGATAATTTTGTGCCATAAGAAGGTTTTGTCGTATGATTAAATGTGTGGTTTTGTACTTGGAGGTGAAATTATCTCCTAAAATTGTAAAGTCTCCGAAACCTAAAAGGATTGTGGTATGTTTACTTGTAAAGTTGTTCTGATTCAATGGGAGATCAGGTAGGTGCTGAAGCCACTATCACTGTATGCTTTTCAGTTGGCACTGGAAGAATTAGTGAGAGTTGTTTTTCTGTCTGTTCCTTTATTCTGTAGTATTTCTGTGATTGGGAACAGCAATGGAATAAGATATGTGATATCACTTATCTATCCCTTGGTTTACGAGCTGCAGTGGGTGGTGTAGCCATATCTTGTGGGTGGATGATGACATTTTAGAAATTCTTGTATCTGTTGTATTACATGCACGTCTATCTTCAAATGGACACATGCTTTGACAATTACAATCATTTATCTATTGCACCACTGTCCATGCAAAGCACATGCACCCTTTTAGGTGAGGGATCATTTTCCATGATGTATGCATACTGTACACAAGTATAGCTGTGCTAATTTTGATCAGTTGTGAATTAATTTGTATCCAGAAATGTGTTGGTGAAGCTATGTTTCGCATCAGTTATTTTTTTCTTTCCTCATTTTACTTACAATATTACATTATGTAATTGTATTGTTTATTTTATGGCCTTATGCAGAATGTTCTATGGTCCTGGTGGACCTTATGCTCTATTCGCTGGTAAAGACGCCAGCAGGGCTCTAGCCAAGATGTCCTTCGAGCCACAGGACTTAACCGGCGACATTTCTGGCCTTGGTCCCTTTGAGCTGGACGCCCTGCAGGACTGGGAATACAAGTTCATGAGCAAGTACGTGAAAGTTGGTACCGTCAAGAAGACTGTCCCCGTTGAAGATGGCAACACCGCAAGCACAGCTGCTCCTGAAACCAGTGAGACCGCACCCACGGCACCAGCAACTGAAGAGAAGCCGAGGGAGGTAGCTGTGGAGGAAGTGAAGGAGAAGGAAGCTGCTGCTGCTGAAGGCGCCAAGGAGAGCTAGAGTGGCTCAGAGCTCCTGCGTATGCGGCAAATAAATGGACATGGTTCCGTTGGTTTCGTGTCAGGGCACTGCCATCCTCTCCTATCAGCGACATAGCCTGTGTAATTTGGATATGTAATCTGGACCAGCGCCATGGCCCTACTGGGCTTTATATTATTATCAGTCGTCATTGTTGATTTGGAGTACAAAGGCATCCAGTTGTGCAATCCCTCCCTCTGTTAATATACTTGTTTTTAGTACTCTATGTTGCAGTTGCGTGCGTTGCATTTTTCCCCCCGGACAAAAGTTTTAGTACATGCATGAAGACCCATAGAATTTCGTGCAAATTTATATTTAAATAGAAAAGCAACAGTTACTGGTTTTATTCAAATTAAATTCCATTTATATCATTATATTTTTTACGATAATATCTTCACTTCAATATGTTTGGATGAAGTATCTTTTGAAACAATTTTGTTTTCTTCTGGAACAAATTTTTTTGGAACATTTTTACATTCTGAAAATACTCTATATTTTGTAATGGAACATTTGTATTTCTAATTTCGAATATTTTTTCATAGAATATCAATCTAGATTATTTTTTAAGTTTAAACAATTGTTCTACCTTTCCAATAAAATTGTTCCAACTCAATAAAAAAAATTCTTCCAGCTATAATAACCATTCAAATATATTTGAGAAGAGTAACCTTATTTTGAAGATATGGTGGTAAAAAATGTTGTGGCGCAATTAGAGTTTAATTTGAACTCTTGTTTTTGGATTAAAGTTTTTTTTAATCTAGATTGCAGCATGCGAGCTGTCATGCCTTGTGGAATCTTGTGGAATCTGTGTCCATGCGCATACCGGAGGCAGGCGGGAAAATGCCTTGCGACAGCCTACTAGAAGTCTAGGAGCGATGAAAAGAATTCCAATCACGCGCTACTCCCATCAGCCCCCACTTTCCCCTCTCCGTATAAGTACAGTACTGTAGCATCTAGTTTCTTCTATGCCCTCACCCATTTCGTAGGAAAGAAAAAGAAAAATCTATGTGATATTGATTTCTTGCGAGATTCCACCCACATGGGGTGTGATGTGGAAGTCTTCTAGTCAGCAAACTGATTTGTTTTTTTTTTTGAGTCGCAGCAAGACTGAGGTTGGGTCAAAGCCATGTGTTCAAAGGGCTTGAATAGTTGAATGGCATGGGAAAGTTGATGTGTTGGTATGTGGATCCTTGTCAATTCTCAACATACGATAGAGACATAGAGTGGCCTCTATTTGAAAATTGATAATTGATATAGTAGTAGTAGATATTATCGACAATGATGGGGGCGTTCCGTGGTAAAAAAATCAGTACACTTTCTCCGCTTGCTCCTGTGCAGGGTCGCCAAAGTTCTTGGCGCTACTTATACTTGCCTGAAGTTCTCAGTTTATATATTTTTTTATGCCAATGCTTTCTGTGAACATATCAATCTGTATATTTTTCTCAAACAAGGTAAATCCGGCAAGCAATATATTGGGAAAGAAAATATTTGAAGAAACGAACGGAAGCAGAGCCCACGACGTCTTGGGCTTGTACGTCCAGTTGTACCAGCGGGCCTTGTAAGCCAACACGCGCTGGTTTCAGCCCATCAACACAGAGAGTTTGCAGCAGCGCGTGCGTGAAGGCGTGTAGCCGTCTGCCCGTTTTAGTCCCACCTCGCCCGGCCGAGCAGGCGCGGAGGCCTCACCTCGCTGTATAACCAGACCCAGCCCTCCGTTGCAAAGCATACCTTTCTCGGCCTTTTGGCTAAGATCAAGTGTGTATCTGTTTTTAATATTTGATATGTGGATCATGCGTCCACTTTGATATTAAATTTATTTTTTATGGGGAGGGCCCACTACAGTAGCTTGCTACTGGGGCCCTCGAGCGTCGCCCGGGCGCGCCCCAACCAAACCAAAATCAAAATTTGTTTTATCAGCAAAGCACTCACCAAACAAAAGTCAAAAATGTCTTCTCAGCAAACCACAAAGAGTGTGAACGAGAATTACGTGAACGATGCTGTTTCTGTTGAGTTAGTGGGGTAGACAAAAGGGGTCTCCTGCTTGGCAGCAGCAAGTCTTTCCGCTGTCACAGAATGGCGTCCTGCTCCGTCTTCACCCCACCGGCGCTCTCAGCGTCGGCGCCGTCCGGCCACGGCCGCCAGCGCGCGATCGCGGCCGTATGTCTCCCCGGTGTTCGCGGCAGCCGGCCCGCGTCCCGCGGCGTGCGGTGCAGCGCCGGGCAGGGCGGCGTCAAGGTCCCGGCGAAGCGTAAGCCCTCGCATCGAATCGAAGCCACCCCCCTCGTGTAGAGTTGGCGTGGAAATCTGACGGTTTTTTGCCGGGTGGGTCATGGGTGGGCGCGGCGGCAGTGTCGGAGCTGTGGGCCGCGGCGAAGGACGCGCCTACGCTGGCCGTGCTCGCGGGCGTGGCCGCGGCGGTGGCGATCTACAAGGTTGGGTCCGGTCTCCTCGCGCCGCGCCCTCCGCCGCCGCGTCGGGTGGAGACCCAGACGGCCCCACCGCCTCCGGTGCCGGAGCCGGTGCAGGTGGGTGAGATAACGGAGGAGGAGCTGCGGCAGTACGACGGGTCCGACCCCGAGAAGCCGCTGCTGATGGCCATCAAGGGGCAGATCTACGACGTCTCCCAGAGCAGGTTGCTTCCCTTGATTCCTTCAACCCGGAGCCTCTTAATTCTTCATTCATCCCGTTGCAACGTTGCTAGCCTGCTTTGCAGTAGTGGGTTTATGGTTGTTGCATCTAAGTTTTGTTCTGATCGATTGTTCAATGATAGTCAATCAGTGCTTCATTCTCTTCATTTGTAGAACTGCCGCTTTACAGAAGCACCCCTCTTAATTTTGAAGAGTTCTTGCGCCCTACTAATGTGAAATGAAGCAGGCAATGTTCTGAATTTGGGATGTCAACTGTAGGTTGTGACCGATCAAGTGGATTTAGAATATGTTTGAAATGTCTTTGTTTTGATGAGTGGATTTTCTGTATGCTTGTCTGGCCAGACGAAACTGGTAGTATGCTGTCATTCAATTCTGCAAACATAGTGAAAATTGTGTTGTGATGGAGGTTCTCATGCTTAGCTTGTAGGTTCAGTCATTGAGTGTAAAACCACATGGTATGTCTTGGATTGAATCTGGATTCAGTCATTGAGCTAGTCCACAGTATTTGGTGGTCTATTGTTGCCAGGCAGCATACATATAGTAATAGTACTAACACTCCTTGTTGATTAATTTCGTATTCAAGTAGTAAAGTGTACTATGATATGTCAAAGTAATTGGAACCGTACTTCCTCTGATATCAGGAGCAAGAAGCCAAGAATGTAGTCATGTTTCTTTTCATTTTTATTTTTCTTGCCATACATTTTGCTGGTTTTATTGGCAAGAACAGAGCTATGTCCTTATCTTGTGTTCTATAAAATCTGAAATTTACTGGTTTCTCCTCATAGATAGTAGAACCACGGACACTTTTACTTTGAAACAGGATTTTGTGTGAAAGAGATGTGTGCCACAATTAGGACGTGTTTAGGACTGTCCCAACAACACCAGCATATTGTGCTTATTTTCTACTACACAAAAAAACTCGACCGGGCGGGGGAAAGACCGCCCCCGCGGCATTATATTAAGAAGAGGCCAAGTTGACCCCGGCCGAGAAACCCCCCGAACCCCGGCTCTTGATCTTGGGACTGGTGCCACGTTCCTGGGACCGTTACCCAACGGGCCGGGACCAAGCTGACCACTCAGCCCACTGGGTCTGGCGCCACGTTCTTAGGACCGTTACCCACCGGGCCGGGTCCAGGCTGACTACACAGCCAAGCCATCAAGAGCACAGCGAGGGGTTTTTTTTTCCGCAGGCGGGGGAAATCCGCTCCGGTGGGGGCCCGGTGGGGGTTCGAATCCCCCACCTGCGGGTGCCGCCGGTTGTGCCCAGACCGACTGAGCTAACAACCTTAGGCTATTTTCTACTACACATGTGATTACTAATACAAAATCTATTTTTTCCCCTAAAGGAACTTAGTTGGTGCATCATTGTTTTGATGTGATAAATATCTGAGAGGCTCGTATCTCATTAGCATCTAACATGCGAACCTAATAATTCCTACTTTGGTGGAATCATTACATTCATGTGGTACTACTGAAAACCCTTGGAGAGCAACAATTCCTTTGAAACATTTTAAGCTGCACTGGATTTTTTTTTCATTTAACTTGCTGAATATGAGGCGTGAATAAACTGTTGTTTTCTCGGATGAGAATAACTAGATAGCATACCCCTTTCGGACTTGCAGTTCTAATAACACGTAAATACTATGGATTGTTGTGAACCATTACAAAATTCAAATATGTGCCTGCACTCCAATGCAAGGACATTTGCATTAATGTTGTGTCTATTCGAAGTCTTCATAGTCAATGACTGTCTTTATCTTGAAGATTACCCTGTACTTACCATGCACGAAGCTGATGGTATGGCAATATTTTTTTTCTTCTGTCTGTGATTGATTTTCTCTGCAGAATGTTCTATGGACCTGGTGGGGCATATGCATTGTTTGCTGGAAAAGATGCCAGCAGGGCATTGGCCAAGATGTCCTTCGAACAGCAGGATCTAAATGGTGATATATCTGACCTTACACCTATGGAGCTCGGTTCCTTGAACGACTGGGAGTACAAGTTCAGCAGTAAGTATGTGAAGGTAGGAACCGTAAGAAGGGCAGCGCCTGCAGAAGAGGGTTATGCTAGCATTTCGCCTGCAATACAGGAGGAAGTTACTGCGCCTGTACCTGTGCTTGAGCCTGAGCTTGACCCGGAGCCGAAGCCGAAGCCGACCGACGATGATGCACCATGAAAGGAAACACACAGACATCTGAGCAACGCAGGGAAGAACGAAATGGAAGGCGGGGCACTACTGATAGTGTCCCAAAGGGAGTTAGAATTATAACCGAATGCCGCCTATATGCTGCATGGATGTTCGGAAGAAATAGTATATATGTACTGCGCAGTAGGATCAAATGGTTGGATATGATTATATGATGAGGTCAGTGCTCTAGCTCAGGGTTGTGCGTCTTCAGAAACAAGGCATGAGTTTCCCTTCAAAAAAAAAGAAGAAAAAAAGAAGAAAAAAAGAAACTAGATAAGTTGTTCCATCACTTGTGCAGCTCTCTTGGAGCAGCAAACAGGCCCTCTGCGGCGCACTAGCTCCAAAAAGACATAGTATCTCCATTTGAATCGGGTTTTAATCTTCCAGCTGCCATCTGCCTGATTAAATAGTGTTATGCAATGGGACCACCATACACAGGAACTGATCATCTTTGCACTGATCCCATACACATCACTGTCTGATCTTACTTGTTCGGCAACCTAATGACTGCGATAAGAATCAGATGTTGGGTTTTTGACACATGGTTGCTTCACACTTTCTGACACGCATCACTTGATTCCAACTGGTATTGTCCTAAAGATGGATTGAACATTGAAGAGACTTTTAACTGTGACACTCCAGAATTGTGCGCTCCATTTTTGGGCTTTTGGAATATCACCAAGTTCAGGTGAAATTTACTGATTACTCTGAAATTTGGAATATAACTGGATTTGTATGGAATTCATTGATTTCAAACAGCGCGATAGTGAAATGTAACGCTTATGTTTTTCTCAGAAAAAAATATGTGAGTAATAAACAACAGGAGAGTACACAGTTTTTTTATATAGCGAAGTTCACCTATAGTATATGTATAAGTTCCATTTTACATAACGTATGGGTCGGCAGTTCGCGGAGGACCCATTTCTGCCTACTGCAGTTGCGCTAGATCCTGGAGGATTCCTCGAAAAAAATTAAAAACCTTAGCCAGATGCCGAGATGCGGCAGGCCGCCGGCAGTCGGCCAGGTCTCTGATCAAGTGAATCCAACTCAGACTTTGGTCAATCCTTTTGAGCCCACCCATGACACAGCCGAAAAAAGGACCCGAAAGCCACTCAGTTTTCTGGTTTTTAGTTTAGAGGTGGTTCAGCGGCATCCACGGAAAATAAATTGCAAAAGACCACCTTTTTCCTCAAACAGTAGGATGCCAAGATGCACCGGACTTCTGCTTCTATTTTCCTTCCAAGTTTCCAACAGTAGAACGTCATCTATCATGTGTAACGATGAAGCGTTGCGATGGGGAACATGGACGAAACAAACGAGCAACGTGCTGACGAGTGACCTTCGTTGTTACCTGCAGTAAACACTAAACAACTTAAATATTGCAGCTATTCTTACTAATAAGCGATCCTGGACCTTCATCGCCAAATAAATAAAAAAATATTTTTGCAGCCTTCTTACTAATAAGCGTCCAACTGAAACGCGCCAAAAAAAAATGATAAAGGTTCCTGTACAATTTTGTGATTGATCTTCTTCCCTGAATATTTCTGACACGTGTCTCCTGATTTCAGTTCATGCAAAAGCTCTATCCTTTATTCTGAATCTATATGCTAGCTATAGAGGAACCTTACATAGATTATTTCCAATTGCCGGGCCGTTTAGTTCCCAAATTTTTTTGGACATATGAACGGAGTATTAAATGTAGGTAAACGACAAAACTAATTGCACAGTTTGGATGTACACGACGAGACGAATCTTTTGAGCCTAATTAGGACATGATTAGCCATAAGTGCTACAGTAACCCACGTGTGCAAATGGCACGGTCAAAGACCTCAAAAGATTCGTCTCGCGGTTTCCAAGCGGGTTCTGAAATTAGTTTTTAAATTAGTGTCAAAAAAATTCTTCCAACATCTGATCAAACAATCGATTTGACAACCAAAAACTTTTATTTTGGGAACTAAACGGTGCCTCATTGATGTGGAAATATGTTCCAAGGAACGGCAGCAAGAGGAGTAAATTCCTTGAATGCCATCAAAATTTTAGGCAATTCCTTGAATGCCATTAAAATTTAGATGATCCCTTCATTGCCACTAAAATTTTACTCTAGAAAATTCAGATATGCTTGATATCCCATGCACCCCATCTATGCCTTGTCCATCTTTAGCTGCAGCAAGCCAACCCACTGAGCCAATATCTAGCCAACATACGAAGCCAATAGTAAGGCAGCCCACTGAACCTAGCACAAATGAACCTAATAATGATGTTGAGTGTCTAGCAAATCCTCGTCCACATAAGGAACATGTGGGTGTCCATGATGAAGCCTTCTACCAACCTGCTCGTAAAACACATGTGGGTGAGAAAAACGACTCCGAGTCTGATTCCGAATCTGATGTGGAGTACGAGGATGAGGATGGCTTAATTGAAAATGATCCTTTGCCACCCGTGCCAATTGTAGCTCATGATCGAGATGACCCTCCAATGAGTGTAGGCAGCGTATATCCCAACATGAAGCAATTTAAGTTGGCACTTAATCAGCATGCGAGGGATATTAGAAGGGACATATCAGAAAAGATGGGAGGAGTTATTTTGCCACACATCATCAAGGATCTGAGGGAGCGAAGTAGGAATTTGGATATGGATGTGCAGCGAGGCGGGAAAATTCTTGCTGAGGTGTCTGTGAAGGGTAGTAGTGGCTACAAATGTGTTGTCAACCTAGAAGAAAGAACTTGTTCTTGCAGAAAATGGCAAGTCTCAGGCATTCCCTGCAAACATGCCATTGCATTTATCACACATCTTGGGGAACCTTTGGAAAATTATGTTCATATGTTCTACTCAGTTGACAAATTTAAGGCTGCATATGAGGCTCTAATCCCTGCCTTGCCTGATAAGTCACAATGGGCACAATCTGGCCATAATTTTTTCATGCATCCACCACTCCTAAAACCTACCGCAGGTAGAAGACAAAACCAAAGGTTCAAAGGATGCACAGAGGGCAGCACAATCAAAAAGAAAGGGTCACATCAATGCAAAGTTTGCAAGAACTATGGCCATCGCTGGTATAAGTGTAAGGACGGTGACCCTGATGACATAGCAGCAATGATGGCTGAAAAGTGAGCATTTTATTCCTTACATATAATTGGCTTGTTATCAATTTTGTTGTATTTCTCCCCAATTAACTCTTCGTTCATGCATAATAGGTGTCCACCAAAGAAAAAGAAGAAAAATGTTGCACCATCTTGTGAGAGCAGCATTGTACCTGTTGATCCGACAATTAAAACAATGCATTTTCCTCCTAGGTATGATCTGCACACCTATATTCTGATTTTTTTTTCAATACTTTTTCATTCAATCCTAATTTAGCATATGTATTACAGCAAGAGTGCCTCGGTTAGCTTAGGTTCTGGAAACTCAGTCAGGTACATATTATATCTACATCACTTTCTTACATTGTGCTTGCTATTTTTCCTCATGTACCTAACTCGTGCAGGTCTGGAAGTGGCTCAAACCAACCTGAGCCACTTTCCATTGAGTACCCGACGCTACTTGCATGTGAAACCACACCACCTCGTGACATCTCCAAACCTACAAGAAAAAAGGCAGCTAAAGGGAAGGCAAAGGCAGCAGGGAAAAAGAAGAAGAAGGAAGTTTCCGTGCCATATGATAGCTCGGCAATGGGTACTCGAAGCAAGACCACCCCTCAGAAGGACAGCCCTGCCTCACAAACTAGAAGCAAAAGAAAGCTGCCACTTCCGGATCTAAACTGCTAGTTGATGCAATTTATTATGTGGGGTCCTATTTTGCTTGGTCTTTGTGAACCAGTTTCGTATTCTTTTGCTAAGATGTTGTCAGCTATTGGTTGCTGCTAGTTCTTTGTATGCACAGCTATGGCTGATTGGAATATGCCTATGGACAGCACTGATGCTTATATATGTACTAATAGTTGCTTTGACTAATTGCTTATATATATGTACTAATCGTTGCTTTGACTAATTGCTTATATATGTACTGTGTATGCTGCTTCCTGTGAAATTTTTTTGTCATCAGTAGGGATATATAATTCTCTACAATGGCACAGAAGGAATGCCACTACAATATTTCATCTCATATCTTACAAGGGTAGTAATGTCTTTTTCCTCCCATCTAACGGTCAATCTAACACCTCACTCACGGAATGGCACTGAGGGGATGAGAGTAAAATTTTAGTGGCAATGAAGGGATCACCTAAATTTTGATTACATTCAAAGGATTACCTAAAATTTTGATGGCATTCAAGAAATTTACTCCAGCAAGAGATATGAACCATAAATGCGCGCATACTCAATTCCTATCTGAGACTCTGACAAAGTGACGCTGCACAACTGCAATGTTTGCCTTCAAGGAAATTGCAGCGGAGTAGATTGACGTGACAAAGACGGACTGCCAAAATAGGAGCCCTGGAGTTAATGTTGTCCGTTCTAGGCTCTGGACACGGACGCTCTGATCGAAAGGTTTGGTCTACAGACAGTACATACTACTAGTGGCAACTGGCCAAATCCGGCCAAACGAAGCGTCTCACTGAGTGGTTTGTTCCAAAACATGGGTAAAACAACAGAAACGGCGAGGCGAAAGAAAGCAAAAATGATCCACAACACCGCGCGGCACCGCGGCGAATGGAAGTGACGAGCTTACTTGGATACGTTGAACTTGCACAGTTGTACTGATGGTGTGATGGCAAAGTGGCCTGTATTCGAGAATTGATAGTGATGGAGGAATTCCTCAGCGCGTTCTATTCTAACTATGTTGCTCACTATTGTCTCTTGGGCAGATTTTGCGCTCTTTGTGTCTTGTAGGTTTCTCCACTTTTCGCGTGCAATGACGTCTAGTCCCGTCACTTTGTGGAAGCTCACTACATGTAGTCTCTTCGCTGACCAAAGGAAGAGCAGCGAAGAGAACAAGCATCTATGAACAGAAAAAGAAAAAAAAAACAGATTAATCTTTAATCCGCAAAGAAAAGGGCTGTGTCTACAGAGGAAACAAGAGGCGGTAGTGGGTTTGAGCTACCGGGTGCGAGTGGTGATATTGTGTGTGCAGGTACGACCAAGTGTCATGTCATGACTGCAGCAGTGATTCAAAGACCCCTCCAATGGTGAAAACAAACGACACAGTGGATTATCAAGGTAAAAACCGACGATGTCAAGGAACCCTCGCCAGCGTCTCCGGTGAGAATGGAGTTGAATATATAGTGCCAAGAAGCAAAGTGTCCCATCAAGCTAGAACTAGGAGCAACGCTAAATCGCTAATGAACATGATTGGCCACCTAATGAAAAAGATGAAGCAGCAGCAGCTACATATATAGGACCGGAGTTGCATACATACATCACTCTTGCAGACAGGACTATGAACTGATGATAACATATTTGTTGATCGATCGACAGCTTGGAGACGAAGAGTGAATTGTATTATCGGCTCCTCCGGTCCCCTTGTGCATTGGCCACATGAGCCACTCATGATCAGAAATCTTGTCCAATCTATCATCCTCCACGAGCACCTGTAGGCTGATCGCAGCTTTCAGTTCCTTCACAATTGAATCGGACCGAAATATAATGGTTCAAGAGATAGCTTGGTATGTAGCCCTGTGGTCGATCGTCGCCTCCTCTGGTCTTCTGTAATGAGCGAGTAATGGTTGTCAATTGCCCGATCATCATCTGGAACAGAGAGCTGTGTAAGTATGAAACATGCTGCATCGGGGGGAGTCACCTCAAGGATCGATTGAATTTTAATTTTACCACAAATCCAAGTGAGTACCAGCGTGGCCTTCAGGATATCATGGATGATATATTTGGAGCATGGGGTGGTTGGGATGGGCTTCAACCACCCGCCTCAGTGCAGCCGTCCCATTCAAAGTTTACTCTAATTTCCTGAAGCGAAATGAGGTACTCTAAGCCGAGAAGGTCACAGCAGCCGCGATAATCTACTAAGGCTCTTACTATGACATTGAACTCGAGCTCTCGGAGGTTTGGCATAACAGCCGGTGTTAGATTTATGGCCTAATAAATCTCAAAGACCCATTAGTGTTAAGAGGAGGTACACCATCTATTAGTCCCGTATTGCTAATGGACGAGAGTGTAAGTGGTTTTTCTCCCTTTAAATACGGACCACATCCCTCATGGAAAAACTGAACCATAGATCGCTATACGTGGAGTCCCCAAAGTTTGGGAATTCATAAGAAGATCTAATCTGAGTTAGGGTTTTGCCTCCTCTCGTTGTTGCGCCGCCACCGTAGTCTTCTCCATCCCGAGCGCCGGCGAACGGGAGAGCAGGTCTCCGGAACCGCTCGCTCTTGTGATCCTAACCGGGAGAGGGCGAATAAGGTTTTTGGGAAGCGCTAAGCGCGACTGCTCATCTTCTTCGCCACGGCTCGTCCTCCGTCCAAGTCAGGAGTTGCGGCGTACCGTCGTCTGCAACGCCGGTTGCTGCGCTCCGTTCGAAGGACCGTCTTCGTCTCGTCTGCACCTTTCGTCTTCCCGGCGGCTCCCGCACAGTACGTATTTTGTGATCAGATCTGTTTCATAATCATGTTTTCTGAGATCATGTTTATGATATACGTACTATCTAGTATGTTAGAGTCATACATGCTAGAATTAATTCTCGTCATGATAAATCTAGTTCGAAATTTAAACTTACAGTTGTCTATTTTTCTAACAATCCAAAAACCTTATTATAGGCAACAATGGCTGGTTTCGCTGAGTCACTGAGGCCAGAAAAGTTTACTGGCATGAACTTTAAGATCTGGAAGTCCAAGGTTCGCCTATGGTTTACTACTATGCACATCTGGGACATGAGACTTGGCAAGCCTGAGGGCGTACTTACTGCTGAAGAGCAGAAGAAGTACGATGAGGCCAATAATCTCTTTGTCGGATGTATCATTAGCAATCTGTTAGACGGATTAGTCCGTGTGAATATTGATGAGACAGAGCCGAAGACGTTGTGGGATGCTCTGGTTGCTAAGTATGATGCAACAGATGCGGACAATTAACTGTACCTCATGGAGAGTTTCCATGACTACAGGATGGTGAATAACCGTTCTGTGGTGGAACAGGCGCATGAGGTGCAGTGCATTGTCAAGGATCTTGATCTCCTTAAGTGTCCTATTCCCGACAAGTTTGTGGCTGGATGCATTATTGCAAAGTTGCCTTCCCAATGGAGGAACTTCGCCACAACTCTGAAACACAAGAGACAGGAGATATCAGTTGAAAATCTGATAGCGACTCTTGATGTTGAGGAGAAGGCTCGGAAGAAGGACGTGCCTGAGAAAGGAGATCAAGGCCAGTCCAGCGCCAACCTGGTCCAAAAGTTCCCACATGGCAAGAACAAAGGGAATAACAAGACCACTACCTTCAAGAAGAAGAAGAACAAGGCTTTGGAAAAGTGCTATGCATGTGGTAAGCTTGGACACTTCTCCAAGGAGTGCCCAGATCAAGCAGACCGCAGGGCCAAGAAAGCAAATGTGTCCAAGGATGTCAACATGGTGACCATAAGCAACACTGGAGATGGGTACGGTAATTTACCTACAGTTCTTTCAGTTTTTCAACCCACGAGTTGGTGGCTTGATACGGGTGCTAATGTTTATGTGTGTGCTGACATCTCTATGTTTTCTTCTTACCAGACCGTCTAGAACTTCTCCGTGCTGATGGGGAATGGTTCACATGCTTCTGTTCATGGTGTTGGCACGGTAGATCTGAAGTTTACTTCGGGGAAGATCGTGCAGCTGAGGAACGTGCAGCATGTGCCCACTATCAACAAGAATCTGATCAGTGGGTCAGTCCTATGCAAGGACGGGTTTAAGGTAGTGTTAGAGTCCAATAAATTTGTCGTGTCGAAATATGGACAATTCGTTGGTAAAGACTATGATTGCGGAGGCTTGTTCCGCTTTTCTCTTGCTGAATTTTGTAATAAGTCGGTGAACCATATTTGTGGCAACGTTAGCGATGATGTGAGTGTTTGGCATTCACGTTTATGTCATGTTAATTTTGGTTTGATGTCTCGGCTTTCCAGCATGTGTTTAATTCCGAAATTCACCATTGCTAAAGGTTCTAAGTGCCATAGTTGTGTGCAATCAAAGCAACCTCGAAAGCCTCACAAGGCTGCTGAGGAGAGACACTTGGCACCTCTAGAACTCATATATTCTGATCTATGTGAGATGAATGGTGCGTTGACAAAAGGTGGGAAGAGATACTTCATGACGTTAATTGACGATGCGACTAGATTTTGCTATGTTTATTTGTTGCGAACTAAGGACGAAGCGTTAGACTACTTTAAAATCTATAAAGCTGAAGTTGAGAATCAACTAGAGAGAAAGATCAAGCGTTTAAGCTCAGATCGTGGTGGCGAGTATTTTCCCAAAATATTTGATGAATTCTGTGAGGAGCATGGAATTATTCATGAGAGGACGCCTCCCTATTCTCCCGAATCAAACGGGATTGCCGAGAGGAAAAACCGCACGGTGACTGACTTGGTTAACTCCATGTTAGACACAGCTGGTCTTTCTAAGGCATGGTGGGGGAGGTTGTATTGACTTCGTGTCATGTCTTGAATAAAGTTCCAAACAAGAATTAAGATCAAACTCCATATGAGATGTGGAATGGGAGAAAACCATCCCTTTCTTATCTGCGCACGTGGGGGTGCTTAGCGAAAGTTAATGTGCCTATTCCAAAGAAGCGCAAGTTGGGACCTAAGACAGTGGATTGTGTCTTTTTAGGATATGCTCAGAGGAGCATTGCTTATAGATTCTTAGTGGTTAAATCTGAGATACCAGATGTGCTTGTTGATACTATTATGGAATCTCGTGATGCAATATTTTTTGAGAATATTTTTCCTATGAAAGATATGCATAGCAATTCTAGATTTTCGACAGAGATAACTCCTCAACCTGCAGTACCTATCGAGTCTTCTGAACAATCCGATGAACATGAGCATGTCCTAGAGAAGGATGACAGTGAAGCTCCTAGAAGGAGCAAGAGACAAATGATTGTAAAATCCTTTGGTGACGATTTCACTGTGTACCTTGTGGACAATACTCCCACATCCATTGCAGAGGCATATGCATCTTCAGATGCAGATGATTGGAAAGAAGCAGTCCAAAGTGAGATGGACTCAATTCTTTCTAATGGATCATGAGAGCTCACTGAACGACCCTATGGTTGCAAGCCAGTAGGATGTAAGTGGATATTCAAGAAGAAGCTTAAGCCTGACGGTACTATTGACAAGTACAAAGCTCGGCTTGTTGCTAAAGGGTACACACAAAAGGAATGCAAAGACTTCTTTGATACTTATTCACATGTCGCTAGATTGACCACTATTCGAGCATTAATTTCCTTGGCTGCCTCATATGGTCTTATTATTCATCAGATAAATGTTAAGACAGCTTTCCTAAATGGAGAGTTGGATGAGGAGATCTACATGGATCAGCCTGATGGATTTGTAATGAAAGGTCAAGAAAACAAGGTGTGTAAGCTTTTGAAGTCTTTGTATGGGTTGAAACAAGCACCTAAGCAATGGCATGAGAAGTTCGACAGAACTTTAACTTCTACGGGCTTTGTCATTAATGAGGCTGATAGATGTGTGTACTATCGCTATGGTGGGGGTGGAGGAGTGATATTATGCTTGTATGTGGACGACATACTGATCTTTGGCACAAACATTGATGTGATCAATGAGGTCAAGTCCTTTCTTTCAAAGAGCTTTGATATGAAGGATTTAGGAGAAGCTGATGTTATCCTTAACATCAAGCTTATTAAGGTTGAGAATGTGATTACTCTTTCACAATCCCATTATGTGGAAAAGGTCTTGAGCCGTTTTGACTATATCGACAGCAAGCCTTCTCCAACACCTTACGACCCTAGTGTGATGTTGAGAAAGAACAGGAAAATTACCAAAGATCAACTGAGATATTCGCAGATTATTGGTTCACTCATGTACTTAGCTAGCGCAACGAGACCCGACATATCTTTTGCTGTGAGCAAATTGAGCAGGTTCATGTCAAACCCGGGTACTGATCATTAGCATGCACTTGAAAGGGTTATGCGCTATCTAGCAGGTACTGTGAGTTATGGGATTCACTATTCTGGGCACCCTGCTGTGCTTGAGGGATATAGTGAT
This sequence comes from Panicum virgatum, assembly GCF_016808335.1. Taxonomy (NCBI): domain Eukaryota; kingdom Viridiplantae; phylum Streptophyta; class Magnoliopsida; order Poales; family Poaceae; genus Panicum; species Panicum virgatum. The sequence goes on from NC_053144.1 coordinate 19,412,417, forward strand.
TCAAACTGGATATCTGACGCTGATGAGCTATATGGCACGAGTGGGTATGTGTTTACCCTTGGAGGTGGTGCGATATCATGGAGGTCTTGCAAACAGACCATTTTGACACGGTCAACCATGGAAGCAGAACTTACTGCTTTGGACACAGCCACTGTTGAGGCAGAGTGGCTGCATGAGCTCTTGATGGACTTGCCTGTGGTTGAGAAAACAGTGACGGCCATCTTTATGAACTGTGACAATCAAACGGTGATAGTCAAAGTGAACAATGCTAAGGATAATGCAAAGTCATCAAGACATGTTAAAAGACGACTGAAGTCTGTCAGGAAGTTGAGAAACTCCGGAGTGATAAGTGTGACTTATATTCAAACAGACAAAAACCTGGCAGATCCCTTTACAAAAGGATTATCACGAAATGTGATAGATAGTGCATCAAGGGAGATGGGTATGAGACCCGTATAAGTTGCCACAATGGTAACCCAACCTATGTGATCGGAGATCCCGTGAATTAGGACTTGGGGAGAACAAGCTGATGGTGAACTGAGGAGAGTAATGGTTAAACCCTCTCTAAGAAAAGATACAATACTCTCAGTTGCTGTAAGGTAGGTTGGCTATTTGCCTTAATGTGTTTCTGTTGGCTCTAATGAGTAAAGGTGCTATCCTACAGAGCATTCTTGAAAGAACACACCTATATGAGTCTGACTGTCTAACGTCGCAGTCTGTGAGATTTGGGTGATCTCTAGTAAACTCATGAAGAGACCAGAGAGTACGACGTATATGCTCCACCCGCGGAGAAAGCTACTAGCAGCCATGTACTGGTTATGACTTTGAGTGAAACTTGTTCGCACCAAACTTGCAATTCAAGGCGTAGTCTATTGTTCAAGTTATGGATAAGTGTAGCTTGGAGCTCTAGGTGAGAGTTCAACTTAACAGTCCTCACTAAAACATTGGTATATCAAACAGTAGTGAGAAACAGACAAAATCTATAAATGGGTATTTGAGATCTGGTGGGGGATTGTTAGATTTATGGGCTTGGCCCATATAAATAATCCTAATAAATCTCAAAGGCTCATTAGTGCTAAGAGGAGGTACACCATCTATTAGTCCCGTATTGCTAATGGACGAGGGTGTAAGGGGTTTTTCTCCCTTTAAATACGGACCACCTCCCTCATGGAAAAAGTGAATCATAGATCGCTATACGTGGAGTCCCCAAGATTTGGGAATTCATAAGAAGATCTAATCTGAGTTAGGGTTTTGCCTACTCTCATTGCTGCGCCGCCACCGTAGTCTTCTCCATCCCGAGCGCCGGCGTGCACCGGCGAACGGGAGAGCAGGTCTCCGGAACCGCTCGCTCTTGTGATCCTGCACCGGGAGAGGGCGAATAAGGTTTTTGGGAAGCACTAAGCGCGACTGCTCATCTTCTTCGCCACGGCTCGTCCTCCGTCCAAGTCAGGAGCTGCGGCGTACCGTCGTCTGCAACGCCGGTTGCTGCGCTCCGTTCGAAGGACCGTCTTCGTCTCGTCTGCACCTTTCGTCTTCCCGGCGGCTCCTGCACAGTACATATTTTGTGATCAGATCTGTTTCATAATCATGTTGTCTGAGATCATGTTTATGATATACGTACTATCTAGTATGTTAGAGTCATGCATGCTAGGATTAATTCTCGTCATGATAAATCTAGTTCGGAATTTAAACTTATAGTTGTCTATTTTTCCAACAGCCGGTGCCGCTACTCTTTCCTCATCCTCCTCTTTTCTGCCGGAAACGAAGTCCATATCATCTCTCCCATTCTAATAGTAAATGAGACACTCGAGTCCCCATTCAGCAGGAACCTAACCGTTGACCAGGGGAAACAGCAGCTTCTCAACATCTGGAAGCAGCCATTGCTGGCAACATTAGGCAACGTTACCGTCGACATTGTTTGCAGCCAGAGGTGCCGGAGCTGTGGCAGCCTGCTGAGTGATTCCAGATCCTGCCTATCCATACCATTCACTAAAAGGTTCAAGTCGGAGAGGTTGACAAGATGCGAGGGATTGATGCACGGCGGCATGATTTCCATGTGGAGAGCTGAGAAGTTCAAATAACGTAAACCACGAGGGAGAACTAACTGTGCGCACCATGTGCTTGATTGTGGTTTGCCACCAAAAATGTGCAGTGACAGACGTTGGATCCTCCGGAGTTTTCCTATGGACTGCAACAAATCTGATTCAATGATGTCATTAATGCTCATAATCCCAGTCCTGAGCACCCTGAGCTGGGTCAGGTTGCTCAGGTCCTTTACAAACTGCATGTGGCCATCCTCGTCAGGATAATAGTTGATGGGTTTTACCACTAGCTCTTCTAGGCACGTTAGCTTCCCTAGTACCCCATTTGGCATCTCAACATCAGCACGTAGGCATACCAACTGTGTTAGCCGGCTGATGCTCGATGGAAGGTTTAGCCAGCGACATCCCCTCAGGTTCAGTGTCTGTAGAAACTTGAGATCTCCTATTGCTTCTGGCAACAGGGTCTCGATGCGACTTAGCCCAAGGTACCTCAAATGAATTAATTTTCCGATATGCTCCAAATCGATGTGACACGAGGGTGATCCGATGCGGCCCTCTAAAGTTAGCACACGTAAGAGTTTGAAGCCCCGAAACGAGATCATGTTTCCAATATCACACGTAAATGCAAGAAATGATCTCACTTGTGGGATGTTATCCCTGGGATTAACTATGTACTCATCGGTTCTATTTTGAACGACCAACCTGCGTACCTTGCTTCCTGATGAGCTGGCTGCTACAACCTCATCTGAATCTGATATAGTGAAAAAGTTTTCTTCCCGAGACACGTGACGGAGTAGGTCAAGAACCATATCATGCACACGGCAACCCTGGGTCAATGTCCATATTCCATCAAACGACCACTCTTTTTTCTCATCTGCCTGGATCATGCTTCTGTTAACAAGGTCATTAAAATATCCCTCTCCAACATCAAACAACCACATACCTTGTTTCTCTTCAACAAAACCTTCAGCTATCCACTTCCATATCAATTGATCCTTGGCAATAAAATGATCTTCTGGAAATGCACTTAGATACAACAAGCAAGTCCTTAGATGAGGAGGAAGATCATTGAAGCTAAGAGACAATATCCACATAGTATCTTTATCATGGATAAAACTAGGAGAATGGCACAACTCAAACCATTGTTCCCTTGCTTTCCCCGCCAAAAAACTAGCCATTGTAATGATAGCTAATGGTACACCACCACATTTCATTAGAATTTCTTCAGATGCCTTGTGTACCTCACTCGATTCATTATCAGGAAACTTGTCTTCACCAAATAGCCTTGTATAAAACAACTTTCTTGAATTCTCATGAGTAAGTGGTTGAAGATTCTAAACCTCACCAGTGGTGACTTCTAACTTATGAGTAGTTAGGATTATTCTACTTCCACTATTATTCTCAATGAATGCCGATTTGATATTTTTCCAAGTTTCTGCCTCCCATATATCGTCAATAACAATGAAGTACCTACACGGCCACATAGGACAGTGAAATAACAGTTAGTAGAAGTATGCATAGTATCATCTACGGAACAAAGCTGAGTGACAAGGCAAGAATCAAAATATGGTACGGTTATTATCCAACGTTAAAGACTCCTTAAGTTTTGCATGATACTATAAATATTTACTGGCCAGCAATCGGGCTGTCATTGTTTATATCAGTTAACGGTCCATAATAAGTGACTGCAGTGAGAGAAAGTAATTAGACATGCAAAGTTAAAATATAGAGACTAATGCATATATGCTGAACCATTGTTATAATGATCAGTATGCACTATGTAAGAACCGCCCTATAGTGACATGAACAAAGGTGCGCGCACGCCTATTCCAAGGGTGACGGGTACTGATGAGGCACATCGCCTTTTATTCTCTTCGGCGCCCCCAGCAAGAAGTGGGCGGTCACCTTTGAGAGAGAAAAGATGACTCGGCTCATGAAGCCCGTCAGCTTTGCTACAGGTGACGGGCTACATTCACTGCTCATCACCTATGTGTTAGGCATAGGTGACGGTTGTGCCCCTAGGGGTCAAAAGTGTTGTTCTTTGTTTGTAGCATGTCACCTATAAGTTCTGAGCCAGCACCTAGCCGGCCTCCAAGAAGCTGTCATATTCACTCCAAGGTCTTGAAAAATATCACCCTAATAAAAACGAAAAAGAAAAAACAAAGAAAAAAAATGCACCAATGCAATTACCTAAAAATTAAACAACTGTATAACTATTTGAAATCACCCCCACAGTAATTATAAAAATTGTCTTTATAGAGCTAGGTTTAGATTATACTATGTATTTCAACGTCATAGTAGTGGACTAGTAGTAGAATAAAAACTAGCTTAAAATACCCCCAAAAAATTTAAGCACTACTATCATTAAAAAAATTAAACATTTATAGAGCTAGTTTTGAATTATATCTACTTCAACAATTATAGTGAATGCATAAAGAAAACAGTGAGATAAAGTAAAATACAAATGGAGGAATAATGCTAAATTAAACATATGCAAGTTTTTTTTATGCTAGCTGCGTACATGTGTGGGCCATCTCACTAGTTAGCTTAGTATTTGATAAAAAAAGAGCTTCTGCATTCATTCTCAATGTCTTAACAGTACACATCGAAATGGAATTGTGTGCTGTTAATGAAAACTAGTCATACTAATAGTACATCAAAATCAATGCAAAATAATGCCTGGCTTATGTATTCATACCTCTTTGTTCCGAGGAAACTACGGAGTTCATTGATGAGTTGCCTTTCGTCCAATATTGCAATTTTTGAAAAATCAATGTATCCGAGATCTATAAGAATGTCTCTGAGGATTTTCTTTGGGTCAGGGTTTTGGCCAACTGGCACAAAAGCCTCACAACCGAATTGGGGTTTGAGCTTATCATACACCGCTCGAGCAAGAGTTGTCTTGCCCAACCCACCAGCTCCAACGATAGACACTATCTTCCTCATCCCCTTGTTGGAGCCATCATCCCCCAGCTTGGATATGACATCGGCCTTTGACTTGTCGATGCCAATGAGCTCTTTCACTTCTTTGTACATGGCTTCCAGGCGAGGATCAGTTGTCGACGACGATGCGATGCGCTTGGAGACAATGTCGTTGATGCTGAATGTGGCATGCCTGTCTTTCACCTCCTGGAGACGCTTCTTGATCTTGTCAATTTCACTGGCGATGTCATGGCGCGCCTTGATCTTCTTGAACAACCTGGTCATTTTCTTCCTGAGACGCTTGAGCTCGCTGTCCTTGTCGGCAGGATCATTGCTGCCCTCGACATGCACAAGGAAGGTGTCCAGGACGTCCTCCATGTCGTAGGACCCCTCCCGGATTTCGCGCGCCCAGAGCTTGACCTGCTCGTCGAGCTGGTCCGGCGGCACAGAGGCCACCTTGCGGAGCGCGGCGTACGCGCTCTCAAGATCCAGCGCGAGAGACTCGACTTGTTCCTTCGTGCCTGTCTGCAGCTGGTACTCGGCATGGACCAGACCCCAGAGCTTGGGGATGAGGCTGCCCATGGCACCGGTCACCGCCTGCATGATGGACGCGATGGCTCGCTCTCGACGAGCTGGGTTGCACGCTCGTGTAGGTGTAGTGGTGGTGCTGGTGGGTTGCTGCGCTGTGCAAGTGGAGATGCGGGTAACTAACTGATGGGCTGTGTGTGTGCGTCGAGCAAGTACGCAGCGTTCTGTGGTAAGAGGGCGACTAAGGATGCCGAACTGCACGCTGGGAATCGGCAGCGCCATTATCGACGCGGAGGAGGGCTTGTAGATGTGACCAGTCAAACTGCAGGCTGATCAACAAGAATAATTCAATAGTACATCGATCAGATCAACAAAGAATATCAGTAATTCTTACTGAACAAGGGCATCTATCGGGTTCATCGTCGGGACTATAATAATTCAATAGTAGAAGTATATCGATCAAAAGAATAACTTTAGTGCAGTTGGGGGATGGATGTCATATGTATGCGTAGCTTTAGCGCAAATTGCGGATCTTGCCCTGCCTACGCGTACACTATCACAGAGGCGCTAATTGCAGATCTTGCCGCCCTGGTAACCAGTACACTATCACAGAAGTGATTTGTAGTATACAGGATTCAGAACCCCCATGCGCAGATGGACCCGTAACCTTGTGAAAGCAAGCGTATATAAAAATCAGTGCTTGTACAGATGGTTTGGATCCCAAATGTAAAATAATTTTCACAGACGGTCCGTAGCTACTCCCTCAGTCCCTAAATAATTGTCGTTCTCGCTTCACAAGAAATGACTTTGATTAATTTTTTTATAAAAATATATTAATATTTATAATATATAATTGATATCATTAGATAGATCTTTTAATTTAGCTTTTTAACAAATTTATTTTGTGATATAAATATTGCACGTATTTTCTATAAACCGAGTCAAAGTTGTGGTACGCACACCGAAAACGATGAATAAAAAGAAACAGAGAGAGTAGAACCGTATGTGAAAATATGCAATACAAAAACTAATTTTCTAGCGTGATAGTATTAAACACCGGAAGGGCACCCAGGTAGCCACTCAGCGCAGGCGCCCCTGCCATCCTATCCTTTCGTTCCACTTGAAATTTTATTCGGCTTTGAACACGACCTCACGCTCGCGCATGGGGCTCCCTTGTCACTCTACCTATATATGCTTTGTTTGTGACTAGCTGTGAAATGTGAATAGTGGTCCTATTTAAGCTTTGACGTGGTGTTGACAACCAAAATTGACACAAATCAAGGTTTGTTGGACAAACTGGGCGAACCGTCAGACCGGTCGTGTACACCGGTCAGACCGGTAACGAAGACTTTGTCAAATTATCAATTGGACTTCACCATTGCATATATCTCGTCGAGACGACCGAAATGCATATATAGAACGTCCAATTTGGACTCCGAATGAGGAAGTTATGCCTCCCGGAAGACCTGCACCACGGTCTGACCGGTCAGACCGGTCCAGGGCGGTCAGACCGGTTCGAAGACCGGTCAGACCGGTCCGAAACGCCCAATCCGAGTTAGGAGTTATATTTTGACACGAGATTTGTTTGGGTTTCGAGTCCTAAAGGGTACAGACCACCCCACCCTATAAATATGAAGGGTTACAGCCGATTGAGGGTATCCAATCGATCAAACATAAACCTTTTTATCTTTTTTACCTTTTCTTTTCAATCTCAATATGTTGTTCTTCTCTCGTCTCCATGGCGTTTGAGGACGCCCTAGCTGGCCCGCCGAGACTAGGGCAACCCAAGGTGCGCTTGGCGGGGTCCCTCGGGCGAGCGTTCGTTGGATCTTCGTCGGGCTCCCCGGCAAAACCGGTCTGACTGGCCTACTAAACCGGCCTGACCGGATCTCGCGGAGGCGCTGCAAGGAGCGTCGATGCATGCTGCACGTTCGAGTGCGATCATGTGTTGGCCCCGAATCGGCGTCAACATATTTTTGGCGACTCCGCTGGGGAACGAGAATCAGGCTATGATGGCCGATTTGTCAAACCCTAGCAATCCAACATCAACGGAGGAACTACTTGAAGAGTATCAGAGAGAATACGACAGAGTAGTCGAAGGTCTACTTTTGTCATGTTTTTGTACAACAGAGCAAGGAGTCGTGAAGATAAAGGAGTTGCAGCCACCATCCAAAATCGATGTTTTAATGGAGATGCAATCTTCAGGTACTTTATCTGACATTCTATCTGGTTTTGTCAAGCATTTGATTGATAAGGAAGATAGTTCAATTCAAACTCCTGTTATTCAAGAGTCAGCTATTGAAAAGCCGACCAGTGATCCTTGCGAAATTTTGCCTATTGTTGTTGGTCCAGATAAAATTCGGCCGTCTCAAGCCGAATTTGTTGACCCAAAATCCACTAGAAAAAGTACAGAGACTATATCTAGTAGTTCTACACTCGGGGGCAACAAAACAAAGGCAAAGGTGCCGGTTGTCTGATCGGTCTAGCCGCCTCTCTCAGGGTTTTGCAAAATAAACCAAAACCTAAGATGGTTAAACTCAAAAAACCCGAGATTGGTGTTTGGAAAACTGTAAAAGCTAAAGGTCATAACAAGCATCAAAAGGCAAAGCCAAAGCCCATTAGTGAGTTTCCGGCTAAACCTAAAAAACAAAGAGATGCTAAAGATGCTAGTCGGCCTAATAAATCTAAACTACCAAGATCATCTCCAAAATGCCAGTTCCATGATAGAAGTCGGCAATGGAATAATTTTCCTACTTTATCAATGCCATTTTCCTCACATGAATTGCTTATGCCTACGCCATGTGGACCTTATTTTTACATGCCTTATTCTTATCCATCATAGTCTTATAATTCTTGGATGCCGGCCTCTCATAGTTATTTTGGTCAAAATCATGTTACTTATAGAGAGCCGGTAATTAATGAATCATCACTTGGAAGTAACGACCGTATTCATCAAAGAGATCGGCCTATACAGAAAAATAAGCATAAGATGATCAAACAAGTTTGTCGTGTCAAAAGAGATGGTAGATTAAATAAAAATTCAGATTTGACACAAGAGATAGAAAAGCCAACTATTGAAGAAATATCGTCTACTCCTATTGATCAAATTGTCCCCAATAGCAATCTTGCTTCAATTGATATAGCTGAACAGGAGACACGTTCGGCTAAGGGGCAAGATCAAAAGAAAAGTGCTAGATCTGCAAAGACCGATCTGACTGGTCATGAAATCGGTCCGACCAGTCCATCTGGGGATTTTGACAACAGCCCTAAAATTACGACGAGGAAGAAACCAAGCTTTGAAGAGCTTTTACACAAATATCAAAAGATAGTCGAGGAGAAGAAAATTGATCAGCTAGAACGGAATCAAAGAAGAAGTTATTCGTCGTCACGAGCAAAAAGAAATCAGCATCATTGGGGGTTATCACATTGGTCTTCATCATTTATTTCATCGATGCATATTCCATGGAAAGCATATTCAGGTATAACCAATCCTAGTCCATGGTTCTGTTATAATGCTTGGTTGCCATATGATGACTATCAACATTCTATTTTCGCTTTACCAAAGAGTTATGACTCATATAATCGGCCACCATGGCCGTGTCAAAATTTTAGTTATTGAAATAAACTCAGATGTTTAAAAGTCGAAAATAGTAGTTTCATGCATGTTGTACTTGCTAGGATCTTGTTTCGGTTACAATAGCATCCATAGAGGGTTGACAAGTCAAGACTGATAATTTTTTTATCGCCATTAGCACAAAAAATGGACGATGTATTATTGATCATCGCCCTTAGATAATTTTGGTACAGAGGAGTGTTCTTTGGTACGCAAGCTTTGCCAAAGAACAGGGGGATATATGTTGACAACCAAAATTGGCACAAGTCAAGGTTTGCTGGACAAACTGGGCGAACCGGTCAGACCAGTCGTGTACACCAGTCAGACTGGTCAAGAACAAATTGTCAATTGGACTTCACCATTGCATAGATCTCATCGAGACGATCAAAATGCATATATAGAACGTCCAATTTGGACTCCGGATGAGGAAGTTATGCCTCCCGGAAGATCTGCACCCCGGTCTGACCGATCAGACCTGTTCGGAGACCGGTCAGACCGGTCCGAAACGCCCAATCCAAGTTAGGAGTCATATTTTGACACGATATTTATTTAAGTTTCGACTCCTAAAGGGTACAGACCACCCCACCCTATAAATATGAAGGGTTACAACCGATTGAGGGTATCCAATCGATCAAACACAAACTTTTTTTTTCATTTTTACCTTTTCTTTTCCAATCTCAATACGCTGTTCTTCTCTCGTCTCCATGACGTTTGAGGACGCCCTAGCTGGCCCGCCGAGCCTAGGACAACCCAAGGTGCATTTGCCCTGACGGGGTTGTGGCAGAACCACCTGAATTATCCCGGCTCAAGTGCGCAGGCCATCACCATAAAGGCAACACCGGCTCAAACGCACTTCAAACGGAACAATTCTTGGTCTGTCGGGTAACGTCCCGATACAACCACCGGTTCTCGGATCGAACAAGCATACCCCGCACGAAGGCGAGTCCAGAGATATTACAACCATAATTTTACAACACAGCCAAAGTAGTGATTACAACATGTTTCGAAGTACTTATTACAAAACCAAACTTTGCAAAACAGTTATACAAGCCATACTTTAACTTCAGAGTTTGAAAAGCAGCGGAAAGAGACAACGACGGCTACAACACGTCGCAAAGGTATACCAAGCTAGCCCAAGCAAGGTATCACTCGTCATGGTCATTGCCGGCCGAAGACGGATCCCACTCTACGGACTAGCCAGGAGGCAAAGAGCAGGGCCAAGATAAACTAGCAATCTGATCCTCAAGACTCATACCTGAAAAAGGGTTTCAATAGCAAGGCTGAGTATTCTAATACTCAGCAAGACTTAACCGTCAACGGGTATACGTAACCCACTTTAGCTAGACTATACAGGGTTTGTGAGGCTCTGGTTTTCCTTTTGCTGAAAAGCAATAAAGAGTAGGTCCTTACTTTCAAATTTTAGCTTCCAAGATTCTAGTTGATTAACCATTCTATGTAAGCATTTACAAGTCAACCATGGTAGATCTTTAAGCAAACATCAAGATTGATCATAATACTATTGCTCTTATTACTCTGTGTGGCAAAGAGATCAAGCAGTCCCAAACTATGGGAAGCAGACAATTCGAATCGAATTTGTTAACCTGGCCAGGCAGACCTAACACACACGTTTGGAACACCGTCGGGTCGTTTCCCAAACAACCGTTGACCTTTCTTTCCGGCTTGTGGATAGGGTCACTCTCCCCGACTACAGGGCTCCAAGGTCCAACCTTGTCCCTCGAAGTCGCAGTGTTGATCAACAATAACATTTAAAAGCCTATCTCTAAAGAGAGATTGATAGGTATATTCACTCCCTGGTCCAATCGGCTATTAGGCTTACCGCGTACCATATTTACGGCATGTGGCTAGTACGTTCAAAAACTTAACCACCACTACCACACACCGCGACCTTAGCAAGTTCATCAACACAGACGAGGTCTCACATAAAGTCGTGATATCGAACACAACCCCATCCGTCGTCCTTATATTAATAACAGAAAGTAAACAAGCAATTCCTATAGAGTTCGCGAGTGACAGGCAATCACTCGACTTTTACCGGTCCTATAAGCTTAGCAATTGTTCGAACTCAGGTCTAGTGTTCAGTACATAGGTTCCTAGGATCATGCATCTAGGGTTTCAATTCAAATCCTAAGAACTGTAAATGCACAAGTAAGTAATAACAATAAATGGTAATAATTTGAAATATAGGTTATGTCCGGGGCTTGCCTTCTTGGTAGTTACTAACTATTTCAGCCCTGGGCTCTCCCGAACTTTGGTCCGGGGCTTCAGTTAGTATATCAGTGTTCACTTGAGCTTTGAGATCACCTCCTTCAGAATCCGGGATCAGCTCGTATGTTCCGTCCGATAAAGCAGTCGTATCTATATGTGATGCAAGAACAGTATTAAAAACACACTCACGATGTGGTGAAGCTAAGCAAACAAAATTAATACACACATGGGCAAATGTTTATAGAGTAGATAACTAACATATCTAACTACACAAGGCATCATGATCAACAGCACAAAAGAAGCTTACTAACTTCATAAAGTAAGTTTTAATGGTTTCCTATAACAAGTAAACTATGATTTGCTAATAAATAAACAACTCAGCACACATACAGTAGTATATTCAGAAAAAATTACATCAAACATAAAGTAAACAGAGTGATCTACCCTGAAAATTTCATACCAAAACATGCAGCCATTTAACCAGAACAAATCATTAATTCAAACAACTCCTAGAACAAGATTGAATTCTACAGATTGAACTATAGTAAAACAGAAGCTAGAAATTAAACAGCATACCAACACAGTGATAGCTAAGCTTCTGTAAAATTTTCAGGATTAATTATGCACATAATTAATTCTAAGAAAATAAACAAATCTGACAGAAAGATAACAAGATTCATTTTTAGCTCTTGTTATAGTCATGAACTGGTACTCAAATTTTACAGACAGTAACATAAGAGTAAAACAAGGCTCTACAAAAATTATCAAGAAGTTTTAGACAAGGAAAATATTTATCAATATTAAAGCTTACTTAACAAGCATTAAATCAAATAAATGGTTAAACAGATCAAAAATTTCCCAACCTTGGTAAACAGTACTGTTTTAGCAACATGTGATCATGGAAAAAGTTTCACATACAAAACTTTAGTATTTCAACCAGAACAAATAAATTAGCAACACTAGTACATAAAAGAATCTTGAAGTTTTGACCTAACTAATGATGTCAAAAGGTTTCAACTTTTTACCAGAGGCTAACAACACTGCAAGACACAAGCTGGCCAAAAATCACATATAGCTACTGAGTAGAACTCATGGAACAAATAAAGCCTATTTATGCTATTCTTTTTCTTGGATTAAAATACAGACCAGAAATGAAAATATGCATGTAACAAACTTTGTAGTTATTGCAACAAGGATTCCAAAACATTTGGTTTTGTATTTTGCCGATTTTTCTACAAATTTCTAGGCATTTTTGAAATTCACTGGTTTGAAAACAAAAAGAAATTACAGACTTGCGCCTAGGCCCCTGGAGTTCTAAAAGTAATTGCAGATAGGCCCTTGGCTGGAGGTTGAAGACAGGGGCGGCTCGGCCGGCCAAAATCCGGCAAGGGAGCTCACCAGAGGTTGGGGAAAAGTGGTGGAGAAGCACCATGGCGTCGAGAGGAACCCGTAGGTGGCTTCGGTTGGAGCTGGAACGGCCGGTGATGGCTCGTCGGCGTGATCGTGGCGGCGGCGGCTCGGACAGCTCGACGGCGAGGGGGTTCTGGTGGCGGGCTTGGGCCTGGGAGCTGCGCGAGGTCAAGGCGGAACTCGCTTAGGGTGTCAGCACAGGCGGAGGAGCTGCAGAGAGGCGGTTTGACGGCGGCGTCAAGCTCGCTGGCGTTCGGCGGATGGCGGCGGTAGTGTTCCTGGGTCTGGGGTTGGGGAATCGGAAAACAAACGAAGGGAACGGGTTGCGGGGCTATTTGTAGTGCTCAAACACGCGCGAGAATGAGGGCCGGGGCTCTGCAGCGAGCTCGCCACCGCGACGGCGAGGTGGCGGCCGCTGGGCTCGGCCAGGACGGCGTGGCGAGGGGAGGGAGCTCCAGCGCACGGGGAGGTAGGTCCGGGGGTTTGTGGGGGCGCCACGTGAGGCGGCAGCGAAGCAGGAGGTGGACGGGGAGGCGGCCCAGAGCGGCGGGCGGGCGGCGTACAGCGCTGGCGGCGGGAAGCAGAGGAGCAGGCAGGAGGAAGGGGAAAAGGGACTTCTTTGCAATTTCCGAAAATTCCAGGGACCCCAATGTAAAACAGCAATAACTTTTAAAATAAAGCTCAAATAAAAAGTGCCCAACATGAAAGTTGTTCAACTTTTCAAGATCTACAACTTTGATGTTGTGCAAAAATTGATTTGACCAAAGTATAAAGAGCTATTTTTGAAAACATAGAAGGATTTTGAATTCAAAGGACTTTTATCTTTTCCCTTGTAAATTCAACTCAAATGCAGACTAAAAAGTAAGATTTTCTGCCAAGCAATGATTACACTAAAATTTGCAAATACACCATCCACAAAAGCAATAATTTCACACCCTATTTAAATTAAACTATAAAAAGGACCTTGCATAAAATTATATTTACACATATAACCTTTTATATTTACAAAAAGATCCTTTTTCAAGCAAATCAAGCACATGATGCATAAAATAGATACACAACTACTGTGCAGGCACCTAGGGTGTCACAGAGGTCCCTCCCAGGCGAGTGTTTGTTGGATCTTCGTCGGGTCCCCGGCGAAACCGGTCTGACCGGTCTACTAAACCGGTCTGACCGGATCTCGCAGAGGCGCTGCAAGGAGTGTCGCTGCGTGCTGCACGTTCGAGTGCGATCGTGTATTGGCCCCGAATCAGCATCAACACATGGCTTGTTGAAATATAACAAACTGAAACTCAAATGCAAAGGCACTTTCTTGAAACGGCCATAATTACCACATACAGACTTAAAATTAGGTGATTTTTTTATTCTACAGACATCTACATAAAATTTTACATCTATTTGTCCTCTAATTTATTGGGTTCGCTGAAATTAGTTTCGCAAAATTCAGCCTGGAAGGTTGTCTGTTTGAGGTTCAAAGTTTATGCATGCGTGCCCTCTAAAGCCATTGTATGACATTTTTTGTAGAGCATATCTTATATCCATTTTTTTTGCGAAAATATCTTATATCCAATTGATGATGCAGCACACTATATTGGAGGATCAACTCCAAGGTGCTGAAATATAGAAATAGCACAATAGTATTGAAGGAACAACTTCAATGTGCTAAAGATAACGCCCTAAGGGCAGCCCAAATCTACGGACAACAATCCGAATCCGTGGATAGTATGGGCTCAATCCAAAGCTCAAGAGCAAGATCTAAGACATGAACATAAAGTTCTATTCATATGGTGGAGAACAAGATAAGTTACAAAACTAGAGGTCTTGAACAACTCAAATACAACTAATAGCCTATTACTCCCTCCCTCCTCGTTTATAAAGGCACACACGCATATCAAAATTCAAACTTTTCTATTTTTGACCAATAATTTGACTATTAATTTTTTATTTTTGTAATGTAAATTTTATATGATTGGATTTGAAATCAAATATAGTTATAATCATAAGTGATATAATATATAATAAATAAATGGTCAAAATATCGTTTGAAAGACCGTGCCATGTTCCACTATGCCTTATAAATGTGAAAGGATGGAGTAGATGGAAGCCAAGTTACAACTACTCCATCCTTCCACGTAGAATTTTATCAAGTTACAATGGGTACTTTCAGGTACTTTTGCCTAGAATTTTTTCTAGCAGTTGATCTATGGAAAGTATTTATAAAAATTAAATTAACTTAGTATCCGGTCTCACTTTTTGGTACTTGGTCAGTTGGTCCCACATTTTGAAAATACCAGGTACATTATCCTATCCTAGGTACTTCGGGGTACTTCCTACCTTCACCACCGTAGGTTTTTATCAGATGGATGGCTCCTATTTTTTCAATCGTAAATTTCTCATATTTGATATAAAAAATTATTTGTAATATGTGCAGCAATTTAGGATTATCCAAAACGAAGTACATACCATATTAGGTTTGGTCATTTACGATTATGTTAAAGTGTATGGCTGCACTCAATGGTTATTTGTATAATTTCAGCCAATTGAAGGTTTTTAGTCACCCTGTCTCGTCAATATGATATGGGTAAAGTTCGTTTTTTGTACCATGAACTATCACGATCGTCTGATTTTGGACCCTGAACTATGAAATCGGGCATCCCACGCCCTTGAACTAACCAAACCGTGCAAAATAGCCCCCTGAGCTAAAACCAGACCGGTATTGCTATGACATGGCGGCGGTTTTGTGACGTGGTTGGCAGCCTAGCCCTTCCATTAGAAATTACCAAATTGCCCCTTATCCTCCCTTCCTCTCGTCGTCTCTGCTCCTCTGCCGTCGCCGGCTGCCGCTAGGGTGGTGCCCGTGCTGCTGCTGCTCCAGCTCGCCGGACGTGCCGTGGCGGCGGTCCGTGAAGCGGAATCTGGGCCCAGAGAAGGGGGAGGGTGACGATGGCGAGGGGGAATCTGCGTCGGAGTAGTGCGCGGCGCTTCGGAAGGCGATGGCGGCCGCGCAGTCCATAGCGCCGGCGCTGCGGGCCGAGGTTGAGGAGGAGCGCCTCGCCGTGGCCAGCGCCGAGGTCCGGATGGAGCTCCGCTAGGGGAGGCAGGCGAGTTGGAGGAGGGAGAAGCACGAGGAGGTGCCCTGCAAGCCGAGCCGGGTGCACACATCATGCCCTGCCTGGGCTCTCGCACCGCGGCCAGCGGCAAGTACCAGCTCCTCCTTGAGTTCGTCTCTGGCGGGTCGCTCGCCGACGAGGCCGCTTGCTCGTGCGCTGGAGCGACATGGACGACCTCCTTGCCGCCGACCATCGGATCGGGTACACGGACGTCATGCCGGAGGTGCCCGCTCGGCTGCCCGCGGAGGCCAAGGACTTCGTGTCCTGCTGCTTCAAGAGGCGTGCCAGTGCCCGACCTACGGCTGTGCAGCTCGTCGCACACCGGTTCGTCGCCGCCGCTCGCGGCCTGGGCGCGCGACCGGCCAAGCAGGAGCTCTCCGCTGACGGGCGCGACCGAGGGATCCCCATTGCGGCAAAGGCGGCGAGCTCGAGGCCCAGTAGGAGGACACGGCGGCAGCGAGGCAGCGGCGGCGACGAGCAGCGCATCCTCCAGCGGGTCCTCCAGCGCCGTGCCCGCTGCCGCCGCCGGTGAGCTCCCATGGGTGGGGAACAGGTGAGTGGGATAGAGAGAGCAAGCAGACCGGGAGAGAGAGACTTACAGGGGGGGCTTGCTGACTCGGTGAGTGGTGCCAGGTCGGACGACCGACGTGGCACGAAACCGGTCTGGTTTCGGCTCAGGGTATTTTGCATGGTTTGGTTAGTTCAAGGGGTGGGATGATATGTTTCGTAGTTCAGGGTCTAAAATTGGACGATCGTGATAGTTTAGGGTCCAAAAACGAACTTTACCTGTATGATATCTGTACATAACAGTGTAATACATTGTGTTGTGATCATGTTGCGTGAATTTTCACTGTTTGCATCTCAATTTTCACTTCTGCAGGATGTTCTATGAATCAGGATGTTATATGCACTATTAGCTACCTAAAGAAGCCAGCAGAGCATTGCCCAAGATGTCCTTTGAGCTGCAGGATCTGAATGGTGGCTTTCCACAAATCAGGCTCGCTGGCTCGGCACCATGAATGACTTGGATTCAAGGTCACCAACAAGTATGTGAAGACAGGAAGAACAACCCCCTGCACAAGAAGTTTATGATAGCTTTTTGCCTGAAATAGGGTGGAAGCTATTGCGCCTGAACCTGATCCTAGGATCGAGCTGAATGATGATGATGCACCATGAAAACAAAAAAAAATATCTGAGTTCTTTGGGAAAGAACAAAATGGAGGGCGCTAGGAACCAGGGTTTTTTTATCCGACCGTTTGGACCGAACCGCCGGCGCCCGGTTCCGGCTAACCGGTCCGGTTTGACCGGTTACCGGTAAAAATCGGTCAAACTCAAATTTGAATTCAAAACCCGTAGTTATACCGGTTTCGAACGGCTAACCGGCCGGTTAGACCGGTTTACCGGTCCGGTTTGACCGGTTACCGGTCGGTTTGACTGGTAACACGCTAAATTTAATTTTTTTTCTTTTTTTGTTTAAATTCAAATATCCGCAAAGTATACTAAATGAATGTTTGTATAACATGTTTTAGCCTAAATGAACCCTCCAACCCTTTTTTGTACTACTTTTACATTGTATTTGTATATTTTTGTATGCACGTTTTTTTTGTTTAACTTCAAATGCTCGCAAAGTATACTAAATGAACGAATATTTGAAAAAATTTGACATCATTAAATTCGTCGCAACTTGAAGTATTTTTAAGGTTTTTTTGGGATTTTTCCATTTTTTAGAATTCAAATTTAAAATTTGAATTTGGGCCGGTTTAAAACCGGCCGGAACCGGAACCGGTCCGGGCCGGTTAGACCGGTAACCGCGGTAACCGGACCGGTTCCGGCCGGTTTGGTGAACCCTGCTAGGAACACATCTGCGTTCTGAGTTCCGAGCGTCGAACTCACTATGAAGTTGCTGATACGACTAAATTGAATGGTCCAATATGATAGGTCAAGGATTTAGTTCGATGTTCTTCATGTTCTAAAAACGGGACGTTGTTCCATCATTTATGCAGCTCTCCCCTGGAGCAGCAACTTCCAATGTTTCAACATCTTTCCATTGTTTAGTATATATATAGCCAATACTTCATTCATACATAACTACATATAAAGAGAAGGCATGAGAAAGAAGAAAGAAGGTAGCGGGCGTGTGGCGAGACGGCGAAATTCAGCGGGCGCATGCACTATTTGAGCCTGCCAGCGTGGCTCCCTTAGCTTTCAATTGGCTACATGTCGCTTTTATGCAATAAATGAGCTACAGCTGCTGAATAAAATAGGCAGCACCCATCTGAGCTGGAGCTCTTTTCACCGACAAGTAGGTGAGGTTATAAGCCTTGCTTTAACACTAAGACTGAACTCACCAGCATACCTATCCCACCTCCCATCCCGCCTCCTATTTCAAACTCCACACTGCAAACAATACATTCTACAGTGCAAAACAGTGAAAAGAACGTCCATGTCAGCATCCCTCCACACTCCCTCCGTATGCTGGTGAGTTCAGTCTAAGGCCACCCGCAACGGGCCGTTAGTGTTGCCGATAGCAAGTCCACGTCGGAGAGAGAGAGGAGTTGAGAGAAGAAAATGTCGCTACATGGTTTACCGAGACCAGCAACGGACTCTCGCTAGCATACGGTTCGAGACCAGCAGGCCCGCCAACATGGTTTATCGAGCTGAGACCAGAAGGCAGAACGCGGCCGGCGTCGCGGGGGAGGAGGAGCTCGAGTGACAGCAACGTGGCCCAAGATTTTCCGCCGCCGAAGCTCCGTCGCAGGGAAGAACGGCGCCGCCTCTA
Organism: Panicum virgatum; assembly: GCF_016808335.1. Lineage (NCBI taxonomy): Eukaryota > Viridiplantae > Streptophyta > Magnoliopsida > Poales > Poaceae > Panicum > Panicum virgatum. Next base: position 19,431,047 of record NC_053144.1, read on the forward strand.
GCTTGGGGACGAGGGACAAGGCCTCCGCGAGCGAGGAACGGGGAGTGCATGTCGCGGCGAGGCAGCGCCGGCCGCAGACGGACCGCTCGCGCTTGGGCGCAAGCGAGAGCGGAGGTGGGGGTGGCGGCCGGCACGGGCCCAGGCAAGCGTGTAGGCAGGGCGGAGGTGTGGGCGGTGGCCGGCGCAGGCCAATTCGAGCGTCGAGCGTCGAGCGCCCACGACCACTCGTGCTCTCAGATAACAAATGAAGACGAAGAAAAAAGTAGAATAATTAACAAGCGGGACCCACAGTTGCCTGCTATTAAAGATGAACTGTTGAAGGAGTTGTCGTTTCTTTTTTTTTATGGGAATGCTCGTTACTTTAATTCAACAAAGAGCCGTGATATCACGGACCAACAAGTCGTTTACAAAATCTGGGAGGGGATGCATCCACAAGAACGGATGATCCGGGTCCCTATCACGCCCAAAGCGAGCCAAATCATGAGCTACAGAATTAAAGGAGCGATTAACAAAGACCACCGACCACGAGGAGAACATAGTATCAAGTATGAATTTCGCTTCTCTAAATAGAACACCCCCCGGCGCCAAAATCGTGTTCACTTGATTGTAGAGCTTTCACCAGCGTTGCAGAGTCCGTCTCCAAAATTATATGCTGCATCCCCTGAGTTGCCGCGGCCAAAAGTGCCTCAACGCACGCATGTGCCTCAGCACTCAGAGCATCGCTCACCGTAGATAGGTGACCAGCACCTGCTAGCGCTGCTATCGCAAGATTATCACGAACCACAAAGCCCCATGCTCCCATCAACTCCTCCTTCCAAAAAGCAGCATCAACATTTATCTTCCAGATATCAGGTGGTGGCGGCCTCCACCGCTGTGCTTGAATTCCTCCACCTGCTCCAGCCTGCTGTTTTGCTGTTGGCTCCTCTCGGCGTATGACAGAGCGAGCTCTGAATATCACATCTTCAATTGGCCTTCTCTGTTCCCCTGCATTTGCCTTGTTACGTGAAGGAGTTGTCGTTTCTGCTTTCTCTAAGTTAAGCTGGCGGTGACACATCAGTGCTGTAGAGAGCAATTGCCGTTGAAGATGAGATGATAATTCACGGGCAATTTCCTCTCAAATATAGGAAGAAAAAGATTGATTGGCAGACATGTACTGTCTGTTTCAATTTACTGCCCTTAGTTTGCCTCTCAGATTTCTCACTTCGTCCCAAGTTTACTCAATTTCCTGCTACAATCTTTTTATCTTCGCTGATGTCATTTTCTGATGTATTATCTCCAACTTAGAGACGAGAAAGTGGTAGAAAGAGATGTATCTTCTTTTGCTGCGAAAGAATGGTATGCATTTGGAGTTATACATGAACAACCCGTTAACGCCCCATAGAGGTTTTAAACTGTAAACTGCCATTAGGTCTTTCGAGTCATTGGCTAAATATTCATATAAATTGGATTGTGCCTTTAACCATCTATCATCATTTTCACTATACCCGTCATATATACGAACGATCTGATTCTATTTTTTTCTCTGGAAGTGGACAAGAACACATTTGCATTCGTAGACTTCGATAAGTAGCATGGATCAGAAAGTATTACAGTTCACAGGAGTGTTGACTGCAGTTGATCATAACAAATGGCTTTTACCCTACCGTCGCAATATTAGAACAGATCACAGGCTTGCATCTCGAATTATCCTACAATTTCATTTGCATGTCATCTTACTATTACTAATTGGAGGTTTCTTTTGAAGCCTCCAGGTAAAGCCACCTAGATCTACGTAGACAGTCTAAAAAAAATAGAGAAATGCTACAAATTCTCACAAAAGTCAGAAACATCCGGCCATCAATTCGGCAACTCTAATCACAATAGTCATTGGATCTGTTATCTTTTTAATAAATTACCCATCTTTGATATTATGAAAATAGACTAAAGTAACCCCCTAAACATGTATCTAAATTACCCACCTCTGTCATTATAAAAAATAATCTAAAATAACCCCCTAACCTTCATGTAAATTACTCACTTATGTTATTATAAAATAATATCAAATAACCCCCTAAATTTTCATTTATATCATCCAATGATAACATAATAAAAAAGTTAAAATGAACCCCAAATCTAAATCATATTATAATAAAATCTTAAAGCCCATCAATATAAAATTCTAAATTACTATTCCTATCATTATTAATATATTATTTATGTTATTATTTATATAAACATACTAACCATAATGTGTTTATCACCATATATTCATGTATAAGAGAAAAGATAAGAATACCAATTTTCATGTTGTTCACATAGCTCAAACAAAGTTTTCAATTAAACACATGAAACATATATGGAGGTGTGATGTGAAATAAGAAAAAAATGCTAGTAACTAAATCTATCACATTTATTACAATTACATAATGATAAATATGTATCTTTGCAGTATTGGATTAGAATATTTAATTGGTTAAAGAGAGTGTGAGATAGATAATTATTAGATATCTCTAACTAGCCTGTGCGGGAGCACGGATTGATAGACTAGTAAAACCTAACCAAATGGGGTGGGGGTGGGGGGGGGGATCATACTGTTACAAATGATTTGTACCAGCCAGATTTTGAAGCACTTCTTCAGGGTCAAAATTTGATTTGATTCCGTGTTTGGAGCAAGAAGATACAGAGCTTGATGCCGTGCCGGTGCAGGATTTCCCTCCTCGGATGCTGCCACTTCCACTTTCAAGCGGACATTATTTGACCTTCGCTCTGTTCCGCTGGTGACTATAACTGGTGCTGATTTGCTGTGAGAGAAAAATATTATTGGCTGACTGGTAGCTAGTGCTGATTTGGTGTCAGAGAAAAACGCTGCTGATAGTAACTGGCAGAACAGAATTCTTCAAGAGGCTCGGCCCACCAACTCAAGTTAAGAAGAGTGAATTAAAGGCCCAAGGCAACAAAAACACCAGAAAAAGCCTACTCTCTGCCCAGTGTTCACGCCCTCACGGTGCTCCGCAGCAAACAAAAAAAACAAAGCCTTGCCAACTGGCATGTCAACATGGCAGCATGTGGCAAGCTTGGCTTCACAGAGCAGCAAATACTCAATGCCGACCACTTCCAACGGTGGAAGGATAACATGCCGCCGCGCGCTCAAGCGCCCGTGAATGCTCATCGCGACTGGAGGAGGATCACTGAAGCTAGCCGGCAAACTCTGCGATAAATTAATACTTCTACTTTTTTTTTCTTCTGTCGCGAAACAACTCTGCATCAAATACTGATGCCAAGAGAACGCACTCAACGCGACATGTCGATCATAACAAAGCACTCAAGATTCAAGAAACGCCGTGTGCCGTATTAATATATGATAACAAGCATATAAAATCTAGAAGCTCGGATATTCTATTAGCTAGCCTGATGAATGAGCTTCCAGAATACATCCATCATTGCTCTCGATGGCGAGAGAACAAGGCATGAATTGTTTTCTGACGTAGCACTTGTACTGCTTGCCTGTCAAGGACCCGCTGGCCTGGTGACCAACAGAAAGAAGCATTCATCTTTTAATTATCTCGGAGCGTATGTCACGCACGATCTCATGGAGTCAACTGCATGCGCTGGTCGTTGGTCATGTGGCAAGGCAAGATTGTTCGGTTGCTTATGAGGTTGATGCCGGCTAGTTCTTTCCTTTCTCATTGCTCTGCTCTCCGGCTAGCTTTTTTAGATTAAGGGATTGTTCCGGTCTTGAACTCCAGCTAGAGCTGGGGCAGGTCAAAGAGAGAACTTCCCTGTTATACTTTTTTGCTTCTTATACTCCTACCTCCAAATTACTGAATTTTCATGTGCTAACCATCTTGTTACGCAAATCACATTATCACACGATGAAAATATTTCTTGTTTTTTATGTAGCAAAAATTAAATGGCCTGCAAGTAAGAAAAAAAGATCTGTAGCCGTCAAAGAACACATGCTGAGAAGTGAGATATCATATGCCTTGGCCGTCCAGTGTGAAGGCAACCAGCTAGCGGATGAAAGAGGAATCAAAAGAGGAAAAGAGGCTCTGGTCAAAGCGTACCATGGAGAATGCTTTTTGACGAGCAGGGATCTTCTGTGCTGGGATCTCTTGCGCCTGCTGACCTGTTCTATTCATTCCAGCATCCGTTGCGGCATCTCCTGCAGGACGGCAGCGAGTTGTCGCGTGTAGAAGATCCCAACTTTGACACACCGAGTCATCATTCCAACTAAAAACGTGCAGACACAGAGCTGTACGCGCGGCAAGAAGGTGTCAATCAACTGCTGAAGAATCCCTCCCTTTTTTTTCTCTGAAGGTTCGCCTACAAGTCTACCGTATTTCTCTCGTGCAGTGTATTGTGCATAACCCGGTAATGATCGAGCTGCCTGCGTTGACGTTTTCTGATTCTAATCTAAGTAGTATTCTGACAACATCTCCTAATTAGTAGTTTTTTTTGAACGAACGGCACTCGACGAGTGCGTTTCTATTAATATAGCAGAAAATACAAGACTACGGCCTTGGGAGACCATAGCCAGGGAAACAAAAAAGAAAAAAAAACAATTATACTCACCCGGTTGGATTAGGACATCAACGCGGGGTCGTACACACGAGGACAATAGCGGAGAAAAACAAAAACTGCAGCTCCCACCCTCATGCCGCACCCTAGTAGACACCAGAACTCCAGCGTGAACCGACGCTGATAGAGAAAACAAAGAAAGTAGACGCCTTCGTTGGACGTTGCAACCATGCAGGACCTATCCGACGGAATGAAAAGCGCCGAATCCGAGCAAAACAACGTGCGGGGGCCTCGCCTCATCCGCCGTTGAACGCCTCCTCTCGTGCGCGGGGGCCTCACCACATCCGCCACCACTCCAAGCTCCGGACTCGTTCCTTGTGTTGCCGACAGGACAGCGAGCATGATTCCCCACCTCCAAAACACCTCACCAAACACCCAGGCCGACGCCGAACATCCGATACACCGCGTTGCTTCCCCCCACACGAACTGCTGCCTTCAAACAGCACATCAAGGTTGTCGCCTGTGCCGTCATACGACGTTGTACCGCACCAGACATGCTCAGCCAAGCTGAAAACCAACCGCCGCAGTCCGCTACAAGCCGAGTCGTCTCTCATTGCCGTTGCCGCAAGCGCCGTCTTCCGACGCCGTCCCACACCGCACCGATGGTTGCAATGCAACATCGGCCGCCGTGGTCCGCTGCGAGCAGACAAACGGCAACCAAGCGAAGACCCCTGGCCACCAACAAGAAGGTTGATGCTTCGACGTGAGGAAGAATCAACACCCTTGAGCATGTCCCACGACGGGATAGCCAACACCGGTCGTCGGAGCAAGCAGTGCTAGAACCGAGCAGGGTCTCTAAAGACGACGCCTCCAACAAGGGAACGACGCAAGATGCGCCGTCGTCGCTCGTCCATTACTGGACAGGGTTTTCACCCAGAGAACCCCGCGCAGTAGGGTGATAGCTCCACAATGACGCCCTCAATAGGGGAAGCGACACCCTAAAGCGCCGCCGTCATCTGCACCGGCGCAATGCCGGCGAGGGCTTTCGCCCGGAGCATCAACCCATGCTGCACGTGCCCGGCTTGACACTCCGAGTCAAGACCATGCTGCCACACACCATGCTGCCGCTGAACACCTCCGCTGCCTCCACCTGGCCACAGCCTCCTGCCCACACGCGCCGGCCACCCGGCATCGGCGCTCAGGAGGCGCGTTCAGCCTCCGCCCGCGCCCTGGGCGCCGCCGGACGCCGCCAGCCACCGCCACAGACTGCCGCCGTCCTCGCGTGCCGCCCCAGGCCGCCATCACGCATCGCCTCCGCGCGCCCGCGCAACGCCCACACCTCAGCAGGCCCACGCGCCAACACTGGCCGCCGCACGCGCATGCGCCGCACCCGCACTGGCCGCCCACGCGCAGCCATCGCAGCGACCTCCATGCTGAGCACACACATGGCGGCCAGCATCGCCGCCGCACGCCATGGCCGGCCGCGAGCGCCGCAGGGTCCCCGCCGCGCCGCGCCGACGAATCCAACCGCGGTAGCGTCAGATCCGGCCAGCGCGGCCCGGGATCCGCAGGCACCGGCCACCGGCGCCGCCACAGCCCGCAGCTTCCGCCGACGAGCCACGAAGAGACGCCTCTTCCGCCCGCGCACAGCCACCGGATCCGGCATTAGTAGTTTCTAATAGCTGAATCTATTTCAGTTATCGGTTCATACTTCAGACACTGCAGGTTGTTAGGCCACATCGACGTACCCAAAGACGTTGCCAACAACAGCTGCAGACTAGATCGCGTTCACCATGATACTCGATCTCTCATTCTTTTTTCTGAAGCTGCGCAAATGCCATGCCTTCCTCGAAGGAAGCTGCACTGCAGCACTGGGGAATTGGGGATGTATCAAGCAGAGACAGTAGGTCGATCACTGACGTACTCAAAGACGTCGCCTACGGATGACCTGCCAAAGTAGGAGCCTTGGACAGTTGGCTTGATGTTGCCCTTCCTAACTATCCTCTCAAATTGCATGCTCCGGCCGAAAGATCTACCGAAAAATACTAGTGGCAAAATAATCCGGCCAAGCAAGGGTATCGCTGTTGAGCTTGATCCAAAAGATGGGTCTCGTTCTCTCATAGAAACAGCGCGACCAAAAAAGTGAGCGTAATGCAAAATGCTACAAACATGCATAACTCAAATAATAATGATGCGACGAAAGAAAATGGGCATAATAAACATTATGTAAATATAGGTTCAACAAAAGTAGCGGCCAAATTAAGGCGGGCCGGTATCTTTCGAAACTTCAAATTCTTTGAAACATACCCGCAAAAAATAAAAAATCTTTGAAACATGAACCACACTCCATAATCCGACTATGGAAGCAGTTTGTGCCTAGGTACCGACTTACATAAATTTGTATGTGTATATATTAAATAAACTAGGCATTTCATGATGCGAGTACATTCAAACTGTAATTTTTCATGTAATCCTACACTAGAAAATGAGACAATCCTACAAGTTGTTTTATTTTAAAAGACATGAGAAAAAAGTAAAAAAAAAAGACGCAGACCCTGAATCCACAAGGCCCCGAATATGCCACGGGAAGCGCAGCGCCAGTCGGACAGACAGGCGGGCCCGGGGGGCAGGAGAGTGTGGCCACCACGTCGACACGCTTCGCCATCAGCCGCACGAGGATGCGCGTGAGGCGGCCATGGGAACTCGTGTGTCCACCTCGCAGGCCATACAAAAGCGAAGCCGCGCCCGGACGGAGAAAGAGAGAGGGAGATAAGGGTTGGATAGAAGGGTGCGGCCGCAGCCAATCAGAGGCCGGAGGCCACCACACTCCCGCTACCCTCTCATCCTCCCGGCTCATCTCCTCCCTGGTGCCTAACCCACCCCCCGCCAGTAGCCCAGTACCAACATGCGGCATAAAATAGGTAAGAAAAAACACATGGAGGTTGAAAAGATGCTACTCCAATTTTCACAAAATTACATGGAGGTCCGAGTTTTCCTTGCATGCAAGAACACATGGCAGATTTCGCATTACAAATATGAAGATTTTGAAGATGAACAACTTTTGTATGAGATGATTCATATTTCTCATATTTCTATATGATGGATTATTCGCGCTACTAAAATTCATGGCAAGCCAGTAAAGATGTGATTGTATATGTAGATTTTAGATACTGCTTGCTTCATCTAGCTACCACTGGAACAGACAGCAGGTAAAATCTACTTTAGATGTTGCTTGTTGTAGCCGTAGCTAAGCGACCACACTACTAATATGCAAAGTAGTTGTTGTAGCTCATGATCATAGTAGAGCTGTTAGAAACTGCCGTGTTTGTTTCTCTTAGTAGAAGAGTTCCATATTGGTTCACCAAAAATAAGTTTGTAGTAGGACCTGGCTAACGTACGGCCGGCCGTAAATTAGGCCGGCCGTACGGCCTTTCCTTTTTTTGGCAACTACGGTGTCAGATTTTCCCTTTTTAGCAAAAAACTGTTATCCGTTTCACTTTTCTCAGGATAAGAACAAAAACGATGACATCAACGCATGCAAACACAACCCCAAGTTTAGAAAAGCTATAATTTTACGAACAAGAAACAAAATTAAAATCTGATTGCACCATTGAGTTGCACCCTACAAAAACATCAAAATAAGATCCCACTTCAATATGTTTCGACGACATTTTTCATGTACAGTTCCAGAAAGCACTTCTGTTAAAAGTTGAAAGCATATCCTAATGAACTCCAAAGCAATTTAGAATAAATGTAGAAGCAAATAATATAGACTGATTTGAAGCAAAATTTGAGTAAATATTCAAGCAAATAAACAGATTCACGATAATATTGTTTCATCACGTAACCACTAGATACACCATGCTTATACTTGACTGTTGCTTCACTGCACATGACCTGTAAATATATAATGTAGTAAATTAATATAATCTGATAACATAATGTACGTGCTAAAATGCATGTTAAAAAAGTTTAGGAGGTAGCATAAAAAGCACATGTATGATCAAATAAACCATGCTAGCTTCAGAAGTTAGCCTAATTCCCTAAACCAAAAGCATATTATTGTCACAAATAACCATAGTATTGCCTAACATAAATCGTATTGCTGACTACTATAGTACCAACAAGATTCAACAGAAAAACAAAGAAAAAATAAAAAATTTCCTACTGAATGTAACTAAGTTATCTAACTTAGCATCTAATGATGTTGTTGCAGCTGTGGCGCAAGCACAACAATCTATGCTGATGCAGCTACCCCTACGCGTGCATCAACAATCCATACTGCGTTACTTTATGCTACAACTGTTGCCACATGATGATTCATTAACTTCTGCAGCTGAGCATGCAAAATCCGCATGTAACCTTCTGTAGAAAATACCTATTGTAACCCATATTATTGCCTATGAAGAACAATATTATTGTCCAAATCCTACCAATATTATTGCCTAGTTCTAAAAATACTTATATTATTTGATGTATTTTTCTATTGGAAAGTACTGAAATGCTTCTTGTATTTGATATATTTGACTACTTGAAAGTAATGAAATGCTTCTACTAATTGATATAATTCTCTAAAGAAAACTACTAAAAATGCTTCTACTATTTAACAAAAATACCTATTGCAAAGTACTCAAATGCTTATGATGATGTGAAAAAGAATGAGATAACCATTTCACATTTAGGAACCGAACTGAAGCTCCATTCCTGAAAACCAAATTAACAGCAACATGAGTACACCACCCACCCACTCTAGATTAAATCGTGGACAAAGGAAGAGCAACTGAATCGAAAAGCCCAAAATTGCATACTTGATGAAGATAACGTCGGGATGCAGTTGAAACAACCCGCCAAGATCAAAAGTTAAATGGCAAAAAAGGGAAAATATGCTAGCTAAGAGGATGAACACTCAGGCAAAGAGGAAGAAGCGCAAGATTTTTCATCAGTCAACAGCGCTACTCTACAATAAATTTCAATAACTTTGCAAAAAAAATGATACCCTGATAGCATGTGCCAAGTGATAGCAAAAAAATGATAGCATACACCCAACTAATAGCAACAAAAAAAGGTACTATCTCAAAAAATGCCTGAGCATGCATGAGGATTAACCAAAAAACATTTCCTAAAATCTAGTGCATCAGCACATCAGGAGGAGGGGAAGGGAAGGCACTCACAAATTTAACAGCGAAAAGCTGAAGTCGTGCCTGCTAGTTGCTGCTGGTTCCGGACAAAAGGAGAGTCCATCAGCTGTCACATGAGCCGTGTGAAATATTTAAAAAAATTGCTTGAATTGAATATTTAAAATGCTATCTGAATAGTATTTAAATGTCTACTTAAATTTATTAAATGCTTCTAATAATGTGTGTCGTAGGCATTCAACAAAGCGTGTACTGAAAACATGTGAAACACACATATACATCATAAAAATATTGTGCAGAGGGTTGGACTAGTCTTTATGCACTTATTTCTACTAGTAGGAAGCCTTCCACCAGCAACAAAAACCACTTCCTTGCTGGCTGCAAAGAACAGTGTTCCACCAGAAGCCTCGAGTTCAGCCCAAAAGAACCTGAAAAATAATTCGAATCTTGTGATGAGTCGAAAAGTGAGGAGCCTCGAGTTCAGTCCAAAAGAACATGACAAAAATCCAAATCGCATGATGAGATGAAAACGGAGGATTTCCGCTGATGGGGAAGCAATGAACACATATTCTTTGAGTATGTAATATCTTCGAAGTGAATATATATTAGCACTGAATAAAAAATAACATATGCATGGTCCAACTTATCTGAGAATAATCACTTGCTTAAATGGTAAGTGGTTTGTTAATGGACAAAAAACAATATAGCAATGCAGGTGAGTAATTCACTGAAGACTATACCTCGCTAATTAGTTTCATTAGATCATGACTCCATAGTTAGATTTTGCTCATAGAGTAGTGTAAGTACTAGATTGTTCCTAGTAATATGGGATTTTGCTTTATCACTGAATATATCAACACTGAAGCTTTAAGTAATGAATATATTAGAAGCGTTGCATAAACTGAATAAGTATTGATTACTACAACATTAGGATAATAAAACTGAAGGAAAAGATATAAATGATGCAAAATCTTCTTCCCCTCTTGTTTAAACAAGAGAACCGCACTCCACCCAATCAGAAATTCTCTTATGATTTGTCTATGCAGATGAAACAAATCTACCCCAAAAGCAAGTTCAAATAATCCCTCTCCGTTGCCTCATGAGACTACAACACAAATAAAAAAGTGATGAGGATAGCTCACATGGGATTCCAACCAACAATACCCCCAACTGATCTCTGCGCATGTGCTTCTGATGGCTGAGAAAATCATCTGATGGTGAGCGCTAGATGCCCAAATCTCCAAAAGCAAACGCCACACAAAAAAGACTCAAATCAACACCTCCATTTGAAACAGATGAGATAGATTTTGGATCTGTGCGGAAATAGATGAGAGGGAGAGAACACACCTCGTCCCTGATCTGCATTTCCATGGCCCCCTCCCCACGTAGATGCCCCCATGGAATCCCAGCACGCCAATGGAATCGATCTACAAAGGCCGGAACGGATCAGAATCAAGGCAAAAAAACACAAGGACGAGGAATTTTGGGCGCGCCGCGGCGGAGGAAATCACTCACCTTCTTGAGGACGCCATAGATTACCACCGGATCCAACTGAACATGCATCAGTATGGGGGGTGCGAGAGGTTGGGTATGAATCGCCATTCAATGTGAACGCAGATAGACGAGAGAGAGACTAACCCTAGAGAGAGCGTGTGGGGGTGAAATGAACCAGCGTGCCGCGTGCGACCTGATGTGTAAAATAAAAATATCCACCACTATCTCTCCTCTCATTGGAATGTGGGACCATCTGGACAGCTGAACATGGTGCACGTGGGAGCATTATATCACGGTGGAAGAAAGCGACCGTACGATTAGACAAATATACGACCGGCTGTAATAGAATCTTTATCTTTGTACATAACCCAAAGTCCGGCACAAATCAGTTTGTCGGAGGAAGAAATTCTATATAATATTTACTCATCAAGAGGGCCTTTCCGCAAAATATTTTTTCTAACATAGAAAATTCCTGGCCGACGCAAAGACCTAGCCCAAAGGCACCCCGCCACGCGTGGGCCCCACACGCCGTGCCGCGCTGCTCCGGCGACCCAACAACCCCCCATCCCCTCTCCCATAACCTTTGGCTCCAAGCAGCAGCCGAGCCTTTCTTCCTCCTCTCCACCCCCTCCCCCCCTCGGGCCACGCGAGGCGAAAACCAATTCCACATCTCCGCCCTCGCTCACCGAGGACCCTCGCCAAGAACTGCACCTGCAGCGGGGGAGAGGTAGAGCGAGAAGCGATAAGAGTTTCTCCTCGCCTCTCTCTCTCTCTGTATCTCCTTCCCGTCTTCCTATCCGCCTGCGATTCTCGTCGCATTGGTTTGGTTTCCTTGGAAAAGGGGGCAGCTTTCCTGTCTTCCCTTTGATCTAGATGATGGCGAGCACGACGTCAGCGACCGCCGCGGCGGCGGCATTCGGGGCCGCAGCCACCGCCAAGCCGCGGGGGTCGTCGTCGTCGGCCATCTGCCCGAGGGTGTCCACCGGCGGCAGGAGACGCTCCGGGGTGGTGCGGTGCGACGCCGGCGTGGAGACCCAGGTGCAGGCGGTGGCCAAGGCGGCCAGCATCGCCGCGCTCGAGCAGTTCAAGATCTCCGCCGACCGTGAGTCTCTTGCCCTTCGCCTGTCCTCAAATCTGCAGCTGCTGTTACCTTTCCTGTTGCTTTGGATGCGCGATTCTTCCCGGCCTGGTGATTTATTTCTGGTGCGCGATTTGAGGGATCTTTTGCGTCGCGTCGAGGTTACTGCTGCAGTTGGGATTAGTTTTGGACTTTTGGTTTGGTACAGGTCAAAAGGTGTGGGTGGTTTGGGGAAGAAAAAGGAATGAGCGTGAATTTTGCATTGCTCTGTCGCAATTTTTCTTTCACCATGCATAACTTAATTTTTTTTTCATGTTAAGTTCAGGTCGTGTGTGGCATCAGAGAGGGATTGCTTGTGCCATCCGAAATGGGTCATGGGGATGAGGAAACTGCCGGGCATCCCAATTGAAACATTAATTAGTTTCCTTTTGGAATCGATTCAAGCAACCAATAGTGGATAGCAAGTTACTTTCGGGGGATTTGTTCAAGTTTAACTGATTGTGGAGCCAATGTTTCACAAATTGACGGAGTGTTATCTTTGTCTATATCCATCAAAGTAACATGTGTTAACAAGCCAAATGGTAGTGAATGCATATAGAATTGTGTTGTCCTTAGGAAGGAGAAATCTAATTCGACAACAAAGATTTCAAGCATTTTGCACTGAAAAATTTTCGAGTTTCTCTTGTTTTTGTCATATTAATCTAGCGTAAACACGTGAAATTCTATGAATAGAATTTGCTTCAATAAACATTTCCATGGTGCTGCTAGCAATAAATGTGCAAGTATATTCAGTTTACTTCTATTAGAAAAATATTTTTCTCGTTTCATCAAAAAAGAAAAATATTTTCTCTGCAGACTGCAGTTTTTGATGATGTTTTTACTTTTCTATTCACTACCAGGGTACATGAAGGAAAGGAGTAGCATAGCTGTGATTGGCCTCAGTGTACACACAGCACCAGTGGAGATGCGTGAAAAACTTGCGATTGCTGAGGAACTATGGCCCCGTGCTATTCAAGAACTCACTAGTCTAAACCATATTGAAGAGGCTGCTGTTCTTAGTACCTGCAATAGAATGGAAATTTATGTGGTGGCCCTGTCATGGAACCGTGGTATCAGAGAAGTAATAGACTGGATGTCAAAGGTGAGTCTGATCAACTATATTTATTCCGTCCTTAGTCTTTTTTGCCCAGCTTTCCCTTTAGGTTTCTCAATGACACCATCTGGGAAAGATGTCCTGATGTGTACTTTGTGATTTTGCAGAAAAGTGGCATTCCTGCTTCTGAGCTCAGGGAGCACCTGTTCATGTTGCGTGACAGTGATGCTACACGCCATCTGTTTGAGGTATCAGCTGGGCTTGACTCTTTGGTTCTCGGTGAAGGACAAATCCTTGCTCAAGTTAAGCAAGTTGTAAGGAGCGGGCAAAACAGTGGAGGCCTGGGAAAGAACATTGATAGGATGTTCAAGGATGCAATCACAGCTGGTAAGCGTGTCCGATGTGAGACCAACATATCATCTGGTGCGGTTTCTGTCAGTTCAGCTGCAGTTGAATTGGCCTTGATGAAGCTTCCAAAGACTGAAGCCCTGTCAGCTAGTATGCTGCTGATTGGTGCTGGTAAGATGGGCAAATTAGTGGTCAAGCATCTCATTGCCAAAGGATGCAAAAAGGTGGTGGTTGTGAACCGCTCGGTGGAAAGGGTGGATGCCATTCGTGAGGAGATGAAAGATATTGAGATTGTGTACAGGCCTCTCTCAGAGATGTATGAGGCTGCTTCTGAAGCTGATGTCGTGTTCACAAGCACCGCATCTGAATCCCCATTGTTCACAAAGGAGCACGCAGAGGCACTTCCCCCTATTTCTGATACTATGGGTGGTGTCCGTCTATTTGTCGACATATCTGTCCCGAGAAATGTCAGTGCATGTGTGTCTGAAGTTAGCTCGGCACGAGTATACAACGTTGATGACTTGAAAGAGGTGGTGGAAGCCAACAAGGAGGACAGGCTCAGGAAAGCAATGGAGGCGCAGACAATCATCACCGAAGAACTGAAACGGTTTGAGGCATGGAGGGACTCGTTGGAGACCGTTCCGACCATCAAGAAGTTGAGGTCATATGCTGACAGGATCCGGGCCTCAGAGCTCGAGAAGTGTCTGCAGAAGATCGGAGACGACAATCTCACCAAGAAGATGCGGAGAGCTGTTGAGGAGCTGAGCACCGGCATCGTGAACAAGCTCCTCCACGGCCCACTGCAGCATCTGAGGTGCGATGGCAGCGACAGCCGCACCCTCGACGAGACGCTTGAGAACATGCACGCCCTCAACCGGATGTTCAGCCTTGACACCGAGAAGGCGATCATCGAGCAGAAGATCAAGGCCAAGGTGGAGAAGACCCAAAATTGATGCCAGGAAGCAATTTTTCTACCCCGTGTGATTCCCAGTTTTTTTTAATCACTTAGCTCCTCCCCTACTCGCTGAGATCGCCAACTGTGTCGTGAATTAGTGCCATGGCAGTAGCTCAATCTGTTGAGAGGTAGTGGCAAATTGTCTCTACTCCAGCCGCATGTCTCTGTAAATTATTGCTCTAACTGCTGTGGCAAGCGGCCATTCTTCTTACATTATATACGCTATTTGGATGATATAAACAGAAATCGATCAATGTGTCAGTTGATGCCCTTTTGGTGTATTATACTTATAAGCTTGTACTGATCATGTATACCTCTTACCGTCTTATGTTAGCCTTGTATTCAGACTGTCAGCATTAACGTTTCAGAAGAGCGTACATTGTTTCTGCTTTCCAGACGTCAATGTTGATATGTTCTTCCTCGAAGAGCATGGATAGATGAACAAATAGCAGATTTGGTCGCCGTCAGACGATTGAGCTTTGCATAATCGTCAATCGATCAGGTCACTGATTTTGGGGGGAGTGAGGACGGGATTAGGCCTGTCATTTGAGATTAAGGTTAGGTGCCGATGGTTAACCTGTGCGGGCGACTGGGCTTTCTGTTGCCTCTTAGGATTATTCAGGGTACACCACGGCACCACAGCACAAGTAGACTAACCCACCACACGGATTCGGCAGAAGATTGAGGGCTTCTTTAACTAGAACAGAAATTGAATAGATCCTGAACAATATGGTCGAACGGCTGGTGGGCTATTCTTCATGAGGATAAAAGGATACTTACCCAAAAAAAGGATAAAAAGTACATCATCATCTCTCCAGGAAGAAACCCTAAAAAAGAAACTT
The DNA here is from genome assembly GCF_016808335.1 of Panicum virgatum. NCBI lineage: Eukaryota > Viridiplantae > Streptophyta > Magnoliopsida > Poales > Poaceae > Panicum > Panicum virgatum. The sequence goes on from NC_053144.1 coordinate 19,446,489, forward strand.
AAAAGATTTGAATGTTGAGCTTGTTGGGCGCTTCCTCGACGAGAAATCACCCTCCAAAAATTGGGGTATGCTGCTTATTGTGGCGTGCACACGGTATTCTTTAGTAAAAGGCGAAAGAATAGTTCGCTCTGTGCTCACCACGCAGCTGCTTGAGTTTGAATCCTTCAGCTGACGCTCTATAACTCGTGTGATTGTTGGGTAATCACCTTGAGACTAAGCAGGGGGGGACTAAACTACCTTGGCCACAGCACATAACTCCTGGATTCCTTTGGCGATATTGGGCCGGCCTTGTAGCCCAATAAAACGGATTGGGCTGCTTTCCCAACTAAATCGTACCCGTGGATCGCGGCGAGGATGACAGGGAACTGTCAACTGAACACCCGCGAGTCCGGCACGCCGCCGCCGATCAATGTGAACCCCTTGACGCCCCATCGTTACGCCGTCGCGTCGCGTCACGTCGCGTCTCCGGGCCCCGGCGACCGCGAGCGATCGGGGGAGGGAAACCAGGGTTCGGTTGGTCGCTGCGGCCTGCTGCGCCGAGCAATCTGGTGTGGGGGCTGGACGGAGTTAATGGCTGAAATCTTCAGGCACGATGGTTCCTTTGAGCAAGTTCTACGTCGTGCTGGTGAGGCTTTGCGCCGTCGTGTGAGAGCCTTTACGAGCCTGATTTCTCCGACAGCGAAGTGTTGTGCGGGTGCCGAAATTTAGCACTCACGCAGTCACGCGGCACGAAATTCATCAGGGGAAGCCGTGCTTTTTGTTGGTTTCTGAAGAAAAGGCAATGGCTCTGACTCGTCACTGATGGCCACCTGCGTGTTGTGACCTTTGGGTGGGTCAAGCTCTTGGACCTAATCTTTGGACTCAAATGATCGATTGGAATGATACGGTGCACTTTGTGACTTCTTTGTGTCTTTTAGCCCAAATACACGTCATGCCTTTGCAAATCCTTCCTATCTCTTGGCACATTTCTATGTAGAGCAAACCCGAGCGAGAGTATGGCTATGTGAATAGGGTTCAGTGTCTTTCTGGCAAACCGATTGATCTTGGAGATTCATGTGCACCGTCCAAGACTATGCAGTATATTATAAGAGATCAACCTGTCGCGTCACCGATAAGAAGTCAAGTCTTTGTTTGCCATGGCATTAAATCTCTTGGACTATCATTGGAAAAAGTAGTTGGTGATCCATAACCTTCTCAGTATAAAGCGGCAAAGCATCATGTTTGTTTTCAAAACTTCTGGGTCCAGATCTTCTTCTTCCCTGATTCCCTCTACCTCTCATTCTCTTCTCTCTAACATCTCTCTTGAATTGAAGCATCGCATCATGGTGGGAAGGTCTCTGAAAACCAGGGCGATGCTGCTGCTCATCAGTCTTCTTCTAATGGCAATCGTCAACCATGTCCGGAGAGTTGCAGAACAAGATGTCGTGGCATTCGGCGACAGCGGCGGAGGGGGCTTGCCACCGGCCTATTTGTCAAAGCAGGCATCTTCTTCAGCTTCACGGCGACACCTTCGTGAAGATTACAAGCGCATGCATGTAGTATCCAAGAGGTTGGTACCTCAGGGGCCAAATCCATTGCACAATTGACTAGATCTGTGATCCAGCGAAGCAGAAATCGGTCTGCACTTGCAACGAGATACGCAGAGTTTTTGTATTCAGCCATACGGAGTGATCTGTGAAGTTGCTGCTGCTGTCTCTTGAACTGATGTAAAATAGAACCTTGTGGAAGTGGAATTAAGTGAATTGCATTTAGTTTTCCTTATTATGCCTTTTGAAACATTATTAGAGTTGACATGAAATTATTGGGGATTTTGCTACCATAAGTACAATTCAAGCAAACATTCCAAGGGGATTCCTCCATTCCACAAAGAACCTGAAAAGCAAATGCAGTGCCCCATAGCCATTTTGACCATTGCGAATTTCTACACAGAATTAGTTGTGGTCTTTTCAATTGATTTCTCAGATAATCCAGTAATATGATGTGACAATAGTGAAATGGTAAGATAGAAGTTAGATGCGGTCAATTGCAGTGAAATAGTAGCTAGATTGCTAGTCAAAGACTCTAGCATACAGCCATACTGGTCTGTTCTTGTCCATTTGCAGCGTAAAATAAGATCAGACCTGTGATGTGTATGATAGGAATGTGCAATGAGTGATTGATGAGTTAGGCAGTACAATCCAAGGGTTCTGAAAGCTTGGGAATTGTTGATCCCAAAGGCCTCATGACAGCTAACAGTTTAAAACTTCAAGGCAGCGTTGTTCATGCATGATCCAAATACATAACATTGTTTAGTCAGGCAGGTGGCAGCTGACAGATTAAAGAAATAAATAGCCATACGAAGATAATATTCTTTTTTTCCGCTTCTTCTCGTCTTTGAGTAGGATAATTCATCAGAAAATGGCACTAGTCTATTATCCAGCAGGACTTACGAACAAAGTAGGAAAGGTGGGAAGTCACAGAACGAGAGCACATTAAGATACTTTCTGAAGTCTGAACTGTCGCATGATACATTCAAAAATTGATGTTGGAATATGATCCTGTACACCTGATCCATATGTGCAACACCAGTCACGCTCACGCTTAGGAATACTAGAACCACAAAATTCATTGGAGTGTGAACAACTAGATGTGGTTCAAGATAAATTATGCATCGGAAAGAACAGTGTGATGGCAAAGCCAATGTTTAGTAGAAATTTTAGTTGACACGGCATGATTGGAGTTGACAAACACGTCGCCACCTGCATTTTCTCAAAGAGCAAAGAGCTTTGGTGCTGACTGCTGAATTTTTTTTTTTTTGGAACATTCACATTCGGACATCTGCGGCACATCCTTGAATGATGTTAGTCATAGAGATTTTCGACGTTCAGACGGTAGGATCACAAAGATGGTGTCAAACTGCCAAACGTGAAAAGTAGGAGGATCTGCATTCACTGGATGTTCAGTCAACTTTCAGATCCCAAACGTTTGAAATCCGGCTGCCATCCAAACTAACCACTCTTTCGGCCTCGGAGTAATCAATCACACAAGCAATGATGTCACTCCTGTCAAGCATTAGACAAATCCAACATGCGTCCAATCATTAGACGGATCCAAACATCGAGCAAGGACACGCCAGCGAACTTGAGGTGCGCTACTACTTAGTTCCGGAACGGAACCTGCAGTCCTTGCAGATCAGCAAATTCAGCATCAACCTGCATAGTCGGCTCTCCATCTACCGTCCGGTCCAGCTTTCTTCCTCCTCCGCACGACGTCAATGAAGTCCCCAACACGGCGCATGCTGCTTCTCTTGGCTTGCGTGCTTGTTGCGGAGCTTGCCTGTTTCAGTCAGGGAGGGCGAATCGTCGCGGAAGAAGACGAGCGGCCGGCATCTTCAGTCGAGCAGCAGCTCTACAAGATGCCAAGACCGCAAGAACATCTTGGTAGTGGTTCTCCTCCCGACCGAATGTATGAAGCGTCCGCGAGACCGGTGCCACAAGGCTCAAACCCCCTGCACAACCGATAATTCAGGTGATCTTCTACGTCCCTTCAATTGAGCTGTCCACTTGGCTTGTCTAGCCGGACCAACGCTACAGTACCACCAGCGCTATAGTACCACCGCATATAGTCATATTCTCGTTATTTGGAACTCTACGGTAACATTTTGCTACAGCAACCAGCCGCTACAGTACTCCTTCTTCACACAAATCAGCCCCAGCCAGCCATTCCGAACAGGGCGAATTTTCGTCCGCCGATTCTTACAGAAACATAACAAATACAATTCCTGTTGTTCAGTAGTATTATTCTACGCATGGGAATTTCACCGATGCCCACAAGGAGCTGTTTTTTCCCGCTCGTGAGCAAAAGAGGAGCAAAGGAAAAAAATTTGCACCTATTCTTACAGAAACATAACAAATACAATTCCTGTTGTTCACTAGTAGTATTCTACGCAGGGGAATTTCACCGATGCCAACAAGAAGCTGTTTGTTCCCGCTGGTGAGCAAAAGAGGAGCAAAGGGAAAAAAAATTAAAGGGGAGCAAAGGAAAAAAAATTGCACCGATTCTTACAGAAACATAACAAATACAATTCCTGTTGTTCACTAGTAGTATTCTACGCATGGAAATTTCACCGATGCCAACAAGAAGCTGTTTGTTCCCGCTCGTGAGCAAAAGAGGAGCAAAGGGAAAAAAAATGTTCCCGCTCGTGAGCAAAAGAGGAGCAAAGGGAAAAAAATTTTTTGCAAAAAGATGGTGGTCTGCCAGAGAGGGCGTCTGGGCCCAAGCGGGCCGGGAGCGCAGCGGCCCGTTATCCTTCCACCGTTGGAAGCGGGCGGTATTCGCTGCTCTGTGAAGCCAGCCTCACGCAATGCCCGCCGCTCTAAGTGCCGGGACGCCGAGGCCTTCGCCAAAGCGCCCGCAGCCCACTACGCAACTTGGAACGGGCGGGCCGCGGAATGCGACAACCAGACCCAGGCCCAAAGCGCCGCGCAATCGGCATCCGCACCACCTTAATGCCCCCGGCTCGGGTGACAAGCAGTCGCTACCTGCTCGGCGAGTGATGGGGCTGAGGAGTGGGTATTTAAGCTGGTGTGGTGCTTGGTGAACAGCCGGTGTGGGACTAAAGAACAGCAAGTCTGCCCTGCCAGTTGTTGGCAAACCGTTTGGTTGAGCTGTGGCGGAAGGGCGGGAGGAGAGTGGGCCTCTTTTTTTTTGTGATGCTTGTCGGATTGGGCCTTTCTTAAGTTTGTGCTGATGGGTGGGCTTTCTGAAGAGTTTCATCGAAGTTTGGTATGCTGCTGATGCTTCAGCCTTCAGACACTGATGAATTTCGCATCAACTGCAAGGGAAGGTCACTCGCATCATAACTTCATAAGCACGCCCACTTAGCACGGATTCAACTCAACTTGTAACCCTGAAGAAGTGCCTCGTGATCAGGGACGCGAAAATCCGTATGTGGATGGAAATGGGATCTGTAATCCTGGCGCGCATGATGACGGCGTTACTGAAAATATATGTTAATTTCATGGCCGTATAAAACTCTCTCCACTCGGTTTCTAGGGACTAGGGTGATGCAAGGTGCCAGCCTGTGATGCGTTAGAATGCTGATGGCGTTAGAATGTAGAGCTACTACCTGTTGTTGTCAAACAATACTGTGCGCTGAAATACCAGTGTATTGGTGTTATGATACTCATCAGTTTTTAGTATGCAGATGTACGTGTGCATGATGGATTGATGGGTATACTTCAATGATGACTGATGTTTGTTGGGTTAAGCAGTACAATCCAATTAATCTGAAAACTCTGCATTGTTTGCTTTAAAAGTCTGATTCAAACGCACCATTGTATACAAAGGCATGTAGCAGCTGATAGATGCAAAATAAAGAGTACACGTATTCATCAGAAAGCAGTATAAGTGAAGAAAATGTTTGTTTTAGGCACGAGAGTTGTACATTAAGATGCAAACTAGGACTAACTCCTGCATTGAATCTTACATTAAACGGGCTGCATATTTGATGATGTGAGTCATCGATGTTGTGTTCTAAATTAACATGGAGACCACGGAATTACAGCACTGGCACCTTCAAGTTCAACAATTTAGTTGTATTGTACAGCACGTATCTACCAATCATGTAGAATTAAGCATCATCTCTGACTCTTTTGCAAAATATTTGTGGCCTGAGCCTGACGCATGCACAGATAGGGTCATAGGACACTTGCAGGAGGTAACTGGGTTTCTAATTTCCATCGGAGCATTCATCAGTAATGTCCCACCCACCCTCCATTTTTGTTCTTCCCCTTAGATCTGAGAGATGCTGCTATAACCGTCATCTTCCTTGGGCTCAGGCTCTCAGGATCAGTCGCAGCAGCTCATGAAATTCAGGCGAAATGCTACCTTAACGCTTTTTCTGCTGTTGCTGCTCTTCTCATGGTTCCTACCTTCACATACCTGCTGGTGAACCTGCAGTACTCCGAACATGATCCCAGAAGGCCTGAAGGACTGACATTTTGGCCAAAAACAATGCGTATGTTCTGCCACCGTCAGATACAGGGAACGTCCCGCATGTTACAAAACCGTTACCAACAGGAAAATTTCTCCTCACTCGATTTCGCAAGCCACTAGAGCACTTTGAAGTTTGAACACATGTATTCGTCTCTGAGAACCCTAAAGGAGTAATCCATGCTCGGCTTCATTCTGCAAAAGTTTGGTGGAAAACCAGAGAAAGAAAAGATGGCGCGAATCGCAATTGATTGATTGAGCCTGTGAACAATAACAAGGTAACACAATTGGCATGTTTGTGACACGCAAATTCAGATATAAATATAAACGAACACTGAATATAAATGTCAGGCATCTGGAATTCGCCGAGTGCTCGAGAGCCATCAAGGCATCAACACAATGCCGTCTCGAAACCCCAAAAGAAAAAAAAATGAAAACAAACCAAAGAATCAGACAACATACAAACGGCACGGAATTGCAGATCCATCAGCGCTCGGAATCACGCAGGATCTCCGACACCCCACACAGTACGAGCACAACAACAAAGCAATTTCGCAACGGAACAAAGCAGCAGAGGGCAGAATCAAGAAACGGGTCGGATCGGATCGCGCGGCGCCGGCGCGGTCGTCACATCTTGGCGAAGGAGGCGGCGGAGCCGGACCGGTCGTAGTAGTGCTCGGGGAGCGCCTGGGGGCGCGAGAGCATGAGCGGGCGCTCCCTGGCCTCCTCCAGGTCCAGGTCCTCCTCGTCGCCGTCGTCCTCGGCCGTGTGCAGGTGGATGCAGGCGCACCGCTCCAGCGACGCGAAGAAGGCCGACGCCACCCCCGTCGCCACCCACATCGCGTACCCCTCCAGCGTCCCGTACGACAGGATCCCGCCGTTCGGGTTGATTCCGTTCATGGCTGCCGCCCGCGGTCGCTCCCCTGCCTGCCCCGCGCCGGCCGAGGAAGAGTCGGGGGAGGTGGTGGCGGTCTCGTCGCTGGGGTGGTTGGTTGGTTGGTTGGCTGGATTGCCTTGGGTTTCCGGGCTGTTGGGGTTGCTCTCCAAAATTGGGAGAGGGACGCGGCTGTCGGAAGGAGACGACCCCTCGAGAGTCACGTGTGGGCCCCGCGGGCCGCCCGCCAAGCGGGCGCGGCGGATAAGCCAGCCGATAAGGTAGATAGCGCGCGAGGCTCGAGAGCCGAGAGAGCTCCTCGCTCCGAGTCCGACTCCGCCTCGTCGCCCGCCACCCTCGCTTCTCCCCCATCCCGATCCACCTCGCAAGGCCAGCCCGCGCCGCACTGGCATGGCCTCCTCGTCCTGCCTCGCCTCGCCGGCCGGCGCCGCGGCGCTGATCTGCCGCGCGCGGCGGCCGAGGCGCCGCGTGGCGTGCTCGGCGAGCGAGAAGAGCGCCGAGCCGGCGTGGCTCGCGGCCGGGGGCAGGAGCGCCGGCGGCCGCCTCGCGTGCGGCGTGCTGGCGGCCTGGGCCGTCGCGTCCGCGTCCAGCCCGGTCATTGCCGCGAGCCAGGTTGGTGGTTTTTTTTTTTCCTTCCTTTTCTTATCGCAATCGCACTGCGGGCAGGATGGAATTTGTGGAATGTAGGTTTGAGAAATGAGTAGTTTTGATCGACCTCAGTCTGATTCTGCTAGATTGCAGAAGGCAGATGATGCTGAAATTAAATGGAACTTTAATCTTTGTCTTAATTCGGTTCAGAGAAAATTTCTGTCAGATATGTAAAGCTGCTCCATGGAAATTTTCAAATCCATGGAATGCACCAACTAGTACTAGTTAAACGTAGTTCCCCAGATTTTATATGTTGAAAGCTTTTGAGGGCTCTATTGGAAGAGGATTTGACTCTTTACTAGTGTTGTTGGTAATAAAATTTAAGCAACCTCAAGAGTTTGTGTTATTCAACATAAGGAATACATCAGTACAGTTACCGCATCATTTGATATGAGCTACCGCAACATCAGTTGTTGCAGTTTAGTATGTTATTCAGTTCAATTCTCTGTAGTCCTGAGAGCACCTTAAATTTAGCATCACTTCCACTCAATCTAAAGCTATAAGCTCTGTTCTGATTAATTTATTGTATGCCGATATATGAGAATTCAGATTCACATTGCATGCTCACAAAGTAGGTAATGTCACAGCTATGAAGATTCGTGGAGAAAAATGACCATTTTGCTGTATTCGGTGATCAGATCAACTGGATGAAGTATGAGCTATTTCAATTAGAAATGTATCTGACAGAATTTCAATGGAGCAGCTTAGAAATAGCTAACTAGTGTTTTCCATTGAGATTAACTAGTTATCTCTGTTTCTTTTGTGCTTGCAAAAACAAATTTCATTTGAACACATTTTCGCTTAGGATTAGTCATGAACTATAAACTCTTCATTTTCCTTTTGATCCTGTGTGACCTGAATATACAATCAGCACTAAACATTCTCGAAATCTTGATCCTAAATCTAGGACCTATTTTTCTTGCTGCAGTGCCACTTTAATTTACTGAGATAACATTGTTCCCTGTTTGCTTTGGCTTTTAGAGATTGCCTCCACTCTCAACTGAGCCAAACAGATGTGAGCGTGCATTCGTGGGGAACACAATTGGTCAGGCAAATGGGGTGTATGACAAGCCCCTTGATCTCCGGTTTTGTGATTACACGAACGAGAAAACTAATCTGAAAGGCAAGTCTCTAGCTGCGGCGTTGATGTCCGATGCAAAGTTTGATGGCGCCGACATGTCTGAAGTTGTCATGTCCAAAGCTTATGCTGTTGGCGCAAGCTTCAAAGGTACCATTGCACACCTTATTCTGCTGTTCTGGTTCATTGCATAATATTGCCGCACTGTTTCCCAATACTGAATAAACAGAATGATGAGCTCTTCTCGTCCAAATGCTTTCAGGAACCAACTTCACGAATGCAGTGATAGACCGTGTCAAATTCGAGAAGGCTGATCTCACAGGGGCAATCTTCAAGAATACAGTCTTGTCAGGATCGACCTTCGATGATGCTAAGATGGAAGATGTTGTGTTCGAGGACACAATCATCGGCTACATTGACCTTCAGAAGCTGTGCACAAACACCAGTATCAGCGCAGACAATAGATTAGAGCTGGGGTGTAGGTGATTCAGCAGATTCCATCTAATCATCTGCAATCGTTCATGTTAATATGCTGGTATCGTTCGATGAGTGTTCATGCCTGTCTATAGAGCCTCCATGACAAGATGCGACGATTTTTCTCCATGTCTATGTACAAACATCTCTGTGTACCTCAAATATCAGCAGCAATGCAACCATGTTTCTTACACCTTGCGAAGTCAAGCAGTACCATACATAAAAAGGAAACAGTGTATGTTTTCCCCATATATTATTGTTCTTGTTGTTGTTGTTGTTCACAAGGCGGTTATAACATTTCTGTCTGATGATGAATCCATGCCCTGGAAGGATGCATGGATGCTTTATTCCACACACCACTAGTACTAGCATCACACACGCTATACTACATTATTGTTGCCTCCTGGGTTGGCTCCTTGTTGACGCGCATTCATCTAGTATATACTGGCCCCTACAAGGGCCGATGCTGCTCATTGATGCTGGCCATGCGACGCGGCAGTACCTAGATGGCCGGCCCGCCGCCGGGCACTCGCCGGTGGTAAGGTCTTGTCTTGGGGTCTCCGATGGGCTGCTGCGGCGCGCGGTGGTTCATTCGGCGTCGCCGCCGTTGTTCTTGCCGGTGTCGATGAGGCAGGTCTCGACGCCGCCGGTCATCCAGAGGAACCACGCGTAGCTGCTCCGGTGGTGGCTGCTCTCGGGCTCCTCGTCGATGGCGCCGGTGAACATTTCCTCCGCGCCACCGATGTCGCCGCGGGCGTGCCAGAGGAACATGCCGTACCTCCGCATTGCCTCGCCGTCCGCCGGCTCCGCGGCCACCGCCTGCTTGAAGTACATCTCCGCCCTGCCAAATGTGTGCAGCGATCATTCACGCGTGAGAAATCAATCAAAATCCTAACAGCATTCAGGGAGATGTGATCGAAAGGTTGGTTGCATTGCATGCGTGCATTCGATGCGACAAGAAGAAGGAAGCACCTGTTGATGTCCTTGTCCAACTCGTAGAGGAGCTGCGCGTAGTTGGAGAGGACGAGCGAGTTCGCTCCGCCGGAGGCGATGATCCTCTCGTAGGCCGCCTTCCGCCGCCGTGCGCGGGCGCTGTCGATCTCCTTGATCTCTTCCTCGTCGAGCTCCTCCTGGCCGTCCCCGTACAGGCCGCCGCCATGCAGGATGCCGATCCGGCCCCAGAGCTCCTTCTCCATGTCCCCCTCCACCAGCTCTGGCAGATCCTCGGGCTCCTCCGCGTCCGCGTCCCCGCCGTCGTCGTCGTCGGGCTCGGCCTGCGCGTCGCGCAGCGCCTCGAGCCTCCTGGCCTCCATGCGGTCCCTCTCCGCCTGGACGGCGGTGCCGAGGCAGCAGGCGACCATGCCGAGCAGCCCGACGGCGAGGTCCGGCGACTGGAAGTGCACCTTGCTGAAGACCCACGCCACGGCGTCCCCGGCGCCGCGCGCGGCCTCGGCGGCGCCCCCGGCCGCCGCACCTTGGACGGCCTCCACGGCCTTGACGAGCGCCGCCACCGCGCACCCGGCCGCGCTCGTGGCCGTCGCCCGCGGCACCCCGCGCTGCGCCGCCGCCTGCTTCCGCTTGGCCTGGATGGCGCGCAGCGACGGCGGCACCGCCGCCATGGACGGCGGCTGCTGCTCGTCCCCGCCGCACGCCGCTGTCCTGAGCGCGGTCCGGGCGTTCCTCCGCTCCCCGGCGCGCGCCGACGACGCCGGGAACGCCGCCGGAACGCTCCTGGGCATGGCGACCATGCTCGCCGGGGTCATCCTCGCCACCGACCGGGGAAAGGAACGAGCCAACGCGAGACGCTCTCTCAAACGGAACTACGGAAGGGCTCTGTTTGCCTGGAATCGAACCTCCCACCGAAGGCGGAGTGGAATGGCGATCGAGCTTGCGGCAATGGCGGTATTTATAGCTCCCCCGGGCGCTGCCACGTCGGGGAGGGAGGGCCGGGGGCTCCTGGACGATGCGTGCCTTGCGCGGCAGTTCGAGCCAGTTCAGCGCCTGGTTAATTTCGTCGCGGGGCGAGGGGAAAAGGCTCGGCCGCGCGCTGCTCTCGGCGCCGGGCGTTTTGGCCGCGCGCGCGTGGTGGCAGCGCGGCCGGTGTGAGCGCGCACACGGCGATCTGGCGTGGCACACTGCGCCAACCTGGACCTGGACGGGAAGGCGTCCTCTGCCGATGCGTGCGGGGGAGAAGAAGCCGGAGTGGAGACCAACCGGGGGTGCCGCGCCAGCAGCCCAGCACACAGAGATGGCACCGTGTTTCGAACCATGCATCGTTCATCAGGCGATGATGCAAGCTTAATATTGAACAGCGAAGGAACTACTCATTACTCAAAGGTTTGCTGCCTCGTATGGCGGTGTAGTGTTCCATGCACGTGCCAAATTGCACATCGCCTATGTAACATTGGCATGGAAATCATAGGAATTTTGAAATGGTAATTTACTATTAGAGACATCGGTTCGTTGCTTGTTTAGGTTCTAATTCTTATATTGATTGCGGTACACTATGTCATGCGTTGTGTACCAGACCAACGCTACATGGTTGGATTGCATGATAAGTGTAAGATGCACGGTTGTCGCATGCAATACACGTCAAAAGGGAAAAAGGGATAGATGCTACACTGTGGGTTTCCACACCATCTAATGTGGTAGGATTGGTATACGTTACGTTGTCGTATTAGTTTGTATGTTGATCTAAAATCAAGGATGTCTATGACTTGGCATCTGTATCGCAACTAAACACGGTTGTTGATACAAGAAAGAATAGACAAAAGTAATACAAGCTAGGGTGCGTCATTGTCCTAATGAATACATTTCCTATTCGCAGACTATTTGAAATGGACATTTACTATTAGGGGATGTTTGGATCCTCTCATTTTAGAGGAATTGAAAACTAGATACTTAATAAACTAGGTTTTTTGGCTTAGAATTTTATATTCTATCATTTTCCAACCACTTTTCAAAGTTTAGATATAAGTCTATCCTAAATTCATAGGCTAGGAGATGGAAATTGATTCTATACACCACCAAGCTATATTTCTATTCTGTAACTTATATAACGCTCTTTGGCTCACTCCTCTATAGTAGAAATATAGCACATAAGTATCTCCCTCATATGACCAACAATATTATACAATTATATTCCGCATATAATCATATTAGCTTAATTGATTTGTGTCTAAATTATAATTATTAGAATGGAATTCAATTCCAAAGTTCCAAACGGGACCTTAGAGACATTGATTAGTTGCTTTAGGTTCCATTCTTATATTGATTGCGGTCCACTATGTCATGAGTTGTATACCAAACCAACGCTATGGGGCTGGATTGCACGATAAGTGTAAGATGCATGGTTGTCACAATACACATCAAAAGGGGAAAAGGGATAGGTGGTACATTGTGGGTTTCCACAATCTGATGTGGTAGGATTGGCATACGTTACGTTGTCGTATTAGTTTGTATGTCGATCTAAAATCAAGGATAGCTATGACTTGGCATCCATATCGCGACTAAACACAGTTGTTGATACAAGAAAGATTCGACGACAAAGGTAATACAAAGATAGGATGTCGTATTGTCCTAATGAATATGTTCACAGGAAACTGGCATCCTATTGTAACATGCAAAAAGTGATAAGAAAGTAGAGTACAAGTAATACACACAAAATTATCCACACGTCAAAACTACTAATACGGGATACGTACTGCACCATGGATTTTCACTATTTGACATGGAAAGATTATTGTGCATTGTATATATCATGTTTGCATGTACATCACTTCAGAATTAGGGACAATTATGAGATGACTTATGTATATTCTTATTAGATTGACATGTTGGTTTTAGAAGAAACAACAAATAAATATACAAAAGGTTGTATAGAGCATGATGATATTTTTTCTATCGAGCAATTTTGACCTGGACAATTGGTGCATGAGTTCTATTTTTTTATCATGTAACATATAAAAAAGGTATAGCAAAAATCATTCCCCATGCATTACTCATCAAAATAGAAGAAAAATATGTTTAACATAGATTGGCTCAAATTATACATGTTGTATTTTAATAATGTATTGCACCTATATGAGATAATCATAACCATATTGTCATATATACTATAGCTAAACTTTGTTTTAGAATTTTTGGCAAAACCAGACATGCAGTAATGTGTTGACCAAATATGACCTTACGCGCAGTGGCGAAGCCCTGTAGGGGGCCATAGAGGCACTCCCCCCCCCCCCCCCACCCACCACACACACACACGCAAAAGAACACATAAGTCTAGCTCAACACACAAGTCCAGGTTAACTGTGACCTAGTTATTAGTAGTTCATCAACCAAAACTTATTTGTATGAAACTTTTGTATATATTGGTTTGAAGTTGGTAAATTGGCCCCCCTCTATATTTTGCTTCATGCTCCGCCACTGCTTACGCTAATGAGCACTCATTTTTATCATGATAAATATATAATACAACAATAAAAGGTCCACATGTCTAAAGAGTGCTCAAAATTCATCCATACACAAATAATGCATGTTTATGTAAAATTAACATGTAAGTTGACAATTGGATTTCATAACCATTGCAAAACTTGCACAAAAAGCTTGCAAAAAGGTAATTGATGCCATTTTTATATGAAATGATCTAGCATTTCCATTTCATATATTTTATATAATAGTTTCCTTTTAGGGGTGATTATAGTTTGTAAACTATGTGGAAGTGATGGCTTTTAAATCCAACATAGAAGGTTTAGTGTACAATGTAGATGAAAATTTTAAAGCAATAATCTTTCATTATGCTGATAATAAATAATAGTATTTTGGAGAAAATATCTAATGGTGCCATATAATATCACATGGCTACATTTTTGGAATGTAAAAATAGTTGCACAAACTTTCGTCATCAATTAGCAGATCAAATTGTTGACTATTATACTAGCTACAACAATCTTCATATGACAACATCAAAACTTGAAAAACGCGGCTTTATTTATCACACTACGTATCAAAAGAAAAGATACATATACATGGCACACCATAAATTTCTGCTATCGCATGTGGAGTGGAGAGGGGGTGGCATGCATTATATTGTTTCATCCCTAGGCACACTGTGGCAGAACCGCCTAAATTATCCCGGCTCAAGTGCGCAGGCCATCACCATAAAGGCAACATTAGCTCAAACGCACTTCAAACGGAATAATTCTGGGTCTGTCGGGTAACGTCCCGATACAACCACCGGTTCTCGGATCGAACAAGCATACCCCGCACGAAGGCGAGTCCAGAGATATTACAACCACAATTTTACAACACAGGCATAGTAATGATTACAAACCAGTTAAAAACTATTATTACAAAGCCAACTTAAGTAAAACAGTCATACAAATCATAAGAGTAAGTTCAGAGTTTAAACACAGCGGAAGATGAAACACGACGACTACAACACGTCGCAAAAGGATACCAGGCTAGCCCAAGCATGGTATCACTCGTCATAGTCATTGCCGGTCGAAGACGTATCCCACTCCACGGACCAGCCAGGAGGCAACGAGCAAGGATAGGTCAAGCTAGCGATCTGATCCTCAAACTCAAACCTGAAAAAGGGTTTCAACAGCAAGGCTGAGTATTCTAATACTCAGCAAGACTTAACCGTCAACGGGTATAAGTAGCCCACTTTAGCTAGACTATGCAAGGTTTTGTGAGGCTCTGGTTTTCCTTTTGCTGAAAAGCAATAAAGAGTAGGTCCTTATTTTCAAGTTTTAGCTTTCAAGATTCTAGTAGATTAATCATTCTATGTAAGCAACTACTAACCAATCATGGTGGAACTTCTAAGCAAACATCAAGATTGATCATAATATTGTTGCTCTTATTACTCTGTGTGGCAAAGAGATCAAGCAGTCTCATTTCATCGTGAGAGGCGGACGATTCTGAATCGAAATTCAACCTTGCAAGGATAACCTAGCACACACGCTTGAAACACCGTCGAGTCACTTCCAAGCAATCGTTGACCTTTCTTTCTGGCTTGTGGATAGGGTCACTCTCCCCGACTACAGGGCTCCAAGGTCCACCCGTGCCCGGTCCACCCTTGTCCCTTGAAGTCGTAGTGTTGATCAACAATAACATTTAAAAACCTATCTCTAAAGAGAGAGTGAAAGGTATATCCACTCCCCGGTCCAATCGGCTACTAGGCTTACCGCGTACCATATTTACGGCATGTGGCTAGTACTTTCAAAAACTTAACCAGCACTACCACACCCCGCGACCTTAGCAAGTTCATCAACACAGACGAGGTCTCACCAAAGGTCACGATATCGAACACGACCCCGTCCGTCATCCTTATATTGATAACAGAAAGTAAACAATCAATTCCTATAAAGCTCGCGAGTGACAGGCAATCACTTGTCTTTTACCGGTCCTATAAGCTTAGCAAGTAGTCGAACTCAGGTCTAGTGTTCAGTACATAGGTTCCTAGGATTATGCATCTAGGTTTTCAATTCAAATCCTAAGAACTGTAGATGCACAAGTAAATAATAACAGTAAATGATAATAATTTGAAATATAGGTTATGTCCGGGGCTTGCCTTCTCAGTAGATGCTAACTCTTTCAGCTCTAGGCTCTTCCGAACTTTGGTTCGGGGCTTCAGTCAATTCAGCTGCATTCACCTGGACTTCTGGATCACCTCTGTCAGACTCCGGGATCAACTCGTACGTCCCGTCCGTCAAAGTAGTCGTATCTATATGAAATGCAAGAGGTGACATTATAAATACACTCAGATCATGGCAAAGTTGTAGGCTAACAACTGGCAAACAAACATAACACATGGGCAATCATTTATAGAGTAGTTAACTAACAAATCTAACTACACAAGGCATCATGATCAACAGCACAAATGAAGTGAACTACTCCATAAACAAGTGGGGGTGGTTTTCTGTAACAAACAAAACATAGTTTGCTAATAAATCAACTACTCAGAGTACAAACATTAATAAATTCTTCCAAAATTACACTAAACAGAAAATGAACAAAGTAATCTACCCTGTAAAAATCATGCCATAACATCTAACCATTTAATCATAACAAATCAATAATTCAGACAGCACATAGAACAAACTTGAATTATACAGGTAAAACTGGAACAAAGAAGAAGCTCAAAATTTAACAGGAGGTTCACACAGAAATGAACTAGCTACTGTGAATTTTTCATGATTTTATCTACATAGAAATAATTATGAGAAAATAAACAAAACAGAACAATAGATTAGCAAGATTCATTTTTAGCTCCTGTTCTATTCATGAACTGATGCTAAAACTTCCTGGACAAGTTAAGCTACTCAAGAAGAACATTCATGAATATTTTCATGATTTAATATGAAAAGAAACTATTTACCATAATTAAAGTCTATTAAACAAGGATTAAATCAAAGAAATAGCTACACATGAGAACTGAGCACGAAATTTTTATAGAAAAACTAGTGTCACATGAGTAAACTACCATAAAAAAAAATTCAGAGCAATACAAGCTTTCAAACAGTAGTTAAGAAAAAGATAAAACCAACTAATATTTATGCACTAACAACACAAATCAAATTTTTCAGCAAAAACTTGCAACTAAAGCCTAACATATTATGGTTCTACTGCATAGAGCTCTTCAAGAGGATTCCAAAACATCCAGATTTGCT
Source organism: Panicum virgatum (assembly GCF_016808335.1). Lineage (NCBI taxonomy): Eukaryota > Viridiplantae > Streptophyta > Magnoliopsida > Poales > Poaceae > Panicum > Panicum virgatum. The sequence continues at coordinate 19,463,230 of NC_053144.1, forward strand.
ATTTTACGAATTTTCCACGAATTGATATTGAATTTCAAAGATCACTGAAAAACATCACAAGGAAGTCCCTAGAGCACTATTCATATGTGTCACTGACTATTCAAATAACCCCCTGGCATTTCTTGAATTCTAGCAGGGAGGTCCTTGCCGAGGTCAAAGAGGGGCGCGGGGTTTGACCGGCCTTTACCGGCGAAGGGAGGCGTCGGCGGCGAGGGTGGGGTTGGGGGAAATGGAGAGCAGGCCAAGGCGAACCCAGTGGTGGTCTTCTTGGGGCTTGGGGTGGTCGGATTGGGGTTTCCCCGTGGAGCAGTTGCTCCGGCGGCGGAGGAGGACGGCGGAGGCGGCGCTCCGGTGAGGGATTGGCGGGGAGAAAGGGTGGGCGAGCTGCGCGGGGTCGAGGCGAAGCTAGATGTGGGCTCGATTTGGGCGGAGCGGCTGTGGAGGCGCGGCTCGACGGCGGGCTTGAGGCTCGCCGGCGTTCGGTGGAGCGGCGGCGGCGTTCCGGGGTGTGAGGTGGAGGAACCGGCAAAAGCGCGAAGGGAAAAGAAGGAGGGGGTCCTCCTGGTTTTGATGCGCGCAAGAGGAGAGGGGTTGGGGCACTGCGTCGGGCTAGCCACGGCGGCATTGCGGTGGCGGCCGGCGGTGGCCTCACTGGGCGCGTGGCACGAGATGGAGGCTCCAGCGCAAGGCAAAGGAGGGCGGTGAAGGTGCAGCGCGACGCGTAGAAGCTACCAGGCAAGCAGGAGGTGGCGCGGGGGCGGCCCTCCACGGCGGGCGGGCGGCGCACGGCACTGGCGGCGGCGAGGTGGCACCGTGGCAGCCGCGCGAAGCTCGGCGGGGGCGCGTGGCAAGCGGAGGAGGTACCAGCGCGAGGGGGATGGGTCCAGAAGCATGTGGAGGTGCCACATGAAGCGAAGGCGAAGCTGGAGTTGGCCTACGGCCGGCCCAGAGCGGCGGCGGGCGGTGCTCGGCGCTGACGGCGGGAAACAGAGGAAGGAGTTGGAGGTGGAAGAAAAAGGACCCAAACACAATTTCCAAAAATTCCAGGGACCAGTCTGTAAACTAGCGATAACTTTTAAAATAGGGCTCAAATGAAAAAGTGCCCAACATGAAAGTTGTTCAATTTTTCAAGATCTACAACTTTGATGTTGAGCAAAAATTTATTTGATCAAAGATTCAAGAGCTAAATTTGAAAACATGGAGAGGATTTTTGAATTCTAGGAGTTTTGTCTTTTTCAATACAATTTCACTTTCAACTTAGACTTAAAAGCAAAATTTGCTGCCATGCAATAAATGCACTGAATTTTGCAAAAACACCCTCCACAAAAGTTATAAATGCACACTCTATTCAATATAACTGCAGAAAGGACCTTGCATAAAATCATAATTACACATATAACCTTTATATTTACAAAAAGATCCTTTTTCAAGCAATTCAAGCACATGATGCATAATTTGGTTCTAATTATCCTAAATTGGCTATTTAAAAAAAATATGGGCCGTTACACACACTAATTTGGAACTGAGGATAACCATGAGTTGTATATTGTGAATAAATTCAAATTGATTCATCCCTATGCACACTGATTTGGAATTGAGGATAACCATGAGTTGTATATTGTGAATAAATTCAATTATTCATACATAAATAACACAAAAGGTTGTACAAGACAGTGTGGTATTACCTAGTATGTGCATTTTGTCTGTTGTACTACCTCCGTTCCAAATTGTAGTTTATTTGACTTTTTTGACTCTAAGTTTGACCACTCGTCTTATTCAAAAAATTTGTATAAATATTATCAAATTTAAGTCATTCTTGAAGATCTTATATTGATAAAGCAACTGTTGACGTCGATTCGGGGCCAACACACGATCGCACTCGAATGTGCAGCACGCAGCAACGCTCCTTGCAATGCGTCCGCGAGATCCGATCAGACCGGTTTGTTAGTAGGCTGGTCAGACCGGTTTCGTCGGGGAGCCTGACGAAGATCCAACGAACGCTCGCCAGGGAGGGACCCCGTCAGAGCAAGCGCACCTTGGGTTGCCCTAGGCTCGGCAGGCCAGCTAGGGCGTCTTCAAACGCCATGGAGACGTAGAAAGAACAGCATAGGGAAAAGATTAGGGTAAAGAAAAGGTAAAAAGATAAAATGTGTTTGATAGATGCGATTGGATACCCTCAATCGGCCGTAACCCTTCATATTTATAGGGTGGTGTGGTCTGTACCCTTTAGAAGTCGAATCCCTAAAAGGTCTCGTGTCAAAATACAACTAACTCGAATTGGGCGTTTCAGACTGGTCTGACCGGTCTTCGAACCGGTCTGACCGCCCTGGACCGGTCTGACCGGTCAGATTGGGGTGCAGATCTTCCGGGAGGCATAACTTTCTCATCCGGACTCCAAATTGGACGTTCCATATATGCATTTCGATCGTCTCGACGAGATCTATGCAATAGTGCAATCCAATTGGCAATTTGACAAAGCTAACCAGAGCGGTCTGACCGGTTTACATGACCGGTCTGACCGGTTCGCTCGAACTATTTAGCGAACCTCGATATTTGCCAATTTTAGGTGCCAACAGCAACCCACAACAAAAGAAGTGATATTTTGCATAAATTTTTGAATAATATGAGTGGTCAAACATGGAGTAAAAAAAGTCGGACGACATATAATTTGAAACGGAGGGAGTAACATATGAGAAATGATAATGAAGTGTAGTAAAAGAAAGAGAGACAAACACAATGACACATCAAAAAGAAAGGAAGATAGGTGGCACCACCCTGTATTTCCACTATTTGACGTGGGAAGATTGGTACGCACTATGCCTGCCGTTTTTGCAATGGTAATACTTTGAGGATTGGGGACGACCACAAAAGCAATATAATATTGTGCTAACAAGCACTTTGATGTAGTCGATGGGTGTATATATGTGTTTTTTCTACGGCATGTGCAAAGCCGAGCTGTGGACAAGACTGAGGTAGTCCTACAACTGATGTTTGACAAAGGTTTTAAGCCGAACTGCGTCATTTTGATCGGTGGATATTGCTCTTCACATAAGTGGAAAGAGGCAGCTATACTACTTGAACAGATGGCCGTGGTCCAGATGTTGTTAATTATGATTTGTTGATGGAGTATATTTGCAAGAAAGGAAGACACACAGAAGCTAGTGAAGTATTTGATGCCAAAGGAAGATAGATAGAAGCTAGGGAAATATTTGATTCCATGGTCCAGAAGGTTTCAAAACCGAATGCCACTAGTACAAGTGAGAACCTGCTTAATGCTTATGCTACCAAAGGTGGTCTTGATAATATGCATGAGTTCCGTACTTTGATGATAGCAAACGAAATCACACTAAATCATCAATTCATGTCTTCAACATATTCATATGTGCATTTTAGAAATATGAAATGGTGGATGAAACTATGCTTATGTTTGCAAAAATGAGGCAGCAAGGATGAAAGCCACTTCAGTTGCATGCCTTTCCTTTAGGATTTAAATTGGCCATCTCTATTCTGTAAAATCTTATATTTCAACAGGGTGAACTGTGCCGTATAGTTCAAATCATTTTTATATACATCATTATAAAACAATCTGTGAGACTGTCACTGCTGCTTTCAAAGCGTCATTCCTTTCCTGTTATCCAATTCAAAAGGGTTGAAGAATGCCAAATGACTCAAATCAAGTTGCATTTCTCCAACACTTGTACCTTTTGAGGATGAGAGGTTCACTGGGGAAGCATCTACCTATCACTTGAGATTCCAAAGCTTAAGTACTTATTTTTCTGGTTTCTATTTTTCTATGCTCATTTACATGCATTAAATTTGATACTAACTCCAGCAGCAGTGAATGTTTCATTTAGATTTCTAAATCATATATCTAGTGTGGGATGTGATGGTTCTTCCTTTTTATTTTCATTTTTCCTTTTGCTTTTAGAGTTCTAAGTAAACTTGTCTACACTGTAATGTAGGTTTTGTTTCATTAACAAAAAAAAAGGATTTTCATCAAAAAAAACAAAAAAAAGGATTCCTATCAGATAATCATTTTGTTTATGGAACTTCCACAAGCTTTTGTTGCCTATGGATATGTGAAATGCCCAGTTCCCTTCTAAGTTCATTTCCTTTTGGTGAGAATATATCTTGGACATGGTTCTGATCAGAGACATGCTAGCCTGCTATGCAAAAGTAATATGGGGACCAAACTGGCATATAGTAAATGGAAATGAATTTTTTTTTCACGAACGTAATGGGCAAAACTAGTTATGAAAAGCGAGCGTCCTCAGTAGTCATGCTTTATTGATCAGGCTCCTGGCATCTCTTTTTTTTTTTGGTTGAAAAGACTGGCATCTCTGCTTCACCAGCTGTTCCTATTATTTGAAAATTGTGTGCGATACTGAACCCATTCATTTCAATTGAGAAGTGGAGCATTATTAACAGTAGCAGCAAATTCTGGCGAACTGGACAGCTGAGAAACTTATAATCGAGAAGTAGTGCGTTCTTAGCAGCAATTATGGCGACGAGCTAGACAGTTGCAAAAATGTCTCAGGATGGGCTACCAATATGTTAGGCGTACAGGAGCTCGTGTCTATGGTGCTGTAAACCTCAACGCAGCATGTGGGCACGCTGCACATCGCAACTAAAAGTGCAGCCCAGTCAGTACAGCCAGTGCCAATTGCTCAATTCAACAATAAGATCAAGCAGAACATATTAAACATAGGCATCGATTCTTACTGCAAGGATTCATAATACACCTCATAGTTAGCCAATGGTGGGTGCCACATGCAATGCAACACAAGCAGCCTCCAAAGGAAGCCCTATCCTGGACGACTACTGCACATGGATGCCGAGCTTCTGCTATGATAGGTTATACCGAATACGATAACATGGATTGAAATATCAGCAGGGCGCACAACATATACTCTGTGCCACTAAGTTCAAGCTACTTCATTGATTGGTCATGCTTCGCTGCTGATGGTTGTTGATCACCCTGTTGACCTGACGATGAAGATGATCCAACCTTATTGAAAACCCTACCGCCAAAGAGGTCCTTTCCAATCCTCGCTTTGAAGGGGAACTGCCTTTTGAAGCGGTTGCAGAACAGTGAGCTGCCACTGTGTCTCGGCGCGATAGCAGAATGGTTCCTCTTCAAGCCGTGATCACTGGAAGGAGGGTTTGCGCTGCTGCTACTCCCACCAGCACCACCACCCAATGAAAGGTTCCTGCGAGCAGATCGGAGTGCAACATGTAGAGGTTCTGAGAATGACACATGCCCTTCATCATCAGCGGCTCGTGTGCACAGGGGGCAGGGTGGTTCATGGACTTCTGTCTTGGGAGTGCTTTCCTCCAAGCAATCTGCATGGAAGACATGTCGGCATGGAAGGACCGCTGCTACTGGCATGTCGGTGTTTTGAACAATCCGGTTCGAGGTCCAGGGTGATTTCTGGCGCAGGAATCTCTCGCACAGCCCACACTTAAGGAATCTCACTGAATTTGTGGGTGATCTCTGGGACTCGATACTGATATGATCTGAAATGTCAATGGCATCTCCATCGTATCCAAAATCATAACTACTGGCATTGCTCCATCTGAATCCTTCCCTTCGTGAGCTTGTGTTCGGTTCAGGTGAAGCCTCCATCTTCCCAAGCTCACTCAGTGCACTATGGAACTTGAGCTCTGGACTTGCCAAGCTGCGACGCCACAGAGGAGAAGCCTGGCTATCATCACTTGGTGTTGTTCGCCCAGCATTAGTAACCTCAGCCATCCTGGACGCTTCTGTTTCTGACACTGGATTCCGGTAGACAAGTGGGTAGACTGGTTTTGACATGAAAGATCGCCTACCCATTTGATTGCGGGGCAGATATGGGGCTGGTTGTTTACTAGACGATGCTAGCTGACTTGATTCTGAGAATGGGGATGCAGAACTGAAACTGCTCGTGGCAGTCAGTTGCCTCTGCAGCAGATGAACATTAATGTCAGTACTGTTATACAGACTGCAATATTCTTATTAGTTGCACTAGATGTATGTCATCTGCCAAAGGAATGGGTAGATAACACAGAAGAGAAAATGAGCTTACCTCACTTGACTGAGGATAGTCAGAAGTTTCTGGTCTTGATCCTGATTCAATGAATAAAGCAATCATTAATTCAACAGGAAGGTATCAAAGGAATATTAGAAACGCAGCAATGCCTTTTAGTAGCTTATACCATTGCCGGAAATATATCCAGCAGTCATAAAGAAAAAATTGTAGCACAGTACTTAACTTGCAGTACCAATAATGCCTCCTCCAATATTTACAATAAAAAAAATAACAGTACCCAGTAGACTCAGTTTAAAACAACCACTGAGACCAATGTGTTTGTTCTCAATATACTTATCAATTGTCATGGCCGAGATCATTCCAGATACACTTGATTGATTCACAAGGGGCTAAATTCTTTTTAGGCTTAAATATTGCTCAATTTGATGCAAAACAGAACAAGGCATAACTACCATGTCCAACCTATACCTATACAACTTAGTCACTTATGACTAACAGAGCATATAATGTATGAAAAGAATAAATATGCCCAACCCAATGGAGATATTATAATCAAGAGTGAATAACCATGAAGGTCAGGTAGGGAAAAAAATAGATATCTAAGAAGCAAGAATATCTTAACACAAAAAAGAATGTAGTGTTAAAATCTACCATTGAAGTGGCCAATAACAACAAATTGCAGGTCCCCATCGACTATGCAATGAGAAGGAATGTTTGTAAAGATACAAATTTATTTTAGAAATTAGTTACAAACATGTAAAAGATTCAATAAAGGAGCCTAGTCTTCTTTGGACTTAAATGTTAATCCGATGTGAAATCGAACAAGCCATAACTACCATGCTTAAACCTGATATAACTGAATGTGTGCTGAGTAACAGAGATATACTGTATGAAAAGCATCCGTTAGAAATATTATAAGAAGAGTGCATGACCATGCAAGTCAAGTAGGGGAAAAAACGGTCTTTTAAATAGCTGCTATAGAAGTGGCTAATAAAGAATCAAATTACAATTCACTCATTTAGTATGCAATAGGAAGGTATGTTTGTAAAGAATCAAGTTTAGTTTAAAAGTAAATACAGAATAACAGAAGTACAGAAGATTGGTTAAACAAGAAAGATATTCCATATTTTTATCAATGGAAATAAGTTAGCACACTCTGTTAGTTTTTCAAGTGAAAGCCTCCCATTCGGTCTAACAATTCTATGACGAGATAACCATACTAAGAAAATGTAAAAAAAGAAAGTTAATTAGCTGGTCAGCTCATGTCAAAATCTGCCATATGAAATGAACAGGTACATACCTCCTGCAGGGGTAGAGAATTCACCGAGATCAAATCTTTGAAGAGACGGTGTCCAGCGTGGAGCCTGAAGGCTGTCAGATGGACTCCCAAAATAAGAAGGTGCCCCATCAGATATAGAATGATGGTGATTGAGGTACTGATCACTGCCAAATGCACTTCTACTTCCTTTACTATGGGATGATAATGATGACACATAAGGTGGGTGATCATGAGAAGCATCATGAACTCTGTGAGGCAATCCATCTGATGAATAACGGCAGTCCCACCTCCTTGATGTTGGAGGAGAGAAGCTTGAGTTTATCCGCCAACGAGGCTCAGTAGGATCCATGGAACAATCTCTGCTAGCTGGAATAGACTTTGTCCCATGTGGCCTAGCGGCCACGCAGCAAAGAGCACCCGTCTTGACTAATTTTGCCAATCACGTGCAGCTACTTGCTTCTTTATGTTTGACAAGCCTGACCAGAGCAGAGAGAAATTATACACCAAGCCAAGAAAAAGAATACATCAGATGTATAGTATCACCTATGCACATAGAAGCATGTCACTATGTCAGTGTTGTCAAGAATAAACAGAAAAAACATCATCTAAAGAAAAGTCTTCTTTTATGGTATAATGAACATGCTATTGTTTCTTACAAGGATGCATAACTAGTTGAACTACCCAATTCACAGTTAGGCCACACCAAACCCCCATCCAGAGCACAAATAAGCATATTATTTATCAGGTGAACTATTAATACACCATAGAGCTTCTATGCATATATATCTATATGAGAGACTGGCTAATTCATTGGGTGAAGATTTTTACGTAATCTATTTCATTGCCACAAGGTTTAGTAATAACTGCTCCTAGAAATTTGCGTCAATTAAGTTTCATCAAGTGATTAACCTAGTTCCAGAGGTTAATAAACTAGAAATGAATCCACTTTGCAAATGTTTTTCTAATTCTATTTGCACCAAAATACTTCCATTCCTCTTCGGTCACTGATGCCCCTATTCAACAAGAAACTCCCCTCTAGAGGCCAAATCTAAGCGGTGCCGACTAAGAGCTCCGATTGGTACTCCAACCCTCAGTCCAGTAAACCACCAATCCAACCCAAATAACTCGCAAGTCCGGACAACTTTTGCATAAACTCGAAGCCAACAGGTATCAATCATACATATACTTGTGATTGGGTCAGATCCGAATACAAATATCTTACAATAGGGTTTGGGTTGCACGGTTTCGCACAGCAGGAGAAGGGGAAAAAGGGGGGGTCGAGCATACCTGATGGCTGCTCATCGCCGGTGAAGACCTGGTGGCGGGCGGCGGCGCTCGCCCAGTCGTCGCCGCAAGGAAGAAAGGAGAGAGAGAGAGAGAGAGAGAGAGAGAGAGAGAGGTGAATGGTAGAAAGAGAGGGGAACAGGAGGGTGTAAAGGGGCAGCAGAGGATGGAATGATGGATTGCACATAGCAGCACACGCACTAGTGCTTATTTATCATTATCATTTTATTAGACTAAAAAACTAGTCGTTTTCTTTTAAATTTTAATAATATTGTAATAAGTAAAGGGCCGCATCTTTTTTTTCCAATGATGCTGGCTGATGATTATTTATTCTTGATCAGATAACGTTCGTCAATTTATTTTAAAAAAAATTACACGGTGCAACTCAGTCACTTACACATATTCACCCCTATTGATCCATGTTTTTTAAAGTTACATAGTGCAATTCAAACACCTAGACATATTTATAGGGTTCACACACCTAGACATATTCACCCCTATAAATAGGTACGCAAATTCATATGGCAAATTCTAACGTAGATACGCAAAATCAGGTGGCAAATTCTCGAGATTGACACAAGTCAACAATTGTCAACAGAAATAGTGCCAATAAATTCTAAAATATTTGCTCCCACGAAGAGTCGAACCCAAAACCTAAAGTGTTACCGACAGTCTTGTAACCACTAGGCTATATGCCCTTTCACTTTTATCGATTCATATTATCTTCCTTGCTATCATCTTTCTTCTCCCTCGTGCCAGTTTTTTGCGATGGAGTCATCTTTACGGAGAGAAGGAAAAATTGTGCACCCAAACAGCAAGAAGGATTGTAGTGCATTGCCAGTGGCGAGAACGGGAGCTTTGCGCATACCTGTTTGTCATCGAGACCGGCCATATTGAAAGTACGTCAGATGGGTAGGAAAATAGAGGCTATAGTGCCCTCCTAACCAGTCGACGGAACATACCGTAACATCATTGGTTTCTCATGTAATAACCAGGGTTCACCTAACCGGTGGGAACCGGTCAAACCAGTCCGACCCGGTTTTGGTTTGGGCCGGTACCAAACTGGCCCAAATTCAAAATTTAAATTTAAATTCAAAAAAATAAAAAAAATCCTAAAAATACTTCAAGGTGCGACGAATCTAATGGTGTCAAATTTTCTCAAAAAATCGTTCATTTAGTATAATTTGCGGGGATTTGAAGTTAAAAAAAAACGTGCATACAAAAGTATACAAATACAATATAAAAGTAGTACAAAAGAGAGTTGGAGGGTTCATTTAGACTAAAATATGTTATATAAATATTTATTTAGTATACTTTGCGGGCATTTGAATTTAAACCAAAAAAGAAAAAAAATGAATTTGACCGGTTACCAGTCAAACCGGCCGGTATACCGGTACGAACCGGTTGAACTGTGCCATTTGAATTTAAATTTAAATTCCACCGATTCCGACCGGTAACCGGCAAAACCGGACCGGTATACCGGTACCGGAGCCCGGCGGTTACCGGAGACCGGTCGAAAATTAAAACCCTGATAACAACACGAGAAAATCGACTTCAAAAAAAACAAAAACACGAGAAAATCCTCCTCCTATGCAAAGGTATTGAATGTAATTAATATCGATGGTGTTATTTTCACATTAATATTAAGAGTAACAAGTGTAAAATAGTGAGATTAAGGAGCATCAACAAGGGTGCATATTGGGTTAAAATTGGTCCATTTATTTAAAAAGTGGAAATTCACCTAAAACCAAGTTTAAAAAATTAAAGTTGTCTTCTTCGTTTTCTAAAAAAAATACTTGTCATGTCCATAGTTGATCTTATGATACTTTGCCGTAAAAGGTAAACTACAAAATGTTTCTAGTTTCTAGTTAGTTTTAGTATCGGCGCTGTTAAGTGGTAATTAGCATTCAACATGGACACGAGTAATCTCTATGTCCCAACTCCCAAGTTTACTAAATGAAGCTCGATGGGAGGAGGAGGATGAACAAGTAATAACGGGCTCTAATCAATTAATGTAGGTTTTTTTATATGATTTATTTTAGTTTCTCAACTTCACTTATTTCATACAAATCGAGATACTGTAGTATGAAGCTGTTTTATAAACTCGTGCTAAAATAAACTAGAAGTTAGACAAAATCACTTTTTTTGGCTTTATTGGTTTTGACTTCAGCGGTTAACCGTTTTAGGATAGCGAAAGTGTCCGTAGTCTGGTGGTTACAAGAGTCTCAGTAGCACCTGAGGTCCTGGGTTCGACTCTCTGTGAGAGTGAGTTTTCTAGGATTTAACGGCGTTTGTGCTTTTAGTAGTAGGCGGTGTTTCCGTCAACAGCGGAGCGTCTGTGGTGACTTCGTCAATTTTGAGGATTTGCCGGCTCAGTCTCTCGGAGGTGCTCATAGGAGTAGGGTTGCGTGCGTGTATTCATAAAGATGAATATGTGTGCGTATTTGTGAGCGTCTGCGTCTGTGTTGTGTTTCTAAAAAAACGTTTTAGGATAAGCCACGCTGTGAGGGAGGACGGGCTCACCATCACGCGTGCCCCCGCCAGGCAGCGACTTCCCCTAGCCTCCTGCTGGCCCTGCGGTCACGGGGTCACCGACGTGCGCGCACAGGTGTGGGAGTGTGGCGCACCCTGGTTGGTGTGCGTGGCCGCTTCATCCGCTTTCCCGGTGGCGGCCGGAGCGCTGACCCAGCGCGTCGCGGCCGCGGCGCGCGTTTGGACGGGCACGCCTCGCGCCCCTGGTACCTGGTCGGCTACCTGATGCCGAGCGGCGCGCGGCGTCCGAAATCGTGAGGCGGCCGGCTCGTCGCCGACGGAGGCGGCCGGCTGCCGTTCGCATCCAACTAGTGGCTGAAGATTTGACGGTCGAGGAATTTCGGTGCTATTTGATTTCAGGAATTTTTTTAAATCTCTGTCACATCAAAAAGTATCTTACTATTTTAGAGTATTAAATAAAATATGTTTATAATTTTTTTTGACAACTAAGTGCTAATTCACGAGACGAATCTAATGAGCCTAACTAATCCATAATTTGCTACAGTGACTATCTGCTAATTATGAATTAATATACATCATTAGATTTGTCTCGCAGTTTAGTCCTAAGGTTCTGCAGTTAGTTTTATAATTAACTTTTATTTAATACTTCTAAATACTAAGATTCTCTTTAATATGACGTAGACTAAAATTTAGCTCCTGAAACCAAACAACCCCTCCACAACCCCTTCGGTGGAGGGGGGGAACCGGGCTCAGATCAGCGGCTCTTCAAATTGTTTCAGAGGACGCATTTTTTTTCACAGATAGTGCATTTGAAATGTAGAGCTGTAATTGCTCGCAGTATTTTAGGACCTCAGATTAATCAATTAGTATGCGATAAAAAGATTTACACAAATGAACACAATCTCATGAGCACATGTAGTTTGAACATGATGAGCATGATAGTGAAGCTAGCAAAACTAGGTTCTAAGTTTTGGGCCTAGCCAAACAGTATCACAACATTCTAGCAGTGATCATTAGCCATTTTGCATTCAAATTTGGCAGGCAGAGTAAACAATGCTTTTAAGTTTTATTAATATATAAACATGGAGTCCCCAAACTCGTGTGGAATTTTAATTACAGCTGAGCAAATAATTCTTTACTCGGTTCCAGTAGTGTCAATTGAATCCCAGACCTCAAACAAGGTCGAGCAACGCACCGCATGGTGAAATGATGCACAAGTGCTCAGAATGTACAGATGACACAGATGAATGCTAGGGTCTGATACCAGTGCTGACCCTAGGGGCCCGAGCCAAGACAGAGAGATCTGTTTGTGTCTGCAGAATTGGCCTGACGAATCTCATTTTGTTGGCCATTCTTCTTGCCAGTTCATCCAAGAGTAACAGCGGCTGTGTTTAGTTCCAAAATTTCTCTCTCCAAACTTCACTATTCACCTATCACATCAAATATTTTGACTCATGCATGGAGCATTAAATATAAGTAAATAAAAAAACTAATTGTATAGTTTTGATGTACACAACAAGACGAATCTTTTGAGCCTAATTAGGTCATGGTAGGACAATAATTACTACAAACAAACAAAAAGTGCTACAGCGTGCTGCAATGCCCGATGTGACCCTTTTTACCACCATTTTACGTATCTAAACACAGCCAGCCATTTTTCAGGAGGGTGTAATGTTGTTGTGATGCCTGCAAGCCCCAATTTCGAGGACATGAACTGTCTCGAGGATCTGGTTTCATGGGCTTGGCCAACATATCATCACAAACAAAAAGGCAGGAAGTGGGCATCATTCAAACTAGTAAATGGTTGATGAGCTATGAATTTTCAGGGAAGACAGTCTGGATGAACTTCAAGAAACGCTCTGAGTAGAACTGGGGGTCCACGGCTGAGATGGAGATTGAGTCATACTGCCTAGACTTGACAGCATGCTCAATTTTCTTTCTCATATTGTACTCTTGCAATATGTCAATGATGCCCAGGTAGAGGACGACATCATACACCTCGCGAAATGGGTTGCTTTCATCTTCCTTAGGGATTTGCTCTGCCCTTGCAGGCATATTAACTCCTAGCTGGATCTGAAGCCTGACAAACATAAAAGGAAGATAAAAACAGCAGCTGTAATTCTCCACCTTTGAAACTACAAGCAGTGCAACACAATTTCCGCAAGTCACTCAGAATATTTGAACTACAAACAATTCACAGAAATATCTATCGTACCTGGCTGTACCAGGCAGTAGGAGATCTACTTCCCCAAACCCAGCTGCTGATGCACGCAAACGGCTGCCTCTTATGTGAGGACCAACAACAACACTGTCCTCGCCACTGCTTTGAACCAAGACTAATCCTTCTGGGTAGTTCAAGGCATCATCTTCCTGAGCATCTGTGCAAACCATTATTGACAATGAACATTAGCGCACCAATCTTGACAAGAACTGAACATGGAATTGCATCTGATGAACAAGTTAAAGCAACAGAAGAGGTGTTGCAGACCAATAGCAACTATCAGAAAAAATTGTGCATCTCACCAAATATAGCTTGAAGATAACTTGAGGCTGCCTAACTCAAAACATGATTTGGAAATTAAGACACTTAAGGACTTCACACAGGATTTCCACGTAACTTTGGATGTTGGGATGATTCAATGATTGCATAATAAGTTCCTTTTAAACAAAAAAATCAACTAAAAATGGTCAAGAGCTTGGCAACTACAGGCTCCAGCTGGGCACAAAGAGTAGATATACTTCACATGTCGAACACCAATCCATGTGTCTTTTCCTTACACTCATGTAGATGTGCAATAGATATTGTAGGGAGAAAGATCTTATGGAAAGTGTCGGGTGCATCCTTACCTACTTCCGAAACGACAGTCAATCTATTTGCCGCCATGCTCCGGCGATAGGATGCACGTGTCCGCAAGTTCTGGGGTGCTCTATAATGGACACCAAGCAGTAGGCTGTAATCCATTATCCGCTGGGTTCTCAAAAATTCGCTGTCTGTTTCAATCTGCCTGAAGAATAATCAACAGTTTAATTTGAGATAAGTATAATGCAAACACATAACAGAACACATAAGAAGGCTGATTTCTAGAGAGAATATGCTCACTTAAGTAGAGCCTCACGCCAGGAAGGTTCAAGATAAAAGGAATAGTTAAGATCCAAATCCTTCAGAGTTGTGTTCTCATCAATTTCGATTTTGTCAGTAGAGCGCCCTAAAGATGAGCCTTTCAAGTCAAATCTCCGGTGAATTCTCAATTCAGTGCAAAACATGTTTCCCATCACAACAAACCGGAACTGCAATTTGCAAATATTAAGAATGATCATTACATTAAAAAGGAGGGGGCGCTAATCTAAAGAAAATTTAAAAGAAATTGGTGGTGATGTCAATCATTACCTTTTGACCACTAGAAGGTTTCACCCTGTGGAGGCCAAAAAACTTAGTTATGAGGGTGTTCTCATATGTACGGACATGATGATAATAGTTTGGAAGCATTCGTAAAAGAACCTACAGGATAATATAGAATTATGACAAGTTCAATATCTGTTTCCTAGGAAAATGGTCCTACAGTATATGCATGAACTACCAAAGAATAATGAAAACTAGGAAATACAATCACTGTAGTTTAAATAGAACATGAACCTGCACTTCAGATTTTCGGAGAGTTTTAATCATGAATCTATCATCTTGTGACAAGAAAAAGACACTTCCACTCTTTCCAGGAGAAGATAGCTCCCTAAGAGCAGAATTTCCGCATATGGAGATCATATAGTCTGCAGCATCAATCTTGAACATCTCTCTCAAATTCCTACAAAAGTGGATCGGCATCGTGTTTTAAATGTATGAGTCTGGGACAGAAAGAAGATTATAGGTCAGGAGAAACAACATAAAATATGTCAACAAGGGGTCCTAACAAAGAATATTGTGTTAGCTAAATGTGCAGAATCTAAGTATCACATGAATCTGCAACTGATAAGGACATCATCATTTTTCAGACGGGCATATCAGCATGATTGTCAGTAAAACAAACCTGAAAACCATGGGGCAGTAGTCCTTCCATTTAAAACCTTCTGCTGAATGTGAAGGAGTAAGGCGAGATCCTTCTTTTGGGAAGTCCATCCAGAAACTTGCTCTTGGTCCAAAATCTGAAGCACGAACTTCACGTTTTTGGATTGGTGTAATCTTTCCAACTGTGTACCTAAGTATAACAAAACTTTGCCTATTTCAAAATATACTTAAAGATCTGTAAACATCATGCTCACGAATCAATTAAAAAAATGTATGTTGCAGGAGCTAGCAGTTCCTAAAAGAAACGAAAGCACATATTGCAAGCAAGGAGCTGTTACCACTACTTGCTGGTGCTAGCACATCAACCACCAAACCATACAGAAGCTAAATGATAACAAGCATATTTTTTTAACACAGTATGATTAGTTCCACGAGCCAGATGACTAGGAACCTGTTACTTCTATGCCATGATTCTCACCATATTAGTTGGAAGAAGATTGTTTATAAGCAAGAACGTAAAGCAGCAGGAAGTAGCTAGGCCAGTAATTATGTAATAGCTGAAAAAACAATGAGAAAAAGGGCATACCCAGTGCTGAAAGCTCTAACACAAGATGGGGTCTGGAGAAGGGAAATTCTAGCAGCCTTACCCTTGCGAAATTTGCAAAGAGGCTGGTTTGAACCCAGAACCTCCAGGACACAAGTGGAGAGACTCTACCACTGTGCCTGGACCCTTCTAATAGCTGAACAAACAATGAACAGAAGAAAAGGAATGCAAACAAAAAACAGGATTTCAGGAGGTGCTACCTGATTCCAAGCTGCAGACTGAGCATTAAATCATAGCTTCTGTGTCCCTTAATAATTGTCTCTCCAGGCTTTTTTGTGTCCCTCACCATTTTCTTCTGGCGGCGTTTTGCCTTCTTTGAGGAGTCTGAGAAACTTCTGTCAAGTACCACCTCACTGATTAGAACACCTTGCATGTATTCCCTTTCCAGTATAGGCAAACGAGAATCACTCAAGTTTTCCAAGCTTTCTAGACCAGAACTTTCACTTGATTCATGGCCAATGAACTTTTCAATAGCCACCTCAAGACTCCACCGTCTTTCCAAAGACACATTCTTCAAAGGAGGCTGCTCAGCTGAATTCCTTTTGGATGAAACATCTGAAGATTGCCTAGTCATGCCAACCTTCATGTTCCCCATGTCAACTGAAGCTGAGTGAAGTATGCGTGAATTATGATTCTGCCTTCTAATATCAGGCAGTACACCTCGGTTTCTAAGATTATTGATATACATCTCATCGTTAACAGGAACTCTGCAACCTTTCGGATAGAGTGTACCTTTACCGTCCTTCAGGCCTCTCGTCCATGTTCCAACATAATACCCGCATTCGTTCCATGTATAGATTCCATACCCGTGCATCATGCCATCTAACCAGTTACCTTCATATGAGTCCCCATTTTTCCATGTAAGAGTTCCTTTCCCTGACATCTTGCCACTTTTCATATTGCCAACATAAGTGTCCTCATTTGCCCATGTGTACTTCCCATGACCTTGTATTTCTCCCTGAATCCACGAACCTTCAAACATGTCTCCATTTGGATACGTCTGACATCCAAGCCCATGCTTACGATTCAACTTCCATCGTCCCCTGTAGATGATGTTATCCGGTCCAGTATAGGTGCCTTCACCATATAGGTATCCACCAGAATACTCGCCCTCATAGGTGGCTCCAGATGGCCATCGTGTCTTCCCCTGCCCATGTCTCATCCCTCTCCTCCACTCACCTTCATAGATGCAACCATCTGACCAGAGGTGCCGGCCTGAGCCCTCTGGTGTGTTCCCCAATAATGTGCCAGAATAAATATCTCCATTAGCAAACCTGATCTCTCCAACTCTGAAGCCAGGATTTGTTCCGGCAGCATTTGAATCTTGGCCATTTCCCAAACCGGCCAACACCTCCTTTGCAGTATTGCAGCTAGAGTCCCGGAATAGCTCAACCCTTGCAGAATGGGAGACCCCTTCTAGCTCATTTGGAAGAGCCACAGGGGCTGTCATGCATAACCCCTAGGAGGACCGGTCCACCCAATCAGGAAAGTAAGATCCAAAGCACTACCTGTGAAAGGTTGGATGAGATCCGTAAGCCATACTGTTCACAAGAGGCACTAGAACTAACCAGGTCGTGAACATTCCACTTTTAGTAATTATTTTACAAAAACCAGTGGCCTTTTCTTTTTCACTTGCCGCCAAGAAACACATGATTGAGAGGGAAAGAAATTTAGTTTGCATTATTCTTCTCTTCATTTCCATAGGAACTATGTGCTAGTAAAACATGATTTTCTATTCAAAATTCCATCTCCAGTGCTGCCATTTGACAACTTAACCAATTCGAGTTAAGGTGCTTCACTATTGTTCCTTCTGTAGGGAAGACTGTTCACTGTAGCCTCCATGCGCCCTTCTTTAATTTTATAACAGTTTGCGGAAAATGTTTTATAAACATTTTAACAAAGGATAAATTGCAATTGGAAATTGACAGGTACATATCAAATTCACGTACAAAAGTTAAAAACAGGCCCAAAACTATCTCTAACCTTAAGCGTGCTCTACAAAGTTCAGCCTAACAATATCTTTCCTAAATCAAGTATATTATTATATTAGAAAAGAACACGCAAACACGATCAGAGTCTAAGAATTATTAATATTGTTCTTTCCCCCCTTCTTTTTGAAAGAAAGCAACACTAACTAACATGTCTAGTTTAGTGAACGGAAGTACATACATGATCATTGTAGTTTCGCATCGTTCTGATCGCCAGCTGCGAGGTCTATTTTCAGAGTTACACCTACAGGAGCCTAAGAGAGGCAGGGAATGGGCAGGCTTACCTCACCGCTTCCGAAGGGGAGCTCGACGGAGGAGATGGAGGTGCCTTCTTACAGGCACTATACCTCGGCTCGCAGACCTGCAGACAGAGGAAGAAGGGATGAGTACGGAGAGGAACCGCGCGGCCTCGCCCAGAAGCAGGGGGGTGGGAGGAAGCCGGTGCTGCGGACGGCCCAGATCCGGCCGCCGGATCCACGAATCCCGTTGTGCGCACCGGAAAACGACGCGAAGACGGGAGGACGGCTCGCGCCCGGAATCGACGGGGATCCGGACGGAGAGGGAGGCGCTCCGCGTGGACTCGCCCGGGTGGAGGAGAAGGATTCTCGACAGAGGGGAGCGAGCGAGCGATTCCTGCCGGCTGTGGAGAGGGCCAGCCGACAAGGGGCGGAGGAAGGATAGTGAGGAGGAGCACGGCGGGCGGTGGGGCGCTGTGTGTTCAGTGACCATTGACTTTAGAAGAAGTCCAAGTAACCCGCTCTACAATTTTTTTGACACGAACCCTCTCAACTTTTCTCTTTTACACAAACCCTCTCAACTTTACTCCGGAGTCCTATCTTTGGAAATTACAGTAACCTGCTATAAAATTGGCCTTCAAAACTTTGTTTCTTCGTTCAAATTATCATTTAGCCTTTTTTAGTCTTTTATTATATGTACATATATTACTAAGTATTATTGACAATAGATTCAACTAGGGGTCTAGGGTAATTAGTCCAGGTAAGAGTTCAAAAGATTCAAACGACTAGCTCTCTTGAGTTCATTTCATCAACCATATATTAGACACCAGATGCGTTCTACTTCGAGGAAATCATAGCAACACAATAAATTCCAGACATGTGAATCTGATGAGTATATGATAAATCTACTCCCATGAGAGACGATAAAAGTCTACTTTCTAGCTGCTAATTTTCCTAGCGGCAATGATGGTAAACCTAACGGATGGCGGTATGGGAATGGATCATAACTTTAGGAAGCGGTTTTCACATGTGCTATATGTTAGCTACTGAATGTTGTTATGCAATCTTGCTAAAAGCATCACATGATACACCTATATATGCCGTTCAATTGCAATAAACTTTTCACCACAAATTACTTCATGGGACCACTAGTGCAGAACATGGCTTTAGTCCCGGGCTGCAACTGCCTTTAGTCCCGGTTTTTGAACTGGGATTGGCAGTCCGGGACTAAAGATCCCCGATCTTTGGTCCCGGGTCAAATAACCGGGACCAAAGGGTCATGTGGCAAAGTAAAAAGTATTCTGCGCAGCCTAGGACTTGAACTTGAAACGTCCCGGCTCGCGCGTAGTTTCTTTAACATCCCACCTACACAACACATGTGTGTTTGAATGGGATGCTTTCACTTTATACTAACATATGAAGACCCCTTTAGTCCGGGTTGAAGCTACCAACCGGGACTAAAGGCCCCTTTAATCTAGGTTGGAACCACCAACCGGGATCAAAGGGGTACCCTTTGGTCCGGGTTGGTGGTACCACCCGGAACTAAAGAGTTGGGTCTTTAGTTTCGGTTGGAGCCACCAACCGAGACCAAAGAGGTATTCTTTGGTCCCGGTTGGTGGCTCTAACCGAGATTAAAGATATATTTCGTCCCCTAGCCGTTGGAATCGGGACTAAAGACCTCTTTAATCCCGGATCCAATACCAGCTGGGACAAATATGAAGGACCAAAGCCCATTTCTAGTAGTGGACGTGCCACCGCGAGATCCTCTTGGCACCACTACATTCTCCTTAGGCTAGTCAGTGCATACTATCGTGCACAGAAAAATACAAGTGTCGCATATAATTTTAGGAGATGGCGAGAAAAGAAAAGGAAGCTGCATCTGACTTGATATCAAAACGAGAAATGATATTAAGATAGTAAATATTGTATGTATTGTATTTATATAGCATGATATTAGAAATATGATGCGAAAAATTGGGATCAGCTTAAAGCCTTCCTTCTACCATAAATAAAGGCTCTTACCTACTTAGCGATGTGTCTGGTCCACAATGATACAATACGAGTTAGGCCCTCTTTAGGCCCTGCCGTGTAAACGCAAAAAAAAATTCGACAGAATCTTGCTAATTTGAAGTACTAAATGAAGTTTATTTATAAATTTTTTTGCATAAATGTGTTGTAAATCGAGAGACGAATCTAATGATGCTAATTAATCCATGATTAATCAATAATTAGCGGATGGTTACTGTAGCATCACTGTTGCGAATTATGGATTAAGTAGGCTCATTAGATTCGTCTCGCGATTTACAACCCATCTATGCAAAAAGTTTTGTAAATAAACTTCATTTAGTACTTCAAATTAGTAAAATCCCTTTGCAAAATTTTGCGTTTTTACGTTTACTGGGTGGGAACTAAACCAGGCCTTATTAGTAAGTGACCTACTCGCCACAAGCCCACAACCTTCGATGCTTCAAGTGACACGTCACGTCGACGCTTTTTTTTTCTTGACAATGTAGTTTCCTTTCTTATAATTTAGGGTACTCTTTCATTTCAAATGCAGAGTACAGAAAATCACAAATGAGATCGATAATGATCCCAGTTTGACTGATGAAGCGCCTGCTCCAGCGGACAACCTCGGGTGTGTCCCTAGATTCTTTTTTTTTTCTTTTCCTTTCTCGAACACTGTAGATTATTACGTACTATGAACAATAGTTGTGGGGTTGAATGGTTTGGCGTCGGATGCTAATCTATGAGCCATCTTATTCGTTGCTCTTGGTCGGCGGGGCCGTGACGAATTCCCTTTCGGCCGGGGGAAAAAAAATAACCATGTTGAAAAGCAAAAGGATAGCTGAAAGGCGGCTTTGGGATTACACGGATGGATGGCGGGTGACCAGCTAGCATATGTGCTGGCATGCTGCCGTCCATGTCCCTAGAAAATTTTGCAGGCCCATCCGGTCTTTTTCATAATCATATCCCCGGACGAAACGAAACATCATCTTGGCCAGTTTCAGAATCATATTCATATCCCTGGACGAAAACGAAAACGTCATCTGGGCAGTAGAGCAGGTAGTGATGACAGAGAGGGGCATAGGGTCCACCATGGTCGCAATCATCGAGCCTCCAGATATTCTTTCCCTGGGCCGGCAAGAGAATCGGTTACTTGTGTAGGTTTTTTTTTTGAAAAGATTTACTTGTGTAGATTTATGGGTAATAGTTAAGCCACCAGTTTGATTTTAGGTACGGAAATGCTACACCTAGAATGTCCGATGCGTCGGACGCGTACCGTGATCCAGCCTTCTCAATCAACACTCGTGGCATCCTGTTAATTTTTTTTACCGTAACTTCTTGTCCTCTCTCTCTCCACGCAACAGAATCTTATCCATTTATCATGATATTTCCTCTCCACGGTAAACAAACTCACCTATATGCTATGTTTTTGGATTAGATTTGATGTTGCAATTATGATTTTTGGATGTTGCAATCCTCTCCCTCGTGCTATCGATGAATGTTGCATGACGCAAATGTTACAGTGAAAAATTATCCTAGATTTGATTGCGAAGATGGATGGATGCACATTTTGAATGTTGCATATGTTGATTTTTGTTGTTGGAGCTGTTTTTTCAATATTACATATGCTACCTTTTCATGTTATGATAGGTGACGGAGCGTCCGATGGGGATGTCCGGGCACTAGCACTTCTGTGCATAGCAATGTAAGAAATAGCGGGCTAAGATATTTAGCGGAAGCCCTTCCAAAAATCTAAAAGACATATAGCAAAAGGTATAGCGGAAGCTAAATCATTTAGCGGAATAATAAAATAATCAATAATTACATACAAATTTAGAAGAATCATTGGTCTAACACTCTAAAAATAGACTCGACACATATCTTGACTGTCCAACGGTGCATATACTGCTTTGTCTATGATCCACTCTAGTTATATTAATTCTTTATTTTTTTTGAATAAATCTTTAGCGGACATAGCGGTCATTTATTACCGCTAAATCCTGTAAAACCCCCTTTAGCGGACACAGCGGACAAATATTGTACAGCGTAGCGGTAGGTCTCCTAAAAAGCTAATAGCGGGCTATTTTGTACATTGGTGCATAGCCACCATATGGGCTTGGTCTGTGCCGTCCACAAATACATTATAGCACTTCCGTTTTAGCTATGGCCGTATGGGCTTGGTCTGTGCCGTCCACAAATATATTAGAGGGGATCTATCTTGCTCAAGCAATTTTTTTTTTTGGATGGGGAACTCATCAAGCGAATTCTCGTTACCTAACTCACCAACTCCAAAACTTTTCTGGTTTGGAGTCAGTCACTGTCGTTTCACGCCAATGACCACCCAATCAGGACACAGGTTTCAACCTTAAATCTGGCTCGTCATCGCCTCAATTTGAGTAGTATGCTTTTGCATCCGCGCATCACAGGGTACACGAATCATCCCCCACCAAATGGGCATGAAAAAAAACAACGAATTAAACGAACAAGATCAATGGCAATGGCAGTAAGAATGGCAATGGCCGCCCTCCTGCGCCGCCGACGAGCAGGGGGTCCGGGCCTGGAGCACCGGCGGGAGGCCGCAGGCTCGCCGGAGCTCATCGTAACGGCGGAGGTCAAAGCCACGGGCGTCCATCAGCCGCTTCTGCTTGGCCGCGAACCGGCTCTCGAAGAAGCCCTCGAACGAGGGCTCTTTCTTGGTCCGGAGGAAGAAGGTGTAGCCGGCCATGAAGTACATGGACGTCACGTAGAAGCAGATGGGCTCCATCACGTCCCAGGAGAGCTCCCAGAAGGTGAGCCGCATGAACCCGGCGGTCTGGACCACCAGGTACGCCAGCCCGCACCACAGCTCCCGGCGCACCTGGGATGCCGCGGTGCGGTCGATGTCCGCCTTCTGCGCCTCCATGGCCTTCAGCTCCTCCCTGGCCCGGTCGTTCTCGGCGATGGGCAGCGTCTCGCGGACGGGGATGGCCTTCTCGATGGCCTTGACGACCTGCAGTTGTCATGAAACAGAACACAAAAACATTTCCACGATTTACTTGGCTGCTCTTCTTTTCAAGGGAGATCCATCAAAGAAAGAGCAATGCTGGTAAGAGAAGATTGCATCAATGAAGGTCAAATGAAAAATGCCTCCACATCCAAATGCTCCGCAGTAGTTAAGAAATACAAGTGCTTCATGTTTTCAACATGAATGCAAATATGTTTTCATATTTCAAAAGTAAAATAACTTCAGATTGCTTCAAGAAAATAATGCCATGCCAACCAGGATCTGGACTGTGCAAGATAAGATTGTTTAATAATTGGAATGGAACATATCCTGGACACTTACTGTAGAATGTAAGAAAAATAATGCAGCTGAATCACTAAAGCGTGTAAAAGGTTTTCCAAAACTATCTTTGAATTGTTCCAAGTTCCAACACCACTACCATGAGGACAAATTGTCTGTTCTGTAGCCACCAACCACAGCTAGATCAAGATAAAACAAAGAGCAAAAAGGTACTACCAGTGCTGCCCACGAATGCTATGACCTAATCTAGCTTAAATGCCATGTGAATGTTCACCAAACTTTGTTTGGCTCACCCATAACATAAGAAAAGTAGATTAGCCATAACTTGTTAGCCCTCCATTAGTCTCCTATTAATCAAATGGATGGAAACCCTAAGGCATTTCGCGAGGAAGATTTTTTTTTTTGGTGTGTCATAAGCTACAATATTCACAGACACGAAGGGTAATAGCAACTGTATCAATGTGATTTATTTGATGAAGTTAACATGTACGACTCTCAAATAGTAAAGATGAAAAGAGCAGCTATATCTATCGGATGTAAAAAAAAAGAACTTGCAACTTTTTACATGTAATGAAAACTAAAACTACCTTTTTGTTTTTTACATTTAACAAAAAGAACTTGCAACTTTACCCTACAACAAACTAGTGACAAGGACACCACATGGCTGGCTGGTGCCACAACTGCCACAAGGGCAAACCAGCAAATATACCCGGAAAGAAGTAATTGAGCATATATGTTTACCAGCTAACTACAGCTTTTATCTAGGTATAAGCAATTTTTAAAGGTGCATCAATTCAATCCTCCTCCACCACTGGCATGTGATGGGGCATATGATGCTATTGCTACAAATGGCATTCCTGTGCTGTAAATTTTCTGGCAGAAAAGCTGTTGAAAAACTATTAGTAATTTATTTTCCAAACATGAATCCTCCTCATGTTCATTCATCGGAGGCCAAGAATCAAAATTAGTCTTTCTTTTTCTCATTGGATTTTACCCTCTCTGATTTAGACAGAGGGATAAAATTAGATTTTTTTTTCTTGGTTCTGGTTTTGAGAGAAGAAAAACTCCCATCTTGGAGCGGAGTAAAATTCCCCAAACTTTTGGTGTCAACATCTCTTACTATCGTTTTAGAACACCGCCCTTTCTTTCATTCTTTTCCTGTTGGGAAACATAGAAAAAACACGCGAAAAGTCTCATCAGATCTCTGTGGCTTCCAAAATGAAATCTCTACCCGGTCACCCGGAAAGAAACTAACATCACACAAGAGAGAAGAAACCAACGTTACTTTTCTCTTTTAAGAGATCCTAACTGCAAAGCAAAAACTAGACAAGAGAGAATTTGGAGACAAATCAAGCAACATTAAGCTGACAATTTGAAAAGAGGAACAGAGAAGATGGGGGTGAGGATCGTACCATATCGGGCCTGAGGAAGACGGTCTTGCCGAGCACGATGACGGATCCGGACTCGTCGAGCGCGCGCGCGACGGAGGGCCCGGCGTCCGGCCCGGCGGCGTCGCAGCAGAGGCGCAGGAACTCGGCGTACGGCACGGCGCCGGCGCCGGACGCCCGAATCCGGGCGCGCGCCGCCTCCATCTGCGTGGCGCGCAGCACCTTCCGCGCCTCCTCCACCGTGAGGCTCGCCGCCGGCAGGTCTGCCTCCCGCCTGGCCGGCGCCGCGGGCGGGACGAGGCCGTCGAGGTTGATCCGCGGGAACGCGACGCCGACCCCGAGGTCCCGGATCCGGTCGGCCAGGGGCATGAAGCGGTCGGGCGGCACGGCGGGCCGGAACGCCGGCTGCTCCTGCAGGAACCGCCGGAGCCCGAACGCCGCCGGCGACGGCGACGGCGACGCCGCCGCCGCGAAGCGCTGCGCCACGGCTCTCCTCAGCACGGCCGCCATTGCTGCTTAATGGGTCTAGCCTCTCTCTCTGTAGCAAGCTCCGATTCGATGGGAGAGGATGGATGAGGACGCACAACGGGCTCTGTGCAATCAATGGAGCTCGGGTGGATTCGAGGGAGGTGGGGGACGGAGGCCATTTATACCGCCGCTCCCGATTGCGTATGACTCCGCGCCGCGAGGGAACGGGGCTCGCCCGCGCGACGGTGGCGGCTGGTGACAGGGACGCGACACACGGCGTGAGCCGTTGGCGATGGC
This sequence comes from Panicum virgatum, assembly GCF_016808335.1. Taxonomy (NCBI): domain Eukaryota; kingdom Viridiplantae; phylum Streptophyta; class Magnoliopsida; order Poales; family Poaceae; genus Panicum; species Panicum virgatum. The sequence continues at coordinate 19,488,583 of NC_053144.1, forward strand.
CTTGGCCCGGCCCGCCGATCGTGTCCAGCTCGCGTTCCGACCCCGCGGGACTCATCGGATCGCCACGGAGGAGCCAGCACGATCATTTACCCAATCGTTTCCGCCATAAATACCACCTACAAAACGTGAAGTGTGTGTTTTTTCCATCACAGTTGCTCTAAAATATATTTGAACATAGTACTTTTAATTCCACGATGATTTTGATACTATGATTTTTTTTGTTATAACGAACTATATTTTTAGTTCCTGCAGAATAACAAACTATAATTTTGTAGTGAAAATTTCTCTCTTAAAGTTCGATGACACACTCCCTCTGTCCAAACATAAGTGAATTTCTAACTATGCACCTGGATAAGTAATTGTTCACGTGCACGGCTAGACCAGAGGGAGTATTCTAATAATGCGGTACCTATTTTTTATTACAACAAATTGTAGTATATTCTAACAAAAACTTATCTCTCAGAGTTTCACGCTGACACGTATTCTGAAATGGCATCTATTTTCATTGTAACAAATTTTTGCTAGTAAAATTGTCTCTTTGAAAGTTTGATGACACGCCGTACGTATTCTGATAAGATTTCTATTTTTTTCAAGCCAGGGGTACTACTGCCTATTGCCGATAGGATTCCACAGGTTTCGATTTGAGGCGTACCATTTGAAAACCAAGCTAAAAAATGTCGAGTTCATGGCGTGTAAGTCAGCATGTTCCACAAATGTCACGACCAACAAAACGTGTATCGCGAGTGCTATTGGTTGGAGACGTTCTGGCGATGCGCTGCTTCGTACCAGTAACTTGCGGTCCACCGGGGGAGGGGGGGGGGGGGGGGGGCAACGAGATTTCATCATGTGGATGTCATGTTTTGTATATAGAAATAGTTCGGCGACCACGTGGATCATCGGCGTAAGAAAGAAACGAGTGAGCGACTCCCACGTTGCTGTCAAAGCAGTGACGTGGCAAAAAGAAACGGAGCTAGTTAATTACGTGCGTGACGGTACACGATAAGATGCTTACGGCCGCGCCGGGGATCCTATATAAGTTTTAAACTTTGAATTGGCATTCATACGCGCAAAAGGTTTGGATATGATCGGATTGGATCACCAACGCAAGATGAGGTGTGTGACGGATGATAAACTAAGTCTCCATGCCCGCGACCGGGGAGTCCTGGCCACGAATAGCTACGTGATGAAAAAGAGACTAAACTTTAGTTAAGAAAACTCAATTCATGATTGAGTGGTTGATTGATTTGGGTATATATCATGGATTAGAAAAAGGGAATGCAAACCGACCCATCCATGCAAACCGTGCAAACTTCAATCTAGGCCACTGAATCAACATTCAAGGGACATGGAGGAATTGAGTAATTTTACACTTAACCATCTGCTCTAATTATACTTTTGCAAATCCCCTTGAAGTTTGCAAATCCCTCCATGCCCTTTGAATGTAGATCCGGTGGCCCATATTGAAATTTGCACAGTTTGCAAAAAAAATTGATTTGCACCTGATAACGTTTCCTTAGAAGAAAGGCATCAAGATCACAGATTAGGAGGCCTGCATGGATCTCTAATGGTGATCGGTTTCATCCATGACACCACCAGTTAGTGGCGGGTAGACGTGAATCGGTTCTTTTGTGCTGCGCATCAATTCTGGATGTACTTCTAATCGACCGGGGAAGATTGCAACCTCATCCTCGGCATCCGTTCAGTACACCCGATCCTCGAGGGAACGAGAGATACATACATGGAGCTGCGCGGCTCCGCGCGCATCGCCTGACAACTTGGCAAGGAAAAAGCTCGACATCTTTGGCGTATCCATCCATGTCTAGGGATATCAAGGGATAGTGTTGGTGATATGGCCAAGAGACCATCATCACAATACGGTTCAAAGGGTCAAAAAGATATTGATCCAATAGAGATTAAGGTCACTAATTGGCCTATGAGATAGAAGCCCATTAGTACGCCCTATATATACGAGAGGGGCGACACAACCCTGTGAGCCGCGCCACCTCCTTAGCCGTCGCTCCCCCCTCTCTCGGCCGCCGCCCTTGCCGTGTGTGCGGTGCTAGCACACCGACACCCGGCGTTTCATCCCCGTACGTGTGGACTCCGTGGAGGCGCTGCTGCGACTGCTGCGCTGATCGGCTGCTGGGATCAAGGACGAGGAGCTCAGTTTGTGGGACGTGATCGACTACTTCCTCTACATCGACGCGCGACTTCTTCCGCTGCGCTGCGCGTCTAGTGGTAACGATCTATAATCTTCTACTCGCAAGTATTTTGGGTATATGCGGTAATGATGCTAGCGTAGGCTACCCGTTTCCCTACAGTGGTACCAGAGCCATCTTGTGTAGTTTTTTGTCTGGATCATTAGCATATAGGTGATATGTTGTTGTAGTAGATTGGATCTATTACTTTTGCACGGTTTGATTAGATCAATTGGTCATAAGGGATTAAAACTGGAGCGAGTTGATTGCGCGGCATGTGACAAAAAGATTAGTTTGTGTTCTTTCTCTGTTGTGCATACGACATGTCTCTACCGGCTGGAATCACCATCAGGGACTAACTGTGTGCATAGTCAGCAGATTGAACCAACAGATCGAGGTCATGTGTAGATGCAGTCTTCTCAAGTGCAAAGTTTGCACGGTCAATGTGATTGGCCTAGTGAAAATTGAGGCATTATGAATGGCTCGAATTTGAGGTGATGCGATCACTCTGATGAGATTTTCATAGGGATTCTATAGATGCGATCTGTGTAATTCCGTGAGGTTTTCAGGGTGTTGCTTTCTCGCTATAGCGGCTTCCTAAGCGCTACTTTGGTAGAACACGTCGTACGCCTAACTTGTTTTTGCAGGGTGTGATGTGAATGGTATGGCCTCAATGTCATGTGATGATGTATGTGATGATTTGTGCGGCCTGCGTGTCGCAAGTTAACACAATCGGGTTGAGGTTCCACCATTATTGTATAACGACCTGCGTGTCGACTTGTGATGTTTGAATCCTCATGTAATTATTTCACTAGCTATTAGATGTAGTAGCTTAGTATCTTTTCGTGGAGATTTCAATCATGATGGCGATGATGATCACCACAAGACGGGACGGATGACAATGGAGGTCACCTTGGAGCCATGGCGATGGAGCCCATTGTGATGCAAGAGGCCATACTATTCATAATATAATATGATTATATGCCTGTGATGTTTATTTTCCTGTCATACTATTCTTTCATGCTTTTACATATGGTGGATGTTTTAATCATGATAGAATAGCTTCCCTCAGAAAAGGTTGAGTTTTTGATGCCTTTTACCAATAGCTGCACCTATAAATTTTGATTGTTGTGTGGTAGGTGTAACACCCTAGGTGTCTGCACAGTAATTGTGTATATTTTATATGCATCATGTGCTTGAATTGCTTGAAAAGGATATTTTTGTAAATATAAAGGTTATATGTGTAATTATAATTTTATGCAAGGTCCTTTCTATAATTATGTTGAATGGGTTGTGTAATTATAGCTTTTGTGGGGGGTGTTTTTGCAAAATTCAGTGCATTTATGGCATGGCAGCAAAATTTGATTTTAAGTGTATGTTTGAAGTGAAATTTCTTTGAAAAAGACAAGTTTCCTTTAAATTCAAAATCTCTTCAATGTTTTTAATTTTAGCTCTTGAATCTTTGGTCAAATAAATTTTTGCACAACATCAAAGTTGTAGATCTTGAAAATTTAAACAACTTTCATGTTGGACACTTTTCCATTTGAGTTTTGATTTAAAAGTTATTGCTAGTTTACAGAGTGGTCCCTGGAAGTTTTGGAAATTGCAAACTAGCCCTTATCCCCTTCCTCCAGCTCCTTCCTCTGTTTTTCCACCGCCGACCGACAGCGCCGCCCGCCGGCGCCGTGGAGAGCCTTCCCGGCCATCCCTTTGCTTCGCGCTGGCACCCACGCGTCGCTCCAGAGCTCCTCCCCCGCCTGTTGCCTCGTGCTGGAGCCTTTCCGGCCGTGCCACGCGCCCCGCCGCTTCCAGAGCCGCCCAGGCGGCCGCCACCGCGACGCCGCCGTGGATAGCCCGCTGCAGAGGCCGCCGCCCTCCCCTAGTGCGCGCATGAGCACTACAAGAGCCCCATAAATCCATTTCTCTTTCTCTTTTGCATTCCCCTCGCTCTCACACCGCAGAACGCCGCCGCCACCCAGCTTGAACGCCGGCGAGCTCACCCCCGCCGCGGAGCCGCCACTGCAGACCCAATCCGCCCGCGCTGACCTCTCCTTTAGCCGCGCCTCGACCTCGCGCAGCTCCCCAGCCCTTTTCCCTCGCCTGAACCCCACCGGAGCCACCCCGCCGCCGTGCTCCGAGCTCCACCGGCCGCCGCTCGCCGTGGACCGACCTCCTCCATCCCTCATTTCGCGACCCCAGAGCATCCAGAGAACCGCCTCGACTTCCTCTTCGTTTTCCCCAACCTACCCCTCGCCGCCGGTGAGCCCCTCGCCGGGATTTGGCCGGTCAACCGTCGCCCCTTCCTCTGACCCGGCCCAGGGACCTCGAGTTTAGAATTCCAGAAACTCCGGGGTGTTATTTGAATAGGCCTAGACTCATGTGAATAGTGCTCTAAGGACTTCTCTGTAATTTCTAGCTGAGATCTTTGAAATTCCATAGAAAATCGTAGGAAATTCAGAAAAATGTAAACTTGGATGTTTTGAAATCCTTGTGTAAAGCTCTTTGCAGTAGAACCATAATATGGTAGGTGTTTGTTGCAAGTTTTTGCTGTGTAAATGGTTTTGTGTCAGCTGTCTGATGCTCGCCACCATGTCCCCTGATCTGCAGAAGCAGTATGAGCATGCGGATGCTCACACCATGATCGAGGGGCTACGTGGGATGTTTCAGAACCAAGCCAGGACTGAGAGGTTCAATTTCTCAAAGTCCTTGTTTGCGTGCAAGCTGCCAGAAGGTAGCCCGGTCAGTCCTCATGTGATCAAAATGATTGGTTACATTCAGACTTTGGACAGACTTGGTTCTGAACTTCACCAAGACTTGGCTACTGATGTTATTCTCCAGTCGCTCCGGGCGAGCTATGAGGCTTTTATCATGAACTTTCAGATGAATGGCTTGGATAAAACATTGAGTGAGTTGCATGGGATGCTAAAGACAACAGAGGAGAGCATTAAGAAGAATCCCAATCATATGATGATGATTCAGAAGGGGAACAAAAAGAGGAAGCGTTGGACGCCTCCTAATCCCAAAGGTAAAGGCAAAGAAAAGAGTTCCAGTGGTGAGTCCTCGGGCTCTAAGCTAAAGCCAGCACCTAATGCCAAATCTGGCCCTACTTCTGAGGATGAATGCTTCCACTGTCATGAAAAGGGACATTGGTCTAGGAACTGCAAGAAGTACTTGGAAGAAAAGAACAAGAAGAAGGGAAGTGAGACTTCCACATCAGGTATAAATGTTATAGAAATTAATATTGCATTATCTTCCAGTGAATCATGGGTATTTGATACTGGATCGAAGATTCACACTTGCAAATCGTTGCAGGGTCTCAGTGAGACTAGAAGATTTGCAAGAGGCGAGTTGGACGTTCGTGTCGGTAATGTCGCAAAGGTTGCGGTGTTGGCGGTCGGCACCTACCACTTGTCTCTACCCTCCGGATTAGTTTTGGAATTAAATAATTGTTATTGCATTCCTGCTTTGAGCAAGAACATTATTTCTTCTTCATGTTTGGAAGAAGTTGAAGATTTTAAGATTGTAATAGAGAACAAACATTGTTCTATTTTTTGCAATGGTATTTTTTATGCTCATTGTCCATTGGTGAATGGATTATATGTTCTTGATCTTGAGGATAAATCTGTCTGTAACATTAATACTAAGAGACTTACACCAAATGATTTGAATCCCACTTTTATTTGGCATTGTCGCTTAGGTCATATAAATGAGAAGCGCATTGAACAACTCCATAAAGATGGATTGTTAAGCTCATTTGATTTTGAATCATTTGACACATGTGAGTCTTATTTGCTTGGAAAGATGACCAAAGCGCCTTTCACTGGTCATAGTGAGAGGGTGAGTGACTTGTTGGGACTTGTACATACCGATGTATGTGGACCAATGAGCTCAATAGCCAGAGGTGGTTTTCAGTACTTAATTACTTTCACTGATGACTTTAGTAGATATGGCTATATCTACTTAATGAGGCACAAGTCTGAAACGTTTGAAAAGCTCAAAGAATTTCAGAATGAAGTACAAAATCAATTAGGCAAGACAATTAAATTTCTGCGATCTGATCGTGGAGGAGAATATTTGAGCCTTGAATTTGGTGATCATTTGAAGCAATGTGGAATTATTCCGCAGCTAACTCCGCCCGGAACGCCTCAATGGAATGGGGTATCCGAATGGAGGAACCGAATCTTGTTGGACATGGTTAGGTCCATGATGAGCCAAGCTGATCTTCCATTGTCATTTTGGGGTTATGCTCTTAAAACTGCTGCGTTCACACTAAATAGGGTTCCAAGTAAGTCTGTTGAGAAGACACCATATGAGATATGGACTGGGAAACATCCCGGATTATCTTTTCTCAAACTTTGGGGATGTGAGGATTATGTCAAACGTTTGATGTCAAATAAGCTCACTCCAAAATCAGACAAATGCTTCTTTGTGGGGTATCCTAGGGAAACCAAAGAATATTATTTTTATAATAAGGCGGAAGGCAAAGTGTTTGTCGCTCGCAATGGTGTTTTCTTAGAAAAAGGAGTTTCTCTCAAAAGGATTTAGTGGGAGCAAGGTGCAACTTGAAGAAATTCAGAAAACACCCGAAACTGTTTCAGCACCCACTGAAGATCCACGGGATGTGCAAGATGTTGCACAACCCGTATTTGAGGCACCAGCCCCACGACGGTCTATAAGGGCATGTCGCGCTACTGACAAGCTCAACCTCCTTATTACGGAGGAGCGCCACGTATTATTGATGGAAAATGATGAGCCCTTGACCTACAAAGAAGCAATGATGGGACCCAACTCCGACAAATGGCTTGAAACCATGGAATCCGAGTTAAAATCTATGCATGATAATCAAGTTTGGAACTTGGTCGATCAAATTGACAGTGTAAGACCTGTCGACTGTAAGTGGATTTTTAAGAAAAAATTAGACATGGATGGAAATGTTCACATCTATAAGGCACGATTGGTGGCGAAAGGTTTCCGACAAATTCAAGGTGTTGACTATGAGGAAACCTTTTCGCCCGTCGCAATGCTAAGTGAGGATGTGCATATGACACAGCCTAAAGGTTTTGTCGATCCTAAAAATGCTGGGAAAATATGTAAGCTTCAGAGGTCCATCTATGGATTGAAGCAAGCATCTCGGAGTTGGAATATTCGTTTTGATGAAGTAGTCAAAGGGTTTGGCTTCATCAAGAATGAAGATGAGCCTTGTGTTTACAAAAATGCTAGTGGGAGCGCACTTGTGTTTCTGGTCCTATATGTGGATGACATATTACTGATCAGAAATGATATTCCAATGCTTGAAGCTGTTAAAACCTCATTGAAAAAGAGCTTTTTGATGAAGGATTTAGGAGAGGCGGCTTACATTCTGGGTATTAGGATCTATAGAGATAGATCAAAAAGGCTAATTGGATTAAGCCAAGACACGTACATTGACAAGATATTGAATCAGTTCAATATGCAAGATTTCAAGAAAGGTTTCTTGCCAATGTCACATGGCATTACTCTAAGCAAGAGTCAGTGTGCTACGACACCTGATGAGCAAAAGAGGATGAGTATGATTCCTTATGCTTCAGCCATAGGGTCGATCATGTATGATATGTTTTGCACGGGCCCAGATGTTTCCTCTGCTCTAAGTGTTACGAGCAGGTACCAGTCAGATTTCGGTGAAGCTCACTGGACAATTGTAAAGAGTATCCTTAAGTACTTTAGAAGAACTAAGGATATGTTCCTAATATTTGGAGGCGAAGATGAGCTTCTTGTAAAGGGTTACACCGATGCTAGTTTTCAAACAGACAAAGATGACTCCAAATCGCAATCCGGTTTTGTTTTCTGCCTCAATGGTGGGGCAGTGAGCTGGAAGAGTTCCAAGCAAGATACGGTAGCTGATTCGACGACAGAGGCCGAGTATATTGCAGCTTTCGAAGCTGGAAAAGAAGCTGTTTGGATCAGAAAGTTTGTTTCTGACTTGGGTGTTGTTCCTAGTGCGTCCAGTCTAGTGGACCTCTATTATGATAATAGTGGTGCCGTTGCACTAGCAAAAGAGCCTAGAACAACTAAGAAGTCCAGACATATACTGCGGAAGTATCACCTCATCCTTAACTTTGTTGAGAGAGGTGATGTGAATGTTTGCAAGGCGCACACGGATTCAAACGTTGCTGATCCGTTGACGAAGCCTCTCCCACAACCAAAGCATGAGGCACACATGAGATCTATGAGTATTAGATACTTACATCAGTAATTCTAGTGTGCGTGGGAGATTTTTGTGTCATGAGTACGTTTATGTAATGATGAATAATTGTTATTTGTTCCATGGATGATTATTTTTACATTGATTATTAAGTATGTGACTTGTTCGTGAAACTCTTTGTTGACAATGATATGATTCTAAATTATCCCTAGTTTATGTCGTTATGTGGGACAACAACGACGTTGAGAGTAGCACATGCATTAATTGATGATCATGTTTCACAGATCATGGATATGGAGATATCGGATTAATGATGTGGACACATGTTGGTGAACATGGTGTTGGATTGACCCACTCCAAGACAATGTTGGGATTGTTATTTTGTATGTGCCATCGGTTGTTCTTGAGTGTTATACCTACTGGATCCTTAGACCTGAGATCGCCATTGTTTCTCACTGTGTGTAGTGGTGCATCTTGTGGCTGCTAAATGCTACTCCGTAATGGGGTAGTTACAAAAGTAGCTTACATGTGTGTCATGAAACATGGAATGGGATGTGAGTGGATCAAGATGGAATTTGCCCCTCCTAGATAACGGGAGAGATATCTCTGGGCCCCTCGAGATAGTTGGATTTGAAAGTGCATGACCATGCCAAAGTGATTAAAGAGTTAATCATTATGACTAAAGGTTAGTTATTAATAGAATCCACTATTAGATCGAGAGAATGGTCGAGCTATCACAAAGGTGGCACGCATCTCGCCTTGAGCTTGACTGGTATCGTGTGGCAAAGGGATCGGTGTATGAGTATATCTAAGGTTCGGCCGATATGATCTTTATGTGTATTTGTGAGTCACTATGCCCTGCTAGGTGCCGCTATTGACTTGTGATTCGGAAATGATTTCCGATCACGACCACCTACACATGAACCTAACGGGTCACACACTTAAGGAGTTTGGAATGTTGAAAAGCTTGCATGTATGATTGTCTCTAGTGCAAGTGGGAGATTGTTGGTGATATGCCCAAGAGTTCATCATCACAATACGGTTTAAAGGCCCAAGAAGATATTGATCAAAGAGGGATTATGATTATTAATGGGCCTATGAGATAGAAGCACATTAGTACGCCCTATATATATGAGGGAGGGGCGACACAACCCTGTGAGCCGCGCCACCTCCCTAGCCGTCGCTCCCCCCTCTCTCTCTCGGCCGCCGCTCTTGCCGTGTGTGCGGTGCTAGCACACCGACGCCCGGCGTTTCATCCCCGTACGTGTGGACTCCGTGGAGGCGCTGCTGCGACTGCTGCGCTGATCGGCTGCTGGGATCAAGGACGAGGAGCTCGGTTCGTGAGACGTGATCGACTACTTCCTCTACATCGACGCGCAACTTCTTCCACTGCGCTGCGCATCTAGTGGTAACAATCTATGATACGATCGAGGATCATCAAGAGGAGGACCGGCGAGTTTTTTTTTTTGCGACTTGGTGATTTCATTCATTGATCAATTGGGATTACAATCTGAAGCTAACAGGTGAACTACACAGGTTGGGGCTAACTGCCATTCACCCAGCCTATTATCACCTGAAACTTGCTTAGCTAGAACATGAGCTACTCGGTTACAAGCACGACTTGTGAAAGTTACAGAAAAATCAACAAAACTAGAGCTAAGTTCCCGAGTTTCTCTGATGATGGATGCAATTCTTGAGCGTTGATTGGCTCCCTCCTTCCAAAGCTTCACAAACTCCTGGCTATCAGTTTCCAGAATAAGTCGTTGCACCCCCTTGTCCCGAGCCAGAGCAACACCATCCCGACAAGCCAAAGCTTCCAGGGTCAAGGCGTCAAGACCATGGGGGTACCATCTCGCCTGTCCACCAACAAAGAGACCTGCATCATTTCGGAGAGCTATCCCTGATGCACCTTGCCCTTGGTCTGGGTAAAAAGCACCATCTGTGTTGCACTTGAACCAGCCTGCGGGCGGCACACGCCAACACTTCACAATTTGTCTCTCCTTCATCGGATTCACCGGCTTTTTCATGTTCCATAAATCAAAAGCTGTATCAAGCGACCACCGAACTGCTACGCTGATTGGTCTATGAGCAGCACCATGTCGTCGCTGGTTCCGTTGCATCCAGAGTGAGTACATGCCGATGATGAGAATGGCCCTCTCCCTGTCCGTGCACATATCATCCATCAGCAAGTCGCTTGCCCAAGAAAACGGATGAAGACTCGTCAGCTTCACCCCTGTAATTATCTTTACCTCTCTCCAGAACATCTTTGCCGTGGTGCATTCAGTCAGTATGTGCTTAATTGATTCTCTGTCAGCACCACACACATCACAGAAAGCCGTCGGCTCAATATGTCTCCGATGTAAGATATCCTTTGCTGGGAGAAATTCATGTAGAACTCGCCACCAGAAAATCTTGACTTTCGGAGGTACCAGTAACTTCCAAATCTTTTTCCAGGAATCATCGCTTGAGCCACTTGGAATCTCCTCATCACCTCGACCATTCATCGCATACAGCTTTCGATAGGCCGATTTGACCGAGTAGTTACCATGCTTCTCAAGCTCCCATGCCCACCAATCCTCCTCTTGTTGATCGCATGACTGAAGCATCATCACGTATTCTGTTCTGTTTTTTTTTTTGAAAGACTGTCCTGTTTGATTCGTATACTTGCAGTAGCCTCAAAGTTTTTTTTTGAATAATTTAGTAGCCTCAAAGTTAGTAGATGCTAGCTACTTGAACGCACAAAACAAAAGCACTGGAGCGCACGACGGTGGAGAATGGCGGCACCACTCTTCAACCGTGCCGGCCAAATACAGCCTTCCCTGATACACGCCTCTGACCTCTGCTTTCTTTGTTTCGTTTTTCTTCCTTTCTTTCTTCATAAAAATATGATATCCAGTTATCCACTGCATCTGCGTCCTGGAAAATCTAAAAGCTCTCGATCTGGACCACAAGACGTCAAGATCGCAGGCTCGTCGGCGCGCAGCCAGCCACAGGCTTTTGGAGGTTGGCGAGCAAAAGCGCGCGGTTGCCCGCGGGGGACCCTTTTCGAAAGCGTCGTCGCGGGCGGCTGCTCTCTTTGCACTACTGGGTGTCTGGGGCGTCGGCGGTGGAGCCTGACCGGGGGCGGCTTGGCTGTCGTGCTCATCCAGCTAGCGGGCAGAGGATCCGACGGTCGAGGAAATTTTGAGGAGATAACCAATTCACTGCTCGAATCGTTTCAGAAGGAAGGAATGAACGATGCTTCAAGTGGACGCCCCCATTATTATTTTTCGACTGGTTGGATATAAGATGGTAAGGATGCACGAGATGGTAAGAGAACACGGCATCGATCGCGAGGGGCGAGGTGCGGCCTCCCCCGGTTGCCGATTCATTGCTCCTTCATTCGTGCGTCCGAAGAAACGGGTGCTGCTAGCTACTAGTAGTGTGCGGCCATAGCTTTCTGCGCACTGTACGTGACATCTGCCCATGTCGAGCGAACAGCTTCGCCATGCTGCTGCGTACGTGCTCTCGGCCACCAATGCAAACTGCACGCACGAGCTCGGTCGGGCCCCGGGAGCCATCGATCGCGTACGCGTTCACGCTTTTCCCCGATCGAGCTGCACAGTTCCGTTTCACTTCACCCGTCCTGGCCTGGCTTGAAGCCTTGAACGCCACTAGCCATGATAAAGTAAACAATGGTGGGGGGCAAGCTTGCTCTCTCTCTCTCTCAGTTGTGCGCCTGGCTGTCACGCCGAACCGCCAGGAGCTCGATCCGCGTGGATCGATCCAGACTCTGGGGGGGGGGGGGGGGGGGGGGGGGGGCTAATTTCGTCCAGAAGTTTCCAGAGAGTTTCTTTATTTCTTCTCATCCAGCTCTGTTCCGTCGACGTCTCAGCATCCCCGACGAACCGGCGTCGCCGTGCTCTGAGAGCGAGTGGGAATCGATCGGGACAGCAGTACAGCACGCGGGGGTGCAAAAACATGCAAGACTGTGTTTAGATCCGTAAAATGGTAATAAAAAGAATCACATCGAATATTGTAGCATTTTTTATTTGTTTGTGGTAATTATTGTCCTACCATGACCTAACTAGTCTCAAAAGATTCGTCTCGTCGTGTACATCAAAACTATGCAATTAGTTTTTTTATTTACCTACCTTTAATACTTTATGCATGAGTCAAAAGATTTGATGTGATAGATAAATAGTGAAGTTTGGAGAAAAAATTTTTGAAACTAAACACAGCCGAGGTAGGAGTAGCAGATAACTCTAGCTAAGCCCATCTCATCAGGAAAAGAAAAATCTCACGGATGCATGCACCCCCCACTTCCATTCTTTGACCCGTGATATGTCAGTGTAGCGACTTTCATGATTCGCATGCACCCTGCTCCTGTCAATGACAGGCGGGACCAGGCACTCACGGAGAGCACTTGCCGCCTGCCGCTTCAACTTTTTGATTTTTTCCTTGTTTTTTTGCGAAACACTTGCCACTTGAACTCAACTACTCAGTGCCAGTGGCATGGATGCCACGAGTGGCGCGTGGACGAATTTGAGAAATTTATCGGACCATCGCGCAAAGCAACAAAAGACCTGTGAGATGGTGCGGCGTGACACCATGTACGTCCATGGAGATTAAAAACTTCAAAGCGGAGGAAGATGGAGGAGGAGGAGGAGGAGGAGCTGAAACTGACGTCACTGCAGCTCTCTTCACCGATCTCTCGCTGACAAGTCCACTGCAACAAGTAGAATTAGAAATAGGAACGGAAAAAGGTTATAAAAAAGAAGAAGTATACTAGCGAACAGAAACAAGGGACAAATTCGCCGAACGGAACAGCAGGATGAGCTACCTAGGTGCCCCGTGCCCGTTCGTTCAAAAAAAAAAAAGGTGCCCCGTGCCCGTGTGTTCATGCTCGAGTGGCGTGGCCAGTGCCCGCCCGATATCTCAAGAACTCCGATGCGATCACGGGGATCGGACAAAACTCGGCAGATTCGTGCGGCGATGCTACTATTACATGCCTGCAGGCCTCGATCCTTTCTGGCCCTGTTTGGTTTAGCTCTAGTACTACTACTCCCTCCTTCCCCGTTTATAAGGCATACACGTATATCAAGATTCAAATCTTCTCATCTTTGACCAATAATTTGACTATTAAATTTTTATTTTTATAATGCAAATTTCATATGATTGGATTCATAATCAAACATAGTTTACAATGATTATAAGTTTATAATCAAAAGTGATATAATATATGATAAATAAATAGTCAAAGTGTTGTTTAGAAGACCGTGTCATGTTTCACCATGCCTTATAAACGGGGAAGGAGGGAGTAGCACACAATTCTCGAAAAAAGAATCTTTAATGCATGGAGTACTAAACGAAGTTTATTTGCAAAACCTTTTCACGGATGGGTGTAACTTTTCACGACGAATCTAATGATAGTAATTAATCGATGATTGGCTACAGTGATGCTGCAGTAACTATTCTCGAATCGTGCGGTCAAAAACCTCGTTAGGTTCGTCTCGCGAAGTAGTACAGCGCTGTGGAGTTAGTTTTGTAAATTACCTTTATTTAGTACCTCTAATTATTGTTCAAAATTTTTGTGCTACTTGTGCTATTTTCATCCAAACAGGGCCTCTCACGCCGAGATTCAGATTCTCTTGGGCATAGGTTGCCTGCGAGATTCAGATTCTTGCTATCCCTGCCAGATTCAGAGATTCTGTTGCTGCCCAAGGCCGACGATCGAGACACGTTTCGCATGGTTACCTTTTTTTTTTTTTGAGAGCATGGTTACCTGAGGACGCGCTCTGCACGCACGAATTTTTGGCCCATCAACCCGTGTCGTCACCGCGCGCTCCGCTTTCAGCGCTGGTCCGGTGACCGGCGATCCCCCTCCAGGCCTCCACTGCTATTCGTGGGAATCTTTTACAAGCAGCCAAGCAAGCACAGACGAATCCTACGAAATCCTCTGCTCTGACCCCGTTCCGAAACCCAACCGGAAAAGAAAGAGGAGAGGAGAGCAGGAGACCCCCGGCCGGCCGGAAAACATGCATGCTGATGCTGACACCCAACGCTCAACGGAGCTCCCTCAGTCCACCTCAGCGAAAAGCGAAAACACGTACTCCCTCCGTCCCAAAATAAATGCAATTCTATGGTTTAAAATTTGTCCCACAAAAAATGCAATTTTGACTAAACAATCACAAAAGATAGGAGTTTCCGGAAACTTCTCACACAAAAAACAATCAAATGTCTAGATTTTCTTACAAAAGACAAGGAGCAATTTGGTAATTTGTATCTAGTCTTGGTTTACGTGTTCGGTACTAGAATTGCATTTATTTTGGGACGGAGAAAGTACTCCATTCCTCAAAAAAAAGAATGCAACTCTCGTTTTCTGGAAAAAAATCAGACGATTTTAAATTTATACAACACACCTCAGTAAAAAAATTTGTATAAACTTTTATGTGATTTTGAGCAAACTGAAAATTGTCTGACCTTTTAAGAAGTGGTTTGCATCTCTTTGGGACCGAGGGAGTAGCTATCGCGTGACGTGCTAGAACTCGAAGCATAGGCAAAGACAGTGGGTCGGGGAAAAAGATAGCTATGTTCTAGTGGCGTGCTGATCCTCCCATAATAGTTTGGGTTTTCTGGGTGTGATCATGGTGCCTAAATTGTTTCTAAAAAAAGATCACGGAGCCCAATTCGCGTAGGGGGTTGGCGCCGTGGCTCTACCAGCCAAGGTTCTCTCGTGCGGTTGCCGTCGATGCATCGATGTCGATGGAGCGGGTAGTTCTAGGCTAGGCTTCTCCCGTCCTGCGGCACAGCTAGTGTCCGGTGGGTTGGATATTATTCTCCAGTCCCCTTTCGTGTGCGGTCGCCGGCGGCGAGACACGTCTCGCCGTCGCAGGAACCGCCCTTTTCCTCCCGGCGAGCGGTGGCTGCCGGCTCTCCGCTCTCACCAGTCTCACGCGCGACGTCGCGCCCATGCGGTTGTTTTGGTTGCCCAAACACACCGCTTTTGCGAGCGGCGCCGGCGCGGTTCCGCCGTTCCGGGGGTGCATGTTTTCGGCCGCACGCGCGGGCGCCCTGACGCTCACTTGTTCCAAGCGGTCGGTCAGGCGGGTCGTACGGGGGGTCGGGCGAGGCAATTCCAACGACTCCGCAAGGGCGAGTTCGGTCGGAGTCAAAATCACGGCGTCTGTTGCATTCTGCACCCGTGTCGCGCACTCTTGTTCTTTCGGACGGAATCGGCGCCTTCTCCAATTCTTTCGCGTCCTGCCTGAAAGCGAGCACCAAAATGCGCAGAAGAAATGCACCTGATTGATCAGGAAATCGGGGATCTTCTTCGTTCTTCCGGGGCGTCTGTCGATGGAAGAGGTTGGACTAGACCAGACTTTGAACCCTTCTTCGTGGTATTTTAAATGCCTAGTATTTTGATTTCTCATAAGTTAAATTATTATAAATGTCAAATGAGAATAAGTAAATTAATTATAAAATATATTTTATAATTTACTTATTTGATGTGCAAGGAGAGAGTTCAGTATTCGTGCGGGTCATAATCCTCCACTCTGCTCATTCATAGGAATCTTTGGCCTTGTTTATTTTCAATTATAATCGGCTTATCGGTGGAAATAAGCGATAATCTCATCAAACGCCTCGTTTATTTTCGCTTCTGTGGTAATCCACTTTAGAGATTTGAATTGCGAGAAATAAGAATCGAGAAGCGAGGAAATCTTCGGTTCTCTCAACCACCTTAGATTATAAGCTAAGCGAAAACAAACAGGACATTTAGAAACCAAGCAACCAAAGACGTGTGCTTCGATCCCTTTCGAGCCCATGACCAGAAAAAGAAAGACGAAAAGGGCCATATACTAGACTAGTATAGCATAGCGTTCCTTTTCATGACGAAGAAAGGCGTGTCCAAATCCGAGCCGGAAAAGAAACCCATACATACATCATACATGCTGACCGTTGCAGCAACTGAGCTCCATCGTCTATTCATCTCATCCATGGAAAACATAACTGTCATATGACGCAGGGTCTATTTGGCAGGGCTTATTTCGTTTTAGTTTCACCTATTTTGCGCTGTTTTATTGACTTCACAGGACGTTTTGGTATATACGTTCTGAACAATCATGCAGGGCGCGAAGTATGTACGGACACAAAAGGAAGGAACAAAAAGAATGCACATGTTGCAGCGGCGTGGTGACCTCTCTCTCGCACAATAATTTTGGGTGTGACTGCGATCATGCCTGGAGCCAAAGCCAACTCACCCGAGATTGGTACTCCTAGTACGGTGGCGCTACCTGCCAAGATCCCCTTGTGCGGTAGCCTCGACGGAGCAGCTACTCCTACTACTCTGCTAGTGTCCCGTGGGATACTCTCCTCTCCTCCGTGCCAGATTCTTCTCTCCAGTTGGCAGTGTTGTGTTTCGCTTCAGACCACACGCAGCGTAGATTCCTCGGCGATGCCGTAACACGACGGCCCAGTTCTCTTTCCATGTCGATGCGATGCGATGCCCAGGACACGCTGGCTGGTTTGGTTGCGGTGGTGGTGGTGGTGGTACGGAACGGAACCTGGGGGCGCTCGGCCGGGCGGCGTAGCACCGAACAGCCCGACATGCGCCGAGGAGTCGCGGAGGGAGGCGGTGGGCGCCGAACGCAACCGCACCGGCACAGCTCATACGATTCAGGAGCCTGGTCGCAGCACATGGCGTCCGTGGACACAAGGTGCGTGGCTGATGAAACGCTGACCGGGCAGCCACGTTTTTGGAGCAGCAAAATCGTCGGGAATAACTTCGCATGTCTTTTACTTAAAGAAGCCATCGACAAGAACAGAGGATCTGTCTGTTGCTCGAGAGTCTCCAACGACGACTACGAAGAATCAGGCCAGCCCATCAGGAGAACCGAACCGTCAGGGCAGTCCCAACCCTCCAACTCAGCTAGTTTCTATAGTATTAAATACACTGTCACGTAACCAAAAAGCCGAGATGGCAAGAGAGTTAATGAGGAAAGAAGAAAAATAAATAAAGAAATCAGGTGTCATGCAAGAAACCATGTCTACACGAAAACCAAGACAAAAAAACTAGAATTGGAGAGAGAAAAGAGAGGAAGAGATATGATTGGATAGCAATTTCTTTTGAAGAAACTATCCATTGAGAATGTAGCTTCTAGTGTCTATATGACATGATAAGTATAGAAACCACTAGTAGTGTCTTGGGTTAGAATTGCCCTCGGTTGGCCAGTCGGGGGCAGCAGCCAATCCGGCTCGACTCGAAGTCGATGGTACCTGCAGGAACCATATGAACGGCAGATTTCAGTACCTGATCTAAAAACAAACCGGCTGTGCGAGAAGATAGTTTTTTTTACAAAAACAGTAATTCACCAGTTTTCGTCACTGTCCACAGAGGGCAAGGCATAACGAAAACAGCGGGATTGCGAGAATCTCATGATGGAATAAAAGAGCGCATAGGTCCTGTTACAGTCTTACAGAGAGGTGAGGCAACATGCCCTTGTGAAGTTGCCGTTTAAACAAATGAACGGTTCCATCGTATCTGATCCCATTAAAGATTTAAAATTGTACAGAACACCCACAGCTCTATGAAGTCATGAACAAGGAATTGCAGTGTTTCACGTAAGCAGGGTTGAAGGGGGAAGAAAAATGGACGAGAATAAAACGAAAATGCCATCATTTACTGATGCATAATGGTATGCATCTACTGCACTCTCCAGGAAGGATTATACTTGTTCCGTCATCAGGCTCAAGACCATATTTGTTCATATGATCAAGCAAGTCAGACACTAGCTTTCCCACACGGTCATATCTCTTCAGCAAGTAACGATAAACATCCCTAGTCAAAGGAAACCATCTTCTGTGCCATACTCGTCATCTCAAAAGCTGCTTCTACATCCTTTTGGTCCACGAAGCGGTTCAGGCTTGGTAGCACATATGTTGCGCTAGATTCAGGTTCAGTAGCACATGAAGTGGAGAAGTTGTGGAAGCAAGATCCCTTCTTGTCAATCCACCGCCTTCAGCACCCCACAATTCCTGGATATCAGCCAACTTATACCAACTGTTAGTGCCGAGCTGTGTCTTAATGGCATCATCTACAAGAGCTACTGCTTTCTCGACAAGGCCTCTGGAGCAAGCATCAATCATTAAGTTCACTCTAATTTGAAACCATAAAGAAGACAAACTCTGTTTCCTACTCTTTCAATGCTTTCGCAGCCCTATCAATGTCATTCATCTTCAGCCTTGAGTAGCAAACTTATACCAATGGGGAACAGAATGAACAGAGAAAGGAGACCATTTAGTGATGCACAACAGTGCATATCTACTTGCATTCTCCTGCGAGGATCCTATCTGTTTCCTCATCAGCCTCAAGGCCATCTTTCTTCATACGCTCAAGCAAGTCCGACACTGGCTTTCCCGCACGGACATAAGTCTTCAGTAAACTATGATAAACATCCCTAGTCAAAGGAACCAGCTTCTGCAGCATACTCGCCATCTCCTCGGCTGCTTCTACATCCTTGTGGTCCATGAAATGGTTCAGGCTCGTTAGCACATTTGCCAGGTCAGGTTTCCATGGAGAACTCGCAGAAGCAAGAGCCTTCCTTGTCATGTCCACTGCCTTCTGCACCTGACCAGTCATAAAAAATCCACCAGCCAACTTATACCAAGTATTAGCAAAAGGTGTCATTCCTTTCTTGATGGTGTCATCCACCCGAGCTACTGCCTTCTCTACAAGACCTTCTCTGCAGTAAGCATCAACCACTAAGTTGATTAATCTGAAATCCTTATAAGGAACACAGACCCTTTCCCACTCTTCCAATGTTTCTTCAGCCCCGTCAATATCATTCTTCTTGAGTAACACACTTATCCTGGACATGTACATCGAATTGCACGGTGGCACTTTGGATTTGTAGACCGTCCAAATGCGTTCGACTTCTGGATATATCTCCAAATCAGCATATGTATTGAGCAAGAAACTGTATGCGACCCTACCATTCTTGGGAGATATCCGCCTCTCCGCTTCCAGAAGAGCCGTGACAGCCCTTACTTGCATCCCAGATTTCATAAACAATCTTGCTGCTGAAGCATATCCATGCCAACTCAAAAGCTTCTCATGCGGATTGGCCTTGCTGAGCACCTTCTGAACTCCCTCGAAATCTTCAGCAGCAATGTACGCAGCTACTAGATTCTCCACACTGAACATATCAGGCTTGATGCCTTTCTCTTCCATGTCCTGGAACATGGCGTGCACCCTTTTGAGCTGCCCTGTCTGCAAGAAAAGATTCATCATGCAATTGTATGCGTAAGAGCTCTTCATCCCCATCTCCTCCATCTTGGTGAAGAGCTGTTCAGCCTTCTCGACGTCCTTCGCCTCCACATAGCATTTAAGGAGGGAGCCATAGCACTGCGGCTTCCTCAGCTGCTTTGGCACCATGCCAAAGTACTCGACCGCTTTCTCAAGGCCGTGTACCTTGCTGATCAGCTCCAGCCGGTACGCGACGTCACCGGCCGTCAGGTGGAGGTGCCTCCGGTCCGTCATCCAGAACGACAACTGCAAGAACGCAATAATCGCCTCAAAAGAGTGAGCGCAAATGTCCACGGAGAATGGGCATTAATCTAAAAAAAAAATCAATTTCACGGGGGGTGGGGTTTAGAGGGAAGGAGGATTTGCCATTTGCCTAGTACCTCGAGTGCGTGGGCGAAGCGGCGGAGGCCGACGAGCTTCTTGACGATGGCCTGGACGGTGTGCTTCTTGATGGTGTGGCCCTCTCGAGCCCACTGCTCCAGGACGGGGGACAGCGGGACGTTTGCGCGTCCACCATCCGCGATGCGGCGGTACAAGTCATCGGGCAGCGATTGGGATGGGGATGGAGATGAGGAGGGGGAGGCTGTGACGGCGCCCTCAGCGGTGGTGGAGAGGCCGCGGAGGAGACGCCGGAACATGGTGGCGCGGCGCCCCGGCAAGCGGCGGCGCTCCTTTGTGAATCCGAGGGTTTGTTTGGGGGGAAGAAAGGAAAGCGTACTCAACGAGGAATTGGGCCGAAATGGTCAAAGCCCAAAACGAGGCAGGAATCACACGCACCCGCCGGAACCCCCAGCGCAAGCCGCCAGCCGCCACGGCATGGCCCCGTCCTCTCTCTTCGCCGCGGCGCGCCGCCTGCTCCGCCTCGGCGGCCGGGGCCGCAGCTGGATCCCCCCATCTCGCGCCGCCGCGTCCTCGTCTCGCAGCAGCAGCAGCAGCGAGGAGAAGCGACCGCGGCCAACGAGCCTGCAGTCCACGCTGTGGCCGCTGGGCCACCCGGGCACGCTCCTGGTGCCGGAGATCGAACTGTGGGCGGCGCGGCCCGGGAATCGCTTCCGTGCCGTCGAGCTCCAGCGCATCGTCAAGGAGCTCCGCAGGAGGCGGCGCCCCGGCCAGGCCCTCGAGGTAGGTACTCTGGCCTTCCCCCGCGACTTCCTCCGCTCCTTGGTTACTGGTTCTGGTTGGCGCACGGTATATGTGTTCGATGCGTTGACGCTGATGGTGATTGACATCTATAACTCCGTCCGATCTAAGGCTACCATTGCCAACAAGCATGTAATTAGTTAACACCTTCCACTCATTGATGTTCTAGCCTTCGAGGTCTTGTCACTGCAGGTTTCCTGAATGAAGCAGTCCGTGCAATTTTTATCTACTTTTAGAAGACTTCATCAATAATTAGGTCTTTTTTTTTTACTTTGCACAGGTCTCCGAATGGATGAACCTTAAGGGTCACGTCAAATTCCTGCCCAAGGACCATGCAATTCACCTGGATTTGATCGGTGAAATTCATGGAGTAGGAGCAGCAGAGACCTACTTCAATAACCTGTCTGACAATGATAAGACGGAGAAACCCTACGGTGCACTTCTGAACTGCTACGCACGAGAGCTCCTTGTCGACAAAGCATTGGCCCATTTTCAGAAGATGAAAGAGCTGGGCTTTTTATTCTCCCCACTCCCCTACAACAACCTCATGAGCCTCTACACCAACCTGGGGCAGCATGAGAAGGTCCCTTCAGTGATGGCAGAAATGAAAAGCAATGGGATTATTCCTGACCAATTTAGCTACAGAATATGCATTAATTCGTATGGTGTGAGAGCAGATTTTTTTGGTCTGGAGAACACCCTGGAGGAGATGGAGTGTGAGCCTCAAATTACTGTTGACTGGAATACCTATGCTGTTGTGGCAAATAACTACATTAAGGGAAACCTAAGAGATAAGGCATACTCCGCATTACAGAAAGCAGAGTCAAAAATAGATAAAGGAAATTCGGATTGCTATAATCATCTGATTACCTTGTACGGCCACCTGGGGGACAAATCAGAGGTCAAGAGGCTGTGGGCACTCCAAATGTCGAACTGCAAGAGGCATATTAATAGGGACTACATCTCAATGCTTGCTGTACTCATGAAGCTTGATGAGATCGCAGAAGCTGAAGCTCTGTTGAAAGAGTGGGAGTCTAGTAAAAATGCATTCCACTTCCAAGTTCCAAATGTCCTGCTCATTGGGTACCGCCAGAAGGACTTGCTGGACAAGGCTGAGACGCTGCTCGACAACTTCTTGAAAAAGGGAAAGGTGCCTACTTCATCCAGCTGGGCCATCGTGGCAATTGGCTATGCAGAGAAAGGTAATGCTGCAAAAGCTTATGAGCTGACGAAGAAAGCACTCCGTGTATACACCCCAAATAGTGGCTGGATCCCTAGGCCTTTGATGATTGAGATGATACTAAAGTATCTTGGAGATGAAGGAGCGCTCAAGGATGTTGAAACTTTTGTTGATCTGCTGAAAGTTGCTGTGCCAATGAACTCGGATATGACGGAGGCTCTGTCAAGGGCTCGTGCAAGAGAAGAAAAGGAGGTTGTGGAGACAAATGCATGAGGCTGTTGTTGCCCGAGCTCTTGATAATTAACGAGATGGAGCTTTAGTTCTGCTGCTGTTGCCCTCCTTTTAAACTGCTACTCGTTCTACTTGGAAATAATTATGTCAGTTTTAGAATCTCTCTAGTTCATATGATTTTGTAGGGTGGCACTAGTAACTTATGAGAAGTACTGTATCCTTTTTAGTGGAGGTGCAAGGAATAGAAAAGGCGAACTCCTAGTCGGCAAAAGGCGGTGGTTTGATGAAGACCGAGCTACCTTCCACATACAGTCAGCCGGATTTACGATCGAACCGTCACTCTGGCCACAATGCCGTGAGCCGAAGCTGAAGCAAGCCGCGGCTTGGATGAGCGCGCGCCGGCGCGTAGCTGTTCACGGCGAGTCTGTCTGATCAAGGCACAGCAAATACCTCACACCGGCCATGCGCGCAACATGATGCGCATAAGCCTCTTCCAACTCCACGCGTTTGGTGGCTACGCGAGGAAAGGTAATAATGTTGCGAAAGCTTACGAGGGCCATGTTTGGTTTGCTTCCTATAGCACAAATTTTGACCAATAATTAGAGATACTAAATAATTGTATTTTATAAAACTAATTTCACAATCCCGCGCTACTTCGCGAGACGAATTTAATGAGGTTTTTGACCGCATGATTACAAGATGGTACTGTAGCATCACTGTAGACAATCATTGATTAATTACCGTCATTAGATTTATCGTGAAAAGTTATATTTATCCGTGAAAAAGTTTTTAAAACTTTGTTTAGTACTCCATATATATATAAGATTCTTTTTTTTTGGAATGCGTGTGCTAGGAATGCTAAGAGAAACCAACCAGAGCTGAGCTGACGACCTGACGTAGAATTCCAACATCCGCGTACCGTGTATTTGGCCTGGCTCCGGCTAGGATTTCAATACTAGTACTTCACAGAAGCTAACAGTGCCAATGTGCTATTACGCCGCAAAGTCATATGAACGAATAAATTCTAAAACTGGCACAATTCTTTCATGTGGCGCCTACGTGATGGAAAATTCTGAAACGGAACGAGCACGTATTGTTCCGAGTTTCTTCGCCGGGGGTTGGGGTGTGTGGGGGTGGAGGTGGTTGACATCCGGGAGGTTTTATCAGAGGGCTCGAGGTCGCTCAATTCAGTAGAAGCAAAAAGTGACAGGAAGACGAGTGGAAAATTCTGAAACGGAACGAGCACGTATTGTTCCGAGTTTCTTCGCCGGGGGTTGGGGTGTGTGGGGGTGGAGGTGGTTGACATCCGGGAGGTTTTATCAGAGGGCTCGAGGTCGCTCAATTCAGTAGAAGCAAAAAGTGACAGGAAGACGAGTGCGATGAGCCGAATTTCTTATACAGCGCGCGCCCCGCGACCGGTCCCGGCAAACGGATGACGTGGCGCGCGCTCGTCCACGCGTTCGTCGTCTTCAACCTCCAGCCGCAGGCGAAGTGGAGGGCGGGTGAAGCGGCCCGGGCGGGAGGTGGGCGGGGCGGTCGGCGGCGAGGTCGCCGCCGGCCGTGGGCGGCGGTGGGAGGCCGGCGGCCTTATTGTTTTGGGGTTGATGGGGTTCGCCGGAGTTCTCCGGCTGTAGAGGGAGGCCGGGGGCGGCAGGGCGGCCCGGCGGAGGCGGCGGGTGCGGCAAGGCGCAGCGGTGGGGGCGCCGCCGGCCGGGCGGTGGGGGACGGCGGTTGGGCAGGGTTGGGGCGAGCTGCGGTGACGAGGCTCCGGCGGCGAGTTAGGGTGGGGGAGGTCGAGACGGCGGCGGCGGGGGCGAGCTCCGGCGACAAGTTAGGGTGGGGGAGGTCGAGACGGCGGCGGCGGATCCGGGGCAGGGCAGTGCCGGCGGCGGGGGCGAGCGCCGACAGGGGTTAGCGAAGGGCGGGGCGGGGCGGGGCGCGGGGGCCTGGGTGAGGTGATCGTCAGGAGAAGAAAAAAGAAAACAAAGAAAACAGGAGGAGGAAGATGAATAGTATCTAGAGCGAACCATTCGCTGCCACACACTCCTAGCGAACGAGCGCCGAGCAGCGTCCCCCGCGATGAGCAGCAGTGATCCGCGCAAGACGATCCGGCATATGAATGCTTGGATAGTTGGATGTCGAGGACGATTGGCTCAAGCATTCAGTACCAAGTCCAACCTACATCTTGATCAAAAAAAAAAAAGTCCAACCTACATCAATTCTGTCCCCAGACGGCAGCCCGACACAGCATTACCACCGACCACATCAGGTAAATGCCTTCACTCCACACTTGGATGCAATCATGCCAAGTTTCTACAATGATCAACTACGTTGGAATCATGGCATCTTTAATAAACATACATAAACATTTCAATTCGTCCATCTATTAATCGTGATAAAAACCGAATAAAAAGCTTCCAGCCTGTGCCAGGCCCAAAATTAAGCTGCATGCTGATATAAGACCAAATGGTACCGAAGCCGTCTCAGGTTATTCATTCTGCAGATGTCACAATTCGTAATGTGGCACTGACAGATGTCTCAAACGTGGATCTATGAATACATCGGCATAAATGTAATCTTAGCACAATTCAACTCTGGCCAGACACTAGAACGCCAGCAAGACGAATGTAATGCGCCTACTCTGACAGGGTCAACTTCAGCTCTCCACTCTTCTCCATCTCAAGAATGATATCGCAGCCACCTATCAGCTCTGATTTGTAGTACAGTTGAGGGAAAGTAGGCCAATTGGAGTATGTCTTCAGACCTTGTCTAACTTCCTCATCGGATAAGATGTCGAAGGACCCAAAGCTGATCCCTTCCTTCTTCAGTGCATTCACAACCTTCGAACTGAAGCCGCAACGAGGAGCATCTGGGGTGCCCTTCATGAACAGCATCACTGGGGCTGAAGAAATCAGGGCCTTCAGTCTGTCCTCGAGAGTTACCTTTGCTATAACCCCTTTCTCAGACAGGACCTTCTCCAGTTCACCGCTCTTGTGCATCTCCATCACTATGTCAGAACCACCAATCAGTTCACCTTTTATGTATAGCTGAGGGTAACTAGGCCAGTTTGAGAAAACCTTCAGACCCTGTCTAACCTCATCATCTGACAGAATGTCAAAACTGGAGAAAGGAATGTTCTCTTGCTTAAGGATGTGAACCAACTTCCCACTGAACCCACACTTTGGCTCCTCAGGTGAACCTTTGATAAATACCATCACAGGACTGGAATTAACAAGGCTTGCCAAACGAGCTTTCTGTGCATCAGTAAGCCCGACTGGTTCAGAAACTGCACCAGCTTTTCCAGATGGAGCCTCAGGTTCCACTGCCTCAATGCTTTTGCTTCCCTGTGGTTTGAAGGGAATATTGTGCTCCTCAAAAACATCCTTCAATTCACCACTGTCATGCATAGCAATAACAATATCACATCCACCAAGCAGCTCACCTTTGCAGTAGAGCTGAGGGAAAGTGGGCCAGTTAGAGAACTTCTTCATTCCTTCACGCACATCATTGTCTGTGAGAATATCAAAGCTCCCAAAGTTGACTCCTTCCTGCTTCAAAATGTCAACCACTTTACGGCTGAAATCACACCTTGGTTGCTCAGGGGTTCCCTTCATAAACAGAAATACAGGATGGGAATTGACAAGCTGCTCCAAACGCTTATTCAGTGGATCTGGCAGGCTGTCGGAGTTTGTGCTCTCAGCAGCAGAAGATCCATTCCGCGGAGCCAATTCTTGGACTTTTTCAAGTACAGCAGGCCCAGCAGCCACTCCAAGGCTAGCAGGTACAGCGGACTCAGCAACACTGGCAGGCCCGGCAATTTTTGCAACCTTATTGGCCAGGCTAGCTGGATTTGCTCCCTCCAGAGTATCAACAGTTTTACCTTCCTGCAAGCAGATAATGTAAGATGAGATTGAAAACCTCCTAATAAAGAAAAAACTAATACAAATCTACTTTGGGTAAAAACAGAACAATAAACTACTAGTCTCTTTGACATCTTCCATGTACTCCCTCCGTTCGCGTTTCTAAGGCGCCCAGGCGTGGAGCGCAGAGACCAAGGGAAATATGCTGCTAGTGCTAGCTTTGAAATGCTACATCGATTGATTAATTAACGCAAGCCACTCACTGCATGGCCACATGCAACGTCGCTTCGTTCCCCGGCCGCCCGCCAAACAGCTGTCAAAACAGCCGCGGCAAATATCCCCCCGCGCCAAATCAACAGCACAGAGAGCAATTAATGATGCGGGGGTACTCAGAGCAGCAGGAGTACCGAGATGTCACACCCAATATTTACGAAAAAGCAAAAAACTGGCGCACGCCTAAGAAACGCGAACGGAGGGAGTAGTTCTTAAACTGTGCCTTGCTAAATAAAATACGCAATACAAACACATAAACATAACAGTTACAGAATTAAAAAACTGTCCATATACATAAAGATTGTTGTGAACATTGGCCAATGTTCAATAATTGCTTGGATCAGTCGATCAGCTAGTAGATTTAAACAATTTATTTAATTTCGCTCAAGTGAGGAGGTGTACATCACCTAACCTCACATATGAAAGTATCACAACTATTGGACACATATAGTATACACTAGGGACTTCCACAGGCCAATAGAAACTCCTGAGAGATGACGACTCATGAGAATATAAAGGAGAAAAAAACACTATAAAACCTTCTGGAGGTGCAACCGTAGTCAGTTCACAGGTTCATATAACAGAAAACACTTCAAAATATGCTGCAAAAGGCCTTGAATTGCTGAAATCTATATTCCACACCATCACACAATACACCTAATCAAAAGTATTATACTTCAAATAGAACCTTCAGCATAGAGTATTGAGTATTGACAGCACATCAAACAAATTTATACACAATCTTTGGTTCAGGAACGCTCAAGTAAATTGGTGAACTGACAATACCAAGTTGTTATCACACAACACTGTATATGAAAGCATATTCTGATAACTGTACTTGTATGAGACCCGAAGAACAAAGTTATGGTATTAGGCAACTAGGCATTGGAAAACCAGTTGGGGGGTTTTTTCTCCCAAATAATGCTAGTCAAGGCTCCCACCTCCCAGGCCTCGTTGAGAAGGGAGGGAGAAACTAAAGAACCTTTGTCTATCTTGCTTAATCGATGGATGCAAATTAAAAATATAATTTTTTTATAGATAAACGTCCCCTAACACATGGAATCTATATGGAAACCTCACACTAATATCTAACTACCAACAAATAATGCTATAAGTACTTCTGTTCGAGCAGTGCGCAGATGATAAAATACATATGGGACTAGTTGTACCCTTATGCTATAGTGCCACTGCCATCATAGTATTAACTACATTAAAATTTCCTTTTTGCAGACAAAATAGCAAAATCATTCATCAAATATACTATATTGATGCAATCAGTTGTAGAACAAATCATGAAAAGATCAATTCTGTGGATCCTTACAGAACTGCCACTCATTGTGAAAAATATATTTCACTCTACATCATCACTGATGATAAAAGAGATTCTCAATTGTTCAACCTCAGTGAAGAAGACAACATAGTTCTATCAGAAAGACATTGTGCAAAACTAAAATAACAATATGACAAGAAGCAAGAATAAAACAATAGTAGTTGACCATACCTTGCAGAAAACAAAATATGGCACCGCTGTAACTCCATACGCCTCTGATATTTCAGGTTGTTCTTCAGCTTCAACCTGATAAAAGTTACCAGTAAAAAAGTGAATAATTTTCAGACATTTTGATGTTGATGACTGCCAACGAACCATAAGTACTGGACGCTAAAGGTTGCAAAAGTAGTGGTCTGAGCATAATAACCACAAAGGTGAAGTAATAAACGGCAGCAGGATTACTGAAAGTTTAGTCCGATGATTTATTAATTCAGTGAACTGCTAAATGAAGGATCAATAAGGAAACAGATTCATAATGTTTTCAAATGTGTTGTTCTTAAAAAAAAGTACATATACATCACAAACTAGTGGGAGATTTTACCAGGTACTAAACACCACACACTAAACATTATTCAAAGGACTACCGAATAGCACATTAGCACCATTAAGGCACCAATCACAAATCTCAACTGACCACAGGGACATAAGCCCACACATAGAAATAAAGGTCCTCTCCTAGATCCATTCCAACAGAAAATTAGAAAATCAGTGAAAAATAGTGGCATGAAATGTGATGATGAAAACATCCAATATGCCATTGAGTTGGCTACAATTAGCTTAACAATTACGCGACCCCACAAGTTGGATACTGTTTAGAGTTGAAAGTAAGGCTAGTACAATTTAAAAACCAACCCGCAAGGAGCTTGCAACTAGTCCAAAACTATCCTGCGAACAAATGCGCAGAAGCATTACAGCAACAGAACACTCAGCTCAGTTTTGACTTAACTGATTTTATCCTGTGAACAGGGGTCCAATAGGGAGGAAACATTCACAGTACAGCAACCCAACCCAACAAGCGCCCCACACCTTAATAATAACCACTACAAAACCATAAACTCTAGCCCCGAATTTTCTCGAATCCGACGAGCCCACCCATCGGCTACCGAACCGAATCTACCGCGACCGGAGGGCGAGGCGAAGTGGGGCAGCGGAAGCAGTCGTACCCTGAGGAAGGCGGCGTGGGGGAAGTCGACGGCGAGGTGAGCGAAGACCTCGTCCATCTGCTTGGACGCCTCGCACCACCCCGCCCAGAAGTGCACGGCGGCCGCCCGCGCACCGGCCACCGCCGCGTCCAGCTCCGCCTTGGACCCCACCTCCCTCACCGCCCCGCCGCTCGCCATCGCCCGCACCACCTTCGCGCGCTGGCGGCGGGATGAGACGGGAAGAAGAAAGAGATGCGGGTGTGGACTGTGGAGGCGGTGGAAGTTGCGGCCTGGGGTTTTCCTCTCCTTTTTTGCGGCCGCGCGAGGGTTCGATTCGATCGATCGAACCGCCGGGTTGGGTCGTCGAGCAGAGGCAGAGCACAGCGGCGGAACCCGGAGCCCGGGATGGGTCGGTCGCCTCCTTTTTTGAGCGGCTTTCCCGTGCGGCGATGAGACGGGGGCCGACGGCGACGGAACATTCGAGAAGTGGGGGGCGCGTGGGAAAGCGACGGCGGCCGCGGAGCCGGGCCGGGCCGATCCTTGGCGGCGTGTGCGCACCCACGAGAGAGCCCAAGGTGGCGAGGTTTCGGCCCATTTCGGCCTGGTCGGGCGCATTTTTGGGGGGACGTGCGTGCCGTGCGTGGTGGCGCCGCCGGCCTGGCAAAGTGGCTGGGCGGCGGTGGGGGCTAGCCGCCGTCCGCGCGGCCCGCTGCCGGGCGAGGAGCCTATAAAACGGGGAGGGTCTCCGGCAGCTGGGCGAGCGCCCTCGCTTGAGCAGCAACCCTAGTCCACGGCCGCCTCGCTCTCAATCGGCATACCCTCTCCAGATCTATGCGCGGCCACGTCGTACCTTTTGCTCCGATGCGGGTTGCTGCGAGGTATTGGTGTGATTTGCGTTTCTGTGTGTGTTTGTGTGATCTCTCTTGATTCGATTTTGGCTGGTTTTTTGCGATGTTTTGCCTGATCAATCACACGGATCGATGATGCTGTTCAAGAAACACTGCGTTATCTTCCTGATGCAATTGTGAGGCCGTCGTTACGATGGCCTCCTGATCACTCGAACTGTCTTGCTGAGATCCAAGTAACAAATCGGCAAACCTTCTTTCTTTCGCTTTTTCGCCTTCTCGAGTCAAGCTTAAACTGCGTGACAAGATTTTCTTGAATTGCCTCGCGATGCCGTGCCATACAGGTGTTTTTTTTTTTTTGCTTCATATGGTTGAAAATACGATGTTTTTTTATGGATCAACCAGATTTAGAATGGTCTTTTTCATCAGACCGTCAAATAGTTGAATCCAATCCATCGCGATGTTGCAAACCACTGTGTCGTAGTTTCAGTGCACAGTTCCGACGAGCATTTCTGAAAGCTCCCTAATGTAACTTCTCTTTGATGCATCTTAGCCTCGTTTAGCATACAGTAACATAATAAATGCATAATACGCAGTTCAAACCATAAAACGGAAATTAGCAGGCAGCACAAGACGTCTTAGAATAGCCATGAAGTATGGCATCTGAAGAAAGAGAGAAAAAAAAGGCCCCAAGCTAAACAGCATGTGTAAACCCAGCGAATGTAATTTGACGATACTTGCAGCGACTGAAACTGCAGCATTTAACACAGCGACGATGATTGCGTGGCAGATACAGGTTAACTGAGTTACGACACGATTACATAGGCAATGCGGTACGGTGTCAGCGTTTAACACCACTTTTCACCAGTATTGTCAAGCGTTCTTACTTACAGCTGCTCTAGCCGTCTAGCGAATATACAGCCACTCTGCACTCTCTCTCGCAACTGAAGATGAGGGGTGCCCTACCCATCAGCAGCGTAGAATGGAATCGACGTCAGGGGCATGACCTCCTCCTGCAACGAAGGGAAGTGCTGTCAGTGAATTCTAACCTATGCCTCGGAAGAAAATCAACAGAAGCATCGTGCCATTGAAGCTACCTCAGAGTTCTCCTGATGCTCAGTGGGGAAATGAAGCCCAGTGGAACAGTTCTCTAGCACCTCCGGACTCTTCAGCCATGCTTTGTGAGCCTCAATGGCTTTCAGCTTAAAGCGAAACATCTGCAAGTACCAACATCCACCCATTCAGTCACGCACCATGATTTACTGAAAGGTAAATTAATCAAGTATCCTGAAAGAGAAGAGAAACAATAGCTGAAATAAAGGAGTGATATTGTGCTCCAAACCTCAGACAAAGAAATACTTGGCTTCTCCAGTTCATCCCCCTTGACATGAGTTCCAGTACCTTGACATTCTGGGCAAAATATGGATGTTATTTTGGTCTTCTTAGGTGCATTCTTTGCCTTTCTTCCTCGATTGCTCTTCCCCTTGCGAGCTAATTGGTCAGTCAGCATCTCATATTGACACAAAATACTCCAGTGTAAGAGGCAGGAAGTGTGAAACAGATGATAAGCCTGCAAAATCAAGTGCAGCAAAGTCATTACAGCAGAAGATTTGCAATCTGAAAGAGGAGATTTTCTAATTGGTATATTTAGGGTGAAGAAAAGGAATTATGCAATTGCATTTTTGTAAGAGCTTTTTGCTTCAGGGGAGATAGCTTTGTTTCGCTAATTGTGAAACAAAAGTCTGCAGGTATATCTTTCGAATTGTGTTCTCGTTTACTTTCTCTGTACATGTACAAAAATGGTAAACCTGTCCATCCTACTGTCTTCAAGAAACATAATGAAATAGAAACAGAAATAGTAAAGAAGCTTGAAATTACTCACCCCACTCGAATTTCTGCTGCTGCAAGCTAGGTTTCCTGTATTGCAGTTCAGCAAGGTGGCAACATCCTTTCCAGGAAGCATTGGTCTCCCACAGATATCACACACTTTCTCAGCTGCTATGCGCTTCTGCTTCCTCAACTCTCTCCTCACTGATTTGCTGGATAAGAGGCCAACTTGAAGATTGTGTGAGGTACCTGTTGGGGAACCAGTCACAATAGCTTGGCTGCTGCCCTGGGGAGAGCTGCTCTGACCATTTGACTCTTCTGAAGATGCTTCCTGATCAGAGAAGGACTTTTTCAATCTCTTTCCACGATGTCCAGCATCATCAATCACAAAGAAAGATCCAGCAGAGACAGAAAGGTCCTGTTCATCAGAAGACCACTTCCGGCCCAAATCATGAGTATAAGAGAAGTTGATTATGGCAAAGCCAGATTGCTCACAAGTGTTACAACTGTCAGAACCATGGGAGCCTTCTTGTCCTACCCAAGCACACCAGATCTTGCTTATCTTCTTGCAATTCTTGTTACCTTCACAGATCCTGTATGAAATGTTTCCATAGCCCAGAAGATGCACAGGCAAGTCTGAAACAACATCCTTTAGCAATACACCAGGAATAACAAGAGGACCATCATCTCCACTGTTTGACAGCACACGATCTTCAGATGCAGCAGCAACTCTACCACTAGCACGACCTTTTGCACGATTGTGTTCACCTTTTGCACCATTAGAGGAGCTAGAACCATCTCTCAACTTTGAGGTCACCTCGGTATCATTCCCAGAAACCTCAGGATGTGGAACCAGAGCTAGTTCTTTGGTAGCCTGCGAGCTTGAGTCCAGGAGGAGTGGATCCTTCTCATGCGAGTTGTTGAAGAACAGCACACCGTCGTTAAATGGCCACGGCATCGGCCCAAACAGTGTGACCTTGGCCTCAGCGTACCGCCGCGAGTGCAGATTCCCCTTGAGGTGGTCGAACAGCACATTGTCACTGAAGCACTCGGTGAGACAGATGGTGCAGAAGAAGATGACGCGCTTCCCGACCCGCCGGAGCTCCACATATGGGTGCCCGCTCTGCCGCACCTCCCGGAGAGTGGCCTTGGCAGCAATCTCACGGATGTCCACAGGGCCATTCCTCCGGACCACCAATTCCTTCCCCACCATGGTGAAATACTCAGTTCGCCACCGAACTCAAATTTCCGCTTCTTTCGCTCACAAATCCCTCAAATTTCCCTCAAAAACTACTTCCCTAACCTTCTCTCTTGAAATTTTCTGAAATCCCAAACGATACTAACACCTCTTGAGATCTATGCTTCCCTCCAAAGTCCAAACCCTAAAATTACAAACTTAACAGCAAACTAAAGGAGGTCGGAGCGGGCCTCGACTACCCAGGGGCGGACCCAGCATAGGACATGGCTGTGTACATGTACACCCACACCCGATCATTTTTGCAGACGAAATCGAAGGGGCTGGCATACCTGGTGGATCAGATCCGAATACCAAATAGTTTTGTTAGGGTTTGGGGTGCTCCGTCTCGCACAGCAGAAGGAGAAGAAGGGGCGGGCATACCTGTTGGATGCTCGTAGCCGGCAAAGGGCTGGGCGAAGACGCGACGAATGGCGCCCCCGCTCGCCAGATGTCGCCGCCAAGGAAGAGTCAGAGAGAAGGGGAAGCGGGGAAGAAACAGAGAGAGCCTGAGGCCCGGAGAAGCGAGGGGGAGGGCTGTCAACGAGCCGAGCTCCAGCGAACCTGCCACCTCAAGCTGGAGTTCGATAGCATTCCGAGCCGGCGTGGGAAATTTGGGAGGAGAAGGCGCAGGGAAGAGGACGACGAGAATTCGAGAAGAGAAAGGCAGGCAGGTAGAAAGCGAAAGAAGAGGCGCTGCCGCGCTGGGAATAAATGCTGTTAGCGTGTTTCGGAGACCTTTAAACTTGGCTTGTTTGAATGGCTAATGACTTATTTGGAGTACGGTGATAAAAAGAGTAAAATACACCGCTGGTCTCTGAACTGGTAGCGGATGTTATTTCGGTCCCAAACTTCCAAAATTGCACCCCCAAATTTGTTAATTGATTCACAGGAGGTCCAAATCAACATTACCCTTGTTAAACCTAGATCTGATATGTGGGGCCCACATATCAGATCCGCCTCTCTTCTTCCTCTCCCTTCCACAGCCATGGTCGGCATAGCGGCGGCGCGGCGGGCCTTGCCCACATCCAGGGCAGCCTGACGGGGTCGGCGCGCGCAGCGGCATGGCGCAGGCCTACGCAGGGGCGGCCCGCGACGGGCGCACGCTGGCGGCGTAACAAGCGTAGCGACGCGGCGGCGGTGGCGGCGCCGGAAGCAAAGGGGAAAGGGGCTGGGAGCATGAGGGGGTCCCGAGGAACCCCACCACGGACTTGAATCGGGCGGAGGTGAGCCGGAGGAAGGAGATCGACGAGCGGGGACGGAGGTCCAATGGAGCAGCATCTCCGGCGGCCCGGAGATGCTGATTTCGGCCAGGGTAGAGCTCGGCCGAGCTCGAGGATGCTCGGCAATGGTGTGCGGTGGGGCGAGGGGGTGCGCGGAATCGGAGGGGTCGCAGCCGGGGATGGCCGGCAAGACTCCGGCGGCTGCCTGTCAGTCCGCCCCTGCCCCTACCCCTGCGCGGGCCTACGCCACGCGTGCCGACCCCGCTAGGCTGCCCTGGATGTGGGCAAGGCCCGCCACAACACCGACCGGCCGCGCGTCGGTGGGGAACGCCGCGCCGCCGCCATGCCGACCATGGCTGTGGAAGGGAGAGGAAGAAGAGAGGTGGATCTGACATGTGGGCCCCACATGTCAGTTCCAGGTTTAACAAGGGTAATGGTGATTTGGACATTCCGTGAACCAATTAACAAGTTTGGGGATCTAGATTTACAGTTTTGGGAGTTTGGGGATCGGAATGACACCCGCTGCCAAGTTCAGGGACCGCGGGTGCATTTTACTCTGAAAAAATGACCAGAAGACAGTTGACGGAGTTGTACGTTGAAGGGAGAGAAAAATATTACAAAATTCCTATTTATATCTTTTATACATGCATACTCACTCCTATAAATTCATAAATGTATTTAGTATTTCCATGGACACTCCAAGAGACTGAGTGGAAATATTGAGATCGGTGAAATCAACACAGGAGTATCATCATCGACAGTGAAAATATGCCGCCATTAAATTTTAGCAAAAATTTCAATGACTCGAGCCTGGATGTGCAATTTTAAAAAAAACTCGATCGGGGGGTTGAAACGGTCCCCACCCGTGTTTCATTAAGAGGAAGCGACTGCCTCGGCTCTTAACCCGACCAAGAAACCCCCCGAACCCTGGTCCACCAGCGAGGGGGATTTTTTACCCCGCGGCATCGGAAATTCGCGTCCACCAGGACTCGAACCCGCGCCGCGGGGGTGCCGCCAGCCCCAGCCGGCCAACTGGTCGTAGGGGCCTTAGGCTGGATGTGCAATTTTCACCACACTCAATTTGCAAATTTACCATTTACGGCATCTTCCTTAGAAAAAATAGAATGTTTTTTCAAGAAGCTTAAAACTAGTGATGAAAATAGGGATACTTATAAGAAATCTTCCTGACAATATAAATTCATCGTTCATTTCCCGACCCCTTTAGTTGTCAAACCAAACTAATAGTATCGGTCAACTTGTGTTTCGGAAACAAGCAGAAATTATCGATGAGGCAAACACGGTGGGCCCCAACATTACAAGAAGTGTCTTCTAAAAGTTTTCTTGAAAAAGATTTTGGCTTGGAATTTGCGGGAGGACAGAAGCAACAAGTTTAGAATAAACAAACTGCGCAGAAATTTGCATGACCGTCTCCAGTGCCCGTTTCTATCTCGGCAGATAAAAAAAGGGCGTGAATCACGCGCTTCGTCTTCACTCATGAGAAAGGAAAGCGACCGAACGAGCTCTTTTAGTCTTTTTACAGGTTCGCTCGTTGATTTCGGGTGAGGCTGAACATCTCTCCTGCTTTTCTTGAGAAGGAAAAGGAGTTCTAAAACTCTACAACCATGATCGCTTCGGTGACTAGGGATATGCCACATCTTTTATTCCGGGGCCAATTTCCGAATCGACACTTGACCTGACCACCAATCAACACCGACTTGACACCCAACCACACACGAATAAACACTGTAACGTGGAGTGTTTTCTAATTTTTAGTTTTTTCAGTGGCAGTTAGCACATTTCTAACAGATATAAAAAAATGCTTTTGTGGCGGTCAACATCAGACCACGGAAACTGGGAGCCACGAGCATCTCCAGAGTATAATCCTTTCTGAGGTCACAAAGGTGCAAGGGCATATCCTGACCCCGCAATATACATTCTTTCTGAGATAACCGGGTAAAATCCTTCAAAAGCAATAGGAAAATTAAGCTGCCAACAACCAGCACATAATCATGAATTGTCGGTGCCCTCGTTGAACAGCCTAACAGTCATGCTTGGATATGAAATTGAACTCAGCAGTATTACCACAAAGGTTTCCGAGCGTCCGATCACATGGCCCATTTCATATGGCACATGATCTCCAGCCTGGAGGATAGTGTCACTGAAGATATTTCGCTATCACACGACAACAGGCAAGCAGAGGTACACAACCGAATGTCACAGTTTATTCAGGCTAAGCTGAGCTATCCTCTGAACAAAGCAAAATGGGGGCATCAGGCAGGCACGCAGAGCTGTGTCAAATGAGAACAACTGATGAAACGGGGCGATTGCAAAAGGTCGCTCCAGAATGCTTACACAGCCTCCACGCTTGGCTCAGCTTCCCCATTATCCTCATCAGGTTCACCATCCTTCTGCTTCACAAAGTCGAATCCATATTCTTCCTCTGAATAGTGCTCCTCGGCGCTTCTGCCAAAGATGAATGGTCTTCTACCCATCGTTGTGAAAGGCATTAGCCCAAAGGCACGAGCGGTTTTGATCTCTCTTGCAATCTTACGCTGAGCTTTCGCACTTATGCGAGTCTGTGAAGAAGATCAGTACGTCAAAAACCATGGCAAACATATGTTCAATGCAGAACTACATTTGCAACGGTTTTCTCTATGGTAGTAAGGTAATATAAGTTAAACAAGGTAATACATGAAAAAAGAACATTCACAGTGGATTTGCATATATGAATGTAGATGGCACGCATGGCTCTCCATTTAATTACATGAATTGAATCTATAATCAATTCAACGAATAGATCAACATCCAGCAAGATCTAGGCACAGCAGCAGCAAAGGGGCCTGTCTTTCCAGGAAGAATTAGTATACAACAATGATGGGGTATGCATTGAGGACAATGGCACTCAAACTCTACACTGCTCTCAACATGAATGATTAGCATCTATCAAACATAACAGGATCTCCGTTAAAAATGTAGGATTATCATCCCAAAAAAGTTGTATAACAAGTAGTTACCTGGCTTCTCTTGATGATAATTCCAGCTTCTGTAAGAAAGTTGGCGAGGAATCTAACGTTCTGCAAGGAACAGTTCCGACTATGTTAAAAAATGAAGCTGGAAGATACTTGTAGCCACATCATAGGAATTCATCAATCAAATCAAAGATATGATCTTTGGAGAACAGCAATACTACATCCCACAAAACTTTTCAAGTGTTGACCAACAATAACTCCTTTGGAAACACAAAAACAAGCATATCTGCCAATTTGTCCTGAAAATGCACTTCCATAATCTTCTACTCTCAGTAGACATCATATCCATGATCTAATAGGAAAAGTAGTGGTCGAAATTGCACCTTGAAGCTCTTAAAAAATCAAAAGCATAAAGTATTTTTTGACTGGAGGTAGTATATATCTTCCTTGCAGAGAAGCGTCTAACAGTAAATATTTGTTGGCATGGTTTATACACCAGACTGTATTTTCAAGAATGTGCTTTAATACTTACGGCAATCAAGTGTTTGAGACCAAAACCATCCCAAGATATATTTAAGTTTCATATGTGCATTAGTAACTTAAAATGAGTAGAGTAGCAACTAACCTTTACCCCCTCCATTGTGAAAAATATGCCATTTAGGGAAAGCTAATTAATTCATTTATTTAAAAATATAACAAGTAGTACAATCAAAAGAAAATGTAGAGTAACATAGATTAAGGAGTAACTGTGAATATCAACTATGTTCTATTTGTATATAAGATGATATTTCAGGAAAATTCACATATTGACAAATACCAAATAAATTATAGGGTGGCAGGGAGAATGCATGTTAACACCATCAAGGCTATGACTTTCTCAAATTGAAAAAAAAAGGTGCAGTCTTTGGATCAGCATAGACTTATTGTGTTCCGGGAATTCATACTATTTAGCAGTTAAGATTTACAAAGCAGTGGAGCACTACAAAACCCAAAACTCAAAGTTCAATTTCCTTATGTTGCCAAGTAGATATACTCACCCTAAAATCAGCCTTCCTCAAAACTTCTGCTGTAGTTGTTTCAAACTGTGGTCTGGGAGGGTTCTTTGCGGCTGCAGGTCTATTAAGGTCAAGGTCCTACAGATATTAGAATTGAATGAAATATAGCTTTAGAATAGCAATCCCATAAATGATGAAGCAAGTTGTAAATTACATGTGGTATTATAAAGACTATTACCACCAGCATTTGGTGGCATTTAATGATTTCGGTAATAACTTAATGGAAAAACAGTTTCATTTTGTTTAGCAAACATCTGCCTTTAGTGCCTAATAAAGCATACAATTTTGCTGTACATATTCCAGGACAACACAGGCATTTCTAGACAACACAGTACACACTGAGTAACTGAATGCTTACACACGATAACAAAAACCACAAGACTGCAGAAGATTTTAGATGTCACGAGACTATGCATTGATGAACCAAACTCCGTCTTACCCGAACAGTATAGGTCGAACCTCGCCTGAAGTCCACGTCAGGCCTGAACTCAAAGTCCTCATCGTCCCAGTCCTCCTCCTCATCGTCATCGTCCAATTCGATGTTGTTACGTGCCACATTACCAAGCATCTCACTCATCCCATCATTCAAAGAATCAAAACCACCCAATGACCCAGAGCTGCTCCTGTCGCCAAACCCACCAAACCCACCCATGGATCCAGTGCTGTTACGGTCACCGAACCCACCAAAACCACCCATGGTCCCAGAACTGCTCCTATCGCGGAGACCACCAAAACCACCCCTGGATCCAGAGCCCATGCCGTATCTCTTACTGGTATTCTCAACCCTATCGAGTTTCTGATAGAGTGAAGCCTCTTCCAGGCCCTTGTTCCCAAACAGCCGCGCCTCGAATTCGTCCGTGGTCTCCCGAGTTTCACCATCCCCTGCGCAACAACAATGGGGAGCCAGATAAACATATCAGCAGCAGCATAATTGAAATACTATAGGATCAATTCTTCAATCTCATAACATTACACATGAAGTCACTAGAAATGATGAGTTTTAACACGTGAAAACTAGGCAACTAATATGCGACAAACCTAGATCTCTAAGGTCATTCGACTCACCTTATTGCTACAACTCAATATGAAGGATGGGAAAGTATTACTACGCGCATCACGCGGCAGGAAGGTGCGGGAGACATACACGGGATGGCTAGGGAGCGGCAGGGATAGGGAAGAGGAGGTGTGGGTCCTCACCGGACTGGAAAGAGCGGCAGAAGTCGCTGGCGGCGGGTGGGCGGCGGGACAAGAGGGCGCTGCGGAGCGAGGGGCCCCGAGGGAGAGATCGCCTCAGAGCCGAGCTCGCCATCGCGCTCGGTGGTGGCTCGCCGGGTTGGGTCGTCGAGCAGAGGCAGAGCGCAGCGGCGGAACCCGGAGCCCGGGATGGGTCGGTCGCCTCCTTTTTTGTGCGGCTTTCCCGTGCGGCGATGAGACGGGGGCCGACGGCGACGGAACATTCGAGAAGTGGGGGGCGCGTGGGAAAGCGACGGCGGCCGCGGAGCCGGGCCGGGCCGATCCTTGGCGGCGTGTGCGCACCCACGAGAGAGCCCAAGGTGGCGAGGTTTCGGCCCGTTTCGGCCTGGTCGGGCGCATTTTTGGGGTGCCGTGCGTGGTGGCGCCGCCGGCCTGGCAAAGTGGCTGGGCGGCGGTGGGGGCTAGCCGCCGTCCGCGCGGCCCGCTGCCGGGCGAGGAGCCTATAAAACGGGGAGGGTCTCCGGCAGCTGGGCGAGCGCCCTCGCTTGAGCAGCAACCCTAGTCCACGGCCGCCTCGCTCTCAATCGGCATACCCTCTCCAGATCTATGCGCGGCCACGTCGTACCCCCAAAATTAGGTGACGGGAGAGGAGCGGGTGATTAGGGGTTAGGGGGGTTTCCTGCTTTTTGTGTTTCTGACCCGGTGGATTGCTCCTTTTTTGTGTTAATATACTAGCACTACAGTTTTTTTGTTTGTTTTTTTTTGGAAACTACCACACCAGGCTCAGTCTAACTAGTTCAGCGCACTCTTTTGTTCATTGTGATGTGTTAGCTGCTGATGCATAACTTTATTGAGACAAAAAAAATCGATAGCTGAATATGACATTGGATTTGTATAGCTTTATACGTACACTCTCCCAGTTTCTTTAATAAAGCATATTAGGATTCGAAAAGCTCAAACTTTATAAGGTTAACTAAACATTAGTCAAATTATACACAATCATCGTGTATGAAAATTACATTAGGTGATTTGTATTTCATAAATCTTTTAGTATGAAATCATTTCATAGAAATGGATATTATATTGATCTAAGTACACTTCTAAAGACTCAAATAGCCATGTAAAACTAAGCGAGGGGAGTAGAAGCTATTCTTTAACTTGGCATTGTACGGTTGTACCTATTTTATATTGTAAGTCTCATGTAACTTTTGTTTTGCGAAAAAAGCATCATATAACAATGTGCTAATATAAGAAAGTTGGGATGAATACCCTCGACTTTTCACTACCTACATCTACATTGTCCCTTTTATAATCTGATACATTCATCGGTACGGTAGAAAACATCTAGAGAGGGTCAGTATGGTGTCGAGTCCATTTAAAAAGTCATGTAAATGCTTAGAACTGCTGTTGGAAAAGAATAATTATATGCCTGCACAAGAGCCATGTTATGCAACAGGAACAATTAGCTTGTAGATGAGTACCTCACATAAGCAGCACATGGGTGCTCGTATGAGTAGGGACTCTCTGAGTTTTGGCTCGAGTAATGAGCCTGTTCGGCTGATCTTGGCACGGTTTGTCTCGACTTATTTCCTTTTACATAATACTATTCATTTTACTAGCCGAGCACTATTCATTCTACCAGCCGAACAGTCTCAATGTCCCCTTAATTAAGTAGTTTATTTGAAAGCCCACTAAAATACTTTACACACTTGAATAACGTTAGATAGCAAATTTATTGATATTTGTAATTGTAGAAAAAATATTTAAACAAATATAGTGTTAATTGTAGTCCAAGCAGTTGAAAAAGTGGCAGTTACATTTTCATCTCAGGACTGCTCGGTCAGAGGTGTTGAGAGCGGGGTTGAAAGGGCAAAAGTACAGCAGCTCTGCTCGCTCCGGGTAAGGATGGCGGCGGCGGCGGCGGCGATAGTCGAGTTGGACCCGTCGGACGAGCGCGCCGGCCGAGTTATCGACAATATCGTGCGGCTGGAGAGGAGGATCTTTCCGAAGCACGAGTCGCTGGCGCGATCCATCCACGACGAGCTCAAGCGCCGGAACTCCGGCCTGATTTACACGGCATCCACCGTCGCGGGAGGCGACGGCGACGAGGTCGTCGGGTACGCCATGTACACCTGCCCGACCTCCCTCTGCGCCTCCATCACCAAGCTCGCCGGTGAGAGCCTTCTCCCTCGTCTCTTCCCTGAAAGCTGCCAGCTAACGCCGTGCGCGAAACTGCAAACTCTGCGCGCAGTGAAGGAGAGCTGTAGGCGGCAGGGCCACGGCGAGGCTCTGCTGCGGGCGGCCGTGGAGCGGTGCCGGGGGAGGAGGGTGCAGCGGGTGATCCTCCACGTCGACCCGGCGAGGGCGGCCGCCGTCGCGCTGTACCGGAAGGCCGGGTTCCAGGTCGACGCCACCGTCGAGGGCTACTACGCGCCGCAGAGGGACGCCTACCGGATGTTCATGGATCTGTAGGGATCATCAAGAGGCCAATTGAGCATTTGAGCTTGCTTGCCAATTGTGATCGACCAGCAGCATAAAGCCATCAATACTTCTCAGAATTGATAAAAGCTCTGACGAGTTCTGATCCTATGGATGTTTTATGTCGGTGGCTATGTAGTCTCAAATTGTACTAGCGATCTGTTTGGAGGATTGCTCAAGATCAAGTTGATCCTCGCTGTGTTCTGGAAAGAATCCCGCATTCCGAATGCTGCCGATAAATGACAACTGTATGGTTTCAGTTACAAGTGCAGATATCGCTCAAAGTGTCTGATGATTCAGTTCAGAGATTCTGCCGTATCAGTCTCTCCTCCAAGGTCAAGCTAAGTAGTTAACTCAGCAAGAGGCTGAGGTAATTAATTCTTGAGTAATTTTGAGCCTCCTGGCTAGTGTCTGTGTCACGCTGTCACTGACACACACAGAAAAGCCAAGTTTGATTCGAGAACCCCTTGCAAGCAAAGACTGTTCTACTTGAAATACAGTCCATTGTTGCTATACGACTATGATCATTTCTCGCGAACCTGACTCGCATTCCATTCTTTCCAAATCTTTGGTGTATTTTTCAATCAAAAAGAACTCAACGTCGTCCAAATTTGGCAAACATGAGCGTAAGTACCCACAGTTCCAACCCGTAGCGCAATGGCCTTGATCCATTCATTGCAAAATTTGCCCAGATTTCATCACATCGCTGCTTGGTTGCTCGACCGAAAAGAAGCGAAACGTAGGTAGCTCGCTCCCTTTCTAACACGGCTTAGAGGATCTCCAGCCCAGGCTCTCATTTGAGCCACTACTCTAAATTTTAGGAGTTTGGCCCAAAATCATAACTCAGTGGGCCTCCTACTTGGGCTCCTATTTTGCATGGGCCTCCAAATTCTACTCGCAAGCCCCCAGAAATACAGGCCTTCTATTGAGCCTCTATTCGTGTGGGTCCCACCAATCTCATCTCCCGCATCGGTCTCGCCCCTGCGTCGCCCGCGAGCATCCCGCCCCTGCGCCGCCCGCCGCTGCCATCCCCTTCCCTCCTCTTCCTCTTCTCCCGCTCCCGGATCCGGCTTCTCCAGCGGATCCCACGCCATCTCTAGCGCCATGGATCGATATGCGCCACCGTCCCGCGCCATCTCCGGCGACGGGCGGCCTCCCCGTCCGACGACGGCTCCCCCGGAGAAGACGTGACGTCGTCCGTTCGTCGCACTGCATCCCCGTCGTACGGCAAATCCTCCCGCTGCCGGCCTTCCTCGTCGGCAAGATCTGCCATCTCCCACCGGCGGCCTACCTTGTCAGCTCCCCAACGATGTGCTCGTTCCTCCACCAGCCGTCAGACGTCCACCTTCACAGAGCCTCAAGGTGCTTCACCACCATTCTCCACCGCCGCCATCTTTGACACCCGCAGCACGGCATCATCGCCAGTACTCATGTACGAGGCCGCGGACGATGACTTCAGCTCCACCCCAATAGTTGACTGGACGCCTGATTTCTCTGCAAATGTAAGGGGAAATATCCAAGAATCAGCTCAGTGCAAGATCAGCCATCAGGTAACCCATAATCTTTCATCGACTTTATAGGATCTTAAAGAACCAATATCCAATAGTACTTGGCTTGCAGAGTCACAATTGATGATAATGCCATATAATTAGTAAGTCCCAGTAGCACATATGTAACATCCCGAAAACACACCAAATTAAATCGTGCGCTAAAATTGTTTTTCGTCGTTGAGCTCGACCCCCCTAAACCCTGAACCCTAGTCCCAGAATTTCTCCTGAACAACCCGACACCCGAATTCAATTCACGTCCCATCCATTTCCCACCCAGCGCGACGCGTCGCGTCCGACCGCCGCGAATCTCGCCCCTCCTTTTCCCTCTCTCCTTTTTCCTCCCTTCCCTCCTAGCCGCGTGCCCATCCCCTGTGGCCCGCACTTGCGTGGCAACACCACGCGTGGCCGACCGCAGCCGCCGTCGCCGCTGGCGCGCACCGCCCCCTCCTTTTCCTTTCCCTCTTTCCCTTTTCCCCATTTTCTTTTTCTTCATTTCTTTTTCCTATTTTTCCTTTTTCCTTCACCCTTTTTCCTTTTTCCTCTTTTCTTTCTTTTCCTCCCTTCCTTCTCTCTTTCCTCCCTTCCTTCCCCGTCGCGCCTGCCCCGAGCCGCCTCCCGCTCCCGGCCGCCCGTGCGCACGTCTCCCCTTCCTCCCCGAGCGCTGCTCAACCACGCCGCCCGGCCTCGGCTCCAAGCCCGCGCCCCCCTCCAAGCACTGCTCCGTCGCGCCGCTCTGCTCCCGTGCGCACGCCCCGGTTCCCGCACGCGCGCGCACGCCGCGACGCGCGCACGAGCTCACCACGCCGAGCTGTGCCACGCCCCGGCCTGGCCTCGTCCACACTCGCGCGCCGCGCACACACGAGCTCGCTCGGCTCGCTCCCCGTTCACGCGCACGCCACGACGTCGCGGCCTCCCGGTTCGCGCCCGAGCCGCGCACGCCCCGAGCCCGCACCGCGTGCGCGCACACCCGCGCGTGCCCCGCGTGCCCGCACCCCGCCGCTGCCACCCCGCGTGGCCACGCTGCGCGCCGAGCCGCAGCGACGGGAGCTCCGCCGAGCCACGTGCGCCGCCCCGCCACCATTGCTGCCGCCTCCCTGTGCCGCACAGCGCCACCGGCCCCGCTCGCCGCCTGCCCGAGCGGTCAAATCGCCGCTGTGCCACCTCGCGCGGCCGCGCCGCCGTGTCCTGACGCCAGCAAGTGGCTGGAGCGCCATAACTTCGCCTCGCACCGCTCGCCAGGCGCCCCCTGGCCACACCTACCCGCCATCACCACGCTCGACCTCCCCGACTGCCTTAGCTCGGCTATAAAAGGGCCCCCGAGCTCCATGGCCATCCCCACAACCTCACCCGCCGGCCCTAGCCCCCCTCCTAACCTGTAGCGCCGCCGCCGCAGCCATTCCCGCCCGCCGCCGCCGGCTCACGTCGCCCCGCCTCTGCGCACCACCCCAGCCCAAGGTGAGGTCGGGATCCCCACCATAGCACCTCCCTTCCCCTTTCCCCCTCGTTCCCGGCCGCCACCAAAGCCCAGC
Source organism: Panicum virgatum (assembly GCF_016808335.1). Taxonomy (NCBI): domain Eukaryota; kingdom Viridiplantae; phylum Streptophyta; class Magnoliopsida; order Poales; family Poaceae; genus Panicum; species Panicum virgatum. The sequence goes on from NC_053144.1 coordinate 19,533,306, forward strand.
GCGCCCGAATCGGGCCGCCACCGGCGAACCGGCGCCCTTCCCCTGTTCTGCGATGGGAGGAAGGGGATGAGTGGCCGTTTTGCGTTTAGGCCCTCCATCTCCTCCCATTCTATTAAAGAACCATTTCCCTTATAACCCTTTTTCCAAAAAGAACCCTGCCCTTTTGTTCTAATTTCAAGTAAACCCTTCCACATAAAAACATAATTCCAAGTATACCCTTGACCCTTCCAGTTTAGTCCAAAGGTTTCTAGAAATTACAAATGGGCCCCTGCCTTCTCAAGAAATAATTACCACTAGATCCCTGATTCCTGATTTAGCCCCTGAACCCTTACAAAACCTATCATTTCATGCGCCAAAACAACTTCGATCGACCCCAAACTTTACCATACCATTTCTAATATAATTTTGGGCCGTACCTTTAGCAAACCACTCAAAGATGTTACTTCTATCTCCATATTTTATGTGTTCCCGATTCGAGCTCAACGATAGATCCTTGTTTTCTGTGTATTGATTGTGTGCTTGATTGTTTGCGTCGTAGACCACGGAGTGAACGAAGGAGAGCCCGTCAACGATCAGTACTGCGAGCAGGTGAACGAGGACCAGTTCCGCGACCCTGAGCCCGAAGGACAGGACCTCCCCGAAGGCTACGAAGACGGCAAGTTCAATCCCATCCTTTGATGCATATTGTGTCCTAGTTTTTATAAACACAACCCAATGGCCTGCTTTATAAAACTGCATATGTTTTTGCTTGCATGAAAACACGGTTGGATAGCCACCCCTTGATTTGTGATGACCATTCCTTGACTACCTAGATTAATGTCTGATTTTGCTTGGACGTTAATCGATATTAGAACGCTTAGGACTTTACTCATAATACGATTTATTTTATAAAGAAAATGTGTGCGTGTGGGATGGGATAAAAGTGGTGTTTTTGTAAAGAAAGTGTAGACGGGATGGATGGCATTTCTACGGATTTGCCATTTGGTGTGCTCGTGCCAACGTGGCAGGGCAAAGGAGGGAGATATCCATCTTGTCGTGTCTAAGGACCGAGTTGGTGTGTCATCTCACCTAACTCCACTATCGTGCAAACCACTCGACCGTTGAATGGGCAACGGCGTAGCATAAATCCCACTAGTTGGTGTGATAGCCATCAGGAGGGCTGAGAGCAACGGGTGACCAAGGAGAAGGGATATGCTCAGTGTGACTTATACCCCGGTTATACCTCAGAGCTAGGTCGATGACCCCTTGGTGAATCCCGTGATGGCTAGTCAGACTTAGCTAAGGTGGGTAATGGCTATGTTGGGATCTACACCAACACGACGGTGTTCGAGTTGTGGTATCCTACTTGTGGGTAAAGTTGCACACCTCTGTAGAGTTAAAAAGCTATTCGAATAGCCGTGCCCACGGTATTGGGCGAGTTACGGTGTGGTCACATAACTAGTGTTTCATTGGGGTGGGCTGGTGTGAGTTGTTTTGGAATTGTGTCCGGCAGTTGTGCAGTGTGCTACGACGGACGGGGAGTCCGGTAGCAGTTTAAAACCTGAACTCCGTGTTACTCAATACAAAAACTGGTTTTTCTGAAATGTTTTCTACCAAACAAACCCCTGCATCAAAATTTAGCTTTCTGCAAGCTAAACCGTAACCTTATCCTTGATTTACCCGTGCATGTTATTCTGTTGTAACCCCTCCGTGGGTGTGGTTGGACTTGTTGAGTACGTTTGTACTCACCCCACTCTTACTTTTTACAGAAGAAGACCCAGACTTCGTGCCAGACGACGCTGAGTAGGGTTATCGTTCTACACCCAACTTTGCCTGTGGAACCGGCCCTGACGAGATGCCTTCGCTGTCGCAATACTCTGAGCTTGCGCTAGACCCCATGTGGTTTGCGGTCTGGTGTTATGTCGTAGCTTGGCTACTTCTTATTATTATCTGTATCGAGTGTCCTCTAAGATTTGTACGGTTTTGAACCATCTGATGTAATAAATGTGGCATCAGCCTCCTGGGACTGGTGTTTTGTATCACATTTAAGTTCTCTCTTATGAGGGGACGCTTCAGGTGGTATCAAAGCCATAGGTTGGCCGTAGGACGTGACCCTAGGAGCGAAACCCATTTTCAGACCCTTTTACCTTAGGACTTTTCTATCCATAACCCTTTCTTGACACAAACACTTACTTTTGGTTCTTGCCCTATTCCAGATAGCTGACAATGGATGGATTGGCGGAATCTGTCACGCAGAACCCGGCCTTCCAAAGTTGTTGATACTCAGCCTGGAATGAATCGGAGTTGTGGATCCACCAGAGTTTCTCTATCGGGAGTATGACTCCAAGGGCACTCTTCGGTGTGACCTGATGATCTTCATAGCAAGAAGCACCCGCTACCCTGATGTGGACCCTTGGTTCATCTCCACCACTGGATTCCGTTTCCCGGATACCTATCGGAAAGCCGCCCGTAAAGCCCTGCGACGGCTCCGAATGATCTACAAACATCACCTTCAGCGGACTCCTATGGGATTCTTCCCGCCAACTGAAGGAAGAGGACGCACCTGGATCGCCCGGATGAGAGGACTCGGAAGAGAAGAAGAAGACCTAGAAGACACAGTATCCCACCTGTCCATCCACCTCACCGGCCTGGATGAGCTCTACCGCGAGCAAGCAGCACAACTAAAGCAACAAGTCCATAGAGCAGAAAAGGCAACCCAGGAGCTGGATGAACAACGGACAAGGACCGTACACGCCGAGTATTCCCTAGCCGCCCTCCAAGTTCAAATGGAAGAAAAAGAGGCAGAATTGGAAGAGCAGCGGGCAAGGGCCACACGTGCCGAGAATTCGCTAGCCGCTCTCCAAGCTCGGATGCAGAGGTACGAGGCTCGCTGGGGAATAGGTGGATGGATAGAAGAAGACGAAGAGGAAGATCCCGTAGAGACTCACTGGGATGTAGGCACTCAGACCGAAGAAGAAGAGCCCGAGGAAACCCATTGGGATAAGGGTACTCAGACCGATGACACCATAGGACAGTGCCTCCCACTGAAAATATCCAGCTTTGCACATCTTGGATGAATATCAGCAATGACCCCATCGTCGGTAATGAGCAGCCATCAAAAACTTATTGGAATAGGATTGCTGATGATTTCCACCAGAACAGAGACTTTGATTCCAATAGGTCTGCCAATTCTCTTGAGCATCGAATGGGGATCATACTGAAGGACTGCATGCTATTCCAAGTATGCTATGAACAGATCGAGCGCCGTAATCCCAGCGGCGTCCCGTACCAAGAACATGTACTTGATCTCTGTTGTTGCTCCTATATCTTGTCATTGCTTTATATATATTCCTTCTATTGCCGTAATCCCAGCTGCTATATCTCTGTTATTGCAGATGATTGAAGCTCAAGCAAGGTATGCTAGAGCTTCAAGTGGAAAAAGTTTCCAACTCGTCCATTGTTGGCTCAAGGTGAGACATTGCGAGAAGTTCGCATCACTGTTACTCAACAAGATGCCGAGTAGAAAGCAAGATGCTGCACCAAAGGGAGAAGAACAGCAAGAGGCCAGCCAAGGCCCTCCTTCCAAGAAAGCCCGACCTCCGGGTAGAAAGCAATCCAAAGACAAGCTGAAAAAAAATGAAGGAGATGACGAGTACAAGAATATGATGCAAAATTTGATGGTAATGAAGGCCGAGGAACATAAGATGAAGAAAGAACGACGGGACAAAGATATGGCGCTCGAGCAGCGTAGGCTACAGATGGAGGAGCGGCGGCTGCAGTGGGAGCAGGAACAGAAGATCATGTTTTGTGACATGACTACCATGGACGCTCATCAAAGGGCGTATGTCTTGGTGAAGAGAGATCAAATAGCAAAGGAGACAAGTGCTGCTGTAGTTGATAGCGCCGGTGCTAGTGTGGGCGACAGCGGGGAGAGCGTAGTGTAGGCTAATTTATGAGCCATTTGCATTCCAGTGAAATTCATTACAATTGCATATTGTGCCTCCTGCTCTAGCACAGTGGATATGTGCTATTTGTGCATTAAAATAGCTTCTGGGTTATCTATTTGTGAACTGCTGAACTGCTAGTCACTGAATATTTCTGTTGTTGTCACTGAATATTGTTGTCACTGAATATTTCTGTTGAAGCTATGTTGAACTGCTGAACTGCTAGTGATCTTCCTTTGGTGTTGTACTACTGCTTTCTGCCAATGAGAGTCACTGAATATTTCAACAGGCTGCATCAGCTGAATATTGTGCATTTGTGCATTCAGATTGTTAACTGAACTGAATGTTCCTGAATGTTTCCTTGTGTAGCATGCTGATGCTGGGTTCAATTCATTTCAGAGATGCTGACCTTGTGCTGACAGAATGGAACTCTGTCATTGGTCATTATTCTGTCATTGGTCATATTGTATCACTGAAAATTATGCATTGTCTGATATGCAGCAGCCTGAATCCGAGCAGAAGTTTTAAATATAAACCTGAACAAAAATCTTCTATTTTTTTGAATGCATAGGTGCCTGAACAAAAGCATTCAGTGCTTGCTTGACTTGTACGGGATTCAGAGACTTTTTTTGTCTGTTGGAACACTAACAGTTTGCACAGGCTTCATGTGCCTTTTTGATATTATTTTAGAATACTGAATAGTTATAGATTACATGAATCCTGGCCTGGTCCATCGATTACATGTTTGCTCTGCGCCAAAAAATTTAAAAAAGCAGGAAAAAGCATTCAGGAAGCTGGGAACTGGTGGTTCAACAACAAAAGACAATCCTCAGATATTCACGAATGAAAATACCACATGACTGCACATCTCAGCCCGACAGTATGGATGCATAATATACAATCTTTAATGACAAAATGGCACCAGATAGGCAGCAAAAATAACACAGCAAATAGACAAAATCAAATGGATTTTATTGAAGGATGAATAATAAAACTAGCTAGAACTATGAATGGCCCATAAATGCTCTACAAGGTCATCACGAAGTCTCTCATGTGTCGACCTATCCTCAATCTCGTCGTGTATCTTCATGAACTCCTCCAGCACAAGAGGATCACGGCGGTCGTAGTCCGCAGGTCTCAACACCGGGATACCGTGGGGCTCTTGGTGGTAGTTAAAATCCTCTTCCTCATCTCTCTCATCCTCAACAATCATGTTGTGCAAGATTACACAAGCTTGCATTATGTACCACAGATCTTCCTTACTCCAAAACCTCGCAGGACCTCGCACCATTGCAAAGCGTTTTTGGAGTACCCCAAAAGCTCTTTCAACATCTTTCCTCACTGCCTCTTGTACCGCTGTGAAATGGATTTTCTTGTTGCCCTGTGGAGATTGAAAAGCTTTCACAAACGTCGCCCATGCTGGATATATCCCATCGGCAAGATAGTAACCCATTGTGTACTTGTTTCCATTGACCATGTATTCCACTTGAGGCGCTGTCCCAGAAGTCAGACTCTGGAAGAGTGGAGAACGGCGCAACACGTTGATATCATTTAGAGAACCAGGAAGGCCGAAGAAGGCATGCCAGATCCATAGATCTTGAGATGCAACAGCCTCAAGGATCATAGTTGGCCCATCTTTATGCCCTGCGTATGCTCCTCTCCAAGCCGTTGGGAACATTTCCCATTTCCAGTGCATGCAATCAATTGAACCAAGCATTCCTAGGAACCCTCTTGCATTATTAATTGCCAGCAACCTGGATATGTCCTGGGCGTTGGGGGCCCTCAAGTATTCTTCACCAAAGACTTCGACAACAGCTTTCACAAAACGTTTCAAACACTCGATGATGGTGCTCTCTCCCAACCTCACAGAGTCATCCAGGAAGTCAGCTGGAATACCGTAGGCCAGCATCCGAAAGGCAGCAACGACCTTCTGTAATGCAGAGGCGCCAAGACTTCCAACGGCATCAGGCTTCTGATGGAAGTAGTCGTCATGCGCCTCAATTGCAGCAGCTATCCGTAGAAAGAGAGACTTGTACATCCGAAACCCCCTTCTGAAATGTTTCTCATTGTATACACACTGGTCAGCGAAGTAGTCCAGGTAGATGCGCTGGTGACCTCCGAGAATGTCCCTTGGCACGTTGTGGCGACCCGGCAACGATCCACAGAACTTTTTCTTCCACTTGTTTCTCTTCAAGCCCTCAAGAAGACCGGCAATGATCAATAGATCGTCAACATCAGATTCATCCTCGTCATCCCACCGCCGAAGAGCTCGACTACCAAACCTTAGCATATGCCATAGCAACAAAAAAACATATAAGGATATACCAGAAATTTTGATTTCCACATAACAAACACTTCTTGCTTCCGTCCCAAACAGAATATCTTGCTAAATTTGGTAAGATGTTATTCAGGTATGGTACTCTGATATACATTAGTACAGGTTACAACCAAACCAAAAGCACAGGCCAACCAAATCGATCAAGGATGTGTAGCCAAAACTTGTTAGTTTAATTCTTCTACACTTGAATTCTATGAGCCATCCTAAATTGACAAGTTGCAGGGTGTATTACTACATTACCGACTATAGTGGAAAACCCAACATACTCAGTGCCAAGCTTTGAGTAATCAAGTGCTAGTGCCGAGATTGGACAGCATGGATTTGGCTGAAAATGCAAGTCGGTAATGCTGAAGGCCATCGAGGCCATTCAGAAAATTCAGAGACAAAACATAGGCAGCGCCCTATACTGCATAACCATATACTGCATGACAGAACTGCTCTTTTGCCTAGTATTGGTTCAGAAACTGATCATGAGATTTGTACCTCGTGCCCCGTTCATCAGCTCTCCCTGGTCGGCACTAAAAACAGCATTGGGTGCGCCCACGGGGAACAGCTAAAAAGGAAGCCAGGCCAGGTTGCTTGGGCACGAACCTTTTCCTTGACGGCGTCCTCCCTGCGAGCAGCTGCTGGCGCCGGCGCGCGGCGGCCGGGTCTGCGTCGGCGGCGTCCCCGATCTGCTGCTGCTTTGCGACGGGCAAGGCGTCGGGGGCGCTGGGCTCGGCGGCCGGGGACGGCAAGAATGGGCGACGGCAGCCCAGCAACCATGACGATCAAGTATGGGCAACGGCAGCACCAACGACGGGGGCAGGGCGCAGCAGCAAGGTGGGCGGGCAAGGCGGTCGGGGGCGGGCCGCTTCCGCGGAGGGCGGGCGATGGCGACGAGCGGGCGCGCGACGGCGGCGGTCGAGCGTGGAAGATGGGAGGGCGAACTGACAGATGACAGATGGGTCCCATGTGAATAGGGGCTTGAGTTGCAGGCCCGCTGGAGTTGGGCCTCAATTTGAGCCCCTATTTGTTGCGGGCCGACTTGCAAAATGAAATTTGAGGGCTCAATTTTGCAGGTCCGGCTGGAGATGCTGTTAGTCAGCTATGGCGGCGGCGGCGGCGGCGGCGGTACTGGACCTTGATCCGTCGCACGAGCGAGCCGGCCGCGTCCTCGAGGACATCGTGCGTCTGGAGCAGATGGTCTTCCCAGAGCACGCGTCGCCGGCGCGGTCCCTCCGCGACGAGCTGAGGCGCCGGAACTTCGGCCTGATCTACTCGACGCCCGGCGCCGGCGGCGAGGAGGTCGCCGGGTACGCCGTGTACACCCGCAACACCGCCCTCTGCGCCACCATCATAGAGCTCGCCGGTGAGACACGCATTGACTCGTGCTTGCTGCGTATCTGCGCCCCGGGGTGAAAGGCTTCGGCTGAATCCGTGCCACGGAACTGCAATCTCTGGTCGCAGTGAGGGAGAGCTGCAGGCGGCAGGGCCACGGCGAGGCTCTGCTGCGGGCGGCCGTGGAGCGGTGCCGGGGGAGGAGGGTGCAGCGGGTGATCCTCCACGTCGACCCGGCGAGGGCGGCCGCCGTCGCGCTGTACCGGAAGGCCGGGTTCCAGGTCGACGCCACCGTCGAGGGCTACTACGCGCCGCAGAGGGACGCCTACCGGATGTTCATGGATCTCCAGTGATCAGGAGCCGAGCAAGAAAAGGGCGTCGCTCATCCTCGTCGTCAGAGATTTGAGTTCGATCAGTGGCTCTGATGCTCCTCCCAATGTCAATAAAATGCCCTGATAAATTCTGATTCTGCGAATGCTTTTTATCCATGACCCCCTAGTTCCAAACTGCAGGGTCTGTACAAACGATCCGTTCAGTTCAGAGGATGAAATTCACAAAATCCTCGCTTGGTAATGGAAGACATCTCACAATTTCAGCTGGAATTCAGACAAATTCCCACCATTTGAGCTTATGCTATAATATAATACTCTATATTGTAGTTACGCTAACTCTAGATATTGTTGGAAGCGATAGATAATTCGGTTCAAAGTTGACGCCATATTTCTCCTGCAAGGACAGTAACTCGATAAGAGTTGGACATTTTTGGTTAAGTTTGAACCTTGTATACGCTAAAATAGTGGGCTAGATTCATTGGCACTAATTAGAAACCCAATTTTGCAGCAGAAACTTTCCAGTGCTCAGACCTTTATGTTACTTCACTAGCTGAAACATGAGATGGTCACAAACAAGCCTGCCTCCATTTGGGGCAAGCACAAAGTTCTCTATTAGCAGAGCCAAGTCAGATATGTACAGAGTGGCTGGATATGATTTAGGATGCATGCAGGGACTAAATAAGTTCTAAAGCACGACTGGACGGCTTGCGACTCCGCAGCAATTCATGCACTTCCAAAAGCTCGAGCAAAGCATGGAAATGGAGAACATGGGACATAAGATTAACCAGAATTGAGCACTGACTGAAGGTCTTCGAGGCGGCGGCATCACGATCATTTCATGTGGGAATCATAAACGCTGAATATGACGTCTGGGACAATCAGAGGCAGCTTGCTTATGTACATGAACAGCCGTCTGAGGTTCTCGCTTGACACTGTCTCCATGTCGACCACATCTTGGTCCTCGACATAGATCCACAGGTCACCAGGGCAAGTCTTCTTCAGGTTGTCACGGCAGAATGGGCAGGACTGCGATCTTGAATTCCTGCAAGAAAGCAATGTTATTCGCAAAGCATGGTATCTGGGAGTAATAATTACAGAGCAACCCTGGAACGTGGAATTCAGTGACTCTATCCAAGATAAGATAATTGAAAAGGTACATTGGCCAAAAGAATACAGACCAAACCACAACCATCGTAGGAACACCTAGGACACAGAAACAATAAATTGCAGAGACCTACTATTAGTGCTTGCTAACATATGAAGCTACTATGAACGGCAGGACCACATGTTTAATGAGCTAAATTGTTAGCTGAAGTGAGCAAAAGAGTACTGTGTTTTTATAGCAGGAAACGATGAGCTGTAAGAGTGCATCGTTGACACAGAAGATGAATGACTGTGCTAAATGAATGGACCAAAAAGAAGAACTCAGTACTTGATAGGGCACCACACTCAGGTGTCTCTTTGCAATGAAGGAATGGCAGGACATAGTTTAGGAAAAACATGTTGCCAACACCGCATTTAGCATATTTACAGTACTCGGAAAATTATCTTAATATGGCAATGCTACTTTCTAATGATCACTCCATTTTCAGAAAGACAATGGGAAACCATACAAATGAATATGAATCTGCTTTGCAGAGTACTATGTTTGGTTCAGCTACTGGCCATTCAACCCCAGGGGGTTCCTAAAAGGAGAGGAACCTCCTGCTTGCCTGCCCATAAGCATGGAATGGCTCAATCTTGTTTACAAGTATATAAGTTGGTGGAAAGAACCATAAAGACAGATTTAAGCTTATGTACAGAGTCACTATTCTCAGCAGTTCATGTTTAGCAGGCCCTCAAGCTCTTCGATGATTATCAAGATAGAGAATATACTTGAATGATATATCCAGCTAAAAAGCTTGTTGATCAATAATGACAACAAGAGCCTACACAAAAGGTTGCACTTGCACAGCAGCTAAAGTAGGCAATCGAGAATATAGTGCTCAATGGAGTCACGCAAAAAGAATGAGCAGAAACTGAAATTTCGCGCATACCAGTCCTGGTAACATCTGAGGCACATAGCATGTGTGCAGTTGGGCAACACAACTTTGCTGTTCATCTCCATGCAAATCCCACACTCTTCTTCCCTCTCAATGTCAATATCGGAAAAGCTGCTCCGTTCATCCTCATCTTTCTTTCTGTACCTCTCCATGCACACAGCCTTCTGCTTCTTGTCCTCCACATCAGTGATCCCCCTTTGCAGTTGCAGCAAAGAAGGAAATATCACAGCTGCCCATGAGAACCACATATCAATTCCGATCAATGAAACAACACAAAAGATAACATAGTCAGGCAAAGTTTTAAGACCATCATATACTCTTACCATAGAATTCTTTGATGCTGGCTTTCCTCTCGTGAGTCGACATGGTTGTCGTGCCATCGACATAAACCTGCACAGTGCACAGTGAGCTACACATTCAGCAGAGCACCTCCACAATGTCAACCCAATTACCATGCGGCAGAGAAATGCCACAGACCTTGTATATGAGAATTCTCAGCAGACCAAGCGCCCCAGCAAGGCTGCAGTCAGTCCACTGGACCAAGAAGAGGAATATATGCGCTGCAGGGCTGTAGGACAGTCGCATCTGCAGGCACGCGCCATCATAGTCCCTGGGAAATTCAGAGGCCCTGTTCATCCAAACAAGCAAACAAATAGCATCACTTGGCAGATCACATGCACTTGGAGAAGACAGAAGGGACACTAACTTCTCCACCCCTTTCCCTCTTTGCAAAAACCACTACTATAATTTAAGAGCCGAAGCACATGGGTCAGGAGTGCGCCTTTCTTTTAACATGCTAAACACATGCTATCCCCTCCCGATCTACCGCCGCGCCGCGCTTGTGCGCGCGCGGATAACGCAATAATCAGCGACCGGCACCGGACCAACCCCCGCGACGGATCCCTGCGCAGGTGACGAACCGGGTGCTGATTGATCAGCCCATCGCCCTCCCAGGCCGCCGCATTGCGCGGCCCCGGCAGGAACCCCAAGCGCCGGCTCGATCAAGGAGCCAGGCGGAGAGACGAGACGGACACGGCCCGGTACCAGTGAACTGCGAGCGGGATCGACAGGGGGGGGGGGGCGCGAGGCGGCGCCGGAATCGGGCGGGGTGGGTGGGAGTGGGACGAGCGAAGAGGAGAGGGGGAGGCGGGCGAGCTGGGGGGGGGGGGGGGGGGGGGCTTACAGGGTGTTGGCGTGCTGGATGTCAGCTTCGAGCACCTTGATGGAGTCCCTGTACGCCTTCCGCATCCTCCTCCGCCGCCGCCGCCGGTGCCGCCCTTCTCATCCAAGTGCCGCAGCCCCGGTCACGGCAACCCCCCGCTTCCCCGGCAATCTCTCGGGCCTGGCCGGCCGCCTGGCTGCCCTGTCCTGGTGGTGTCGAATTGGGAGGCGGAAGGTGAGGCTAGGGGACTGGGTCTCGAGCGCCGCGCGGTGGGGTGGGGTGGGGTGGGTGGCGTGGGGGAGTGGTGGTGGGCTTTGAGGGGAGGGAGACGATGAGGGCGGGGGCGCGGCGCAGGGGCAGGAGAGACGCGAGTGTGCGTGCCGGGCGCGCGGGCAGACAGGGGCGAGCAGAGCGCGCCGCGTGTGCCCGCGGCGGGCGTGGCCGCGTCGGGATGCGTGAGATCCCCGTGGGTCTGGGCGCCTATGCATCTGCCCGCCCGCCGGCCCCGCCCTCGTTTTCGGCCCTGTTTGATTCCCGTACTGGTGTGTATTAGAAAATTTTAACAGCTAATTATAGTGTTAAACAAAATCAGTTTACAAAACTAACTCCAGAACCCGCGTTAGAAATCCTAAAGAATCTAATGAGATCTTTGACTACATAATTATATGGTAGTACTATAGCAGCACTGTAGCCAATCACCGATTAATTACCGTCATTAGATTTACCGCGAAAAATTATATTCATCCCTAAAAAAATTTTGCAAATAGACTTCATTTAACACTTTATACATGTAAGATTTTTTTCTTAAATTGTATGTATTAGGAATCCTAGTGTGAACCAAACCTCCCTCTCTTCCTGACTTCCTCTCTCGTCTCTCCCCATCGAGTGGTAACTGGTGTCCCGGTAACAGCCGGCTGAAAAAGATATAAATATGCGTGGAAAGCAGCTGTGTGCCGACGAGGGAACTCGAAAGTCACCGAAAACGGCAGGAACCATACCTTTTTTAATCCTAAAAATTTTTCTGTGGTAACTTCAAATATTTGACTACTAATTAAAAATATTAAATGTGTACAACTAACAAAATTTATTTCATAACTCTCGGGTGTAATTGCGAGACGAATCTTTTAAGTCTATTTGGACCATAATATAATATTGTGCTACAGCAAATAATCTCTAATAATGTATTAATTGGGCTTAATAGATTCGTCTCGTGATTTTCCGTCCATTCATATAATTAATTTTATAATCAGATCATGTTTAGTCTTTCTATTTTTTAATTGAAAATTACTACAGTGAATTTCGTCTAAATCTTAGACGATTCTAAACACACCCGTGAGCACGGAGGCCGCCGGAGAGTCGATGAAAGGTCGTGGTACAGCAGTAGGAAAGATTTGGAAATTCGTCAAGGGCTCTTTTTGGTTATTTAACTCATGTAAAAGTTTGGTTTTTTAGAAACTTGTGAATTCTCAGGGGTGCAGAAACTTTCGGTAAGTTTAGTTTCTTTTGGTGTAAAGTTTTTAAAGTATACGGAGACATACTTAAAGTATTAAATGTAGACTAACAATAAAATAAATTACAGATTTCACCTATAAATTGCAGGATAAATTCATTAAGCCTAATTAATCTATCATTAGTAAATATTTACTGTGGCACATATTGTCAAATCATGGCGCAATTATGCTCAAAAGATTCATCTCGCAATTTACATGCGAATTGTGCAATTGATTTTTTCTTTTATCCACATTTAATACTCTATGCGTGTGTCCAAATATTTGATGTGATATTTTTTGTCAAAAAAATTTTTTGATCTAAACAAGGACAAGAGTTTGCTTCTTTACGACGTATACATGCAGGACAGCTCGGAGACGTTTGTCAGATGCACTAACGCGCCTCAACTCCTCCCTAGGGATGATAATGGGGTCATAACTTCAGTGGTTACTTCACAGCCCTTAGATTATCTAAACTAAATTTAACGGCCCTTTACCACCCTACTCCTAGGCTCCTATCATATTTTATTTTACCAAAAAAATTGAAACATGGTAACAGAGAACTAATAAGGTTACAATGTAACCAACATGCATATATGTACTGTGATCAATTAAGTGGGCAGCCTAGTTTTTCATTTCTTTTTTTTTAAGAAGTTGCAGGAGCACTACATTGTCATTTAAGTTAGAAGAAGCAAACCAAGTGTCTTACATAGTTGATATATTACATAAAAGGCATGAACTCAAACGCTAAAGGCAAGGCACAATACATTAGGAGCTAAGGTAGCTCTGGCCCCCACAGGCCAACTTTCTCGTGTCAACCTCCATTTTTATCTCGTACATAACTTCCGCAGATGTTCCCCCCTTGGACTCAAAAATACGCATGTTGTGCTCCTTCCAAATATTCCAAGCACAGTACAACACTAGGAAAATTGGCGCGCTTCGCCGCGCGGGTGCTGATGGTGTGCGTGCTGGTGTGTGTATGCTATCAGACATACTGATTTGTGCAGTCTATGCAACAAAAAGCAAATCTTTTTTTTAATAGCTGGTAAACCAATGCACCAATGCATAGCTATTAAGTGACGTCAAGCATAGAACTCAAGAACTGGCCAGACCATGCAATCATTCATCGTAAAGACAAAACAAAGATAGATAAATTTACAAAAGTAAATGATAAAGCATAATGACTGCATATATATAGTGGGTCTGAGCAGTTTGCTCAAGATACTGGCAATTCGTAGTTGGCCACCCTACTTTTAAATTTTTTTTTGAACGAACAGCACTCGACGAGTGCGTTTCTATTGATATAGCAGAAAAATATAAGGGTATATTCCTGGGAGGCCATAACCAGGAAAAAGAAAAAGAAACAAGACAACAACGTCGGCGGGTTGGATTGGGACATCAACACGCGCCGAACACAACTCCACTCAAACACTTCAGGCTGGTCGGATTGGGACTTTGACGCAGACCACACAACACTCCAAGAGACAACAATGCCCGATCGGATTGGGCCGTCGGCACGGACGAGACCACTTCACTAGGGCTGCAGCTGACAACAGTTTCCACCTCTTGTAGCCACCGACAATAACAGCCTCGCGCTGATAAAGGAAGAGAAAACCAGACCGCACCACACCGAAGAAGGCCACCGCCATACGGGACCACCGTCGTAGTGCCGCTGCAACACTACACACCAACTGACAGGGTGAAACCACCGGATCCGGACCATACACAGGCTGTCTCGCAGTCGTCACCATGACACACAACGTGCAGGGGCCTCGCCACATCCGCCGTTGGACTCCACCTCACTCGTCGCCTCGCCTCACGCGGGGGCCTCGCCACGCCCGCCTCAGCACTCCGGGTCGCAAACCCGTGTACAAATTCGCTGCCAAGATGAAGAATAGTGTTGCCCCACTTCCAAATTTCCATAAAAAACAAGAGCCACAACCGCCGAACGACATCATCTTGTTGCACCACCAGCGCATCCCGCCTCCGCCATCAAGCAAGCAAACCAAGTTGTCGTCCGCGCCGTCTTTCGACGATATACCGCACCGGAGTTGCCGAGCGAGGCAGAGCAACTCGCCACAGTCCGCTGCAAACCTAGTCTTCCCACGGTGTCGTTGCTGCGAGCGTCGTCCTCTGACACAGTCCCACACCGGACTGGCAGTTGCCAAGCAACGCCAGCCGCCACGGTCCGCTGCAAGTAGCCAGAATCGACAACCATGCGAAGACCCCTGGCCGCCGGCATAATTTTGGCCGCCACCACGAGGGCTCGGCAACCCCATTCGAGCCATCCACCAACACCAGCCGCCTTGCCACGCCACTGGCAGAAGCCAGCCATGACCACGGCGACACCGGGAAAGCCACAAGCCGAGATGGGTCTTTGAAAACGACGCCTCCAAGGAGGTGATGACGCCGGAGGCGCCGCCGTCGCTTGTCCAAAGGCGGACAGGGCTTTCACCCAGAGAACCCGCGCAACAGGGATAGGGATCCTAGATGACGCCCCCAACGGGGAGAACGACGCCCTCGGACGCCATCGCCATCGCCGTCAGGAAAGCCGGCTGGGCTTTCGCCCGGACAAACCATCCACCGTACGCACTCAGCCAGCATTCCGGGGCCACAGCCATGGAGGCCCTCCCAGTTGCAGCGCCACGGCAGTGCCATCGAGCCCCAGCCTCCAGACAGCCGCCGGCCGAAGCAGTCTCCACCTCGTCTTCGCTGCTCGCGCCGACCGTCACACTACCAAGGTCGCAGACGCCGCGACCACCGCCTTCTCCTCGCTCCTCGCGGCGGCGGCGGCCGTACTGCGCACAGCCCATGGCGGGCCCTCGCGAGCCACGGTTGCACGGCACGGCAGCCAACCCCGCGCACCCCTGTAGCTCCCGCTGATGCCGACCCCCAGGGCCGCACACAAGGGGGCGCCCCGCGCGCCAGAGCCACATGGCCGCCGGATCCGGCAAGTGCCATGCCGGATCTAGCGCCAAGGGGCCTGCTGCCACCGGCCATCGTCTGCGCCGGCGAGCGCACGCCAGCCCCGCTCGCCAAGCGTGTCGCCGTCGCCGTCTCCATGCCGGGCGCCGTCGCCACGAGGACAGCACCGCAAGGGCACGGACGCCGACGAGCCTCCGGGTGCCTCCACCACCGGCCACGGTCCCCGTCGCCGCCCTCCTAGGGAGCTGCGCGGACTTACGACAGCCCCCTCCGGCGATGGCGAGGAGGAGAGGAGGGGGAAGTGGGGGGACGCGGCGGCCGGGATCTGGGTCGCCGCCCGAGTTGCCCAGGCGGGGGCGACGTGGGAGCCTCTGCTGCGGGGATCCTGGACGTCTTTATAAAAGAGTCATACCTTACTTGTAAATTGATACCTAGAAAATGAATTAGTACTCAATTTTTGAAGAGACGGCACATTTATAGCATGAGATGAAAAACTATAGTGTTCTGTGATACATAGTTGCATGGTATACGTAACCATTCAAAATAATATGAAAAACCAAAAGCGGGTCTATAGGTGGGGCAAGGGGGATAAAGCTCCCCTACCTCCTCAAGATCCATGGATATCCCCCAAGCTTCCTCCTCCATTTTTGGTATAAAAGAATGAAGAGTCAGAAGGGAGGAAAAAAAGAAGAGAATTGGAGGAAGAAGTGAGTGGATATGAGCCTCCTCTACATTCACGGGCTAGATTTGCCACTGTGAAGAATAAAGATTACCACCAGAATTCTTAGAACCCAATGAATGTGAAACAAACCCAGCAATGAGAAAAGAAAAGAAAGTGAACCTTCTTCACCTAAAGGGCCGAACCTTTAGAATCAAATGGGAACTAATATATACCACGTACCAATTTCATTATTGCACCTAAAATTTCAAAAAAAAAGAAAAAGGAACTTGTTCATGGTTCAGCTCTTTGGAATTGTAATTCATGGGTTAAAGTCTACAAAAGAAAGTACACAAATGAAAGAAGTAACCCCTTTAATTATAATTAGTTTGAATAAAGGTGCATCGATAGATATGATTGCTGTTGGCGTCTCTAGCAACATTTCAAATCTAATGTTTTAAACAAATAATCTAGTACTGCCGAGGCAAATGCGAGTGAACCCACCTCTATCTGGAAGAGGAGACGACGTGTACGACTACAGGTACCGGCAACGCCGGGGTTGCTGCAGATGGCTCGCCTCCTGCAGACAGGTCCATCACCGTGCAGAGCATGTAGAGCGATGCTGAATGAATGTTAGAGCGAAAGGAGGAATGTAGCTGTGGAAGCTTCAGCATGATGACCCACGCCTTTAGCACAAGTCGTTGCAGCTGCCGCATTGTGTTCTCCGCGTCCTTCCGGCCGGACGGGTCCGTCACCGTGCTGTCGCACTTAGAGCTCTGCCATGGACGGAGCGTTCAATTTGGATGGAGACGGAGGCACCGGCGCCGGCAATCAGAGCCGAGAAAGTAAGAGATCCGGGGCTGCCGTGTGAGGGTTGGCAGTTGGCGGCCAGTCGGCCACGGATCGAGCAGGGGCTCCACGGAGACAGGCGGCGGCGGTGGCGTTGGATGGCTGGAGGCAAAGACGGGGGTGAGACCCTGAGGCTAACGTGGCGTAATTGTTTTTTTGGGCGGTGAAGAACGATGTGCACATCTTCACGTAGGCCGGACGCGACCTCTGTTCCGCACTGCATGGAACCAACGGGACCGATGCCCGAGGCATGGTGATAGGCGACACATGACATGGGCCCCATGTGTTAACAGTAACACAGGCTTCCGGAGGTCTCCGTTTAGTTCGGCGATATAGATGTACATATTAAGCCAACTTTGAGTCTTCTTGTTTTTCTTTGGCAGTTGAGCAAGCTCCTTTTGCCACAAGTCAATGATCTCTAGTCCGTCTTGCGGTAGACGAACTAACTGTTGCATCCATGTCTCCATTTTCTGCCAAACGAGCCTTGCAAAGGTACATTGAAGGATGAGATGTGCTGCTGTCTCTTGTTGTTGATTGCAGAGTGCACAAATCGGATTGCAAGGCCATACCCGGGGATCAGTTTGTCAGCTGTTGGTATTTTGCACTACACCAAAAGCCACGCAAAGAATTTGTGCTTTCCTTCTGATTCTGTCTTCCAAATCATGTCGCCATTAAAATGGCAGTAGGATCTCAAGAATTGCACATTGTAAGCAGACTTTGATGTGTATACGCCATCATTTGTCCATCCCCAGATAATTTTGTCCGGCTCATTACGGAGCTGCACCTCTTACACGAGCTCATTTTAATTTCCCCAGAATCTGTCATTTCCTCAGCCCTAGAATCTGCCATTTCCTCAGCTGTTTGCATTCTCCACAGTCCTCTAGTCAAGTTTTGATTGCACAATTCTTTTTTCACTGTTTTGTTTTTACGCCATGCTAGCTTGAACAGCTCAGGAAGAGGTCCATCGAAGCCTGTCCCTGCAACCAAGAGGATTGCCAAAAGCTGGCTGTAGCTCCATCCCCTAGGATCACTACCGTGCTTACTCTGAAGAGCTGTCTGTCGATTGCATTAGCCGGGGCTTCAGTGTCGACCCAAGGTCAGCCAGGTGAGGTCCATTCATACCGGCCATGTTTGATTTACACCCTGAAAAATTTTCACAAAAAGACAAATGCATGCATGGAGTACTAAACGAAGTTTATTTGTGAATTTTTTTTACGGATGGGTGTAACTTTTCGAGACGAATCTAACGAGCCAAGTTCCACCATGATTGTCTACAGTGATGTTACCGTAACCGCCCCTAATCATACTCAAATCATGTGGTCAAAGATTTTATTAGCTACAGTACCATAATTGTGAAGATTATTTTATAATTAAACTTCATTTAATACCTCTAATTAGTTATCAAAGGGGCAAAAAGTTTTCATGAAATTTTTTTCACCCCTAACTAAACAAGGCCACCATAACCATCACAGGTGTAATGCCCTACCGAAAAGGTCCAAGTCCATTAGTCCAAGCGCCCCCACCCCCCTCCCCACCCACCCACACCCCACCCCCAAATAAAAAAAAACATTTTATATTTCTTGATTACCAGCATAAACTAAGGTCTTGTTTAGTTCCCTTCAAAATTTTTAAACTTTACAAGATTCCTCGTCACATCGAATTTTTCAACACATGCATGAAGTATTAAATATAGCTAAATAAAATAATTAATTACACATTTTATCTATAATTTGCGAGATGAATAATTTGAGACTAGTTAATCTATGGCGGGACAATAAATTTCAAATACAAATGAAAATGCTACGGTAGTTTATACTTTATACCAACACTTTATGCATACAAGGCATAGAATGGTACACACAGGCGGCCTATTGTTATCCAGTTGCTTTCAGCTCTTTTTTTGTTCACGAGGCACTCCAGTACACCGTCCATTGGACCCAGTTGAACAACTTTCATTATTGCTAGGTACACTCCATGATAAGTACTAACCTACTCCCTCTATCCCATTTTAACCGTTGCTCTGAAAGCATGCTGCCCTCACAGCCACACTTCCCGAGTGACGGTTAAAAAAGGATAGAGGGAGTACCTTGTTTCGTGTTCGTGTACGAGGGTACTCTGAACCGCAAGTACAACTTGAACAATGATATGCATTAAATATTTAGCTGTAGAGAAACTAATCATTTACATCGAAATCTATATAACATGAATTATCATTTCAGAATAAGGTGCATGTACATTTGAGCTACGAGCATTCTACAAAACTATGATTAACGAGAGAAAAATTATTATTAACCTTTGTGTTGCCTGAAACTATCATCCTATATTTAAATGAAAAGAATTTGTCGAGTCCCTGTCCTACTAGGCTCGAGCCTCTATCTTAGTAGGCTTAAGCATTTTAAACCCGACATGAATCAAGCCCACTAGGTTTTTAACCAAACTACATATATCGTAGAGTCGGATTTCTCAGAAAAATGCCAACTTTGAAAAAATTTCGAGCTAGTCCGATAATTTAATTTAATTTAACTATTTTTAACTAAAGATGAGTGGGAAGCAACCAATTTTTCACGTATTATTTCCTGGTAATGAATTGCTAATATTTTAATTAACACCAAACTCATATTAATGTGGCATTAATGAGACCAAACACATCATGATCTCGGACACTTGATGTTAATAGGAAATTAAGATGGCAATGCTGTCAGAAGTAAAGATAATAGCACCATGGGGTTTCCCATGACGTGGAAAAACTTCGTGGGTGTTTACATGCTAAATATTCTATAAAGAGTTAATATTTTTTATTTTTTCTATGCTAAAATAACCAATAACTTTATAGCAATTCTTAACTACGATTTATACAAATATAGTTCTGTAAAATGAATAGTACTCCCTCTAGCTATGATAGCATGGCAGTATGGCCTTATGACAGCAAAACTAAACTATCATAACATGAAATTAGGAAAACAAAACAAAACAAAGCTAAAGTCCTTTTTTTTAGAAAAGCTAAAGTCCTGTTTTTACAGTATGTTATCATGGCAGGAGGTAATACAAAATAAGTTTTTTTAGCAATGTAATACAAAATAAGTTGTGTTTATCCACTTAGCAGTTACTTACGCACTGCAAGGATGCGCCTAGCAATTTGCCTCTTCTGGGACCAGTGGACTAACTGGCCTGGATGGATTTATGAGGACGGCAGTTGATCTTTCCAGTAATTAACTAAGGTCTTGTTTGGCTCCAGGACTTTTTTTCAGAAGTCCCTATCACATCAAAATGAATCTTACTATTTTATAGTATTAAATAAAATCTGTTTATAAATATTTTTTGACAGCTGAGTGCTTTTTCGCGAGACGAATCTAATGAGCCTAATTAATTCATAATTTGCTACAGTGATGCTACAGTAACCATTCGCTAATCATAGATTAAGATACCTCATTAGATTCGTTTCGCAGTTTAGCCCCAGGGTTCTGCAGTTAGTTTTATAATTAATATTTATTTAATACTTCTAAATACTAAAAAGTCCCTAGGACTTTTTTGAAGTCCCTGTTTCTAAACACTCCCTAATTATAAGCATGATACTAGTTACCTACGGACAATTTTTTTTGTCTT
The DNA here is from genome assembly GCF_016808335.1 of Panicum virgatum. Lineage (NCBI taxonomy): Eukaryota > Viridiplantae > Streptophyta > Magnoliopsida > Poales > Poaceae > Panicum > Panicum virgatum. Next base: position 19,553,945 of record NC_053144.1, read on the forward strand.
GTTTAGTTTCTTTCAAAATTCCAAAATTTTACAAGATTCTCCATCACATCAAATCTTTTAACACATATATGAAGTATTAAATGTAGCTAAATAAAATAACTAATTATACAATTTGTTTATAATTTGTGAGACGATTTTTTTAGTATAGTTAACCTATAGCGGGACAATAATTATCAAATACAAACGAAAGTGCTATGATATTTTACATCCAAAATTTTATGCACAAGGATGGAGATGTGGATTGGGTAAAGAACAGTAGACGCGACAAGTCAGACAGCCTCAGGATATTTCTAGACCGATCAGCTGCGGCTGCTTTGAAAACAAGGTTTTGCCTTATCCTGTACGGCATGTGGTCCCGGCTTTGAAAATGTTTTTCCTCTTTTTCGGATCTGATCCTGCTTGTCCATCAATGCGACCAGATTCGTTTAGGGGTTTTTTTTTTGTCTAGGACACACCCCAAAACGTAGATTGGTGGGCAATCGCATTCCACTCTTCGATTTAAGCGGGTGCACACTGGGAAACTCGTTTTCCTGCCTGACAGGGCAGAGAGCATGGGAAATGGACCAAAGTGCTCTTGCGGGGGGGGGGGGGGGGGGGGGGGGGGGGGGGGGGCGCACATTAGTCCCTTGCTCCTCGCCGTCCCGAGGTAGATGGCCGCGAGGCGGCAGCGGCGGGGACGGCCAGCTACGGAAGCGTGAAGCGGTGGCAGCTGGCAGGGACGGCCCGCCATGGGAGCGTGAGGCGGCAGCGTGGACGGCCGGCCGTGGAAGTTCGAGGCGGCGGCGGCAGAAGACGGACGACGCGGGAGCTCGAGGTGGCAACAGGGAGACAGCTGACCACGGGACATGGCGGAGCTAGGGTATGCCCCTGTATTCCTTGGCATACTCAAGATTTGGGAGAAAATACTAATAAGTATACACAGATTTAAAGTATCTCTAAGAGTCTTTCTAAATTACACTCTCTAAATTATTGTTTGAATAGTCTTCTGCACAAAAATCGTATTCTATATGTTTTCACTCTCTAAAAGTTTTTCTATATCTTGTGTACACTCTAGAAAGTTATTTTCATTATCTATCTTTGACTAGCGAGAAACACGGAATGGAGGATGACTACATTTGGATAACCACTTAGAGAATCTGTTGGAGAATATTTTTTCCATCAAAATTTCTATTCCTAGCTACGAAGAAAGATATAGAGAGTCTTGCTCTGCGTGTCGCGTCCGCCCCTGATGGCCTGACCTCCGTATCCCGTCCATTTAGCGTTCAGTGAGACGGTGGCTCCCCGCTCTGGGGCTCCTCCCCCACTCCGGCAACCTGACAGCCTCGTGACCTCAGGTCCTTACCCCCATCAGCTATCACTCATGACTCATGTCCTATCCTCCTAACGCGAGTTGCGAAGGACGGAAGATGCCGACCACCGGCCGTTGCGGCACTGGGCACTGTCGGCCTTGCAGTGGCGCCCAAGATGCCAGCAAGCGGCACACCTTCTGCGACCGGTGGCCCTACTCGGACCACTATTTTATAATATTATTTAATTATTCATGTTTACAACTTATACTTGGATCACTATTGTGAATTTGTTATTATTATTATAACTTTTTGTCCATTATATTTCGTATTTGATTTTGAATTTTTTTTACATATGGCATACCCAGTCATGAATTTCTGGCTCCGCCACTGCCACGGGAGCTCCAGGTGGCGGCGGATGTGACGAGAAGGGCCGGCGGCTGCTGGCCTTGCCGCACCTGGGCAACGACACTTGCGAGCACTGCCGGAGCGGGATGGCAAGTTTGCGGTGGCGCCCGAGCAGCTCTGTGGGCTGAAGCAGGGTGACGCCGGTGCGCGGGGCGGCTGGCCGGAGCAAGGAGACGGGGGTGCGGTGCGACGTGCGGTGCGACGTGGGTAGAGAAGAGCAGCATGCGGCCGGGCAGCTGTGGGTAGGCTGTAGGCAGCAAGAGCGGCGGAGCACCAGAGCTGTGGCAGAGCAGTGCAGCAGCGGCGAAGAAGAAGATGCAGCAGCACCGAAACAACAATGTAACATGCATGTGACGTCTTAACCTTCCAGGCAGGGAGAAAGGATAAGAGGCCATGTTTGGTTACATGTCCCATCAAAATTTCACAAAAAGACGAATGCCCGCATGAAGTACTAAATGAAATTTATTTGCAAAACCTTTTCAGGTATGGGTGTAACTTTTCGAGACGAATCTAATGAGTCAAGTTTCATCATGATTGGCTACAGTAATGCTACAGTGACAGCGCTCAATTATCCCCTAATCGTGCGGTCGAAGGCCTCATTAGCTAGAGCAACTGCTACAGTACCATAATTGTGGAGGTAATTTTGTAATTAGACTTTATTTAATACCATTAATTAGTGGTCAAAGCATCATTTCTCTCTCATCAAAACATTTTCACGCCACAACCAAACATGGCCAGAAAGGGGAATGGATAAGGGGTATTTCATTATTTTCACCCGGTGTTATCTCTTATCCAAGCTGGAAAAGAGAATTTTAATGAAAATAGTGTGCTATACACAAAAACAAGTTCTTGCGGTATCTTGCAGCCTAAATAAGCGAGTTGGATGTGTTCCATACAAAACCATCCTTTGGTGGTGTGTCCTAGAAAAAAAAACCCATTCGTTTATCCTCTACTACCTTTTTGGAGATTTGAATTAAACCCATCCTCTTATTTTCACCCTGTTTCCCGTTTTTTTGATGCAGTTTCTTGGTCTCGAACTTAATTTATTTTTTTGACTCAGAACATGTATAGTAGTATTAGTACAATGTTTTTGCGTGGACCTTACCTTTTTTTTACGAAAAGAAGATAATTTGCACAGGGATCCTGCCAAGTTGTCACGTTAGGGACATGTATTTCCACACAAATTCCTTTCGACCTGTGCTCTTGCCAGTTGTCACCCTTGCAGAAACGGAGCTAGATTTCTAGAACCTGGGCCCCGTTTAGCGGTATTGATAGTTTACGGTCAACCGTACGGTCGATTTTCCGACTGTTGCTTTTTTCCATTTATAGAAATTTTTTTGTCGTTTTCGGATTAAAAAATTTTAAAAAAAATACAAGAAAAATTTTGGAGACCAAAAACATTTCAAGCAAAATAGCAGAGCAGAAAAAAATTTCAAGAAAAAAAATTTGAGAGCACAAAAATTTCAAGAATTTTTTTGTGTCATTAAAAAAAATATTCATCCAAAAAAAATCAAAAGGAATTCAAAAAAATTTGTTGAAAATTTTTTGCAAAAAAAAACTGGATCTGGCGCGGCCGGTGCTGGGGGCGAGCGCTGCGCCTCCAGCGCCGGGGCCGGGGGCGAGCGCCGGGGCCGGGGGCGAGCGCCGGCCCTGCCGCGCCTCCGGCCGCCGGACCCGCCGCGCCTCCCGCCTCCCGCCGCCGCCGCCGCGGAAGGAAAGGGAAAAAGGAAGGGGGGAGGGAAGTGAGCGCGCCGTCGTGCCAGGAGCCGCCTCCGCCAACTGCTGCCCGCCGTCGTCGCTCGGAGTGGGGAAGATGAAGAGGGGATCGGAAAGAGGGAGGGGCGGAGTCAGCGGGATTGGATCGGGAGGGGAGGGGATGTGTAACATCCTGAAAATTCACTAAACAAATCATGCGCTAAGTTGTTTTTCGTTGAGCTCGACCTCCCTTAAACCGTGAACCCTAATCCCCAGAACCTCCCCCGAACAACCCGACACCCGACTTCAATCCACGTCCCATCTCCTTCCCATCCAACGCGACGCGTCGTGACCGGCCGCCGCGAATCCCGCCCCCTCTTTTTCCCTCTCTCCTTTTCCCTCTTCCCCTCCGACCGCGTGCCCCACCTCCCGCGGCCCGCACGCCGCGCGTGGCCGACCGCGGCCGCGGTCGCCGCCGGCGCGCACCGCCCCTTCCCCCTCCTTTCTCCTTTCTCTCCCTCCCTTTTTCCCATTTCCTTTTTCTTTAATTCTTTTTCCTATTTTCTTTTTCCCCATTTTCTTTCTTTTCTATTTTCTTTTCCCTTCACCCTTTTTTTTCTTTTCTTCCCTCCCTTCCCTCCTTCCTCTCTTTCTTCCCCCGTCGCGCCACCCCTCACGCCCTTCCTCCCAGCCCCGGCCCGCCTGCCCTGCGCGCGCCTCACCTCCCTCCCGCACGCGCCGGCCACGCCCCGCAGCCGCCCGTGCGCCCGTGCCCCCGACCTGCCCTGCGTCCACGCCGCTCGGCCCGACCACGCGCGCGCACGCACGGCGCTCGGCCCGACCGCGCGCGTACGCGCTCTCTGCGCCCAGTGCCCCGAGCCGTGGCACGCGCCGCGCCACGCCACCGCCCGCTCAGCCGCGCGCGCCCCAGCCCGCGCACCGCCCCTGCTGCGACACCGCCGCGCCACCCGCCGCTACCAGGCTGCCGCTCCCGCACGCCGCGGCCTCGCCGCCCGCGCCACCCCGCTACGCCCTGCCTCGCTCAGCGCCGCTTGCGCGGACGCGCCGGGCCGCGGCAACGTGAGCTCCGCTGAGCCCACGTGCGCGCTGGGCCGCGCCGCGCGACGCCCGTCGCTGCGCCGCCCCAAGTCAAGACCACGACGCCCGCCGTCTTGCCCCGGTCCCGCTTGACTGCGCCCACGTGCCCGCACGCTTGCTCCGCCGCTGCCCGCTCCGCTCGGCGGCGTCCACGCGCACGCGTCTCGCCCCGCCCCTGTGCTCGGCCCCAGCCAACGTCGCTGCCGCTCAAGTCCCGTCGCCCTACACCGCCACGCCGCCCTCGGCGCGAGAGCCGCCCCACGACGGCCGCTAGCGGCCGGGACGCCATTAATGGCCGCCCGCGGGCCTCGCTGAGCCGGCCACCCACCTCCACCGCGCCACCGCCTTAGCTCGGCTATAAAAGAGCCCCCCTGAGCCCCGGCCATCCCCGCGACCACCTCCGCCGCCTCCAGCCACTCCTCCCCAGTGCTAGCGCCGCCGCCCCGCTTCAGTTGCGCCGCCGCCGCCGCCGGCCCACGTCGCCCCACCCCTGAGCACCGCCCCAGCCTGAGGTGAGCCGGGGAATCAAACCCCACGTGCCCCCGGCCCCTTTTCCCCTCACCCCCGGCCGCCGCCGTGGTCCAGGGCGGCCAAATCGGCCGCCGCCGGCGCACGGGGACGCCTCCCCTGTTTCCCAGCGTGGGAGGGAGGAAGGGGATGGCGATTATGCCAAAAACCCCTCCCCTTTTCCTTTATTTCTTAAAGAAACATTCCACTCTTTTGCCTTTTTGCAGAAACACCCCCACCTTTAGTGTATTTGCAAATAAACCCTCTTCCAGTATAACTTAACCTCAAATATACCCCTGACCTCTCCAGAATAACCCAAAAGCTTCCAAAAATTACAAACAGACCCCTGCCTACTTAAGATTATTTGCAACCAGGCCCCTGGCCCCTTAACTAACCCACGAACCCTTATAAAACCTATTATTTCATGCGCCTAAACAACTCCGATTGACCCCAAACTTTACCATGTCACTTCTATTATAGTTTCGGGCCGCGCTATTACCAAACCACTCAAAGATGTCACTTCTATCTCCATATTTTATGTGATTCCGATTCGAGCTCAACGATAGATCTTGTATTGATTGGATGTTTGTTGTGTGTGCTGTAGACCGCGGTGTGAACGAAGGAGAGCCCGCTAACGAGCAGTACTGCGAGCAAGAGAGCGAGGACCAGTTCCGCGACCCCGAGCCCGAAGGACAGGACTTCCCCGAAGGCTTCGAAGACGGCAAGTTCAATCCCATCCTTTGATGCATGTTTTTGTCCTAGTTTTTATGAACACAACCCAATGGCCTGTTTTATACTGTTGCATATGTTTTACCTGCATGAAAACACGGTTGGATAGCCACCCCTTGAGTTGTGACGACTATTCCTTGACCACCTAGATTAATGTCTGATTTTGTTTGGACGTTAATCAATATTAGAAGACTTAGGACTTTGCTCATACATAATTTATTTGATAAAGAAAATGTGTGCGTGTGGGAAGGGATAAAATGTGGATTTTTCGAAAGATGAGTATGGACGGGATGGACGGCATTTCTGTGTGATTTGCCGATTGGTGTGCTTATGCCTGTGTGGCAGGGCAAAGAAGGGAGACATCCATCTTGTCGCGTCTAAGGACCGAGTTGGTGTGTCATCTCACCTAACTCCACTATCGTGCAAGCCACTCGACCGTTGAATGGGCAACGGCGTAGCATAAATCCCACTAGTTGGTGTGGTAGCCATCAGGAGAGCTGAGAGCAACGGGTAACTAAGGAAAAGGGATAAGCCCCGAGTGACTTATGCCCGGTTATACCTAAGTGAACGGTCAATGACCCCTTGGTGCATCCCGTGATGGCTAGTCAGGCTTAGCTATGGTGGGTAATGGCTATGTTGGGATCTACACCGACACGACGGTGTTCGAGTTGTGGTATCCTACTTGTGGGTAAAGTTGCACACCTCTGCAGAGTTAAGAATCTATTCGAATAGTCCGTGCCCACGGTATTGGGCGAGTTATGGTGTGGTCACATAACTAGTGTTTCCTTGGGATGGGCTGGTGTGAGTTGTTTTGGAATTGGTTCCGGCAGTTGTGCCGTGTGCTACGACGGACGGGGAGTCCGGTAGCAGTTTTAAAACCTGAACTCTGTGTTACTGCAAAAACTGATTTCTAAAAGGTTTTTCGTAAAATAAACCCCTGCATAGAATGACGTTTTTCTGCAAATTAAACCGTAACCTTATCCTTGATTTACCTATGCATATTATTCTGTTATAACCCCCTCCGTGGGTGTGGTTGGACTTGCTGAGTACGTTTGTACTCACCCCACTCTAACTTTTTACAGAGGAAGACCCAGACTTCGTGCCAGACGACGCCGAGTAGGGTGACCGTTCTACACCCAACCTTGCCTGTGGTACCGGCCCTGTCGAGATGCCTCCGCGGTCGCAGTACTCTGAGCCCGTAGTAGACCCTATGTGGTTTGCAGTCTGGTGTTATGTTGTAGCTTGGTTAATAATTATCATCATCTGTATCGAGTGTCCGCCAAGGTTTGTAAGGTTTTGAACCATCTGATGTAATAAATGTGGCATCAGCCTCCTAGGACTGATGTTTTGTATCACATTTAAGTCTTCTCTTATGAGGGGACGCTGCAGGTGGTATCAGAGCCGTAGGTTGGCCGTAGGACGTGACCCTAGGAGCGAAACCCGTTTTTAGACCCTTTACCTTAGGACTTTTCTATCCTTAATCCTTTCCTCACACAAACACTTACCTTTGGTTCTTGCCCTGTTCCAGATGGCTGACAATGGATGGATTGGCGGAATCTGTTTCGCAGAGCCCGGCCTTCCCAAGTTGTTGATACTCAGCCTGGAACGCATCGGAGTTGTGGATCCACCAGAGTTTCTCTATCGGGAGTACGACTCCAAGGGTACTCTTCGGTGTGACTTGATGATCTTCATAGCAAGAAGCATCCGCTACCCTGATGTGGACCCTTGGTTCATCTCCACCACTGGATTCCGTTTCCCGGATACCTATCGGAAAGCCGCCCGTAAAGCCCTGCGACGGCTCCGAGTGATCTACAAGCATCACCTTCAGCGGACTCCTATGGGATTTTTCCCGCCGACTGAAGGAAGAGGACGCACATGGATTGCCAGGATGAGAGGACTTGGAAGAGAAGAAGAAGACCTAGAAGACACGGTCTCTCATCTATCCATCTATCTCACCGGCCTGGATGAGCTCTATCGCGAGCAAGCAGCACAACTGAAACAGCAGGTCCACAGAGCAGAAAAAGCAACCCAGGAGATGGAGGAACAACGGTCGAGGACTTTCCACGCCGAGTATTCCCTGGCTGCTCTCCAAGTCCAAATGGATGAAAAAGAGGCAGAATTGGAGGAGCAGCGGACAAGGGCCGCACGTGCCGAGAACTCGCTGGCCGCTCTCCAAGCTCAGTTGCGGAGGTACGAAGCTCGCTGGGGAATAGGTGGATGGATAGAGGAAGACGAAGAAGAGGAAGAACCCATGGAAACCCATTGGGACGTTGGCACTCAGACTGAAGAAGAAGAACCCGAAGAAACCCACTGGGATAAAGGAACTCAGACCGAGGATGATGTGATGGATCAGCACCTTCCACTGAAGAAGCGCTCCTTTAGAATTGAGGAAGAATCCCCATGATAGGAGTAGTCTCTAAGCTAGAACCTTTGCTCTAATGATCATGTACCCATGAAGTTGTACCCCATCGTGATGCCATAAATAAAAACCATCTACCCCTTTTGTGTACCGCAAATATTCGCGCAAGATATTCACTCTATCTTTATTTTCAGATGGCTGAGGAAGGATGGACCCAGGGCGACTGTCAAGCTGCACCTGGCTTCCCCAGCCTGTTGGTCAACGCCCTGGAAAGCCTTGGCGTGACGGAACGCCCAAGGTACTACAGCAGAGAGTACGAGCATCATGGCACTCTCCGCTGCAGGGTGATCATTGTCATCGCCAGAAGTGAACGCCACCCCAACATCCAGTCGTGGCGAGTGACCGCTACGGGATTCAGGCACCAAGACACCTATCCCTTGGCTGTCAGAAAGGCACTCCGGTACCTATGCCGGATTTTCGAAGAACACCTAGCACCCACGCCAATGAGGTTCTTTCCGCCGGCCATCAGGACCCCTGTTTGGGAAGCCCGCATGAGAAGCCTGGAACGGCGCCGCCATGAAGTAGACCCTTTGTACCAAGTGGCTAACTATCTGGCCGCTTTGGACCAACTCTTCGATGAGCAGGCCCACCTGCTGAGGGAGCAGACCAATCGTGCCGAGCAAGCTGAACTCGCGGTGAGGCTCCAACAGGTCCGAGCAGCCCAAGCCGAGGCAAGAGCCGCAGCCGCGATCAGCAGTGAAGCAGTGGTACAGGAGAGCCTCAGACAGGCCCGAGACCGGCGCATGCAAGAATGGACCAGGAGTGGGACCCCAGTTCCGGCCATCGGAGAAGACCATGTTCTACTTGGGACACCCGTCATAGGATGGGGAACGCTCTTTGGAAGCCCTCGAGCTCCACCCGAGAACCCCGAAGGGTCTACTGCTGTCAGAGAAGGAGAAGTTGCTGCTCAGCCCCAAGAGAACGGGAACCCGGAGGACGACGAGCCGTTTGTTTCCCCGGAAGCTCGTACCACCCCAGAAGAAGACTCGCCCCGCGAGTAGAGTGTCCAACCTTACCCTGTTGTTGTACCCTTCTAGCTCTTTCGGTTTAAGTTGTACCCTTAGTTCGAACCTGTACCCGGACGTGTAGTACGCGTTCTAATCATGTTCCCGTACCTCGCTTTAGTAACAGTTGCTTGTTTGCCTTGTTGTGTGCTTGTTGTGTGTGTGCCTTTCGGCAGAAGGTTAACTCTGCCTTTTTCAAAAGTACGAACTAAATAACTTAAACATCACCTAATCCCAATCTCACAAAAACCCTACCAAATCTGCAGATGGTTTCCCGAAGCGTCACGAGGGCCTCCCGTGTCAGGGACCCTGCCGCCGCTGATGCAGGAGTACGCCTTAACGGGCAAAACCATCCTCAGGAAGAACAAGAAGTGAGTCAGGGCAGAGGAGAAAATCAGGATGCACAGCTACCACCACCACCACCCTTCGTGGACCTGGCACAAGTGATCCATAACCAGACTCTCATACTGGAGACACTGGCCAATGCTCTAATGAACAGGCAGCCACGAGAGCAGACCTTCAACGACAAGCTTACAGCTTTTCTGAGGGCTAAGCCACCTACTTTTGCCGGATCCAGCAACCCCTTGGATGCAGATGATTGGCTCCGCGTAATCCAGAGGAAGCTCGAGCCGTTTGGGTGCCAGGATCGAGATAAAGTCCTCCTGGCAGCACATCAACTCACCGGGACTGCCTTAGCCTGGTGGGAAAATTACTGCGCTGCTGCCAGAGATGCCTCCGCCATCACCTGGAATGAATTCGTGAGAGAGTTCCGCCGCTATCACATCCCCTCAGCTACCATGAAGCGCAAGGCAGATGAATTCCGCGCACTTCAGCAGGGGAATATGACGGTAGAGGAGTATACACACCAGTTTATGGAATTGGCTCGCTATGCACCAGAAGAGGTGAACGACGATGAGAAGAAGCAGGATATGTTCAAGAAGGGACTAAATCCAGAACTCAGGACCCTGCTCACCCCTCAGATCTATCCTGACTTCAACACCTTGATGAACAAGGCAATCCTCACTGAGAAGGCCAAGAGTGATGAAAGAAAGAATAACAAGCGCAAGTTCCTGGAGAGTAAGGCCCGCCAGCAGGATCGTTCCCAGAAGGCCAGAAGTTTCAGCTACAATGCACCAAGGACCCAAGCCCCAATGCAGTACAAAACCCAGTCCCAAGCAACAGGACCACGGGCCCCTAACACACAGCTCAGAAGCCAGAACACCATGAGGGCCCCACAGAGTAATGCGAGCCAAGTCACCAACAACAACAGCAATGTGAGGGCCTGTTTCAACTGCCGTGAGACGGGTCACTTCATTGCCGACTGCCCCTATGCCAAGAACAAGCCAGCCACTTCAGCTTTCTCCAACACAGTGAACGGACCCAAGCCAGTGCTGACCGGAGCCAACCGAGTGCCCCTCCGTGGCAACACCAACAACAACAGCAACCAGCAGAGGCAACCCCAGCAGACTTTTGGACGAGCCCGCGTCAACCACATCGACGCGCAGGAAGCTCAAGGAGCTCAGGGCGTAGTACTCGGTGAGTACCTAGTCAGCTCAACTCTTGCAACAGTACTGTTCGATTCTGGAGCATCACACTCATTTATATCCTCGAGTTTTGTGGAGAAACATAAAATACCTACAGTACTACTAAAAACGCCCCTATTAACCCGGACGCCCGGAGGAGACATCAGGTGTCAACTGGGTTGTCTACGGGTAAGGATTAATTTAAGTGGGGTAGAGTTTCTAGCAGATCTAGTAGTACTTAAGTCAGAAGTGATAGATGTGATCCTCGGAATGGATTGGCTGAGCAAACACAATGGCCTCATAGGTTGTACGGACAAGGTAGTCCACCTAACAAACCCAGAGGGAGTCCGAGTGACCTGTCACACCCGGGAAAGTGGAGCAAACCCGATGGTGTTTAGCATGGAAGCCAAGTCCTTGGAAGAAGTTCCAGTAGTGAGTGAGTACCCCGATGTCTTTCCTGAAGAACTTCCCGGTATGCCACCAGATAGGGACATAGAATTTGTCATTGATCTTGTTCCTGGAACCGCCCCCATAGCCAAGAGACCTTATAGGATGGCAGCCTCCGAGTTGGCAGAGTTAAAGAAACAACTAGAGGAGTTACAACGGATTGGCTTCATCAGGCCAAGTTCGTCGCCTTGGGGAGCCCCGGTTCTGTTTGTCAAAAAGAAGGATGGAAGTATGAGGTTGTGCGTTGATTACCGGGCACTGAACGAAGTTACTATCAAGAACAAGTATCCTCTCCCCAGGATCGATGACCTTTTCGACCAGTTAAAAGGAGCCAAATACTTTTCCAAGATTGACCTGAGGTCCGGTTATTTTCAGCTCAAGATCAGGGAGAGGGACATCCCGAAAACAGCTTTTGTCACCCGGTATGGTCAGTTTGAGTTTACGGTGATGTCTTTTGGACTGACAAATGCACCTGCCTATTTCATGAACCTCATGAACAAAGTGTTTATGGACGAGTTAGATAAGTTTGTCGTAGTCTTCATTGACGACATACTTATTTACTCGAAGAGTATTCAGGAGCACGAGCAACACCTGAGGGTAGTTCTGGAAAAATTGAGAGTGCATAGGCTATACGCCAAATTTAGCAAGTGTGAGTTCTGGCTTGAGAAAGTAGCTTTCCTTGGTCACATTCTGACCGCAGAAGGAGTAGCAGTGGATCCCGAGAAGGTCGAAGCAGTCTCCAACTGGCAGCAACCAACCAATGTCAGTGAGATCAGGAGTTTTCTCGGATTAGCTGGGTATTATCGGAGATTCATTGAGGGATTTTCTAAGATAGCCCGGCCCATGACAGAGCTGCTCAAGAAAGAAAAGAAGTTCATCTGGACGGAGTCGTGTGAAAGAAGTTTCCAGGAATTGAAGCGAAAGTTGACGACAGCCCCAGTGCTAACCCTGCCGGATATTCATCGGGATTTTGTCATCTATTGTGATGCGTCCCGACAAGGATTGGGTTGTGTGCTGATGCAAGATGGGAAAGTCGTTGCATATGCTTCCCGTCAGCTCAGGACCCATGAGCAAAACTACCCAACTCATGATTTGGAACTTGCAGCCGTAGTGCACGCACTTAAGATTTGGAGGCATTATTTAATTGGAAATAAGTGCGAAATCTTTACCGATCATAAAAGTCTGAAGTATATCTTCACCCAGCCAGACTTGAACTTGAGGCAAAGAAGATGGCTAGAATTAGTCAAAGATTATAACTTGGAAATTCACTATCACCCTGGTAAAGCCAATGTGGTAGCCAATGCCTTGAGTCGGAAACCCTATGGGCCCAAGAATGACCATTTACAAGAGGAAATGGCGCGATTAAACGTGCACATTGTACCTCGAGGCTCCAGCCAAGTGCTGAACGTTCAATCCACTCTAGAAGAACGAATCAGGAAAACCCAGAGAGCGGACAAGGGACTGATGGAAATCCGGAAGCAAACCGGAGAAAATAAGGCACCAGACTTTAGAGTGGATAATAGGGGAACATTGTGGTACAAAGATAGAATTTGTGTGCCCCAGAAGGGAGATTTCAGGCAAATAATCATGGATGAAGCCCACAACTCAGCCTACTCTATTCACCCAGGATCCACCAAGATGTATATGGACTTAAAACAGAAATATTGGTGGAATGGGATGAAGGCAGATATTGCACGATTTGTCGCCCATTGCGATACTTGCCAGAGAATCAAAGCTGAACACCAGAAGCCGGCAGGATTGTTGTAGCCCCTACCCATTCCGGTTTGGAAATGGGATGAAATAGGGATGGATTTTGTGGTAGGACTGCCCAGAACCCAGAAAGGACACGATTCCATATGGGTAATAGTGGACCGACTCACTAAAGCGGCTCACTTCATACCCGTACGTACCAACTACGGCGGAGAGAAGCTAGCCAAGCTTTACGTGGAAAATATAGTGAAGTTGCATGGTGTGCCCAGTCGAATTGTTTCAGATAGAGGGACCCAGTTCACCTCTAGATTTTGGAAAAGCTTGCATAAAGCTATGGGCACCAAGCTAGACTTTAGTTCCGCTTATCACCCGCAGACAGATGGTCAGACAGAAAGGGTGAATCAGATTATGGAAGATATGTTGAGGGCATGTGTTCTCACCTACGGCAAAGATTGGGAACAGAGTTTACCCTATGCCGAGTTCTCATACAACAACGGGTATCAAGCAAGCTTGGGCATGTCACCGTTCGAGGCTCTCTACGGAAGGAAATGCAGGACCCCTCTGATGTGGTCAGAAGTTGGAGAACGTGCTTTAGTCGGGCCCGCCCTCATAAAGGAAGCAGAAGAAAGAGTAGCCGAGATCAGAGAGAAGCTGAAAGCAGCCCAGTCCCGACAGAAGAGTTACGCTGACAAGAAAAGGCGGGAAATAAGTTTCAGTCCAGGGGATTTTGTGTATCTCAAGGTATCACCCATTCGAGGAACCCGAAGATTTCAGGTACAGGGAAAATTAGCCCCTCGGTACATTGGACCGTACCGAGTTCTGAAGAAAGTTGGAGCAGTAGCATACCGTTTGGAACTGCCAGAAGAAATGTCAGATATACATCCAGTGTTCCACGTCTCACAGCTAAGAAGATGTTTGAGAGTACCCGAGACAGAGCACGTGCCAGTAGAAACGATAGATCTACAGCCAGACCTACGATATCAAGAAGTACCGGTCAAGATTCTCGACACGGTCACCAGAAGGACCAGAAGCTCTGAAGTACGGATATGCAGAGTCCAGTGGAGCAGACACGGAGTAGAAGAAGCGACGTGGGAACGAGAAGACGCTCCGAAGAAAGAGTTTCCCCACTTGTTTAGGAACCAGCCGAATCTCGAGGACGAGATTCATTTTAAGTGGGGTAGGTTTGTAACATCCTGAAAATTCACTAAACAAATCATGCGCTAAGTTGTTTTTCGTTGAGCTCGACCTCCCTTAAACCCTGAACCCTAATCCCCAGAACCTCCCCCGAACAACCCGACACCCGACTTCAATCCACGTCCCATCTCCTTCCCATCCAACGCGACGCGTCGTGACCGGCCGCCGCGAATCCCGCCCCCTCTTTTTCCCTCTCTCCTTTTCCCTCTTCCCCTCCGACCGCGTGCCCCACCTCCCGCGGCCCGCACGCCGCGCGTGGCCGACCGCGGCCGCGGTCGCCGCCGGCGCGCACCGCCCCTTCCCCCTCCTTTCTCCTTTCTCTCCCTCCCTTTTTCCCATTTCCTTTTTCTTTAATTCTTTTTCCTATTTTCTTTTTCCCCATTTTCTTTCTTTTCTATTTTCTTTTCCCTTCACCCTTTTTTTCTTTTCTTCCCTCCCTTCCCTCCTTCCTCTCTTTCTTCCCCGTCGCGCCACCCCTCACGCCCTTCCTCCCAGCCCCGGCCCGCCTGCCCTGCGCGCGCCTCACCTCCCTCCCGCACGCGCCGGCCACGCCCCGCAGCCGCCCGTGCGCCCGTGCCCCCGACCTGCCCTGCGTCCACGCCGCTCGGCCCGACCGCGCGCGTGCACGCACGGCGCTCGGCCCGACCGCGCGCGTACGCGCTCTCTGCGCCCAGTGCCCCGAGCCGTGGCACGCGCCGCGCCACGCCACCGCCCGCTCAGCCGCGCGCGCCCCAGCCCGCGCACCGCCCCTGCTGCGACACCGCCGCGCCACCCGCCGCTACCAGGCTGCCGCTCCCGCACGCCGCGGCCTCGCCGCCCGCGCCACCCCGCTACGCCCTGCCTCGCTCAGCGCCGCTTGCGCGGACGCGCCGGGCCGCGGCAACGTGAGCTCCGCTGAGCCCACGTGCGCGCTGGGCCGCGCCGCGCGACGCCCGTCGCTGCGCCGCCCCAAGTCAAGACCACGACGCCCGCCGTCTTGCCCCGGTCCCGCTTGACTGCGCCCACGTGCCCGCACGCTTGCTCCGCCGCTGCCCGCTCCGCTCGGCGGCGTCCACGCGCACGCGTCTCGCCCCGCCCCTGTGCTCGGCCCCAGCCAACATCGCTGCCGCTCAAGTCCCGTCGCCCTACACCGCCACGCCGCCCTCGGCGCGAGAGCCGCCCCACGACGGCCGCTAGCGGCCGGGACGCCATTAATGGCCGCCCGCGGGCCTCGCTGAGCCGGCCACCCACCTCCACCGCGCCACCGCCTTAGCTCGGCTATAAAAGAGCCCCCCTGAGCCCCGGCCATCCCCGCGACCACCTCCGCCGCCTCCAGCCACTCCTCCCCAGTGCTAGCGCCGCCGCCCCGCTTCAGTTGCGCCGCCGCCGCCGCCGGCCCACGTCGCCCCACCCCTGAGCACCGCCCCAGCCTGAGGTGAGCCGGGGAATCAAACCCCACGTGCCCCCGGACCCTTTTCCCCTCACCCCCGGCCGCCGCCGTGGTCCAGGGCGGCCAAATCGGCCGCCGCCGGCGCACGGGGACGCCTCCCCTGTTTCCCAGCGTGGGAGGGAGGAAGGGGATGGCGATTATGCCAAAAACCCCTCCCCTTTTCCTTTATTTCTTAAAGAAACATTCCACTCTTTTGCCTTTTTGCAGAAACACCCCCACCTTTAGTGTATTTGCAAATAAACCCTCTTCCAGTATAACTTAACCTCAAATATACCCCTGACCTCTCCAGAATAACCCAAAAGCTTCCAAAAATTACAAACAGACCCCTGCCTACTTAAGATTATTTGCAACCAGGCCCCTGGCCCCTTAACTAACCCACGAACCCTTATAAAACCTATTATTTCATGCGCCTAAACAACTCCGATTGACCCCAAACTTTACCATGTCACTTCTATTATAGTTTCGGGCCGCGCTATTACCAAACCACTCAAAGATGTCACTTCTATCTCCATATTTTATGTGATTCCGATTCGAGCTCAACGATAGATCTTGTATTGATTGGATGTTTGTTGTGTGTGCTGTAGACCGCGGTGTGAACGAAGGAGAGCCCGCTAACGAGCAGTACTGCGAGCAAGAGAGCGAGGACCAGTTCCGCGACCCCGAGCCCGAAGGACAGGACTTCCCCGAAGGCTTCGAAGACGGCAAGTTCAATCCCATCCTTTGATGCATGTTTTTGTCCTAGTTTTTATGAACACAACCCAATGGCCTGTTTTATACTGTTGCATATGTTTTACCTGCATGAAAACACGGTTGGATAGCCACCCCTTGAGTTGTGACGACTATTCCTTGACCACCTAGATTAATGTCTGATTTTGTTTGGACGTTAATCAATATTAGAAGACTTAGGACTTTGCTCATACATAATTTATTTGATAAAGAAAATGTGTGCGTGTGGGAAGGGATAAAATGTGGATTTTTCGAAAGATGAGTATGGACGGGATGGACGGTATTTCTGTGTGATTTGCCGATTGGTGTGCTTATGCCTGTGTGGCAGGGCAAAGAAGGGAGACATCCATCTTGTCGCGTCTAAGGACCGAGTTGGTGTGTCATCTCACCTAACTCCACTATCGTGCAAGCCACTCGACCGTTGAATGGGCAACGGCGTAGCATAAATCCCACTAGTTGGTGTGGTAGCCATCAGGAGAGCTGAGAGCAACGGGTAACTAAGGAAAAGGGATAAGCCCCGAGTGACTTATGCCCGGTTATACCTAAGTGAACGGTCAATGACCCCTTGGTGCATCCCGTGATGGCTAGTCAGGCTTAGCTATGGTGGGTAATGGCTATGTTGGGATCTACACCGACACGACGGTGTTCGAGTTGTGGTATCCTACTTGTGGGTAAAGTTGCACACCTCTGCAGAGTTAAGAATCTATTCGAATAGTCCGTGCCCACGGTATTGGGCGAGTTATGGTGTGGTCACATAACTAGTGTTTCCTTGGGATGGGCTGGTGTGAGTTGTTTTGGAATTGGTTCCGGCAGTTGTGCCGTGTGCTACGACGGACGGGGAGTCCGGTAGCAGTTTTAAAACCTGAACTCTGTGTTACTGCAAAAACTGATTTCTAAAAGGTTTTTCGTAAAATAAACCCCTGCATAGAATGACGTTTTTCTGCAAATTAAACCGTAACCTTATCCTTGATTTACCTATGCATATTATTCTGTTATAACCCCCTCCGTGGGTGTGGTTGGACTTGCTGAGTACGTTTGTACTCACCCCACTCTAACTTTTTACAGAGGAAGACCCAGACTTCGTGCCAGACGACGCCGAGTAGGGTGACCGTTCTACACCCAACCTTGCCTGTGGTACCGGCCCTGTCGAGATGCCTCCGCGGTCGCAGTACTCTGAGCCCGTAGTAGACCCTATGTGGTTTGCAGTCTGGTGTTATGTTGTAGCTTGGTTAATAATTATCATCATCTGTATCGAGTGTCCGCCAAGGTTTGTAAGGTTTTGAACCATCTGATGTAATAAATGTGGCATCAGCCTCCTGGGACTGATGTTTTGTATCACATTTAAGTCTTCTCTTATGAGGGGACGCTGCAGGATGGGGAAAGGAGCAGGTGGGAGTGCGGGAGGGGAGGGGTGCGGGGGGATCCAGAAGGGTGGAGTAGGTGGAGTCGACTGTGACTTTTGCAACTTACGGTCAACCGTAATTTCAGCATTCCGCCCGTTTAGTTCCCAAAAATTTTGCTACGGTATGTGTCACATCGAATGTTTGAACACATGCATGGAACATTAAATGTAGTTGGAAAAAATAACTAATTACACACTCTAACTGATTAGCACGAGATGAATTTTTTAAACCTAATTAGTTCATGATTAAATATTATTTGTCAAATAACAACAAAATATGCTACGGATCAAAAACAACTTTTTCACCAAAACACCTTGCTCGGAGAAAAGGTCACGCCTTTTCTTTCAGTTCAGCTGTTCCTGGCTAGGGCTGGACTCGAGCCGAGCCGAGACTTTTTTCGAGCTTTCTTCGAAATCAATATATACGTATTTATTATAGTCTCCCGCGTTGTTTGATATGCAACTTCAAATCGAGCGAGCCGAGCCGAGCCGAGCCGGCCAAAATTGACTTTTGTTCCAAATCAACTAATCTTTATTTTAAAAAAAGAACGAACGTAATCGGAGCAATTTTGAAAAAAGACACCGAGCCAGTTAACGAGCTTTTTTTCCAGCCCTATTCCTGGCCGCGCCAGCTGACCTCGTACTAGTTGTGTCAGCCTTTTTCAATCGCGACTGGTCCATGGGTGATGCGTCGACGTGACGCGATCGACCGAACGCCGCTGGTGTGGCCGGCCGTCGCGGCGCCGGTGCGGCCACTCCGTCCGAGCGCGGCCCGGAAGGCCGAGGCTGCCATCGTGGGATTTGCTGCATGTTCGACGAACGCCGCGGCGAGACACCCAGCGGCGCGACCCGCGCATGCATTCGCCTCACCGGCGTGCCGTCACCGCCGACGACCTTGGCTAGCCTCGCCGGCAAGCATGCCGCGCCCGCCTCCGTTCACCTGCTGCGCTGCCAGAGGTTCTCTCCTTAGTCCTTATTACTGGTCTCCACTGACGCCGTAGGCTGCTGGGGGATGAAGGCACGCTCGCGGGCACGACGCGGATCGAGACGCCATTTATTCCGACTCCGCGGCGTATGCGCATATGGCTGCGTCGTCGGCCCGCACGAATTGAAGAATTGATTAGTTCCGAAACTCCTTTTGTTTTAGATACTCCAATGAAATGCTCTGGAACTCTAGCATGCAGCATGCACATCTGTCGTCAGGGTCTCGTATTCTTACAACTGGCACGACCGCGTGATCATCTTCAGAAATACGAGTAAGATAAGGCAGGGCCTAATCACTGGCGGGCACCCACTTCACTTATGCTTTCCCATTCAGACAAGGGGGCATTGGTATATATAACCCAGTCTTTATGGTCATCATCCCGAGTTCAGTTAGTAAATACTCATGTATCAAACATCTGCTAGAATTGTCTTTGGACCAACCTTTCAATTCAGGTATCAAACATGAACAACTACTCACATTTGTAGTATTATTTAGATTTTGTCGGTTTCATCTTTTTCCCCCTGATTGGTCAAACATCTGCTAGAATTGTCCTTGGACCAACCTCTGCTCATCAGCTTCATTGATGAATAGGCACAGTGCATGCTCTCAGTGTAATAATGTTTGCTATATACTGTTTTGTAGTGGAAATGATCTTACTTTCTCACGATATACGTGGTTCACCATTATTTTGCTATTATATATATATATAGCACCCACGGTTGATGAATAGGCAGAGAGAGAGAGGGCTGGTCTATTTAGCATCCAGGTTGTTGAATATTATTTAGCACCCACGGCGGAGTTCCACCAGCACTCCGGCGAGGGGAAAATTACGCCCCCATAGTGAGAGGTAGTAAATTCCTTGGTTTCTGTCTTTTTAATGCATAATTTGCCATGAAGACCCTAGTTTGTCGTGGTTATTGGCTGTATTAATGCAGTGTGACTTTCTTGCACATCAATAAAGCATTGAATGACCAGTAAAGAGGGCACCATGCGGGGCGTTCAACTACGATCAAAATCAGCAATTTCAGAGATGCACGGAAATGGGTGGTGTGGAGTATAAAGTGGCATGTGTAGAAGTAAAAATTAATGGTTCGTTGGTTTTAATAATGGCATGCACGGAAATGCTCCGATGACATCTTGTGACCGTAATTCATCAACAAATACATCCCAAAACCATAAAAATGAGTTTCAGTGAGTAATATTGAGCATGTGCTTTCTTATTTTGGTCGGAGCTCTGATAACCCCGCTAGGAAAAAATTTTACTCCACTTTCCTCTCGTGTAGTAAAAATTGTGCATCCTAGATATGATTTTGGTGTAATACTCATTTTAATGTCAGGTTGTTATTACCATCAATTACGCTAGGACCTCACCATTGATTGTGTTTGTCCAAAGATTGACTATCAATTAAATCGTACATGCATGAACCTTTTCTTTTCATGCGGTGTGTGCAGCTTCCATGGAGGTTCATTGCCGTTCATTAACGTTTTGAGCACGAGAGGGATTTAAGGAGCCTCGTATGGTAATTAGTCATGGCAATGAGTAAATCTGTAAAAGTTAGTACTTTTCTATTGCTTGAGAAGTATTTTCCTCAACTTTGGGAAGTACACAGTGAATTTTGTACTTTTTATGATTTAGAGTAGTATTTTTTGGTATTTAGAAACGTGCATATATTTTGTACTTCTTTTTTTGTGGGAGATAAAAAACGGTGTGTCAGGTATAAAAAAGAAATGTTTTCATTAAAAGTCAAATAGCACTCCCCTATCCATCTTGGAAGTATCTGACGCTGCGGCGACAGTAATAATGGTTTCCATGCCGCATAACTTAAGCACGTTTGAGTAAATGTACACAAGTTCTGGGAAGGTCATCTTTTCAAAAGATTGCAAAAGATGTTGTACATTGCAAAAGATGCATGGAGTAATTATTCATACAAAACTAGTTAGACATGGAGTAATTAATCTGACTCAATTTTATTATGTTAAGTGAATGGACTATATAGTCAAAAGAGAGGAGTAATTACTCTTCGGAATAAGAGATAGTTTGTAAGCAAAGGAGTAATTTTCTATGTGAAACAAAAAGTAATTTCAAATGTACTGACAAGTAATATTTATACAATCAACAAATAATTACTCCTAGATATCTCCACATACATATATGAATAAAATTTAACTGCACTCATTCCAGGAACAAAATAAAGCAAATAAATATTCATGCATGCATCTATCCCTGCATCTTTCTAGCTTGAAGCTTCTGGAACAGAAGGTATGCAAGCTTATTTGCATCCTTCTAGCTTGAAGCTTCTTGAATAGAAGGTATGCAAGGTTATCTGCACCATATAAGAAACACAAGGTTAGGCTGCTATATAAATACTTTGACCAACAAAAAATATTAGCAATGAACACACTAATGAAGTTGTAAATTACTCCTACGCAAATTGAAAATTACTTGTCTTGCGATTTCCAAATTAGTGTCAATTGACTCCCATAAGCAATTGGAGATTAGTGCACCATCATCGCCTGCTTGCATCATTGACGGCCTCTTAGAGAGGTTGTAGTAAATTAGTAATTTAGGAGAAATAATCAAATAAATCAATAGAGAAGCAGCAAACACATATAATGAGGTTGGAATCCTGCATATCTAAATATTACAATAGAGTACCAAATCAGAAGAATAGAACAAATCCTGCACAGAGAGTACTACGTGCCTATAGATGCAGGAAACAATTCCTTTCTTAATTCGACTGATGATGTCTATTATGGCCACTCAAATAGTAAAATTCCCATGACTATCATACCTTATGTACCCTGAAATACACGTCAGATGTCGATCTTTTAGTAGTCTGGATCTGCAAAAGAAACAAATTTGGTGTGGTCTTAGAGAGAGGAGGCGGGGTATCCTTGAGGGTCAATTGTTGTGGTAGCTGGTGGCTGTGGCGTAAGGTTTGTGGGCTGTGCTTGTTCTCCAGGTTCAGTGGTGCTCATCTTGCATGCCCAATCCCCATCCTGGTTCTCCTCGTGAACTGTAAAATTGACTGCCCATGTATATTAGGAGTCATGCAATCGAAACATTCAGAACATATAATGGGTTGTAATAAGTAAATAGGTGTTTCAGGACCGTAAGGAATGATGAATGCTCAAGCACGATAGTAAATGGATGTAGTGGTTGTGGTATTTTTTAACTGTTGCATGAGTAAATTAAATCTCCACAGCTGGTGTTACCAAGAAAAAGCTAGCAATTCCTTCACGGGAAGCATTGCCTAAAAATATCGATGAACAACATGGATGCCTAGACCAGTCAATTCTAGTGCGCCTGAGAGATTCACGTGTGCGGGGGGCGATTGTTGGCAGGCATCTGCCTGGTGAATTAGGAACCGTGGTCTGTGTGTCCATTGAATGTTGCTTTGGGTTGAACACGGCAGGGGTTGAGGAAGAGAGAGGTGGTGCCTGAACTCACCTGGGTTACTGTGTTTGAACCGCCGTCGACGATTGGATCCCCTTCCCGCTGCTCAAAGCCACAGCAACCAGATGCACGAGCGCCACGGGAGCCGCGACGGTGGGGTAGAGGTCGGGCGCCGTGACAGGGTGGACGGTGCCACAGGAACCGCGACGGGGGAGTACAGGGAACCGCGACAGGAGCCGTGAGGCTTTCTCCAACTATTCTCCCATCCAACTCTCCCCAAACGTACTATTTACTATATTTTACTACCTCCCTCCAAAAGATTACTCCCCCTATAACTCCTTCTCTCCAACCATTCCCCCCATATCTATTCCCCTATATACTATCACTCATTAACTAACTATTTATTTAACGTTTTTGAATTTAAAAAAAATCATACAATATTTATACTGTCATAATACGCATTATCATCGTGTTACGGGGCTCAAACGAGATTAATATCGCGAAGAAACGGTGTGATTAGAGATATAGGGGGAGTTGAAACTCACCCTATACATGGGGGGAGTTTCAACTCCCCCCGTATATAGGGGGAGCTGTGGGGGGAGCCGTTGGAGGGCTCGCTCCCCCCAAAGCCCCCCCTACGTAGGGTGGGGGGAGGGATACGGGGTGCCCTTGGAGGTAGCCTGATGGGGGAGGGGGTGGCTGGCTGCCGCCGGTAGATGTAATCCTCCTAATCTGCTGCTTGAATTGTCCTCCAGATGTCGGCGGCGCTAATGGAACCGAATGGAGGCCGCCCAATGTCACGGCGCCGCTTGGTGCCAGGGGGTCCGCCATCCAAATGCCAAATCACCATGGGGCGTAGGGATGGGGACAACAGGAGGAAGGGGATTGGCTTTGGGGAGTAATTTCAGCCAAGGGATGTCAAAGGCATGATTCCCGCTGGTTTGAATAGTTTCCGTGTTACCGCTGAATGAAACGTGGACTTTAAATGGGGTCTACTTTTTACTCTTTTGGTTTGCATGCTGGCGTTGATTAATGCGGTGCTGTGTAGTAATTAGGGGGTGTAGTCGATTATAAATTCGGCTCGCCGGAGCTAAGACAGCACCGCCGGTGCGTTAAATATTATTTAGCTCACTGGGTGCCAAATAGACAATATAAAAACATAATTTAAAATGGCAGCAGGCATAATTCTAGTAAAGACATAAGGGCGTTGATTCTAGTAAATCACTTACAATTATTTTTAAAAAAAGATGATAACCAAATACAAGAAGTATAAAATCTAGTAACTTGACCTAGGCCATTGTGGTAAATGAATTGTTTATTGCTTTACAAATTGTTTAACTTTTGAAATAAAATCAGACAGTCAACCTAGTTTTTTATTCTCGTAATCGACATTTGCAAGTACGTACATGTACCCAAAAGTGCATCGCGGCATGTGGAAACCTGCATGTACTCTGCACATGCATGTATCTGGACGGTTCGTTACCCAATATTGCTCTCAGCAACTCCTTGTTTGGCGCTCTGCCGCTGATTACGCCGTGAACTAATGACCGTTGTACCATTCGTCCGTTCAGTTCGCTCGGTGGCTTTGCCTACGGGCCGGATTAGCAGGTGGCCAATTGGGATGCGCCAAGTAACCTGGCTATAGAATAATCTATTCTATGGCCGGCTATAGAGTATACTCTCCCTATATATATATAACACACTATAAGGAACGAAAACAATTGAAAGTTCCTCCCACCAAAAAAAATTACCTCCACCCTCTCACAAAAGGCCCACTAATCAGAAAGTTTTTGGTTGAACCAGGCTCGACGAAAACTAACTAGCAGCGAAAACATCATTTACGCGATGTTTCTGCCTTCGGCGACCTTTTTTTCTCACCGCGCGGCGTACCCCGCCCACGCGACCTACTCGGACACACTCCATGTCCTTCCGTAATTGTTTCCGTGATTGCAGCGCGCGCAGGCGACGGACCTTGATCGCGCGGTCGCTGGCGCGGGCGACGATTCCAACTGCGACACGCGGTGATCGCGCGCCTGCTACGGGGAAAGGAGGACGCCGTCCGCCTAGGATTGACGGCGCGCAGGTCGAGAAGTTACAGGCGCTGCTCGGCGGCCATGCCGGCGGCCGCTTGGGGTTTAGCTTTGCTGACCCTCCCTTCTCGCGGGGTTCCTTTTTCGCTTCGCCGGGACGCCACGCCTGGCTACTCAGGTTTGCTTCGCCGGCATCCGCCATACGGCCGAGCCGAGCCGCCGAGTACGCGCCACTCTACGCACACCATCAGGCGGTGATCCAGGCCTCCGGCGGCACCGAATTGTTTCTTAATCAGCAGGCGACGCGGCTGCTCCTCTCCATATTTGCTGGTTCAATCCAATCATCCACGTATTTTACTCTTGTCACCGTCGCAGGCTCGCAGCCCGCAGCCCCGATCGTCCAACGCCGCCGAGATCGAGCGCACACGATGCGCTCCGGCAGCGTCGCCGTGCTCCACGTCGCGCTGCGTCGCCGGCCTCCTTGCCAACGCTTCCTTCACTCTTTCGGCCTCACGCACGCTCTGCGTCGGCGTGGAGCCTCGGCCAGGAGGTGGCCTCGTTGCACTAGGTTAGGGTCGCCGACATCGTCGGCATCGGCCCGTCCATGACGGTCAGACCGCTTCGCCACCGAGATCGAGCGCACGCTGCGCCCCGGCGGCGTCGCCGTGCTCCGATCCACGTCGCGCTGCATCGCCGGCCTTCTTGCCAACGGCGTTACCATCCCGGGCCTCCCCTTCCTCGTTGGCGACCATGGCTGGGGTAGCGTCCTTCTTGTTCTTGGCCGAGGCGGCACGTCCCCATCCTCGGCAGTCATGGCTGTGGCCACGGCTGCAGCCACGGGGACCTCGGCGTCAGCATCCTTGCAGGGCTCACCGTTTATTGCAGGGGCGACGCGTTCCGGTCCTCGACGGCGGCGGTGGTTGGGGCACGGGATCCACGCTCGCCATGGACTCCAGCGCTCGCCGTTTGTGGCCAAGGCGGGCGGCTGCTGCCCCTGGTTGTACACGAGTGCGGCTTGTTCCAGTTTCAGATGGACCCGGAGGCCGTGGCCGCACTGCTAAGGTCGATCTGCACTGAACAATGAGGTCTGCAATTTTTTCTCCTTCTCAATCCATGTCTGCAATTATTGATTATTTAATTATTATGCTCATTCATTTTTTGTCGGCACATCTTGGAAGGAGAGAATAAGAGAAATGAGGAAGCATCTTTTCTTCCCGCTGGTATGATGAGATAGCATAGGCTAGCTACAGTGGAGAATCCAGAAATTCTTAAAGGGGGGTTGATTTCTTCTTTCCTCTCCTTCCTCCTCATCTTTTCTTCTCCAAAATGAAGGGGGCTAGGGGGGGGGGGGGGGGGCTCCAGCCCCCTAGACCCAAAAACACCATGGAGCCCCCCTAGACCCACTGTTGCATTCGCCCCTGGCTAGCTACATATTTGTTGAAATGCTTTTCCTTCCCAATGATTTGCAGTGACATGAAAGTAATCTTGAATTAGCCGTTGCTAACTAATAGGTGCAAAACTAGGAAAACTAGCTGTTCCCAGAATCCTTGTTAATTGTGAGGTGCTCTGTACTCATCCATACTTAATTTTTCTGTTTGTTTTGTCTTGAATTAGCAGTTATGTTCTGTTGACATCCATCGAGGCAGTGGTGGAGAACATCAAGAAGGAAGCCTACCAAACAAGGACGGTGAGATACATAATTAATATTACTGGAATAGTGAGTTTAATATTTTTTCCCTTCTATTTGTATTGTGGGCCTCTGAGTAATTGACAATATGATATCCGGCTTCTATTCCATTTAATTAGACTAAATTAGGCTCTATGCAATCACAACATGAGGGAATTTGCTGCTGAACTTATTTGTTTGCTCACTTATTTTAGAAAGAAGCCTCTGGTTTTTACTGGAATAGAAATCTTAAGAACTATTAAGTACCCACAAGTCATAGCTTATTTAAGAATGGTGTTATGTCACTAAAAGCTAGCTGTTTTTAGCGAATTGGCTGCGTTGGAAGAAAAGAGGGTACGACTGTACAAGTAGCAAGAACCAGATGGAGAATTAAACCAGATTGGAGGAGGTATGCTATGTTCATTGTGATCACTGACATTTTCTTAGCCTGACACATCTCATTCAACTTTTCATTTCAAGCATACATTAGCACTTATAAGCTTAAATATGAAGTACATAGAATTAGAAAAAAATGTTTATTTCACCTCCAAACCTTGCTTTGGAGCTGCAAATTGTACTCTAATATGATGTTGTTTGACGTGCAATTATGCTTCCAATACTCATTGTCCTGACATGAATTTGGTTCCATCTTCAATCTAGGCACCCTTGATTAACTGCTCTATTCTAGCTGACTGCTCGGCAGTGGCAGCGATAGCACTCAGGGACCTATTGGCTTTTAGGTTATGTACCATTATAATTGCATCAGCAGCTTGGCTCTCTCTCTCTCTCTGATTTTTAGGAGCAAGCCCACCACCGCAGGGATATTCAAATATCAGCTTACGCAGGTAAGCATCATAGGACCAGCGAGATTTCAAATGTCAGGTATGTGGAATGCTATTTCTCTCTTTGATGCAACGAAATTAAACTAAAATACTATTTGCCAAGTTTCTATTTGTTGAAGATTTTGTGACAGAGCTGTCAGAATCCTAAGCTTACTTGATATATTCAGCGGAACTGATTTAACTTGGGGTTTGATGCACTTAATCTTTGGTAACTTCAAGTCATATACTCCCTCCCTCCGTCCCAGAAAACAAGTCATCCTAAGAATTTTAGAACAGATTAACAAGAATTTAAAATGACCACATTTGCCCCCATTTATTATCCATATTTGACAGTAATTGATATTTACATGCATATGCACCTTTCAATTAGGGTAGGGTGACTTGTTTTTTGGGATAAATTTTGAATCCTAGAAAAATAACTTATTTTTTGGGACGGAGGGAGTACTCATGCTTCGATTAAATGAGAACTATAATTATGACAAGCTTGCTTGGAGGTCATGGACTCTTAAATAAGCTGCGTGAGAGTACCTCGAGAAACCTGGATATCTAATGAGTTTAATTGGTCAGTTAGAGAGCAGCTAAATTTTAGAGTCACTTTGAAGGTATTGAACCAGTTAATTCATAAGCACGTTGAATAGTACGAGATCAAAGATATGCCCAAACCAGATTTTGTTGTTTGTTGAGGCACAACACATCGATCTATACACTATTATCGACCCATAGCCTTCACTTATTGCTACATTTTTTATCTTTTTGTTCAGTATTGCCTTTAAAAGGTGCAATCTCTTTGTGCTTCACCAGTATATTTTCATACTGAACTTTTGTACTTTTCTAGATGGATGAATGTGCAACATCTAAGATCATTTGCAACAGATGAACTCATCAAGGCTTTTGAAGATTGGTGGAAGGACATCGGCATTCTCCAGGAGTCTGAAAGTGGTTTTGCAAAGGTAAAAACTGTTGTTTGCCTTTTTTTTCTTTTTGGCTCTCTTGTGCACCTAGGGTCTCTCTATATTGGAAGTACATATCAAAGGGGTCACATATGCCAATGCATCCATGTCACACCCGGTTTTAAAGACAAAACCGAATGCATAATTATATGTATGCCAGGATCAAGTTTGATATATATAGAGACATTATAAGTTAATAATCAGTAACAGTATCACGTAAAAACAACAATTAAAAGATTATCAGAGTTATACAGCTTATCCTGGAAACGAAAGCTTCAAACTTCACAGGCACTCGACTGGGGGTTGCGTACGCCTAGAACTCAGCAACATCTTCAAAAGACTTCACAGCAACTTTTCCTTCTGAGCAGCAGTAAGTAAGTGTGAGTACACTTATGGTTGGTACTCAGCAAGGCCACAAGAAATAACCAGAAAATGATTTAAATCCATCTTGAAGTTTATTAATCATGTGAGGGTCCAAGCTGCTCTTGACCGTGAGCACGGCTAACCGGTTAGTTTTAACTCTGCAGAGGTTGTACACTTTCATCACAATTCGCGTAAAAGCTCCGAAGAACTTTGAACCCAACCACACAAATGTGCTAGCTAGGCACAATACCACACTTCCGAGGTGTGATTGCATAGGGACGCTACGAGGCCTTTACAAAGAATCCCTATATGTATGTGTTGGTCCCTGCCGTGCGGTCTCTCAGAAGACGCAGCTTCCTTCACCCGCTCCACAACACAAACTCATAACCACCAAGCGGAACAACCCCAACACAACATATAGTTCATCTAATTACTTAGCCAAGACCAGAGCCATATAATATTGTGGTTGTACGGTTTTCTTGGGTGGTTCTCCATGCTCCAATTAAATCAAGTACTCTTGTATATAAGCATAGATAGAAAGATGGTTAGGGTCACTTGCCTTTCTACAACGAAAAGCTACTCTTACTGCTCTTCAGCTTTTGCTCACTTGGAACTCTTGGTCTTCAATCTTCAAACGGCGATCCTTCTACTCGGAGAAATCATCGAGCAACCATACAAAACAATCAAAAAGATACATCTAAGAACAATACACCAAAACAAAGAAAGGCTTTAAAAGAACGCACTAAAGGATAGAGCTCGCTGCTATGGTTACGAGAGCTCAAGAAACACGGAAAACGGAACTAAAACGGCGATTCTATGAGATAAACGATGCTTCAGGATCTAGTCGCGATTAACTATAGAGTTAAGAGCTAGCGGAAAAGATTTGCAAGACACAGAAAACTGTGCTCCCAGAGGATAACAAGGTTATAAAGCTATCGCACATGTTGCAAGGATCACGTGAGCGCGAGAATCGATGAAAACGGAGTTAAAACGAAGAAGTTATAGCCAAAACAGGGTTCTAGGAGCTCATTTGTAAAGAAACAGAGCTTCTAGGGGCTAGATCTGAAGAAACCAGGGGCCTAAACATAATTAAATCTAAACTTTAGGGGTTAGCTTGAAAAACTATACACTATGGACGGCGGGTTCTATTTTGGAAAAGCTCAGGGTGTTTTCCGTAAAGATTTGGACTGAAACAGAAATAGTTTTGAACTGCGGTGGACGGCGGGTTGATTTAGGAAAAACCTAGGGTCCTTTTTGCAAAACAACCACGGTTGACCGGTATCTGGTCTGATTGACTCAGTCTAGATCCAATCGGGACTGTCAGATCGAGATCGAACGGCTCCGGAGCGATGCGGCGGCGCGGGCGACGGCGTTAGCTGCCGGCGAGCTGCGGCGCGCGGTGGCGGGTCGCCGGAGTTGCCGATTCGGCGCTCCGGGGCTTGGTTTGGCTCGGCTTTGGGTCTAGGAGCAAGAACGCGACACGGCGAACTCATCTAGGGCGGTGGCGCAGAGCTAGAGCGGGTGGAGCGGAGCTCGCGGCGGCGCATGGCGGATGTCGGCGACGGCGAACAAGACCGGGCGGAACAGAGCGAGAGAGAGAGGGAGAGAAGGGGCCTGCGGGATCCACAACCTTGGCGCGAAGCTCTCGGACGGCGGCAATCACACAGAACGGCGGCGCGGCGGCGAGCTCCGAGCTCGAGCTCGTCAATGGCGACGGCTAGGGTTTGCCCAAACTGGGCGGCGGCTGCGGCTCGGGTTGCGCGAGAAAAGACGGCGGCACGAGTAGGGGGTGCAAGGGGGAGCAAGCGGCTTCTATTTATAGGGCGCAAGGTCCCCTCGGCGTGCGCGCCACGGCGCGGGCGAGACGGGGCGCAGCCGGACTCTGCGAGAGTCCGAGCTCGGGACCCCGACAGGTGGGGAAGAGGGTCCGGGTCGGCGCGCGCGCGGGGCGGAGCTGGAGGGGGCGTCGGGTCGGCCGGCTAGACGGAGGCCCACGGGCAAAGGCGGAGCGCGGCGCGGGGCCAGAAGCAGAGGTACGACGCGGGCAGGAGAAGGAAGATGACCCTGACAGGTGGGCCCCACCTGTCAGCGACAGATCAGGTGATGGAGCGGCGTCGGGCTGGAAAAGGAGGCGGGTGTCGGGCTGGGCCGGGAGAAAAGAAAAAGAAAACTGGGCTTGGCTGAAAAGAGTGGAGAGAAAGGGAAAGGGAAGGAGGGGAAAGATGGGCTGGTTTGAAATCAAGGGGAGGAAAAAGAAGAGGCTTTGTATTTTTGAAACTAATTCAAACAATTCAATTCAAACTCAAATTCAGAGAATTCAAATTTGAACCAAACAACAAACAATAAAACAATGCATTGCTTTCGAGAAAAAAAATAAAACAATGCATTGCAGCATGAATGCAACACTAAAAAAACAACCTTATTTAATTTAAAAGACAAACAATTATTTTCTTTATACTAAATTCCCTGTAACGATAAGAAATGTTGGGAAAATTTTAAAATTATGTGAAAAACATTGATTTATTTTTATTTTTAATCACATCCTGAAATTCAAAAATTTCAGGGTGTGACAATCCAGCACATCGTTTGATACCAGTAGCAGTTCTTTTTGCTTAGCTGGTATTCATGCGGCATGCAATTTCCAGTGAGTTATCAATTTTCATGGATGCGGATTCCGATGGTATTGTTCTCCCTCCGTCACAAATTTTTATGTTATATATGTTGTGTCTAGATACATATAGTAGAATCTGATGCCCTTGTGTTTAAATTGCTACCTTGTTTTTGGCACCTGCTTGCTTTCGCTTGTTCAATACGCTGTACATGTGGCTACTCTTCAAAGTCTTACGGGAATCAAAGGTTTATTTGATGCTAGAGTTTATAAGATTACAAGGCAGCTGAAAAGCTTCTAATTGCATCCTTTTAATTGGTCTGTGCCAGTGTGCCTAAAGCTTTAGTGTGTTGTGCTGAAAATGGACAGCTCACAAATGGAAGGGTAAGTTTTATTGGGACAGATGAAGAGATGTGCTGGAGAGAGGAAGAACATAAAAACTATGGAGTGAGTTGCTTGGCTTGGATGTTTTACCTTTGTAGATGTTAAATCTGTACATTTGGAAAGACTAAATGTTTTTTATTCATCCTTGATAAAAGGAAAAATAGTGGAGTTTAACTTGCTTGTTGAATTTCAATATTAACATGTATCGAGAAAAGTTTGTTGAATTCATCTTAGTTTGGTATACTGGTGATGATATCCCTTCCTTCTCTATTTGAAATAGGTTCGGGATGTTTAGATCATTTTTCTTATGATGCTCGGCTTAGGGCTAGACCGGCAGTGGCAACAACATCAGAAAAGGATGGAACTGGTGTTCATGGAGGAAAAGGTCGTGGACAGCTCACCAAGGAGTTGCTATCATAATTTGTTTTGGTAGCTTATTGGAGTTAAACGTTAAAGAATCTTTGGATCATTGGCATGTGCAGTTTATTTTTGGACATGGTGGTTAGAATTTAAAATTGTGGAACCTCTTTCCGATCCGGCTTTGTGTATGATAAGAAAAGAGTGCGTCTGCGGAAGTAGTTGGGCCGAAAGTGCTGACATGAATTAGTTATGCCGAAAACGTAGCGCGCAGCTGCACACGTATGCTGCCCGTGTGTGCGCGATTTGTATCACATTGCGGACCCAGGGTGAGCATTATCAGCTTATAAGCACGGTGTTTCAGCGCTCTTTTGGGAAAATTGATTTCATAGTATCGAAAGGTTGCTACTTTAGTAAAACACCACTAGAAAATTTTGACCCCGTAAAAATACATTCTATTCTGATGGCTGGTGCAGGTTTGTTGTGAGAGAAAAACACTACTGATGGTTGCCAGCAGAACAGAGTGATAGTTACCCGCCGCCCATGAACTTTACCGTCAAGCGCTTTCCTCGTGGACGGCGGCGAGGTGAGGCATCAGCTTGTTAATTATATATTTTTTCATATATATATTGAATATTTTTCTATGTTCATCACAACTGAGATCTTGTTTTGTTTTCGCCATGTATAGTTTTTATAATTTTTTAAAAATACTTGTTGCAACTAAAATTTTAGGGTGATTATTTTTTACGGAACATTGTTTTTTAAACACGTGCGTGCCGCACGTGCACCCTACTAGTTTTTTTAGATAATGGAAAAGAATATCCGGCTTCACCCTCCTCATCAGGGGGGGATCAGACCATTATTTTGCTATTGCTGCTGATCACTTAACTCACTAAGTAATTTTGAATCTCCAAAACATCGGCATGATGAAAGGAAAGGATCATATTCCTTTTGAGAAGCACAACGAAGATTTGCTACTCTGCCAGAAAATGCACCAAACGGTAATGGCCAGATGCTAACAAAATAGCAAGCTTGTGGGTGCATAAATCTGTTGCAGGATGCGTCACAGCCTCACAGGTTATGGTTTCTGTGTTTGAGTTCCGTTGTTGACGACTGATGTGTTGTTGCTCTGGTCAGTAAAAATATGCAATAGCTGTCGATTCTGATAGGGATGGTTAGCAATTGGAAATGTACTTGAGATTATTTGGACCTATAAATAAAACTTGCAGCTCAATATAATATTTCCACTGATGCTCATTGTTTATTAGATCTGTAGCTGTTTGTCTGCCAATAAAACTTGAATTATAAACAAGCAATCATGTAAAAAGATTAATCTAACTGCAGATGATTTTTCGTAGAGCACCGATATTGATAATTTAATGGTGGATGAGTTGTTGACAAGAAACTATCCAAAGGGTTATTTTTTTCTTTGTGGTCCATATTCATATGGAATTTCCTTGTATGCAAGCTTCATGACTTTATTACCTCCGTTGCCTGGCTTCAGTGAACATTATATGCCAATAGTTAAACAAGACATGCCACACCGAACATAAAAGAAAAGATGCTTTCATGCATGTAGTCATGGTCACTGAAAGGTGTTTGTACTTTATTTCAATCAAAGAATCTCTACGTTTATGGCAACCTAGAAGATAGCAAAAAAATTCTTCCCATCTCGACTTTTGTAGGTGGTGCAAGATGCCTATAGATGGCAACCTAGGAGATAACATTAATGGCGCTTTATCCACAGGCATTTGCTTAACCACATTGTCAATCCCACGCACTGAATAACTAACTCATCAATGTTATAGTGCATTTGTGTTAGCCCCATTTATGGCAACCAATTCACGTAGATGTTTATCCCAGGGGCTGGGTTGGCAATCGTTTCAAAAGAAAAAAAAAACGGTTGCAAATGCTTCCGTAAACACATCACTGGAGCTTACCCGGCCCACATACACCATAGCTTAGTTCTGGCTATGGAGCATTGGAGCCTTATTTTTTTTTTAAAAAAAAGCATTGGAGCCAAGTATTTTGTTACTCTTTTGTTAATGACCGAGCTAAGAACGTAGAACGACATGGCATCCACATAGTGTGACTGTGACACAGTGGCGAAGCTCGCCGAAAATTTTAGGTGGGGCAGACTCGCCCTCGCCCAACGCCGTCGCGCGCAGGGGCGACACCGTCCTCCTGCTCGTGTCGCCGGGCCACCGCCTCGTCAAGCTCATCTTCGCGTGCCAGCGCGCGGGGCTCGTCGCTGTGCCCATCTCACCGCCCGACCCGTCCAAGCTCGGCACGCCTGCGGCCCACCGCCACCTCCTGCGCACCGTGGCGCAGACGAGGCCGGCCGCCGCGATCGCTGATGCGGGTCGCCGCCGCCGCCGCCCCCTTGTTCTTCCGCCTCCCCCTCCATGAATTAGACCGGCAGCGCGGCGAGCGCACAGCGCGAGGCAGCAGACGGAGCCGTGGCGGGAGGGGAAGTAGGGCAGGGGGTGGGGCTGGCCGGCGGCAGCAAGGGTTCTGCTTCCGGCCGCGGAGGTGGCGCCGTCGGCCGTGTCTGCTCCGGCTCCGGCTCCCGCTCCTGCTGTGGCGTGCGCCGGGTGCGGCGCGGACGGCGGACGAGTGCGCCACTGTGCCGGCAGGTCTGAGCTCGTCGCCGCGGCGGAGACTAGGTTGAGCAGTGACAACAAGGATGGGGGAGAGTGCTCCGCGAGCTGCGTCGTCACCGGAGGCGTGGGCAAGCGGAGGAGGATGAGGGTGAGCAAGTATCGTGGCGTGCGGCGGCTGCCGCGGGGCAAGTGGGCGGTGGAGATCCGGGACATGCACTGTGCCGGCGCACCGTGCGCAAGTGGCTCGGGTCTGCTCCGCGGCTCCGCCGGGTAGCTGGGGCAGCTGACCCACCGTGCCGCATGGGGAGCTTCGCCTCTGCAGTGTGACACAAGCACATGAACTACCCATCTCCCGCGCGAAAATTTTGAAGGCTAGCTGCATCAAGATAATGCAGCAGGGTAATCTACCCAACCTTTCTTGAGCACACCCTGAGGAACCGGACCTGGCAGGAGAACACACATGTAATTCCTTTCTACGTCAAATGTAACATCTCAACGAAATTCTTACCCAACCTTTCTTGAGCCCACCGTGAGGAACCAGACCTGGCAGGAGAACACACATGTAATTCCTTTCTACGTCAAATGTAACATCTCAAAGTTTTTTTTTTTTACTTTTCCCCTTACCTCTGTAACCGACTTTCAAAAAAGATTCCAATGTAAGACTGCAACCTCATCATATGCTGTGAAATTTTCGTTCCTTTTACCCTTCCCTTTCGTTTCACCCCTTTTCTTTTCCCCTTGCTCAGAATAAGGAATCGTTGGATATAATACAAGACAAAGCAATAAAACGACAAGAAAGCAAGGGATATTACCGCACAGTAAACCATACTAAGAGATTATCACGCGTTAGGTGTTTTACCGTACCAGGGCTATCGCACTATAAATTGGGAGCTGTACTGCTCGTTTGAATTCCTGTGCCCCTTTGGGAGACAAAAGCAAAAATCTACTATCCAATAGAGAAGGAGTTTAGTACAAAAGACAAATGAGGAAGATGTTGAAGAAGGGGAAGTGGTCCAAGGAAGAGGATAACTTGATCAAGAACCACATTGAGAAGTATGGCATTGGCCGCAGTTGGCAGGCATTGGCCAACACTTTAGGTTTGTATTTTTGAACCCCATAACCAATCATTTTGAGTTTCGAGATTGCTGATCAAATGATACGTTTGTGTACTTCCAATTTCTTTTTTTTTTAAAAAAAATATAAAAGGAAACAAGCCTCCCTGAAATGTGGTATCATTGCTTGTTTGGCTTGGAAATGATCTGGCCCTTTGAAGTCCAAACTTTTTAGTTCTCTGTTCTTCTATACAGGCGTGTATGACAGTATGAGCACTAGTACTATATATGTAGTAGTACCAGTTCAATGTGCATTATTTAGCGCAAAAGCTGCAGCGTATGTGCATTATGCAATGCTTTTGCTCATTCATCATGCTCAGCATTTAGTGCTCTCATTAGTTTAAGTCAAACGAAATGCACAATCACCTTTGTCTACTAGCACTGTGACTCTTGATTCAGCAGTCATGTGCTGTGAAATTGTGGAAAGCTTCTACTGGGAATTTCGCACAAGGAACAGCTCTGTCGGAAGTCCTGTACTCATATCTGACATGATAGTGGTAATACATGCATGGTATGATGACTTGACGAAGTTCATTTCTGTGTTTCAATGTAGGGCTGCGGCGGTGCGGCCGGAGCTGCCGTTCCCGGTGGCTGAACTACCTCCGCCCGGGCCTGAAGCACGGAAATTTCACGCCGGCGGAGGAGAGGATCATCTGCGACATGTACAGCAAGATTGGGAGCTGGTAAGCCTCACACGAACCTATTCTCCATGTCAACTGCAACTGACAAGCAAACCTGCACGTTAACGCCACTGATTTCCAGTATTTTTCTTCAGAAGTTTAATTATCTCCCATTGTTCCTGTTGATCATGTTCTGCAAGATTGCAACCTTTTTAATCACTGATCAGATCGAACATATGAACCAAACTGCTGTTTATCCAACTGAGGTTTCATGTCGGTTACATCAAATGCATAGTGTTAGATTATTAGTGCATCCTGCTCTGCTTCTAGTGCAAAGAAACTAGGCGATGTTTGCTTGCTGATCGCCACCACTGACAAACCACAAAATTTCTTCGCTTGATATGTTGATCGAACAGCTGGTCCGTCATGGCGGCCAAGCTCCCGGGGAGGACGGACCTCGCTATCAAGAACTACTGGAACAGCACGCTCAAGAAGAAGTTCCCGGCAGCGAGACCGTCCGCGGCCGCGGCCTTCCGCCGCCGGAACCGCCCGGCCTGCAGCACGTCGTCCGACGCCGGGACGCCGGCGCGGGACCTGCAGCTGGTTTCCTACAGCAGCGAGGAGAGCTCCACGCCGGGGTCCAGCCCTGCCTGGCCCGTCTTGGCCGGCCCTACGCCGGTGCAAGCAGTGCAGCAGCCGGTTCCGGTCGTCGCCGCTCAGCCCATCGCGGCGGTCCCGATTAGCGGACCTATGAAAATCGAGCAGAAGCATGCCGTGGTGAGCCTACCACATCTGGGGACGCCGCCACCGCCACCACCACGGGCCTGTGATCAGACCGGCGAGAGTGTCATGGATATCGTCTGCGCTCCCATGTCTCCTGTTCCTCAGAGCATCATGGAACCGGATGAGCTGGCCTGCATCTACCAGTTCGATGACATTGATAGCTTCTTGCCGTGGTTTGATCATCACTAATCTGACTACATCATCGTAGCTCCATGAATAGTTCAGAGCTTAGATTTAAAGTTACCAACAATGGTGGTTCAGAATTAGCTGCAGGATCTGTCATGTGTGTGTCCCAGTGTCCGTCCTATTCTTGTTGTCTTCCCGTGTTACTGTGGAATTAGCACTGTGTGTTGTTTAGGGTTGGGGTGTGTTAGAATGTTGTAGTATGACTCTGGTTTATCAGAAACTAGCTTGCTGACAATCTTGTCATTTCACCTTTTCTGTGTTTCTGAACTCTGCACATTTCTTCAGTCATGTTCAACTTTTTTTGAGGGGTAGTCATGTTCATCTTTACTGACAAAGCATGGGAGATCAATCTTTTACGCCAGCGGCTCAGGGCCCATTTTTTTCATTCTGCTTTAACTTGTTCTGTTTTGGATCCAGCATATGCGTCACTGCAAATATGGCAAAGTTTTTTTATCTCTGTGACTCATCATTGCAAAAGGAATCAAGCTATTTCCAACTTTGAGTTCAGCAAGTAGGTTGCACGTCCAGCACCCTTACAAACAAGAAAACAGTGCCAATTATAAAATCAAGAAAAGATTTATGGTGGTAAATGCAACCAGAAACTCCTTGAACTTATCAAGCAACCAGGTCAAACACGGTCAAAACTCCCGGCTTTTTTTTAACATGCACCACAGCACCGTCAGAATTCAGATTTAAGTGCTTGAGTATCCAACCTCCTTCTTGCATTGTGGAACAAAGATCTTCGGAGCATCGACGTGCATCCTCAAGGAGCTGAATTCCAGAGCAAAGATGGGCTTCGACAGCAATACCGAAATGCTCTGGCTCTGCGCAACCGAGTCGGCTAACACGTTGGATCCCACGCTGTTAATCTTGCCATCAGAACACTCCTGTGGCTCTGAGGTTCTTGGATTCCAAATCCTAGCAGGCTTTACAGGACGCACCCTGTGCAAGAAAATATTTACTTAGAAAGGGAACTACTTATATGTTAATAAAGAAATAAACATTATGCCATCAATGTATATCTCAGGAGGTGCAGAGAGTATATTCATGCCATCACCTGCATTCTACTTTGCAGGAGTACTTGAGAAGATCAGGATGGTCCTCAGTCTGCCCACTGAAATTTGCAGAACAAGTAGCCAAGTTCATTTCCGCGAAATCGAAGAGAAATGAAATATATATTTTGACGAGGTTTTTATGCTTTCTCAAATGAAATCTGCGCATGGCTACATAATAAAGCATTTAAATTCTTTATGTTTATTTACATGTTTTTGGGACCTAGCAGTTTTTCTTTGGAGAAATTATGGAGGCCACCCTGTTTGTTTCACCTAACCTGAAGCTTGGAAGCGACATTCTGATTGCCGGGCCCATCCACTTGTGGTGCTTATGTGATCCTGTTGTCACCTCACATGATTAGAAAGTGAATTAAAGCGTTGGATCAACAAAGTGAGGCTTTGTGAGTCCCATTTCGAGAGAGGGAGAAAAAAAAAAGATAAGGTTAGGAAGATGTCATTCCGAAAGATATTTTGGAAATCTCAGTGTCTGTCATCCGCAGGTTTTCAGTGATGAAGCCTAAATAAACGTGACTACAGATTGCAGTACGGACTAGGATAACTGAATAAGAAAGTGAGGCGAATGTGAGGTGACAGGCAAGTTAATAACTAGTTCAGGCAAGTTATGATCTCTGATGAGCTTAGATGCCCAAGTAGTTCAGTACAACTAGTTCAGGCAAGTTATTAACTTAAAAGGCTAAGGAAAGCAAAGTAGTAAAACCTTCCAGAGCCTAACAATTATTTCCTGTAAAAACAGATCACATGACATCAAATGCATTAAGCAGATGAGAGGAGTCGAATTACCGGTAAGCGGCATGCTGATGCTGCACAGATGCCTAGTGGACGAGCCCTTGGTCTCGGAAATCTCGATCTCGCGGCGGTTCTCTTGCTTGGGGGCGGTCGAGCCTATTCCGAGTACGCTCAGGAAGCCGTTCGATCTCGCCAAGGGTTCGTCTCCGATAGTCTGTCCCCCATGTGCAAGTTCATGTGATAGGCAGCAGGTTACAGATCTCATGAAGATCGACAAACATGCAGCAACGCCAAGCTTAATCACACGAGAGCCCTGAGCACCCTGCCTCTAATGTAATGCTCAACTAACATCGCAAAGGGTTTGTCTCGAGTACCTTTGAAAATGTAGCAACATGGCTTGGGAGGCCTACTTCCTGCAAGAAAACGGCAATGGCTTCAGTTAGTTGGGGGAAAAGGATACCCAATGGGACTACAGAGAGACCAGAGGGGGATTCCACATTCCAGTCCAGTGGCACACCTTGCGGCCGTGCCGGCAGGCTTCGACGCTGTTCACCAGCACCCGGGCAGCCCACCTGAGAACAGGTTCAGGGTTCAGAGTTTCAGTTCAGACAGAGCAGGAGCCACTCACTGAAGCAGCAGCACTCCTGGATTTCAGAAAAAAAAAAGAACTATCCTTCAAAGAAAAAAAAGAAGAAGAAGAAGCTTTCATCGAAACAGCCTTTGTGTGTGTGTGTGGAGAATCAGGAGCAGCTGGCTTATGCTGCCTGCGTTTTTCATCTGCTGCTGTTTGCCACATGCGCATATTCCTGCAGATGAGCTGCCGCGACGGCAACTTGGCCACGCGGAGCCCAGCCGGTGCGGCGCACCCGGCCGCCGACCCAGCCCACCCACCGATCCCCGCGAATAATTGGAGGCTGCGGGCGCGAGGCGAGAGAGTCCGTGCGATCAAGTACGCAGACCCAAGTGGGGGTCGGTTGTTTATTCCCGCGGACTCGATCGCCCGGTGGCCCTGGCGCGCCCGCACGAGCTTTCGGGGGCGTTTTCTAATGCAAGTTGGCCTGGCCTCGTCGGCGAGCCGACATGCCGCCCGCCCGCTGTCTGGTCACGTCCGCCGAACTGAAGGCGGTTGAAGCTGTGGCGCAGCTGCGAATCTGCGATGGACGGGAGAGGAGGGGAAGACGGAAGTAGGGCGGCGGACTCACGCGCAGGAGGTCGGCGGGTTCCACACAATGCCGGCGATCACCACGAGCTGCAGGCGCAAAAGAGGGGAGAGACGATGAACCCACCCGAATCCGGCAGCAAGGAGCGCGCGGCAGGTGAGGATTGGCGGCGGCGTACCTCGTCGAAGGCGCCGGCGGGGCTGTCGTGGTAGCGCGCGAGGAACATGCCGCCGAGCGTGTAGCCGAAGGCCTCGACGAGGCGCAGGTCCCGGGGCACGAAGGCGCGCGCCGTCGACGCCTTCACCAAATGCAGCTGGTACAGCGCGCTGCTCGCCAACAACAACAACAACCGCAAGGAGTCACTCGCTGGCCGGGGCTCCTGCGCCTGCGCGCGCAGCGGTCAATGCGAACAGCAGCGGGACAGAGGGGAAGGTCGCGGCCTTGCCTGCCCTTGAACACCCACGGCGGCCCGTGCCGGTAGCCCGCGCAGCGCCTCCTCCCCGCCGCCTCCTCCTCCGCCGCCGCCATGGACCCTCCTTCCCCGCTCTCAGGCTCTCTCCATCTCTCGAGCGAGTCACGCACGCAGCAGCCGACGAGGGATGCCCCCGGATTTATAGGTGGTGCGCGAGCAAGGAGGCGAGCGTGGACGGAGTGGGAGGCCGGAGGAACGAATCGGGCAGGGGAGGAGGACGGGGCCGGCCGAGGCAAGGGGCGATGAATGGTGATGCACTGACTGATCTGATGATGCTGGGACGCAGCGCGCGGCTTAAACAAGTGGTGGCTATTGCGGCTGCGCTCGCCGAGCGAACAGAGCGGGCTTGCTGCTGGGGAGCTGGGACTGGGCGCGCGGACCTTATCCGGTGGCCAGGTGGCGCCGGGTGAGAGGCCTGGGGTGGGGGTGACGTCACCGGTGGAGATCCGTGCGGGGCCCGCGCGCTGTGGGCCCCCCAGCCCGTCGCCGTCTGTTTGCAGCTGCTGTGTTTTGGGGGCCCTGTTGTGAGCCTCGGTCCATTGGTGATGAACGGCGGCGCCGCGGTGGAACGGGTGATGATTGGTCTCGGCCCCAACGGTGGAGTGGGGTGGAGGCCCAGCCCCGGCGCCGCGCCGGGTGTGTCGGCGTGTGCAGGTGCAGAGCATGCCGCAAGCATATTGGAGTGGATGGAGCTGGACGCGGCCGTCGGCGTCGAGCGCCGGAGAAGCGGACAGGGGAGCGCTACTGGTCAGTCGGCGGCAGGGAGTCGAAGACGCAAGTTGCACGTCGAGCCGATTCACCAGCTGAAACACTACTGGGGAAAAAAAATGCAGGCTGTCGAAAGCAATCGAGGTCGTCGCGCGCGACACTCGGCAGCAAGCGCAGCAGCAGTGGTGCTGGTAGCGTTACCAACATGCTTACGCCTCCTACGAGGTGCCGATCTCCTTGTCTCTTTGGCAGAGGCAGATTTTGGTTATGCAAGCAATGTTTTTTCTTTTGCGGGTATACACGATACAAGCAATGTTTACGAGTGCCCGATCCTCCTTTCTCTCTAAATTTTCATTTGGAAAGCCTTTTACATAAAAAAATACTTTTCATATATTTGCACTCTCTAACAGT
Organism: Panicum virgatum; assembly: GCF_016808335.1. Classification (NCBI taxonomy): domain Eukaryota; kingdom Viridiplantae; phylum Streptophyta; class Magnoliopsida; order Poales; family Poaceae; genus Panicum; species Panicum virgatum. The sequence goes on from NC_053144.1 coordinate 19,594,958, forward strand.
TTTTCTATATTTTGTCTACATTCTAGAAAAACTATTTTTGTTATCTATCTTTAACTGACGAGAAATGTCTAATGATGGATGGCTACATTTGAATAACCACTTAGAGAAGCTGCTGGAAGGTATTTTTTATCTAAATTTCTATTTCTAACAATAAGAATAAGAAAAAGTACACATAGAGTCTTTTCGAGTTAATAATATAGTTCACACCATAAATTTGCAGCTGAGCAGCTAGAAAAAAAAATGTACGCGGCAACACCTTTCCGGAGTGCCAACGCAGAGACACAACCCCAGCCGTCCGATCGACGGATCGAGGCACGCCCGCACGCACAGAAGAAAGAAAGAAAGAAAGAAAGAAAGAGAAGAAAAGAACCAGCAAACCGGCGCCTCTTGCCTTGCACCTTGGTCCGTTGGCCGCCGTTGCGAGCCTCCGCCGACCGCCGCCGGCCGCCGCCGCCGCCGTGTCTTCTCGGAGTCCGCTTCCACCTCCTCGTCAATTGCCATGGTAACGCCACCGAATCTCTGTGTTGATCTGAGCCCTACTCGCGTGTGGATTTGTTAGTCATGTTCACTCCTCCTCCATGCCTGATAACGGCGGCGGCGTCGTTGGTGGATGCAGTCGGCGCTGTTCAACTTCCACTCGTTTGTGACGGTGGTGCTGCTGCTGATCTGCACCTGCACCTACCTCACGATGCACTTCCCCTCTCTCCTCATCCGCCGGACAGGGTGCGCCTTCATTCATACTCGTCTTTTCGGGAATATTGTTGCGACGCTGACCAAGGGTCCGTTTCGATTTCGGGATGCGGGAACGATATCCAACCTGTGCCCCCCACCCCAGTAGCTACTTCCTGTTTTCTCATGGAGATAGCAAAGCATGTCGCATAGTACAGTGGTTAAAAGTAGGTTTATTCTTATGATGAAATTTGGAAAAGGAAATCGATCAGAAAAAGGGTTTGTGTTGGGCTTGTACTAAAGGAGTGTTCAAAAATCCTAATTCTTAGTGTGTTTATCAGCATGAATTTATCCTGAATCTCTATCAACCTGGATTATGTTTGTCCACAATTGGACTCTGACTCAATAGTAATCTTGTGTACAAAGCTGTACAGATTTCATGCAGTAAATCAACTTTATACACAGTTGCAAACACATCAGGGGAAAGTTACAGTCTCCAAGCTATTCTAAAGAAAGCAAGAGGCATCTGACACTTGAATTAAAATTTAGGTACTAGATTTATAGCGATTCTTAAAAACATTATATAGTGTTATGCTGTAATTGTACCGGTAGTTTTTTTTTCTGACCTAATAAGCAATGACATTGAAATGATACTTGCATCGAGATTGCACACTTGACATTGGGCTAAGTTGGGCATTCATGAGTGCGTAACCGTTGCTACCGAGGGAGGTTATGATGCTGTTCTTCTCACTGCTTAGGCGCTCTGCATTTCTTAATTAAGCATAAATCTAGGGCAGTCATATTGGGGACAGGGGTAAGGAACATGTAGAACAGAGACTCAGAGAGGCAGCTACACTGAGCAGATATGCTAATTATTTCACTCAGTGATGTTGGGACCTCATTACCAACCTCTAATCTTAGATTATTTAGATTCACCATTTGTTTTTATCTTTAGTTTACAAATGTTTAATTTCCATTTCCCTACATTGCAAAATTATCCTTAACTATTCTTACCTACATCTTCTATGCAGGTTTCGTGGTTTCTTTTGGAAGGCTGCTAGGATAGGTAACCTCTACCTATTTTGCTCAGTATCTTGTTGTTCTATTTTCAGAGAAATGTATCCTGTGCTGCAAATGATGCATTTTCCCTTCACGTGCCTCACAGTATGTTTCCTTAAGGGTTGTGCTGTTTCATACCTCATGCTCCAAATTGGATGGTGCTAGAAGTTGGTTTCGATTTGCATATATGCCATTTGAGTCTTGAAGACAACATTTCCAAACAAATACTCCCATTACTGGTGGCATTGTTATTCAGTTAGGGGCCAAAGGTAATGATAAGAAGTCAGTGAATTAATGGTGATAAAAAAGTAGCATTAAAGAACTAGTGTTTATGAAAGTAGTGATGACAGGCAACGGGAGATGAATGTGAAGATTAATTTTTTTTACAGTCAACATAACATGTACAAATCATAATTCTTTTCATTAAAATGGTAGATGAAAAACCGAGTAATAGTAATAGTAGTGTAATACTGTGCCAATTATTTCTATTCAGCATGTCTTTTGGCATTACTGGGAAATGTGTTTCAAGATTGTACAATGCATAGTCTGCAAGATTTTATGATCAAGAAAAGGAATATTTGAATTCTCATATGCCACGAATTGTTTTCCTCAAGGATTATTTAACCAATAAACAGAATTTATACTTGTGGAAACATCAACTGTAGCAGTAAACAGAGACAAAGATTTGTAAAAATTGTAGGATAAAGTTTGTTTGTTTTTGTATATGATTGAAATGGATACACCAGATTGGCATGCCAATGCCTTGTGGTATTTTGAAGGTCTTCCCAGTGTTTAAATGAATTTATGGTAGATGGTAAATACTATTTTGTGCCCACATAGGACAGCAGTTAAGTTTTGAACTTTGGATTAATCCATGTTTTGACAAAGCAGCCTTTGCGAGCTTCAGAATATCAGGTTAGCTTTTTTTATGCTCCTTGACAGATCTCACACATCTTATGGCAGTTTCCAATAATGTCTAATAACTTGATGACAATAAAATAAGAATTAGAATAGCCAGTAGGATACGGAGAAGTCTGGATTGGTGATTATGAGTTTGTAAAACTCTTGGTACTGTACTCGTTGCAGTGATTTACTTGTGTGCTTTTGTATGTGAATTGTGAAATTTGTTGTGAGTTCTACTGTCTTGAGTCTCGAGCTGAGGCAACAGTTTAGATGATCATGTCTTATATAGGTTAAAATCTTCTTGTGTATGGTTTTTTTGGAACTGCACTTTAGTGTTAAGGTGGCACGATTGAATATTTTTAATGTATTTTCCTACATGTTATTGTTAACATTTATCAATATGCTTCAGATAATGAATTTGCTATTTGTTTCTCAGGTGAACGCCTTAGCCCCTGGGTAGCCATTGGGTGCTCTGTGATGGGCATATCGATCTTATTTTGTTGAGATTAGGAAGATGTCTTTGGCCTTCTTTGCTGACGATACTCCAGTGTAGATAGCAGGAACCTAGTGGTTTGCTTCTCTCTTGTAAGCATGTCACAAACCGCGTACTTCTTGTTAGGTCCTTACACTTCAGAAAGAAGAGAAGCATGTGATTTTGCAGTTACATACTCTGATTGCTGGACGGATGATCTCATGTTCCGACCTTAATTAAAGAAGGATCCAGAAGAAACGAGGTGTCCAAGGGTCCGCACAACGATGCATCATACGTGTGCGTCCTTCTCCGATTTAACACACCACCCGAAATAAACAATCGCAGCGTTCTCTTCCTCCCATCCCCACGCGGCACCATCCGCGGCTCACCGCTCGGTCGTGTCGCCTCCAGCGTCCAACACCTGCCGCCCCTACGTGTGCCACATTCTTCACGCCACCTCGCTCCGCACCTTACAAAGCTCGCCGGCACGAGCCTCGCAGCTGCAAAAGGCCAAGACAAGACCAGTAGACCACGCAGCAGCCAGGCAAAACTCGTAGCAGCAACGCGACCGGGCCGGGCCGTGCCGGGGGGAGAGGCGGAGGGCGATGGCGAAGAGCGGCACGGAGGAGTGGCGCCGGAACGCGGACACCCACAAGATGAGCGCGGAGGAGGTGCGCGCAGCGGGCGTGGAGGCGTCGATGCGGCCCCCGGGCCGCGGGCCCGGGGAGGTGCTGCACCAGCGCGGCCGGCTGCCGTACGGGCCGGGCACCATGGCGCTCGTCGGCTTTGGCATCGTCGGCGTCATCGGCTACCTCGTGCTGTACCAGAAGGCCAGGCCCAGCACGCCCGCCACCGAGGTGGCCAAGGTGGCCGTCGGCCACGGGGACCCCGCTGCCGGCCGGGACCCCGAGAAGCGCCCCGAAGGGAAGTAGAGGTGCAGGTCCGTGGTAGCTGTGAGTGTGACAGCGAACATGGGGGGCGGTAGTTTGTGTCCAGCTCTGTTTTTGCTGCTCTGTTTTTTAGCTTTTGTCGAGGACCTAGAGTTCTTGCGTTGTAAAAGACTGTAGTAGCTAGATCGAAGAACTGAACTTAATAAGATTTATGTTACTTGGCTTCAACAGGTTGAGATAAATCTTGTATATGTAAGGATACAGAAGCTCGAATTCATTGTACCACGTTCATCAGGATTTTGGCCTTGTTTGCGCTACGTTAAGGACTAGCAACTTGATCGTTAATTAAACGTCCTGTAGCAACTTGATCCTTAATTAAGGATATTAAATGAAGATAGTTTACAAAATTAATTTTAGAATTTCTGTGCTAGGAACTCTGAAGAATCTAATGAAATTTTTGACCGCATAATTAGAGCAAATTTTAGAATTTCTGCGCTAGAAACCCTGAAGAATCTAATGAAATTTTTGACCGCATGATTAGAGCATAATTATTGTAAAATTACTGTAGCCAATCATAAATTAATTATCGTTATTAGATTCGTTGCGAAAAGTTACACCCATTTTTAAAAAGATTTTGTAAATAAATTTCGTTTAGTACTCCATGTAAAATTTTTTTCCCGCGCAAATTGTGCTAGGAAATCAAATAAGGCACTTGGATCTTATTAGGATCTTATCTAAGTAGATGATTTGGGTGGTTACCTCTGGACTCTCGACGCACAGCGCAGCGGATTGCCAACGTAGGTGTGCGTCGGTGTAAAGAAAGCAGGATTCCCAACGTAGGTGTGCGTCGGTGAAAAGAAAGCACATTGAGGTCTCGTTCTCGTTTTTTTTTTTTCAGTTTAAGTCATAAATTCCGTTACACCATATATTTACACACTAATTAGAAGTAGTGAATATAAATTTATTATAAAACAATTTTTTCTATATTTAGTACAAAACAAATTTTATAACATGTTTACACACTAATTAGAATAGATTTATTACAAAAACAAATTTTATAACATAATTACACACTAATTAGAAGTACTAAATATAGATTTATTACAAATCAAATTTTATAAATCTTGACTTAATCAAGACGAATCTGTTAAGTCTAATTAGTTCATAATTTGACTACTAATTGCTACAATAACTATCCACTAATTATGCATTAATTATACTTAATAAATTCGATTAGAGCCTTTAATTATAAATTATGTAATTAGTTTTATAATAAGTTGGTATTTGAATATTTAAATTGACATTCGAATATTCGATGTGATAGGAACTTAGAAAAACAAACGAGGCCTGCTCCTTATTCCACCGATCAGGTGGGAACACCGGTTGTCCAAGTCGTTGATGTGAGGGTGTGTCTTATGTTGACCTACAAAGTAGGAACACCGGTTGTCGAAGTTGTGAGGGTGTTCTCCGAAGTCGCGAGGGTGGGAACACCGGTCGCTGAAGTCGCGCGTCGGTGAAGAGAAAGCAGATTGCAGCTTTATCCCGGCACAGCAACGCGGTAAGGGCCTCCTTGAAATCCACGTGCAGGGTGAGAACGCCGGACGCGATGTGCTAGAACTGCACGCTCGGCTAGGACTTTGTGAAGTGAAGAGGCGGCGGCAGCTAGGGTTTATGGCGCGACCCACATCTCCGTCTTTTTTTATATAGGCCCCACTAATGGACCGTCACACAAGAAGCCATTAGAATTCTAATCCTTGGATTAATATTTGGTCCATCCAAGATTTGTCTTTTAGACATATTATATACAATCGTCCCCTCGCACCAGAAACAATCATATAGCCCACTGCCAACGTAGCCAAAATCTGCATAGCCAAAGACATGGCAGTTAGCACAAGTCAATTCTATAGAAACAACCCCTATAGTCCTGCATTTATTCATAGCCATGGTTGCAGTAAACGTGCATTGTCTTATGATTCTTGTATGTTTTTATCATTAATAGAACTTCTGATAATTCAAATTTTGTACATGATATCACACATTTAATATTTATGCGACAGCTTGTGTACATCCAAATACTGATATTCTTCTCTGTAGGTTTGTGAGAATGTGGCAAGATAAACTGGACTGCTACCAAAAACAATGTCAAGTGATATCAGATGCGAAGGACTTGGATTTTGTTTCTAGCGGAAGCAGTCGAGACTCTAGAATTGGCAATTGAGTTCGAGCTGGAGACCTGGAGTTGATCTTTCTCGTCGGGTAAATGCGCAGAGGAGCTTCATAAAATCACTGAATCGATGGCTTGCACTGTGTCTTAACTACAAGGCTCAAGAAATAGGTAATGAAGTTCCTCCACATTCGCATGGAAGACTTGGTACGCCCCTAGTATGTCATCTGTAATAGCGGGTCCCAAGCTATGGATCGTGTCTCCGAGAAGGAAGTGGTTAACTCTATGCAAGCTCTTGTGTCCACCTTACAAAAGCTGTTGGAACAACACGTTGCTGAACAAACAGAACAGATCATTGCAATCCGAGAAAGAGAAAAATGGAAAGATATTGGAAAGGAAGATCCTGGAGATTAACAAGGAGGCAGATGCCCTGATTGTGACGGAACCGCCAAATTAAGACTCTAAATTAAGAGTAATGGCCGTCATTTGAACACATCGGGCGCATTAGCTTAATTGTTTAATTTGACAGTCCTTTTTCAGCCCACGTCCCGATCGAAACATCACCGATAGTCCCACGCGAATGTGAGCTCAGATGGTACAAGTACGACATATATTTGAAAATACAATAATATACACAAGACTCTGCCATAAGTTTTACAAATCAAATTTGAACATAAACATCAAATACAAACCTTACAAAATCGAAACTAAGATTTGAACAGAGGAAAGGGGTCTACAGTTACCACACGTGTATGCTGAGGAGACCCCTAACTAAGTGTCTGGCTCCACAACCTCCCATCCCTCTGCGTCCCGACGGATGAACTTAACGCAGCAGGGACAGAAGTCTACGTCCGCGTGTCCTGAAATAATATTTCAACCAAAACCCTGAGCAACTATTACTCAGCAAGACTTACCCGACCAGTGGGTATAACTTAGCCCACATATGTAGACATGCAAGGCTTTTGGCTGATGGTTATTTTGCAGAAAACAACGACTAAAGTAATTCCTTAATTTCCATATTTTAGCTCCAGATTCTATATAAATTAACTATAGTCCAAAATTTGCTTAAACCAACTATAGCAAACATAGTGGTGCAATCCATAATAATTCAATGCATTTTATCATATATATATAAATATACTCATCATTCCATCATAACACTACGATGCGACACAGTGATCAAGGTGCTCATATCCGAGAGCGATTGACGGCGAATCGATTCGATTTAACCTTGCAAGGTGGACCTAACCAACACCATCTACTAGACGTGCGATCCGTGGCGTGTCGTTCCCGCCGATGGTGGCCCGACCGACGGCGAGGCTAGCACTACACCATCTACTAGCGAGGCGCACACGGGCATGGGTGACACACGCGGAGAAATCGAGCTGAACCTAGTCGGCGACGTGCAACCCGTGGCGACAAGAATGACTTCGTCGAGAACGTGCGTGGAAACAATGTGAACGTGGAGGAATGAGGGGAGCATAAGCATTAGCGACTCACTTATAATCGATTTGAGCCCTTGGGCGAAGGAAACAGTTCTCGGATGATGGAGTTCCACGGTGAGGTCGAGTTTGGACCAAACTAAGACCGACGGCCGGGGAATCCGAGATTCCCGGCGAGGTGGGGGTTGTGGCTGTGGTTGGAGGGGTTGAGGAGGGAGCTAGGGAGGTGGTCGAGCTCTAGGTGCGGTGGATTTGAAATCCACGGAGGGAAGCGCGCGGATTCGGCCAGCGAGCGGGAGGAGCTCAAGCTCCGTCCATGGCGCCAGGAGGGAGAGGGAGAGTGAACCGAGAGAGAGAGAGAGAGGGAGTGGGCACGGATGGGTGAGGAGGATGTGCTTGCCTTCAATACGGCGCACGGGGTGGCCGGGGAAGGCTCGATGGCCGGCACGTGGCGGCGACTGACGATCCTCGGTCACGGAGCAGGTGAAACAAAGCCGTCGCGGACCGTCCGCCGGTCCCAAGCGGACTGTTCGTGAGGCAGGGCGTTACAATCCTTCCCCCTAAAAGAAATCTCGTCCCGAGATTTAGAGTGAAGTTGCTAATTGAAACAGGAGCGAAAAGTTAGGTACCTCGATAAGCTTGCAGCAACTCAGGACACTTGGATTGCACGAATTCTTCCGTCTCCCAAGTAGCTTCCCACTTGGAGTGATTACTCCATTGCACTTTATAGAAATCACTGGTTTGATTCCGAGTGACCCTGGTCTTGTGATCCACAATTTTGATTGGATACTCGGGATAGACAAGATCGAGCTCCAGTTGCAATTTCTCTATGTCAATCACCTTTTCTGGAACACGGAGGCATTTCCGGAGTTGAGAGACATGAAAAATATTATGAACCGCGGATAATTGGGCAGAAAGTTCCAGGCGATATGCTACCGGCCCACACCGCTCAATGATAGAAAAAGGGCCAACATAGCGAGGGGCGAGCTTTCCTTTCACTCCGAATCGCTGGACTCCTTTCATTGGCGATACCTGCAAATAAACATGGTCTCCCACTTGGAACGAAATTGATTGATATTTCTTGTCCGCATAGTTTTTCTGCCGGGATTGTGCTATTTTCAAATTCTCCTGTATAAACCGGACTTGTTCTTCTGCCTCGCTGACCATATCAGGGCCGAACACATTTCTTTCCCCGGCTTCTGACCAATTCACTGGAGTTCTACACCTCCATCCATATAGTGCCTCAAACGGGGCCATTCTGATGCTTTCTTGATAACTATTATTGTAAGAAAATTCTGCCAGAAGTAGGCACTCATCCCATTTCTTGCTGTAAGAGAGTACACAGGTTCTAAGCATATACTCCAGAATCATATTGATTAGCTCAGTTTGACCATCGGTCTGAGGATGATAGGTGGAGCTGCGAATAAGCTGAGTACCCAGAGATGCATGCAACTGTTCCCAGAAACGTGCAACAAACTGTGAGCCTCTGTCTGATATGATTATCTTGGGTACACCATGAAGACTCACAATCGGAGCCATATATATCTTAGCATATTAGTGAGATGAATAACGGGTCTTCACTGGAAGAAAATGAGCGGATTTAGTGAGGCGGTCAACAATAACCCAAATAGAATCATATGCCTTTGACATGGGAGGCAAACCAACAATGAAGTCCATACCAATATCCTCCCACTTCCACGAAGGGATATCCAATGGTTGTAGCATACCAGCAGGTCTGAGATGACTTGCTTTGACTCTTCGACAGATATCGCACTCGGACACATATTTGACGACCTCACGTTTCATCCTGGTGCACCAGAACCGCTGCCTGAGATCTTGATACATTTTGTTACTGCCCGGGTGAATGGAATACCTAGAAAGATGAGCCTCATCAAGAATTTGTTTCCGGAGTTCTAAATCCTTAAGTACCACCAGCCGGTTCTTAAACCATAAAACACCCTCGCCATCTAAATGGAAACATGCCACTCGAGGGTCATTTTCTCTGAGCCTTTGCCTAATCTTTTCCATGCTAATATTGTCTTTCTGAAACGCAATAACTTGATTTCGAAGAGTTGGAGTGAGAACAATGTTAGCAAGAGTACCCTCAGCTACAATAGCCAAATTCATCTTCTCCATTTCTTGACACAAAGTTTCATGCAAAACTGTAGCTGAGACGCAGTTGCAACTTGCCTTGCGACTCAATGCATCGGCAACAACATTTGCCTTGCCCAGGTGGTAATGAATCTCCAGGTCATAATTCTTAATTAACTCTAACCACCGTCTCTGTCGCAAATTCAGCTCGCTCTGGGTGAAAATATATTTGAGACTCTTGTGGTCTGAATATATATGAATCGGATTACCCAGAAGATAATGTTGCCAGATTTTCAACGCATGGACCACTGCTGCTAGCTCCAAGTCATGAGTAGCATAATTCTCCTCATGCCGCCTGAGAGCTCTGGAAGCATAAGCAATCACCCGTTGATCTTGCATAAGGATGCAGCTGAGACCCGTACCTAATGCATTACACACAAACGTCAAGGCCAGAGTAATACCTGGCTAAGCCAAAGGCAGTAATGAGAATGCGGCCAAGACTCGTACCTGATGCATCACAATAAACATCGAAGGGTCGAGTGATATCTTTCTGAGCCAGAACAGGGGCCGACATTAAAAGCTTTCTCAAAGTCTGGAAAGTCTGATCACATTTGTCGTCCCAAACAAATTTCACCCCTTTCTTAAGCAATTCTGTCATGGGTCTAGCAATTTTGGAGAAGTCCGGTACAAACCGGCGATAATATCCTGCTAGCCCAAGAAAACTTCGAATTTTCGGAACTGTCTCAGGGGTCTTCCAATCTAGCACATCTCGGATTTTGCTGGGGTCGACAGAAATACCGTCCTCCGAGATGACATGGCCTATAAATTGCACCTTTTTGAGCCAAAATTCACACTTGCTGAATCTGGCGTATAACTTGTGCTCCCTGAGACGCTGAAGGACAATGCGAAGAAGCTCTGCATGCTCTTCTTCATTCTTGGAAAAATATAAGAATGTCGTCGATGAAAACCACGACAAACTTATCCAGCTCGGGCATAAATACTGAGTTCATGAGATACATGAAATGTGCCGGAGCATTTGTTAACCCAAAGGACATCACCAGATATTCATAAAGCCCATATCTAGTAGAGAAAGCCGTCTTAGGAATATCTTCGGCTCTGATTTTGATCTGATGATAACCCGAGCGGAGATCAATCTTGGAAAATACTTTGGCCCCGAATAGCTGATCAAACAAAATATCAATCCAGGGAAGTGTATATTTATTCTTGATTGTGACGACATTCAGAAGTCTATAGTCCACACACAACCTGAGGCTTTGATCCTTCTTTTTAATAAAAAGTGCTGGACAGCCCCAGGGCGAAGTGCTAGGACGAATATAGCCTTTGTTGAGCAGCTCTTGCAATTGCTTCTTTAATTCCACCAGTTCATTGGGTGGCATCCGATAAGGTCTTCGAGAAATTGGTCCCATTCCCGGTTGCAACTCAATAGCAAATTCAACATTGCGATCAGGGGGCATGCCTGGCAAGTCGTCCGGGAAGACATCCAGATACTCACATACCACCGGTATGTCAGCTAAAGTTTTGCCCTCATCTTGATTCACCTCATGGGTCAATGATCCATGGTCCATAAGATGCAGAGTCAGAGGACCATGAGGAGAAAATTTGATGTGCATAGATTGTGAAAGAGTGTCCAAAAGAACGCCCCGATCTTCCATCCAGTTCATGCCCAAAATAGTATCCACCTTTTGAGTTGGAAGAATTATAAGGGACGTGTGAAAAATCTTCCCTTGCAACTTTAGAGGAACTCGCCTGACAATATGATTTGTAACTAATTGTCCCCCCCCCGGTGAATTAATATGGCACGACCTCGACATACTTTCCACTTCCAACCCAAGTCTACTTGCACATTCCTTACTAATAAATGTCTGGGATGCACCAGAATCAAATAGTACCACAACGGGATGATTATTAACTGAAAACATACCCGTCATCACTGGAGCTCCCACAGGAATACCCTCGAGGGTGGTGTAGTGCACTTGTCCCGGCTTGAACTGAGCCACATTCTGCTTCTTGCTCTGCTGACCGGACTGCTGGCTCTACTTTGGTGGCATCGGGCAGTTCCGTGCAAAGTGCCCCGTCTCCCCACAGTTGTAACACTGAAACAAATTGGGGCGTACCCCCGGCTGCTGCACCCAGACCTTTTGCTCGCTCTGCTGAGGAACAGGAGGCCTGACTATCCCCTGAGGCTGTGTGTACTGAAGTGGCCAATACCTCCACGGCTGCTGTGGCTGGTGCTGAAAAGGGGCTCTCTGTGGGCCCGACTGTACCAGACGAAATCTCTGAGGAGCGCTGCTCGAAGATCCCACTGCCGGCGCCTTCCTCTTCTTCTCTGCCTTGGGAGCCAAGTGGGCATCTTCCTGAATAATAGCCCCATTGACAAGCTCACTGAAACTGTTGAATTTGAACATTGCCAGGCGATCTTGGAGCTTGCTACTAAGCCCCTGCCTGAAGCAAATCTGCTTCTTCTCATCCGTGTCCACGTGGTACCCAGCGTACTGTGAGAGTGTGTTGAAATTATGGGCATATTGCATCACATTACTGTTGCCCTGCTTCAGAGCCAAAAACTCCATAAGCTTCCTTCTCATCACTCCTGTGGGGACATGATGTGCCTTGAAAGCTTCTTTGAACTCCACCTAAGTAAATCGAGCGCCAGCAGGAAACATGGCCACGTGGTTATCCCACCACATACGTGCGGGACCCCTAAGCTGCTGAGCTGCAAATCCTGCCTTGTCCCCCTAATTGTATGGGTACAGAGTGAACTTGGACTCTATGGTCTTAAGCCAGTTGTCGGTCTCTAACGGCTCATCTGCCTTGTGAAACAGCGGCGGCTGGGTCCCCAGGAACTCCTGGTACCCAGGAACAGGTGGCGGGTGGTGTCCTGGCTGTGGTGCTGCCCCCTGCTCCACAAGCTGACGGAGGAGCGCCGTCTGCTCATCATGCCCAGTAAGTATGGCCGCAATGGCCTGAACCAAATCAGGAGGGTTCGGGGGTGCTGTCATTCTGCAGTTAACCATGACAAGATTAGTTCCATCATCCAGGTTAATTAAAATAATCCCGAAAGTAACTAATCTTTCTATACATGACATATTGCAGAATGTATAGCTTTAAAAACAATTCAGCATAATGCTTGCAGGCGGGGCCAGGCGGTTCGATCGGCTCAACCAGTCGGTCTGACCGATCTGGCCTGGTCCAGCCGAAAAATGTATGGCGGACCGTCTGCTTTACAAGAATTCAGCTAACCGGACCGTCCGCTGAGCTTAGGCGGACCGTCCGCTTTGCATTGTTTCACCAAGGTCCAGTTCGGAATGGTTCTGCGCATTTTCCTTAATGACCGGCGGACCGTCCGCGTGTCATAACTGGACTGTCCGCTGAACACGGTTTTAAACTACCAGACCGTGTCTCCGGTCCGGTCGACGACACTTCCGATACACTTCACCGCAAGCCTATGAAATCTTACGACCCGAACTTCATCTTACATAGGTTCTTAAGGTCTTAAACTCACTCCCCCCCCCATCAACTCCTACAGGAAAAATTCCAAAAACAACAACAATATGATGCATGCTCGCCCTACGCCAAAAATTCATTTTTGTATTTTCGAAAAAAAACTTGAAACTAGTCATGCCTGTACCACCCTCGATGCGTTTCGGCTCTGATACCAGCTGTGACAGAACCGCCAAATTAAAACTCTAAATTAAGCGTAATGGCCGTCATTTGAACAAATCGGGCGCATTAGCTTAATGGTTTAATTTGACAACCCTTTCTCAGCCCACGTCCCGATCGAAATATCACCGATAGTTCCACGCGAAGGTGAGCGCAGATGGTACAAGCACGACACATATTTAAAAATATAATAATATACACAAGACTCTGCCATAAGTTTTACAAACCAAGTTTGAACACAAACATCAAATACAAACCTTACAAAATCGAAACTAAGATTTGAACAGAGGAAAGGGGCCTACAACTACCACACGTGTATGCCGAGGAGACCCCTAACTAAGTGTCTGGCTCCACAACCTCCCATCCCTCTATGTCCCGACGGATGAACTTAACGCAGCAGGGACAGAAGTCTACGTCCGCGTGTCCTGAAATAATATTTCAACCAAAGCCCTGAGCAACTATTACTCAGCAAGACTTACCCGACCAGTGGGTATAACTTAGCCCACATATCTAGACATGCAAGGCTTTTGGCTGGTGTTTATTTTGCAAAAAATAACGACTAAAGTAATTCCTTAATTTCCATATTTTAGCTACAGGTTCTATATAAATTAACTATAGTCCATATTTTAGCAAACATAGTGGTGCAATCCATAATAAATCAATGTGTTCATTATCATATATATATATATATATATATATATATATATATATATATATATATATATACTCATCATTCCATCATAACACTACGATGCAACGCAGTGATCAAGGTGCTCATATCCGAGAGCGACTGACGGCGAATCGATTCGATTTAACCTTGCAAGGTGGACCTAACCAACACGGCACGCATTTGCCCCGTCAGACTATACGAGCCAACCATTCCCCTCCTCGCCTCGAACTACAGGACCGCCCCACCAGCGTATAGTCAGCCGAGCTCAACGAGAGACCACCAAAAATAAGTACATGCTTCTCGATTCTCCGCGACTACTCGACTCGCCCTAAGGGGTGGGAAGGAGTCTTGTACTTTCAAAGTAAGGCAGTACTAGGCTTACCAGTTTCGACTACCTCCTACTCCCGGCATGCGGTTAGTACAGTTCAAACATGATCAGTAGGGCCAACAACGGCTCGGTCCTTAACCGACACAGGCGGAACTACACCTCTCCCGCCCGGTCTCAGATTCTATTCTTTCTTTCATTCCAAGACTTTCATCCCAAGATGAGTATATCATATATGGAAACATAAAAATATCCTATATCTCGCGAGTAACCAAACATTACTCGACTTCTACCAAACCCAATTTAGCATAGCACGTCTATCGTCTGACAAATACTAGTATAGAAACTCATGGTATCTAAGGGTTATACATCTAAGGTTCCATTCAACTCCTATACTCTAATGCACAAGAAATACATATATCTATAATTAATGTTGCATAATTTGAAATAGGGGTTATGCACTGGGGCTTGCCTTGTGGCTGTTGCTCAGAACTAGGGTCAGACGGGCCTTGGGCCCCGGTTCTCATACCTCTCCTCCTGGGCTTGCTCCGGCTGCTTTTGCGGTGCCGCAATCACCTCATATACGGCGCCCTCAGCTGCGGATGCTACACGAATGCATACGAAATGATTGAGTGCAACTCAAACTATATAATCACTATATCAAAAATGAAATGACCTGCGGACTGTCCGCAACCAAATGGCGGACCGTTCGCAGTTCAACTTCGCAGACCCACCAGAACCACCAACGTCTCTGGAGAATTTCTAGACTGACTGGCGGACTGTCCGCGCCTCAGTAGCAGACTGTCCGAAACACACTTCTGCAATACCACCAGAACCAACTACTTCTCCGGTCAAGTTTCAAATCTATACTGCGGACTGTCCGCTCTCAAATAGCGGACCATCCGCAGTTTAACTTCGCAAAACCACCAGAGGCCACGACGCCTCTGGACAAATTTTAAACTCTACGGCGGACTGTCCGGCCCTCCTTGGTGGACCGTCCTAAGTTCACTCTATCAATCCGTCAGAGACAACAACGTCTCTGGACAACTTCTAACCCGACCGGCGGACTGTCCGACACTCCTAGGCGGACCGTCCGCGATTCCGATCTTTTGACACCGCGTGCCGCCACCAGTGATGCCGGCAAGGCGCCGCGGCACGCCATTCCCGCCGACGGTGGCCCGACCGACGGCAAGGCTAGCACTACACCATCTACTAGCGAGGCGCACACGAGCATGGGTGACACACGCGGAGAAATCGAGCCGAACCTAGTCGGCGACGTGCGACCCGTGGCGGCAAGAATGACTTCATCGAGAACATGCGTGGAAACAATGTGAACGTGGAGGAACGAGGGGAGCATGAGCATTAGCGACTCACTTACAATCGATTTGAGCCCTTGGGCGAAGGAAACGGTGCTCGAATGATGGAGTTCCACGGTGAGGTCGTGTTTGGACCAAACTAAGACCGACGGCCGGGGAATCCGAGATTCCCGACGAGGTGGGGGTTGTGGCTGTGGTTGGAGGGGTTGAGGAGGGAGATAGGGAGGTGGTCGAGCTCTGGGTGCGGTGGATTTGAAATCCACGGAGGGAAGCGCGCGGATTCGGCCGGCGAGCGGGAGGAGCTCAAGCTCCATCCATGGCGCCGGGAGGGAGAGGGAGTGTGAACCGAGAGAGAGAGAGAGAGAGAGAGAGAGAGAGAGAGAGAGAGAGAGAGGGAGGGAGTGGGCGCGGGTCGGTGAGGAGGATGTGCTTGCCTTCAATGCGGTGCACGGGGTGGCCGGGGAAGGCGCGATGGCCGGCACGTGGCGGCGACCGACGATCCTCGGTCACGGAGCAGGTGAAACAGAGCCGTCGCGGACCATCCGCTGGTCCCAAGTGGACTGTCCGCGAGGCAGGGCATTACACTGATCCTGAACAGGAAGCTCACATACGTACCAGGTGCGCAACCTCAAAGCAAGCAGTTTGCAGTTAAGTATGTGGAGTGTTGTTCATGCCCTAGAAAGCTTCGCTTCCAATTCCCTGAAAGCTTTCAAGGAGACCCTGAGGCCTGCTGCAGAGGAAAGGGCGTCCAGAGAGAATGCCAAAGCTTCATAGCCTGATATTGCATCCGACAGGGAACAAGAAAGTATACGAGCACCTCCTAAAGGTGGGCATGCAACTGCTTTATGCAGAAGGCGGAATGCAGATGCTGCTCGGCAGAGAATTTTGTTGTTGGAGAGAATCTTTTTTGCTAACTGACAGAGCCTTGTCGATGTCGTTCAGGCAAACTTCTCATCTTCATCTATCAGAGTAGGTGTGCTATTAATCTGCTACCCTAGCAGCAGGTACACAAAGGTGCAGTGACAGATCCAGTGGTAGGTTGGGTGGGGCTCAAGTCCTTCCTACCGCCCAGAATCCTATGGAGCCCTCCTACAAATTTGAGAAGAAAGGAGGGAAGGGGAGGCGGGAGGAGGAAGAAGAACATGAGAGCCTCTGAAGCTCAACTTTGCCTCCACTACTGCATATGTGTAGTGGGTTTTGGTGGTATGCTTATGCGGATTCCCAGTTTATATATATGATGCATCTGTATGCTAGCAATGTGTTATTTATGGAATACGGTATTAACATGTATACATACATATTGCGCTTTTTCGTGAGTCAAGAATTGGCCAGGTTCTGGCTAAGAAACGAAGTTGAAGTCATTGGATGAGTATTTTCTAGATTTGTTCCAAATGATGTGTAAATTTCATGCAAGTCTAGTCGGAAAAAATTACCAATGTTTGGATAAAGAAAAAATAGGTAATGGCTGAATTCTAGATAAAGTGGCAATCCTTGATGGCGTGATCTCGCTGAAATACATTACTTTCTACTCCACCAAACAGGAGCCCCGATCTGGTAGAGATGGTGCGCGCGGAACCCTTGTACCCGTCGCCCCCCAACGGAGGGAACCAGATCTGCTCACTTACGTCCGCTGGCAGTGCACTCATTGATCCGGATTCGAACATCCTCCTCCGCACGTGGTCAGCCGACAGCGCCGATGGCCTTGTTTCTGGTGTGTCTAGCTAGCGGTCCAGTGCGGCCCACATACGCACCACGGTGTGCTGGCGGAGGGAACAAAATCTCACTTACCTGCCTAATTCACAATAGAAGGTATATTTATTGTGAATTAGGCAGGCAAGTGTGGTTTCCTTCACCACATGAAGGCATTTGTAACTCTATACTCCTAGAAATTTAATAAAAGGCGGGGTTTCCTCAAAAAAATAAAAGTAGTGACAAGTAACCGATTAGGGGGGGGGGCACTGGAAGGAAGAGACAGGAGCAGAAATGACGCATTGAGTAATGCACATTTCAAAGAAAAATAGGTCACGCATAAGAAGTTCAAAGAGACAAAAACTTTAGTGGGAAGTAAAGCATAAGGTGAAGAAAAAAAGGAGAAAGCCAAAGGAGTCTAAAGAATATAGGACCATCGATTCCTTCACTAAACTACTGACCGGAGCAACAAGCACCTGAAAAATGAAGGATTCTAAATATAGGTCTTTTGCAACACAGGAATGTGAAAACACGGGAATAGAAAAAACAGAGGATTTGAATTTGTTGGCGCCAATCTAGGGCCAACACACGAATGCGCTTGATCGCGCGGTGAGCGACGGCACAATTGCAGCGCCGATGCTCAGACCGGTCGGGGTAACTGGTCAGACCGGTTCGCCGGTGCAGAACGACGAAATCCGACGAACGCTCGCTCGGGAGGGACCCCGTCAGGGCAAGTGCGCATAGGGTTGTTCTAGGATCGGCAGGCCACCTAGAACGCCTTCAGACGTCGCGGAGACGAAGGAAGAACAGCAAATTGGGGTTGGAAGGAGTTAGGGTTTGGAGATAAAAGTAAAGGCAATAAACATAAAGAAAAGTAATGTATTGATGTGTTTTTGATCGATTGGATTCCTCAATCGGCCGTGGCCCTTTATATTTATAGGGTGGATGGAATTGTCCCGCAAAAAATACTATTACAAGATCTAAACCTATGAAAATCTCTAATTGTACTCGGACTCCTCTTGGACCGGTCAGACCCACCGGTCAGATCGGTCGGTCTCCTGCCGGGCAGGCTACAGCGCCCTACCGGTCAGACTGCTCGGACAGACCGGTCAGACCGGTCGATGCCAATTTTGGCTGTCAACAGAATTGCACCACTTTTAGTCCTATGGGATTTTAAAACACGGGAAAGTTTCAGGAAAACACACAGGAATTAGAGGAGAGAGATAGACATAAAGGAAACTTTCCATGAGGTTAGACCTCATGTTATATCTTCTCCAAAATTCCTTTGGAATGAGGCATAGAAATGCATTACATAGGAATTTCATAGGGTTGAATCCTTTGTTCCAAAGGGCCATATAGGGAAAATTCCTATAGGATTCCATTCCTACAAAAATCCTATGTTTCAAAGGGAGCCTTAGTTGTGGAGCAGGTCAAAAGAGAGGGCTATTTTGTTGTTGAAAATCTGCCATTTTAAACAGAGGGCCCTCGCCGCCCTCGTGCGTACGAGGCGTCTCCGAGCAGAGAAGAAAACGGTCGGGAATAATCGGTAAAACACCCATATCATTTTTTGTTTCCATATTTTCTCATCCCTTTGAAAACAAAAAAGGGAAATTCGGAATAAAAAAATGAAATCTAGATCGTCGATTATTCGAAAACCGAACTTGTCGGGACAAAAATATACCGATAACGGTTCAAAAATGATAAGTCATGTCGGGAAGATGACAATAGCATACATGTACCAAGTCACATCTAATTACGTAAAACTAGTGCAAACATACAGTCTCACATAGTCAAATGTAATAAAATCCAAGCCATAATAACGCAGTCTCAGACAATTGTACCACATAAAAAGCAAATAATTAATCCAAAGCCAGGTCTATAAAATCCATATCGCACGTTAGACAGGAGCATAGGCTGCTGGTGTTTGGGTTGAGGCCTGCGCTTTAGTGGGGGCCGCCGCTAGGATGGGCCATTACGATGGGAGCTCCTCTGACCAATAGGAAATCAGATCGAGGGGAGAGAGAAATCGAGATAGAGGAGTCATTCGTGTTCTATGCTGCCCTCCGCCATGGAAGAGCTTTGAGCTGCTCGAGCCATCACAGGGAGAGGCAAAACAGGGTGGGGGATAGGTGGAGGAGGGTGCCCGAGGGTCCCTGGCAGGGCTGGCCGACTTCCCGAACGCCGGACATCACGCATCGCGCTCCCCGCCCTCGCCGCCCCCGCCCTCATGCGTACGAGGACCGAAGCGTCCTGGAGCGGCGGAGCCCATGATACGTTTGGAGATCCGGCCTCGTGCGCCTGTGTGTGAAGCATGGAGTGCTCCGTGCTCCCCTTTTTTTATTTTTTTCCCTTTGATATGCTTGTGGTCCTTTGTGTGAGAAAAGAAAACGAAACTAGATAACAGGTGGCAGGAGAAATTTGGGCATCAAACGGATAAAATAGTGGGACAGGTTTCCAACACTATTTGGTGGAGTACAAAGTAATGTAATTCAACCACCTATTTTTTCCAAAAAGGAAAGCCCAAGCTTTCTCTATTTGTTCATATGCAATGACCGGAGGAGCTGCCAAACAACATAAGGCGGATACTGCCCAACAACTTTCAAAATTGGGCATGTAATAGCTCTCTTTTACCTTGATATTTTTTCCTAGTGGTTGGGTAGATGCTTTCTATACATGAAGAGTAAATTAGTTCCTTGGCCATAAAAAGATTAGTTCCATCCCCCTCCCCCCCCCCCCCACCCACACACACACCCCTTACCAAAACACTTAGACTCAAGATAGAGCCACACCACTAAAACACAACTCATATATCTGCAACTTCCTCTTATAAGGCATTTGTGACTTACTCTTATAAGGCTTTTGTGACTGAGCTCTTGCTAGCAAACCCACCCACCCCACAGCATGTTTCTTTTACCCCACATGGCCACATGGGCGCTGTGGGAACCCTCCCATGACCTTTGTAAGCATGTCCACATCTCCCACATGGTTAAAAAGCAAAGGAAAGATGTGTTCCTCTTTGAAAAAGTCTCCTCTACACTTTATAACTGGGTGGTAAATGGTTTAACTAGTTCCTTCCTTGTTGAAAGCTAATAATTGGTTATATTTGATTTCAATTCCTGAGCAGTTATATTTTTATCTCCATCTTCCAAAGATAAGTACATTGGATTAGGAACCCGTCTTTTATGCCAAAATAACGGTTCCAGTGCATAAATATACTTTAATATGACATTTGCTATTTCATCTTCAAAATTTGTGGATTTCACACTGCTATCTTATACCACTAGTTTAAAATAGAGTTTTTAGAGTTTTCTGTTAGTCCGCTTACTCTAAACCTATTCCTTGAGGCCAAATGTGTTCTCTCTAATAATCTAGTTCTTAAAACTTGACAGAAGCTACGAAGCTTGTTAGTGTACTGCTCAATGCTGGTGCTGATCCTGCAATAGATCAGAATGGTCTGACACCACTGCACATAGCTGTCATGGAGGATGATGTTGAATTGGCAAAAGTAACATGTACCCATTACTTTCTTCTCTTACTTGTGTTTATGAAAATAATAGCATTTTATTATTTTTTCACATTATCTGAAAGGTAGGACACATCTCAAAGATATATAGACTGATAATGGCTCACCCCTTCAACTAGCCCTTAAAAATGGTGCCATATACTGCTGGGACCTACCTTTTGATTTAGCATATGAAAAGGACATCAAACTTCATGTAGTTATTGGTGTTAATCTATCAATGTACATGCTCTGTTTGCTTAAAACTATAATGTGAATTTATGTTCTTATTTGATTAATCATGATGAGGATAAAGAAGGTAATACAATGATTCATGTAATGGCTCATGGAAGTCATATTTCCTTTTTTTGTAAAATTTGATACACATGTATCAGATGATCTGCCAGAGAAGAAAAATCACAGGAAAACAATGGGTCTTAAACTTAATTAGAAGAGTCCTTTTTAGAGGGGTTATCTTATTGTATCATTAGTAGTGTTATTCTTCCTCAACTATCATAGTCATCTTCACCAAACATTTCTCATTTTCTTGTGAGATCCAATGGCTTATTTTATACATTGCAGAGGGGAGACACCACTAAGTTTTTTACAGCATATACCAACAAGGATGAAGAAACAATTATCGCCTAGGCTTCAAGGTCTATTGGAGCTTGAAAAGTGAGTTGTGTGGTACTAATTTATATTCTCAAAAGTACTAGAACAAAATTCCTAATCATATGCTTCTTGACCTTTGGTGCAGAAAAAATGGATTGAACCATAGTCTTGTAGTCCTGCGAATATGGCTGCTGTAAGCATCTAGGCCCTCAAGGTATGTTTCGGTGATTAATGACAACCATTATTGTGACTAATGAGTTTGTGCAGCTTAATGAATCATTACCACTCATTTGGTCATATGTCAAAAGAGGCCCCTCATTTTCGTTATTCAAAAAGGCGATCTCGGTAATCAACTCAAATATATAACAAGACTAAGGATCTTTCTAGTCCTAAGTGTCGTAAGGTTGAGAAGGACACTTAGGTTAGTATAGGTTTTATAGTTTTGTAGTGATCGCACTATTAAGAGGGGTTAAGGTCAAGTAACTTGAGCATGAACATGATCAATCAAAAATGGATGCACACTATGGTCACTCAGGTTCTAAAGAAGTTCAAATAAGTGGTTTTCAACTTATATCTCAAGAATATTTGGATTTCACTCAAGACTCAAATCAGAAAAGGCAAAATCAGAAAAAGTCTATACACCGGTTTAACCGACGCTTCCATTTTTTATACGTCGGTTAAACGCAGTTATCAGAGTCTGGACAGGTTCTATACACCGGTTAAACCGACGATGTTTGAATTAACGTCGGTGCATTAGTCCAGAGTTGGTTTTTCTAAGGTATTTCAAGTTCTATACACCGGTTAAACCGACGATGTTTGAAATGAAATGTCGGTGCAATTGACCAGTGAGATGGTTTTTCCAAGGATTTCAGAAGTTGTACTCACCGGTTAAACCGATGATGGATTTGAGTTAACGTCGGTGCAGTTGTCCAGAGACTTGGTTTTTCAGTTGATCAGTGGATAACTATACTCACCGGTTAAACCGATGATACGTCGGTTAATCTGCCCAAGTTGTAACGGCTAGTTTTCAGAATGGGCATTTTACATTCATCGGTTAAACCGACGATGGCTATTGGAGGTACGTCGGATTAACCGGCGCTAAGCAGTTTTCTGGCAGCTTTTCTCCAACGGCTCTATTCGTGTGAGCTGCCTATATATACCCCTCCAATGGGCCATTTTGCACTCTCTTGGCACCAGACAACATTCATACACTTATATATTGTTGAGAGCCACCATGAGCTTCATCATTCACACATTTGTTCATACAATCATTCAAGAAGCAAGACTAAAGACTTGAGTAGAGAGAAGCTTGTGTGCATCCGTTCTTGGTGATCGGTTCTTGCTCAAGTGAAGGCCCTAGCTTGTTACTCTTGGTGATTGGCAGCACCTAGGCGATCTTGGTGATTGAAGGTGTTTCTTCCAGAGCTTGCCAAGGATTGTGGGAGCCCGAAGAAGTTTGTACGTGGCTTGAGCTCCACCACGCCGGGATGGTGAACGGAGACTCTTAGTGAGCGCCCTCGTCTCGGTGACTTGGGAGGTGACAAGACTCTTAGTGAGTGTCACAACGTGGATTAGGGGTGTGTGCCAACACATCGACATCACAAGAAAAAATCCGGTTGTCTCTTGCCCACTCTTTACTTTCAAGCACTTACTTTCATGCAATTATTCATGTGCTTGACCTTAGAGATCATAACTTAGCTCTACCTTGCTTAGTCTCATATCTTGTTTTATCCTTTATAGCTTGTGTAGTTTGCTTAGTTAGCCGGTTGGTGAATTGAGCCTTACTAGTATTGCATAAGTTAAGGTTGCTTTACTTTGTTTTATAAATTTGAAAAAGACCCAATTCACCCCCCCTCTTGGTCCATCGATCCTTACAGCTGCAGGTCTTAAGGTTCATCGACAACGCCTTAGAAAAGTGTGTGCACCTACACCTAGCGCTATAGAAGTGTAAGATGTAATATGCGCTGGTGGGCTTCATTCAGAAGAATCTACATAATAACTGAAGAAGAGTCAGTTGGAACTTTCGTTGTGAGTAATATGTATATGGTTTCTCTACTCCAATATCTCATTATGTTACTAAAATTTTTTTTGGTTTCCAGAGGATTGGAATTGATGATGTACTTCGATGGGAGCACTATGGTGTGTATGCCTTGCTAGGAAAGCCACAAAATATAGAAGAAGATGAAGATTTTAAGACCACTATATATAGTGGATTGACTCGCGCACTTGGTTTGAACCAAGGGGACCAGTTTAGCATTGAGACGGATCTGAGATATAGATATGTTATGCTTTTACTAGATCATGTAGTATATGCACAACTTTCTAACTTATTTTTTCTTATTTCTTTCTCTCTTGTTTTTGGTTATCATTATCTAGCCTGCTCCAATTGTTCAGGATCCAGATGGATTCCATATTAAGGGATTGTTAATAAATTTCTTTGCACAACGTTTTTCTGATCTGTTGAAAATGTCCACATTCTTACAAAATTTAACTACACCACTAATACGTGTAAGTTTATTTCTTAAGAAATTTTAGGGCACCATAAAACTTGCTTGGGACTAAAGTCTTCATGTTGTACTCGAGAAACCAATAAAAATACTAGAGAGGTAAAGCTCTTTTAAGTCAATGAATGAGTTTGAGAATTTTTGGAATAATGATACCAAAAGAGATGAATGGTCCATTGAGTATTGTATGGTATGCGTGGTTATTCTACCCTTGTGGCATACTGATAAGTATGTGTTATGTGTTGTTAATCTACCATAGGTTTACACTCTATTTGATTGATTATTTTTTGTTTAATAACAGGGTCTAGCTTCACACGATGTGCATGTAACCATTCAATACTTATAAGACTACAAGGAGCATATGAGAAACTTCTAGTCCTAGGGAGATGATAAATGGATAACATTAACCTTTGATAAGGACATGGCAGATAGAAGAAAAACCTTAATCACTAAATATAATTTGTGTATACCCTACTATACTTGGTTTGGGAATCATTTAGCTTATCATTTAGATTGGATTTGATGATTTTTCCTTTGTCTCCATTCCTTTATGTTTACTTTCCAAACTTGCCTCAATTTGGTTTAAAATGAATATGAGAGATCAACAATTTGGTTTAAAATGAATACAAAAGATCAACTCTATATGAGAACTCAATTCTTTGTTCACCATAACTTAGTACAACACAAGACTTTTGCACTTTTTATATTTCTATCCTACCATGATACTGCTACACTATATGTCAACCTTGCTATCTCCTACTTGAGACCTCTTATGCCATGATATGGCAAGAGGGGAGGGGAACACTCCTCCTACCTGAGACCTCTTATGCCATGATATGAGGGGAGGGGAGCACCTCCTATATGGTTTTTGCCATGTATCCATCTTCTGCACACTTCCTTACAAAATATCTAACTATATAATTTTTCTCATGCTTATCTAACCATACAAATATCTAATTATCTTATTTCTAGAGTATTCCATATTTTACTATGAAGCTTGGTAATCATGGTTCATGCATACTCTCTAATTTTCTAGAAACTTTTCACAATTACGCATTTCTACTTCAACATCATACATAAATCTATCAGTAATTTTGCATATAAACATGAAATCAAGAAAATTTCATGTACTAGGGTAAGTCTTGGGCTTTATTCGCTCGTTACATCATTAATGAAATACTAAGTTTTGTAAATGATAAAGTTCAATACTAAACTAATAATTAATAAATACTAATTATATGGTTTAGCAAGCTAAATAACCTTTAATTTAGCGGCTATAACAGGATATAACCGGCTATTAGCGGATTTAGCCTTTTAAAGCTACGAGATGAATATCATAACTTTATACTCTCCCACAGGATTTAGAACCTTGGTGAAATGAAAAAAAAAACCCTCCCTTGCAGCTGAAATATAGTCTGGGCCCTAGGTTACTTTGTGCTCTCCTACCTGGGTTTAGTCTCTAGCATGGTCAATGGTAGTCCCAGTGGTTTTGGTGGTCGTTGTCGGCCTATAGGTCTTAGAGAAATTTTCATATATGCCATTAAAAATTTAACTCATCCCTTGTATCGCATCCAAATTTAGATAATCCCTTTAATGCCATCAATTCTAAATTTTCATACATTACATACCATTCTGTTAGATCCTATCGTTATATTTAAGATTAAAGTCTATTTTGGTCATCAAACTATCACTTCGGTTTGGTTTTAACCATCAAACCGCAAAGCCAGGAATCTTTCGCTGTCCAACTTTCAATATCATTCATATTTGACCATCCAGTTGTTTTGATAATTGTTTTGGTAGGTGGGTTTGCTGACTCCACGACACGTAGTATGAGGTCCCGATGATGTAACAAATTTGATAAACATTCAAAATTCAGAATGATGACATATATTTAGTTATGGACATTTTGATCTATGGAGACTTATTGCCATAACCAGCAGAAGCCCGAGTTACCTTGAGAAAAAAGCATATATAATAGGATCATTGCATTTTTGCCCTTATTTTGAACCTCAATTGTGATTTTTACCCTCACTTTCTTTTACTTTGCATTTTTACCCCCTATCTTTACCTATTTCTAAAGGGATTGTTTCCTTGGTCCGTTTTGGGCTTGGGCCTTCCTAGGCTGAAACGTTCCCACGTCCCACCTTCCTGGCCTGACACGTTTCTGGGCTCCTCATGCAAGAGAGAGCAGGGGGATAACACAATCAATCTAATGTGACGGACTCTTTAAATTTCCCCATTGCAGCGCACTGTTTCATGTCTCCGACTTTTCTCGTCCGTATGCATATCACAATTTCATAATCAGATAGTAGATATATAGCTTTCTAGTAAAATTAGACTATAATTGATTACACACTCCAGTAAAACTCACGAGACTAGATGTTATTTTGGAATGAAATCTTATGGTTATCGTGTTCTCTTTAAAATCTCTAAACTAAGCAACGCAATTATATATTAATCGTTGCAATGCACGGGCTCTATACTAGTCGGGCTCTATACTAGTTTTATGAAAATGAAGCTTTTGTTTGCTTCTTCGTCTAACTCTGTTAGTAGGATCTCAAATAAACGAATTAAGAAAAAGAGATAAACCTTTCATAATAGTGTGGAAAGACAACAATACCCCTTGTCCCGTTTAACCTTAAGAACTCTGTCCCAAACTCCCAAGCAGGGTTAACCGAACCGACCGGTCCGGTCAAACCGCCGCCCTCCGGTAGCGGTTTACCGGACCGGTTTGACCGGTAACCGGTGGAAACCGGTTGAATTCAAATCCAAATTCAAATAAATTCAAAAAATCCCATGCAACCGGTTCCGACCGGTTTACCGGCCGGTTTGACCGGTTTACCGGCCGGTTTTACCGGTTTATCGGTCGGTTTTGACCGGTTTGAATTTAAATTCAAATTCAAAAGCTCCCGTGCAACAGGTTTACCGGCCGGTTTTACCGGTTTACTGACCGGTTTGACCGGTGGGCTTTAATGGGCCAGCCCATTTTTTTCTTTTTTCTTTTTTGATTTAACTTTAAATCCCCGCAAACTATACTAAATGAACGAATTTTTGAGAAAATTTGACACTATTAGATTCATTGCATCTTGAAGTATTTTTAGGAATTTTTTGGGAATTTTTCATTTTTTGAATTTAAATTTCAATTTTGAATTTTGGCCGGTTAGATACCAGACCAAACCGGAACCGGGCCGAACCGGTTTAACCGGTAACCGGTCAAACCGGAACCGGTTCCCACCGGTTGGTTTGGTGAACCTTGCTCCCAAGTCCCGTCTCTCCTCCTCCTCCTCTCTCTCTCTCGCTCCACTTCTTTTTCTCGATTCAACCGGTGACGGCGGCACCAGGGCGGCGGCTCCAGGCTAGGGAAGCCATGAGCGCATGGGCCCGGCCTCACACGTGGGCCACCAGAGCCATGCCTCACACGCGCGGGCCGCCAGGAGCCGCCGGAAGCCCTTTTGCGGGTCCGCCGGAGCCGCCGCTCAACCACACAGTCACAGGTGCGGGCCGCTGGAAGCCGCCGCTCGCTGTCGTGCTGGGTTGCCAGAGCCGCCGCACACCCTCACGCGCACGGGCACCGCTCGCAATCTTGCGAGGCTACCGGAAGCGCCGCTCGCGTAGGTGCGGAGGGGCCAGAGCTCTCGTAGCTTCTCGTCCTTGCTTCTCGTAGCTTGCTAAACTAGTAGGTGCGGAGGGGCACCACCAGCTCATGCTGCCCGGCACCGATGGCCACGACGTGCTGCAGAAACTCCTGCTCTGGGAGTTCCACGTCCTTGACTTCATCACCGCCACGACCAAAGGACGATTGGGCAGCCCCGGAGCTCGATTCGGTATTTCAGCCTCGCCGGAGGTTAATTGAACGGCATCGGAACTCAATTTGGCAATTGGGGACCTGAGCTCGATTTGGCCTCGCCGGAGGTTAATTGGACCATACACTGTCATCAACACGTCAGACACATGGTGCGATCACGATATACAAGATGACAAAGGTAACGTTTTTAAGGTAAATGGTCAATGTCTAAAAACTTTTCTTGAGCCTTCTTATAACTTTGAAAATGAAGTTGATGTAATAGATTTAGTAGATTTTAATAAATACGCGTAAAACAAAAATATTTTCCTTTTTGCTAGATTTTTTTTGAGATTTCCTTTTTGCTAGATTTTGTTTACTTTTAGGGTTTATGAGATGAAAAACCATTTTTCATAAGCTTAGAAATGCATAAAAATAGAGATATCGTGCTTAGAGAGGTTTTTGAGCTTAATTACCAAAATGCCCTCACTAAATTATGCTGATCATCATGCAAACTTTTAAGTTCAATTTCAAAATGGGCATCAGCATCAAAGGGAGTATTCTTCCCCTCTTTCATGTGCATTATGGTTGTGATCACATCTGTGCGCGAGAGATAAAAACCTGAAACCCACGCTTTTCAAATCCTTGAGTAAAGAGCTGAATGTGGACGAAAGGACAGCAAGAGGGGGGCTCACCTCTGGTGTGGCCGCACCTCAGGTTTTTAAGGACCTCGTGAGGAACATTAACAAAGCCCGTCACTCGTATGACCTCTCTCGGACAGGACAGCTTTCATTGTAGCCTTTTGGCTTGCATATATTAAGGGCACACTTCATGTCAAAATGACCCGAATCCAAAACCTAATTAGTAATTATCCACGCACTTGACCACTCCATTATGTGTTGCCAATAAATTCCTTTACGGTGTGAAATGTTAAGAATGAAGTTTGAAGAACCCACATGTACAATAGATCACAGGACTTCCCCCCGTTCGCGCCTAACACATGATGGAGGCTCGCACAGTCTATAGGGGGCTGTCGTGCCAGTTAACGGCTTCCTGTTTTGTTCGAGAATAGATTCTTAGATGTGCCCATGTTCAGCTGCGAAGAAAAACCCATGGACCTCGTGCAGTCCCTATCCTGGAAGAAAAGAACAAAGATGAGCAGGTATAGCCATAAGTCAATATGTATAGCAAAAGACACACTACAGCTTGTGTAACACGAAACTTGTGGAGCACAATGTCAACAGAACAAAGATCCCACATGCGCAACCAAATCGATCTAGATGATGTCATGCTTTCCCAAAAGAAGGATTTGGTTCTCTCGCACGAGTTGCGTGTTTTTATGTCTACTGGAATGTAATGCTTTGCTTTCCCTATGGGCCACCCACCTCCCAAACATGCACTGGCCCGTGGAATGAAATCGACTTGTTATTCAATGTTGCGGCATACCGCACAATTTCAAATATCATTGATGGAAGTGGGCACTCAATATTCTTGATAGAGAGCAAAATCTTGTGTCACTCTAGCTCAAATCTCAGCGGGGTTTCACTTTATATGCGACAAAGATGTATCTTGGATGGCTTAAGAACAGACGTGGGGGGTTTCAGCTTCTGTGTTAAACTGGATAAGTTTTGAAGCATTCATGACTGAATGAAACGTTGGAATGGTTCGATGATTTTACCTCCAAAATCCAGCAAACATCCGGAGGCTCATGTAGATCACCAAAGCTGCCCAAATTCCAGTAAAGCCGCTATAACTTGCAAGAGTGAGTATGCAAATGATACTGACAATAGCGACAAGGACCTGATGATACAAATTCAGTACAATTTGTAAGAGAAAAGTTTTTAAAAAAAAATACAGGACAGCTATAAGAACAGAAGTTTGTCAACTTGCCATTGAGTAGGCAGCATATCCAAAATCTGACGCTCCATAGTTGATTCCATCAAATACAAAAGCCAAAGCGTTGATTGGTTGAGTAAGACAGACAAACTGGACGGGGAAAAACCAACAGTTTAGTTAAAGAAATTGAGTAATACTACGTCCAGTTGACTTTACATGTTGTTAGGAAAGGGCTTATTAGCCAAAAAAATTCCTAATTAATCTCTCTCTGAAAGGCTTGCATGCAGTTTTTTTCTCTCTAACGAGTCTCAGGAAGCATGCAGATTGCAGAATGATGAAAGAAATGATGCAGAATGTGATGTATTCATGAATATTTCGAAATAGCCTCCAGCATCATGTACAAATGACCAGAGGAAGTATTCATTAATATATATATACTCTACTAACGCGCCAAGAATCGGCGCAAGCTCACGAGTCGTGGCCCCACGGTGCCGGTGCACTGTTCACACACGGGCTGGTGCACTGTTCATGCAGGTCCCATGTGGGGCCCACATACTGTTTAGGTGGGACCCACATACTGTTTGCGTGGGACCCCACATGAACAGTATGTGGTCTCCACGTGGGACAAACATACTATTTAATTGGGGCCGCGCATAAAATATATTTAACTATTTTTTATATGAAAATAATAAAATAATTTTGTATACAACGTACACGTGGTAACTCTACTATTTATTGAATTTTGTTTTCACTTCATAAGCTCATGAGTCGTGGCCCCACGGGGCCGGTGCACTGTTCACACGTGGGCTGGTGCACTGTTCATACAGGTCCCATGTGGGGCCCACATACTGTTTAGGTGGGACCCACATACTGTTTACGTGGGACCCCACATGAACAGTATGTGGTCTCCACGTGGGACCAACATACTATTTAATTGGGGCCGCGCATAAAATATATTTAACTATTTTTTATATAAAAATAATAAAATAATTTTGTATACAACGTACACGTGGTAACTCTACTATTTATTGAATTTTGTTTTCACTTCATAAACTCACAAAATATAATTGAATCATTCATTCATTTCTAATCTTATTTTTTTCTACCAAAATCAATAATTAGTGTAAGCTAATCCATCAACTATACCTACTAACGTAAAAAAAATTCCTACATGTACTATTTATACAAGACCCACGTGGGTTCTGCGTGCTATTCAGGTGGTACCCACGTAATATTCAGTTCGAATCCACCCACAAAATATATTTAATTATTAAACTCGCAAAGTATAATTAAATCATCGTTCATATTATATAACAGTTATGTTTGCGACTTGGATTTCATATGTATCAGCCATGTACAAAACAACTTGAACGGCGCAACGTAGCGCGCCTACCTGTCTAGTTTCAAGCTACCACACCAAGGGAGATAATATGAATCTAACACTAGGATATCAAGACTGAAAATTGCCATACTCTTAGCTTTCAGTATAGTGAAACCATACCGGTATTCCTATGTAGATATGATGCAGTACACCCTGATCACTCGTAAATAACCTTGATCCTATACGCAAACCAATACCAAGAAGTAAACTTAGGAGAAGTCCCAAGACCAATGCCAGCTGCAATATAAGAAGTGTGTCTCAAAGGCCATGGAAAATGTCTCAAATAGAAAAGCAAGATAAATAACATACCTGCAGGACACGAGAAGCTGTGGCAGTAGCCTTTGGATAGTCCTTACGAGCAAATGCACTTGCAAGTATAGCCTGTTGAAATATGATCCGGATTTATGAGAAATAAACCAAAAGACAACATGCAGGTCACATCACTCCCAACATATCAATATACATTATCCTAACACAGATAGGAATATTAAATGCTGTATGTTTCAGTTATTGACCAGTATCTCATAAATTTTCCTTGTGTAGGTGCATCCAAAAACCCATGTTACCAATCATGTTAACTGAGCTTAAACTTGATGAAAATTTCAGTAAAGAAGGTTAACAGTAAGGAAAAGCAAAAGGGTTCCCTTACCTGACCAGCAAAAGCTAATCCATCTGCAAGAAGCGAACAAGCCAACCAGGTCTGCAAGCAGATCTGGAATGCAGCCATTGGAGTTGAACCCAGTCGTGCAGCCATTGATGCAGATAGTGTCACACAACATGTGGCGGCAATAACTCGTGCAAGTAACAAAAAACCTAGAGTGTGAAAGAAGAAGATCTTAATACAATTAGTATGTGATTTAAACAGCCATTGACAAGAAGATCTTCGATATAGAATTAAATGGTGTCATAGCTTAAATATAAATAAGGAAAAAGATTTGTTGTGACAATGTCAACTAAAAAAAGGGCAGGTAAATGGTTCACTAATGAGCATCATCTAATGGAAAAATCTATATGGAGTCAAGTGTAATAGAAACAAATTACCATTTTTAAGAAACCGACCAAACTGCAGGTGATTCAAGCTGGGTGGCAACAAATCTATATGGAGCCATAATCTCCATAAGAGTATAGATGCAATAAAATATCTGCAGAATGTTCCACCATACACTATCACAAAAGATAGGACACGAGAATTATAAACTTTTGGATATAATATGCCTCCCATCTCGACAGGAAAGAAAAAGGCAAAGGTATCCATCAGAGGAAACAATAGCACTACTTACTGTGATATAACATGAGCAATGGCAGCACCCTTGACACCATATTGGAACACAAACATAAATATTGAGTCCAAAACTATATTGATAGCATCTCCAGCCACTGGTCATCATAAAAACATAGACACTTAGGGGAAAAAAGAAATCCTTCCAAAAAAATTGCCACAAATCATTAGCAATACATTACTCATCATGTAAATGACTAAATATGTTCAACTGACAAATATTATATTGAATATATTGCAGTCAATGTTGGACCCTTCAATCCAAAATGCATGCATTCGAAATACTGATTGAAAAAGAATGTACTCAAGAATTTTAATAGTGTTAAGAGCATCGTAAACTACAGCTATTTGCGAAGTGGAAAAAGGTTCGCTTTACTCGTCTCAATTATCGACATAAGTTGGTATAATTCAGATGCTCACAGACCGGATAACTTGACATCCAGAATCGGTCTCCTTAGTGGTTTAATGGCATAAGCTTAGTTGAATGTGGAATTGGCAGATATGAGAAGCTATTTCACCCTAGATATTTTCTTGCTTAGATATGCCTCTCCAATGCATGTGTTGCCTACACCACCACATCACCAATCACTCTATCCACATGCTATGATGACCACACACTTCCTTCTCCCACTAAAACGTTCCTATTTGGAACATTTTCGGCACATTACTTTTCTTTTTATCGTGGTGGTATACGTGTTGGGGAAAGTGATATTTTCATGATGACAAACCACTTTCAAAACTAGCATTAATGGGGGAAGGGATCCATACTGAAATGTGGCAAATCAAAATCCAGTCACAACGGGATTAAAGTGGAAGTTTCCTTTTAGAATCCAATTTGCCAAGCATATACAGTTCACCATCAAAGAAATGAAGTATTATTATACCAGTTGCATATAGAGGCGTCTTCGTATCCTTAAGTCCACGAAAGACTCCTTGCATTGCCAAAGATAAAAGAACAGCAGGAGCACCAACAGATCTGAGAACCAAGTATTGTAATGCGGGCTTCATCATAGCAGAATCCTGTTGGAAAATAGTACTTCCATTTAATAAGTAATAGCTAATTGCTTATGGGAAAAGCAACAAAAAGCAAATCCCGAAGGTCAAACAGATTCTTGTTTAAAATTTCAAAATCTTACAGTTTTCGAAATTAAACTGATAGTGAGTCTACTATATTGCAAAAATTTCTTTGTTTCCTCAAACGCACAGGAGAACTGCACATTGTTACATTGAGAAGAGAAATAGAGTAAAAAAAGACTCGTACGCACACACATATTAAACAAAAGTACATGAACAAGTATATTCTCTAAACTTTTCTGCACTAGATATTTTAGCAACCTAAAATAACATTTGTTTAGCTAGTTAGCTATAACAATATAGTGTCCTCAATTGGAAACAAAAATGGTAATGTTTTTTCTGTGGAACAGACTAGAGAACATCAATAGATAAAAAGGAATAAAGAAAATGTTACCGGTGTTACACCCATGTAACCTAAGATAGGTTTTGCAGAGAGAACAAGAAGTAGGGTTTCAAGTAGGCCGAGCACCCCACCAAGTAATAGTGCTGTAGAGACTGATGGAATATTTTTCCTCTTTTGCTCAATACTGACCTCGCATGAGTCAGTTTCAAAAGATGATTTGCTGGTAGTGGCACTAGCCTCTGCAAGTAAATTTTAAGGTGTCAAGAAAAGTATGGATTGATCATTTGCCCAAGCATTTCAAAAGATTACCTTCAGCAGAAATCAGTTCTACCATTTCACTATCAGAAACAGCGTGTTTATTTTCTTGATTTATTTTGTCGTTGTCTCTGCCATTGGACATAGCATCCTCCTCAGCAACAAATGATGTTGTCACACTAACAAGGGGGAATATTGCAATTCTTGAGACTTGATTAAACACAGCAATTGATACACCTACAGCTCCAAGTTCAACTGGACCTGTTTGTCACATATGAAAAGATATCATACCGACCAGATTACCTGTATAAAAGAGTAAAATGCCCCAGCAGTCCTGAAATTTAACCCATGGTCTCGTCTAGGTTCCTAATCAACCTTAAGGACAAGTGCATTTATAAGGGAAAAAGAAGAAGAAATGAATATGTGTGTACAGTAGCTGAAGAAAGTGTATGAATGTTCATTAACAATTTGCTTTCAGACAAGAAAAAAAAACTTTTCAGAACCTAAGAATTAGTTCAACACATTTAAACAAGGAGATTTTGCTTTTTAAAAGGAGAATTTGGTAACGAAATTAATTATAAATGATATGACCTGTGTAGAGCACAGCTATTCTGCTGAAGTTTCCATTATCTTACATGGCATTACATATGCTTTTCTGTTGTTATTATATTACCACCTCAAGTCTGAGGAACGACCATGGACCAACTATTACTGCGCTCAAATCTTCATGCTGTTCGACTTAATAAGAACAAGACAAGCAGACATCCGCAAACCAGAACCTTCGCTAACCAATAAAAGACCGGTGTGAAAACATTCTTGCAAGTTACTAGTACATCTCAAAATCACAAGGGTAGTATGCCATGTTGGTTTGCGAAAAATGGAGGTAATAACTCTTAAATGTTTTTTTTCCCTAAACCATCAGAAAGCATAATTTTGGTTGGTAAAAGGAGAAACAAGAAGAAAGCATAATCTCGACTTTTATAGCCTTTAATAAGAATAAGGAGCAGACAGCTCAGTTAGTTCATCAAATTGACGCCCAATAAGCAGGTGCAGAGCATGGTAGGTTGGAAAGTCTCCGGTCTTAACCTATTTTTATTTATTTTCTTTTCCGGAGTTTCCTGGAGCAGGTTAGGACGTGGGCGGAGACTTCGTAATAACGGGGAAAAGAAAATAATAGGATAATTAAGGCATGAGCAAACCTATGTGGCCAATGAAGGCCGTGTCGACGAGGGAAGCGACTGGGTCGGCCATGAGCGCGAGCGCGCCAGGCACCGCGATCCCCATGATCTCCCGCCCGAGCTCGTCCCACCTGAACGCAAGCCTGCGGAACGAACCAGGCGAAGCACCGGGGGAAGAATAGTGGGGAACAGTACAATGAATGAAGATGAGCTCGACGCGCGCGCGGAAAAAGAAAAAACAGAGAGAAAGCTAGCCGGTGGCCGTTGGCCGTTGGGGATGGCTCACCTGGCGTCCCGGAAGAACACCCTGAGCGGGTGGTGGCGGTGGTGCTCGCCGCCCGCTTCTTCTTCCATGGCGGCGCCGGCGCTGCGGTCCAGGAGGCTCTCCTCGCAGGCGCCGCGGCTGGCGTCGTCCCCCATATGATGCGTCCCGCACCGCGCGCAGGCCGAGCGCGACGGCGCCCGCCTTTGCGAGTGGGATCGGGAAAGGGAATGGAATCGTGGACGACGGGGTGCGCGCGCGCGGCGTGCGTGGCGCGGGTGGGCGACACGGGGGAAGGCATATGTGCGCGTCGCCTCCGGGTGAGGAAGGAGGACGAGGCCAGCCGGGCTCAGTTGGCGCCTCCCCCCGCGGTGGCGCGCAGGCTGGGGCTGGGGCGGGCGCGGCGGGGGGTTCGGAATCGGTTTCTCGTTCAGTTGAGTTGGGTAGGGTGGCGCGTGCCGGAACCTGGAGACAAAATAGACAAATTCATCCATAAAATATGGTTTCCGATTTAATTTCATTCTTCAACTATAAAACATTTAATTTAATCTTTATACTACTTAAATTAGTTCAACTTCATCCATTTGCCGACGTGGCACATCACGTTGGCTCGCATTGTCACCACCTAGTCAGCTTAGATGTGAAAATATTCTTTTTACCCTCCAATAGCTAGGGAAGGTAAAAAAAAGCCCAAAATTTTGAACTAGAAATCTAAAGGCCTGACTTTAAAAGGACTTAGCTTTGATCTTATATAATTTTGAACTAAAATATTTAAGGATTTTATTGAGTTATAAAGAGACCACTAGGACTATGACCTATTACCACCACTACAATAGCAGGTCACCCAGCCAGCTTCATCTCCATCCTCAAGAAGCATGTTAAGTTTGATCCTTAGTTACAGGCTAGTTTGACTCGCTGTTCAACTTATTTGATGTTCGGTGTTAGCTTGCATCCGTTCTGAAAGCTGAGAAAATTCCTTGTAAACTCTCTACTATAGTGCAGAGACACGCTTCATTCCTCTCTCTGCAGGTAGCCACACATGCATGGTAGATCCCTGATCAACGGGCCAAAGCAAATCAAAGTTTTGATGGCTGGGAGGGGGCGGCGAGCTGGCTGGGCCAGCGTGGGGGCTGCGAGCGAGCTTCTGGTTCTTGGGGACGGGGACGAAAGGTGCCTGGGATGACCTTTTCTACGGAGGGTAAATAGGGTATTTTACTAGACGGTAACGATAGCGTGCCACATCGGCGAATGGACCGATGCTGCTGCTGCTTAATTCAAAAGCACGGCCCGGACCGACCCAGCCCAAAGGCACGGCGCACGCGCACGCTGCGAGCCGTTGGTTCAGATTGTGGCTTTCGTAGGATGGCCCAACGCACGAACGGTGCCTGGGATAGCCTGCAGGACGCGAGGCTGGCTCTTTTTCATTTTTATATTTTAAAAAAATAAAATAAAATTTTAAAAATATATGCCGAATAGAAAAATTTTATTTCCTAAGAGCTATAGAAAAAATTTGGTAAATTTTAGATAAGCACAACTAGACCAAATTTTAGATAAACACAATTAGGAGGGTGACAAACACCATTTTTAAAATTTTCTTTATTCGGCATATATTTTTTAAATTTTGTTTTTTAAAATATAAAAATGAAAAAAAAAGGCCCACGGGCCACACGTCTCCTGGGTTCCAAGCCCTGCTACAGCCGGAAAAAAATTCCGTGCAGTAGGGCCGCAAAACGCCCTCCTTGTTTATTCCTGCAATTGTCTTTTCCTTCATTTGTAGTATCACTACTCAATCCAAGTTATGTTCAGACCTTTGCCCCAAGGTAAACATGTCAGCTCGCACTCATGCAGTCATGCTATGATCAGGGGCGGAGGACCCGTTATGGCGAGCTATGGCGCTCGCGCATACCTTGTTTGGCGCGGACACCCCTGCAAATAGCTGGCCCTGCTTCCAATCTGGCGTCCGCCCGCCATGGATTGGCCGACGAGGTCCTGGAGATAGATTCAAGGCTGTAGAAAACAATTCGATGAAGAAGAGAGGCAGCAGGATAGTGGGCCGTGGGCTCAGTGACTGCTTGTCTTATTTCGGCTTCTATTCTTGCAGCCCATGTAAACTTGTGGGTCTGCTTGGCGGTTGGGGTCGCAAGCCGGCGTGGAATGTGCTGCTAGCCGTCAAGTTCGACGTGAGAAAAGATGAGCAGAGCAGCCATCCTCCATCCGCCGATGAAGCAGCAGCACGCACATACGTGCCCCATACATTAGAACATTCACACCCCTAATCTCATGACTCTTTTAATCCTATTTAGTATTCCCTCCGGTCTTAAATATAAGTCGCGTTTGAATTTTTTTTTCAAAACTTTGATCATTCGTCTTATTTAAAAAATTTATTCAAACACATAAAAAGTCATGCTCAAACTAACCTTAGTGATAAACCAATTCACAGCAAAATAAATGATAACTTGTAAAAAATTTTGAATAAGAAGAATGATCAGAGTTTTGAAAAAAAGTCGACCACGACTTATATTTAAGACCGGAAGTAGTACTTTATTGCTTTAATTATTTAATTGTTATTGGTTGGCTGGTTAATTTAGCAAGCACGGCAATTTCGCATTTATCGGATCACATCTTACATTTACATATGTATAGGTGTTTTTGTTTAAATCTCACTTTGTTGATTTAAATTTTCAATTTCGCCATACCTCGATTTTTATCCGTCCTCCGCCACTGGCTATGATACCATGCACTGATGCACCATGGGATGGATGAAGGACGATCACTCAAATAGACTCATAAACTGAAGCACAATAACCTACAGCATCAAGGCGCAATGCTGCATTATTTATAGAAATCGACTTAATTAAAGCAATACCAAGGTCCAAATTGTTCAGCAGCACCAAGCAAACACATAGTACTCCACAATGTCTCAACTTCAAACCAAAAAGTGTTTTCAGAAACTAAGGCACTTGATACAGAGACAACAGTTCAAGTTCATCCACTTCGGTTCACCAAAAGATGCTAATGATGGAACAGCAGGCCCTCTCCAGACATCTGCAAAACTCGGAGCTTCTCCGCCGCTCACTGCAGCTGCTCCCGGAACACCCTCAGCACGTCCGCGAACGTGACTATCCCGGCGAGGCGGCAGTCGTCGTCCTCGTCGAGCACCCACACGTAGCTCACCCGGTGGGCGAGCGC
The DNA here is from genome assembly GCF_016808335.1 of Panicum virgatum. NCBI lineage: Eukaryota > Viridiplantae > Streptophyta > Magnoliopsida > Poales > Poaceae > Panicum > Panicum virgatum. The sequence goes on from NC_053144.1 coordinate 19,633,519, forward strand.
CTGCACCATCACGGCCACCAGCGAGCTCGCGTGGCTGCACACCACAGGCTCCTCGGCCGACCGGCGCCCGTAGCTCCCCGACGACGGGCGCCTCAGCTGCGCCCGGCCGGTCTCCTCGTCGGAGGACGAGGAGGCGGAGAGGGAGGAGAACGAAGACAGCGTCTCGTCCTCGACCAGATCAAGCATGGCGTCGAGGCCCTTGTCCTTCAGCCCGGCCTTAACCGCGCGCAGGATATGCTCTGGCGGCGACCCGAAGTAGTCGGCGTAGGCCATGAGGTCCGCCACCGAGAGCGTGGCAATGGCCGCCGCCGCCGTCTCGTCGCACGCCGCGAGGAGGGCCGGGGAGATCTCGCCGACGAGGTGGCCGTCCTCGGTGACCACGGCGACCGCGGTTTCCGTGGCGACGGCGCGGCGGATGAGGGGCACGGCGGACAGGGCCAACTCGCCGGGGCGCACCGAGAGGAAGTCGGTGCGCACGAGGCCGAGGGAGGACACGGAGCGCGCGGCGACATGGTAGAAGAGGCCGATGGAGTTGAGGAAGTAGCGCACGAGGTCCTCCTGTGTGAGCCAGCAAAAGTCGCCGGCGGCGCCGCCGCCGCCGCCGAGCTGCTTCTTGCGGCCGCCAGCGCGGAGCGGGACGGCGAACACCTGCGCCCCGCTGAGGACCGCATCAAGGGCCTCCAAGATACTGCAAAGAAGAAAAACCACATTGGTCAGCTCAAACGACGGCATCTATGGCTTGATTAAAAATGGACGAGATCCCAAAAGAATCGCCAATTTTTCAAGAAAGATTGGATTAAGTCGCCATTTTTCCAAGAAAGATTCGATTAAAACGCGCAATTTTCGAACCACATGCCAAAATGCCGCTTCTATTCCCATTCCCAAGATCTCTTTAAATTGCGAAGCCGGAAGCGGCTGATCCCATCAAGAATCTTGCAAGGACACAGGGGTGCATGTCGCAATATCTGGGGAACCCACACGGCCACACCGAACCACGCAACAAGATTGTCTCAGACGAGTCACCTGAATGAGGTTTTTTCTTCACCGCGTGACAGCCACTTGTTCGAATGTCGTCGCATATTCCAAGCAGGCAAGCAGAGATAAAACTCTTCAGGTAATTTTAGGGGGCAAAATAATGACGCTAACAGGTGCTATTTTACCAGGTTGTCTTCCAATCAATTTTCTCCGCAATTTTTGCAGGGATTTGACCAAAATCAACAAGTTCCAATATTGAACGGGTCTCACGCGTCATTTGTTAAAGCACCAAGAAAGACGCGGGGATTGAACCTTACCTCGAGCGGGGATCAACGCGGCGAACCTCTCCGGCGCCGTCCTTGGGCAGGATCGCGGAGACCGGCTTGGCGAGCGCGGCGGCGGGGCGGGCGAGCGCCTCGGGCTCGGTGCAGAGGAAGCAGAGCACGTCCGCGAGGCCGGCCCGGCCGACGACGGCGCGCGCTGGTCCGGTCACCGCGACGCAGCCTGCGGCGCCAGAGCGGGCCACCCTCCGGAGCGCGGCGGCGAGCTCGCCGACGGCGGCGGAGAGCGGGAGCGACCTCACGGCCGGCTTGCCGATGCACAGGTCCGACACCTCATTGGCCAGGAGGCTCACTGCCATGCACTCGCGGGGCGGGCCCTGGGCGGTTTCGAGGATTGAAACCTCTCGCGAAGGTTTTTCAGGGAGGGAGGATTGCGGCGAGGAACCGCGGAGGCGTTTCTTGGTCCGGGGCCGGAGGATTGGGGAGGAAGACGGAAGGGAGGAGGGATTTGGTTTCAGCCGGCGGCTGGTGAGAGGGGGCGCTTTATATAGGCTTTGGGGTGGGAGAGGGGTAGCTACGCGCTTCAGGTTCGTTGACAGCCAATGACATGTGGGTCCGTTATGAGGTGGGCCCGGATGACGAGAGAGCCGGGTTGATTTCAGGGTGAGCGGGTGCGAACCCCTGCGCGGTTTACGAGGTGGGGGCGTCGAACGGTGTACGGTCTCGAAGTCGGCTGGAGCTGAGCTGACACCTGAGTCGAGCCGAGCTGGCCCGGGCTGATCGCTTGCTGGGAGATTTGTGTAACGGGCCCTGCTGTTTTTAAAGTTTCGCCGGTGGAGCAAACTGGAAAAACGTTTCGTCCTCCACTCCAGGGAAAAAAAAACAAAAAGAAAGACCAGTGCTCCAGGTCTTCAGCACTAAATTCTCTGTTCAAAAAGGCATCCATGCAATGCAATGAAAAGTAGCAAATGGATTGTCGGGAATACAGGGAGTTCTTCAGTTACAATACCTGAAGCTTTAGAGAATTCAGAACTGTGTCCTTTATGTCATCAGAATATCATCAATCAGTTAAAAAAAATAGGTCATACTATACTGAGTATTCCTCTTATTGAGTACGGTAATGCCTACTTTATGCTAAGGTTAGTACTTTTATATCGAGTACCCTTTGATGGATTCTAAATCTAATGTGTCATAGATGCTGGCGCCACCTGGTAGGTGGACAAATTGGACCTTTATTAACGGGGTTCAACAGCTTGCTTGACCAGGAAATTGCAACTGCTCTCCAGCTCTGTTATCAAGCTTCGAGGAAGGGGAAGCGTATGCATTTCAAAATACTTGTATTTATTGGCCAGTTATGATCATGCCATTCGAAGTAAATTTAAGCTCAAGTTTATAGTTGAGACCAAGAATTGGTTGGAATTTATTTCTCAATGATGTACCTTGCAGTCTTGTAGACAAGGAATTGAATAGGTTCACAAATGCCCATAAGATCTTTCGAAAAAAAACAAATGCCCATAAACAGTAGAGTTGTAATGTATTATGAGAGCCACCCTGTTGCAAGCTTGAATAGACCGCGTTTCAACCACAACGAAACTATGATAACACCACTTCTATTTACTACAGTATATGCAAAGCTCAAGGTAAACAGTGACCATACGTCCATACCAAATTTACCCCGTGCTTCCTATACTGCCCAATTTCATCGGACGCAAATAAAACAGGCACACACTATCACAATATCCTTGGAAAGTTAAAGAAAAAAAAGGGCCAATGTACAATGGAAAACTCTTGAAATTAGGGTGTGTGATGAAATTTTTAGGTTAAATGGAGTTGCATGATGTGCAGATGTGAATACATAAGCCCTTAGCCTTTTTTTTCAAAATTGAAGCACCATCCTTTTGTGAGTGAGTTATGTAAGTTTAGTAGAACAATCAGCAGCGATCCGGGGCTTACAATAATGTGTGCATATATTTCTCGACCAAAAATTACGGAAATGGCCATAAATTTTAACTTCAGCGCAGGAGCAGCACACAACATGCACGTGTGAAACCCAGGTCTACTTGGCTGTTGCCGCATGCCGGTCTACCTTGGCCGCCGCCGGAGCAACAGAGCTCGAATTCGACAGGGCTGCCAAAGTCGTAGGGCGCGTTCACTGTAGGGGGGGTAAGGGTAACTTTTTGGACTTCCGTTTGACCACGTGCGTCGGATCCACATCCACCAAAAAAAGAAAAAAAAAGTCTCCATCTTGGCACGTGCTGCTTTAGCACCCTGGCAGTGGGCCAGCGGCACTTCTGCCTCCGATTTTTGCGCCAAATTTTTCAGAAAAAGAGGAATGCATGTATGGAGTACTAAACGAAATTTATTTGCGAAACTTTTTCACCGATAGGTGTAACTTTTCGAGATGAATCTAATGAGCCAAGTTCCACCACAATGGGCTATAGTAACCGCCTCTAATCATCTTCTAATCGTACGGTCAAAGGCCTTATTAGCTACAGCACAACTACAATATCATAGTTGTAGAGATTATTTTGTAATTAGACTTCATTTAATATCCTAATTAGTGGTCAAAACGGTAAAAAATTTCCACCAAAATTTTCCACGCTCCATTTGAACACGGCCTTGGTTGGCAACTTTTAACCCCCGCCATGGCGCCATCTCTTCAGAAAAAGTGAAGCTTTTTTTTAGAGTAAAAAAGTGAAGCTTTTTTGGTGGCTCGGACGACGCTCGGTCAATGACGATGATTACCGCGGCTTCGTGGCAGCACGGCACTCGATCTCTCTAGAGCTTCTCATTTTTTTTTTGGAAAATTTAGAGCTTCTCATTCGGAGTAGTGCAAAATTTCCTTGTTTACAAGGGAAAAACAGATAGCGCCGGCTGGAACCGAACATCTCTACTGCGACTGGTCTTCGCGTGACTCGTGTCTTTCACTCTTCCTGACGTCGACGCGCCTCGAGAAATTTCCCCTCCCATACGGCGCCGCTCGAGTTGGCTAGCCGCCGAAGTAGGAGTAGTACTCCGTAGCTGTACGTACAGGTGGGGCCCATTTTGCTGTTACAGAAAGGCAACGCCCCCATCTTATCTTATCTTAATCTAAGATTCCTGCACCAAGCCGAAGCTTATCATTGAGCCATGTCGCTTCCTTTTCCTCAAGCATTGGATGAGAAATGAACGGCATCAAGCCCTGCAATGTGGCTCTTTTCGTGAAGTTTCTCGGATACAAATTTCTCAGGCAAGTCTCAGTGAGAAGAGAAAGTGTTTTTATCCTTTCTTTCCTCTCTTCACTTATCTCTCCCTTACCCGTTGCTTCTTCCCGACCCTTCTGCCGTCACAATCGCAGCGCAAGAAAATCTCCGGCAAGAGAAAAGGTGCGTGATCTCTTCTTCTCCATGAGAATCAGAATCTTCTGATATCCATCACCGGTTCCTCTTTGTACCTACCCTACATCGATCTTCTAGTCTGCATCGATCTCATCTCGTCCACAAAAGGAGGCCAACGCCCTTCCTGTTGGTCGACAGCTCCAGGTCGTCGCTCCATCTTCCCACCTGCGCCTCCGCCTCCAACACGCTCCCCACGAGGTCACGATCTCGCCATTTCACCCTTGCCCGCTGTAGCGTAGCGAGTGCCGGCCGGGGCGGAGGAACAGTATGGTCTTTGTGAGCGCCTACGCCGCCCCGCGCATGCGATCTCCCCCCGACTACGTGCTCCCCACCTGCGCTTCCTCTCATCATGCAGCCCCGTGCAGGCCTGGCGGCCGCATGGCGGCGTTCTCGAGCCGGCCCCAGCTCCTGGCGGCGGCGTCAGCCAGTGACCCATCGGACGCGAACTCGAGGAGAAGGCCATGCTCTCCGGCCGCGACGGCGCACGAGCCAAGGCATGCCACGAGGTACAACGAGCAGAGCCCCTCCAGCATGTGCTCCCATGCGCCACAACTGCGCCGCCGCCTCGCCAGCGGCGCCGGCCGACTTAACAGGCAAAAACTGCTCCGAGGCGTCGTCGGAGGCCAGCCACACGACAGCGCACAACGCGCGGCGGCCCAACGTGCGTAACCGCCTGAGCTTCCTCGCCGCCGAGGGATCCATGCCGTTCCTGTTCTGTCCTCGCCACCATGTACTAAGCTCAAGATGAACACTGCGTCGACACCCACCATGTGTTTGATGCAAACCATGTTTGGTTAATTTCGTCAAAAGAGAATCTTACGTGTATGAAGTGCTAAATAGAGTTTATTTGTAAAACCTTTTACAGATGGATGCAATTTTGCGAGCCGAATCTAATGATCCTAATTAATACATGATTAGATATAGTAATATTACAGTAATTATGCTCTAATTGTCCTCCAAGCATGCGGTCAAAGGCCTCATAAGCTACAGTATCGTTACAGTAACTATACTTGTGGAGGTGCTTTTGTAATTAGATTTTATTTAATATATCTAATTAGTAGTCGAAGTTGTAAAAAAAATTTCGGCCTAACAAGAACAGAGGTAACCATGCAGTCAGGACAGCAAAGCAGCGTGACACGGGTCAGATATACTGGCGATGTAGCAGCACAAAGCCCTCTCCCTCGCTGCGTCTGACCCCGGTGCCGTCACGTGAGAAGCTCCACAGACTTTCTCACTCAGACGACGCTCATTGACATTGTCACACAAGGAGTCTCTCCGCTGGAGCCCACTGATGGGGCGACACGAAGAATGGAGGCAGGCCCACAGGCCACAGTGCGCTACCCATTACCATGACCTCCTTCATCCAATTGCACTGCCTTTGAGAACGACGCGGCGCCTCATTTTTTTTAAACGATCTGCCAGTGCTCTGGCTTACTTAAAAAAAATTGCACTGTCTTCGTATTACTTCTTGCCCCACCATGTCTGCAGCCTCAATATTTTTACACGTCTAAAACATTAAGACAGTTTGAGACACCTACATACATGCAATTAGTTTATCTTAATTTCATAGCTATGGTTATTCATGAGCAGCCCCAGTCAGATTAGTATACGTGGTCCTATGTTGATTTCCATTGCTTCAATTTCAGCACTATTTATTCTAACAAAAACTTACTATGTATTTAGGTGCTTCAAAAAAAATTAATCACCCATTGAACCAAAACATCTTTTAAAAAAGTGTTCGATATAAAAGTTTCTCAAAATTCAAAGTGCTTCTACATTGTACCCGAAAAAATAGGGTAAATTGGCTGGAGGACATCGCTCAAAGTTGGCATTTGCTACAAACCATCAAAAAATATGTCTTTGCCACAACACACCGCTCAACCATGCCAATTTGCTGTAGAACACTGAAACCTATATTCTATTCAGATTAAATGGAAAGCAAGGAGAAATATCAAAATTACCCCCCCCCCCGCTGCATACAAACCAGGCTCCACGCTCACGACATCCAGCGAAGGCAGCGGCGCTCCAAGCGAGCGCGGTCGGATCCCGCCGGCGGCCCTCCCGGTGTCCACGCCCTCCCGACCCTGCTCCTCGCGGCGACGGGGCTCGCACCTGGCCGCGGCGGCCCCTGCTTCTGTGGCAGCAGGGCCCGCACCCGGCCGCGGCGGCCCTGCTCCCGGTGGCGGCGGCCGCATCGGTACTCGCACCCAGCCACGTGGGTCGGCGGATGTGAGGGAGGAAGTGGAGGGCGGCTCGGCCACTGCGTGGGTACGAGGCCATGCGCGAGGGCGCCGGTGAAGCCGTAGGCCGGCAGGTCTGCTCTCCCTCGCGAGCCGCGCGGAGAGCGCCAGCGAAGCCGCAGTCCTGCCCGCCTGCTCCTCCCTCGCATGCCGCCAGCTGTGCGGTGAGCGCTGGCGAAGCCGCAGGCCGGCCGACCCACTCTTCCCTCGCGAGCCGCGCGGGTAGCGCCGGTGAAGCTGCAGGCGGACCAGCTCGCTCCTCCCTCGCGTGCCGTGTGGTGAGCGCCGGCGAAGCCGCATGCCGGCCCGCCCACTCCTCCGTCGCGCCGTCGCGCGGAGAAGCGTCGGCCATGGCGGCGGCGCTGCGGGAGGGGCGTGAGGTTGAGATTGGGGCGATCCGTTCAGTAACGTTGGAGTCAGGCGAGGATAAGAATGTAAATTTATGTAACTTCCTATTAAAATCGAGTATTATAATGAATTTAGTGTCCTATAGCAAATTACTACCATTGAACGGTGTCTCTCAGCCAAGACATCATTTTTCAGTGGCTCCCAGCAAAAGCTAGCTTTGAGCGATGTCCATCAGCCAATTTTCCAAAAAAAAAATGTAGTACATTCACTGCCGCGAAGTTTTCTAGTCAGAACTGAATGACTCGTTCCTAAATCAATTCCGTACTGTACATTTGCAAGAGATAGAGATGGAGGGAGAAGCGCGGTCGATCAATGAATCCTGATAGCTCCGTCACGGAACAGAAGCGGCAACGCACGGGCTGATTAGCGCGTGACAGCGAAAGACCACGCTGCCAAGAAACAAGATGGCACGCTGCCGTCACGGAACAGAAGCGGTGACGCACGGGCTGATTCAAGACATAGAAACAAGTATAAGTTATGCATATAAATTATATATGTCTTGAATTCTTGAAAGTTATGCTAAAATTCTAGTTACTAACGAGTTATGTATGTCAAAATTATATTCATAAGTTAGAATATCTTAAAAATAGAAAGTTGTAGGAATAAAAAATTTCTAAAAGTGGAAATCGCTAGCTTGCATGGCTCCTGGCGAGCGACCGCTAATTAGCTCGCCTCACCCGCAGCGAATTGATTTTCTTTAGTGCTGCCGGTGACTCACCCATGATGATAATCAGACGGCGAATCGCTCGATCAAGGTTAATTCTTTGTACACGTTTGACAAAAACCACGTGAATTTAAATTAAAAAAGTGCAAACCGCATGTGAAATGGATCATCCGGCGAGGTCGTTGTTTACACTTTTAGTATTTGCAAAGCGTAAAATTCCAATATCAAAAAAACTATTATTTTGATGACGGAAGGTGCTCTAATAAATTATCGATTCCATTCTCAATGTTAAAATATTTTATGATTATTATTAGAACGATTTCTTGCTTTACCCTATCCTTTTAAGTTATTTGGTACAGTACTGATTACTAAAAATACAAAAAAAATATTATTACTGATAGGATAAAATATAAATAATCTGCTAGAGATGCTCAGCCGCCCGGACAGCGATTTCCGTAAGTCCGTGGAGCGCTGCTGCCGGTGATGACAGCGGAACGGGTCGAGCAGCAAAGGCGAAACGGATAAACGTTACCGCCACAACCTGTCGCCATTCGCCAGTCGCGCGCAGGGTTTAACTTTTCGGCGGTAAACCGGCGAAAAACCGGTGAATTTACCGTTTTCGGTAGGTACCGGAAAGTGGTATACCGGTGTTTTTCGGTATTTTTCGTTTCGAATTTTAAAATTTCAAAAAAATTTATAAATAACTGTCAAAAAAATCGGCAAAAATTATGATAAAAAACTAGGGATTTTTATTAGCTTATAGCACTTGAAATCATTCAAATCTAAGTTGATTTGGTAGGTCAAAATGATGAATTTTCTATGAGGAGTGAAAATTTGGTAGGTCAAAATGATGAATTTGCTATGAGGAGTCAAAATCTAAGTTGATTTGGTAGGTCAAAATTTGCTTAAGTCTCACCATCTATGAGGAGTGAAGAACGCAGGTACTTAAGCAACCGAAAAGTTTTTATATCTATATTTCGTTTTTTCTAGTTATTCCATTCATTTCATACAAAATCTTCGTATGCAGAGACTATGCATTTGCTACATGGATTATGGATGGACAATACTTTCGATTACTGTGGAAGCAATGTGTTGTATTAATTGGACTACGGACTTAATTGTAATAATTTTAATAGACTTTGTACTTTGGACTAAGTACGTGTGCACTTTGGACATGAATTATGTGTTTCGTTTTCGTATTTCTCATTGTGTGCTGGAGTTTCTTATATGTTGTGTATTATAATCTATAAATATAGACATAATTAGGGCAAACTCCTCAAAATTTTCAATTTCTTTTCACAAATACATAATTTCCCCATCATTTTCCAACTGTTTCCATCATTTTTCGGTGAAAAGCACCGAAAAAACCGGCGAGATGCACCGAAAAAACCGGCCGGTATACCGAAATTTCGGAATTTTGAATTTGAAAACTCTTTCCGATCGAAATTACCGGAAAACCGCGAAATTTCGGCCGGTATACCGTTTCCGGTGGTCACCGAAATTTTTTTGAAAAACGAAAACGTAAACCCTGCTCGCGCGTGCGGCCCCGGAAAAGCGCAGCGGGGCCTCGAGAAACAGCCCAGCCGTAGCCGTGGAGCCGAGCCGACGGAGGAGCGGGGGTCGCGGGAGGATCGGGTGGCTCCGTCGGCGGCTGGCTGGCTGCCTGTACCGACGAGGCGACGTGGAGCCGGGCCCCAACCACGTGGTGGCCCTCGTGTGTGTCTGCTGCTGGCTGTACGAGCGGGCCTACGAGGACCTTCCGTGCCACGGGCCCACGGCCCTGGACTGCGTGGCCCCGGCCGGATCTTCTGCGGCGAGCCGGATCTCACAGATCGGTACAGCTGGTGGAGGCCTGCTCCTCGACAAATACAAGACAAATCCCCACGCTTATTATACCGTCGACCCGTATCCTTGCAGTTGCACCCACCTATTTGATCTCATTGACCCCATCGAGCGAAAATCATGTGCCACTTAATTATATGTCTCCGAACTACGGCGAATCACGACCGTATATACTTGGTGTGCGCATCGATCAGGCCATCAGCACATCACGTACGTGTATAGATGTAATGCGACGCGTGCACCACATAGAATCGTGCTCCAGCTAGGCTTGTTTTTTTTTTTGAAGAAGTTAGGCTTGGTTTGGTTGGCCCGTTGCTGGTCGTCGATGGAACGAGCAAAGCTACGCGACAAAGCTGGCGACGTGCCGCTACGGGTACTTGTGCTCCGGACGGCCACGGCGCCGCAGTCAAAGACAGACAGCTAGGCGGAGTAGTGGTCGACCGATCCCCTTCCTCCCAGCCCCGCATGGCCGCATGATATGTGCCGTACGGGTGGTGCTGGGCCGCATGATTACCGGCAAGAAAAGACAGCCATCGGCGATCGGCAGGAGCCATTATCACGGCGGCCGTGTCCCCCGATCGGTCGCCACGGCCGCGGGCACGCGCCGAGCGACGACGGCGACCGTTTCGCCTCGCGTGCGCGCGCGCGCGCGCTCCTGGTGCGTCGCTGTCCGCCAGGCGGCCGCGCGTTGGCGTGCGTAGTGTACCTGCAGGTACAGGAGGGGTTGGCTGGCGCCGGTGGCTTCGGCCTCGGCCGGCTCCACCTCAGGTGAGCTCGTCGTCGGGTGGTGGCTGGCGCGTGTGGAGCGCGGGCGAGCTGCTTCGGCTTGTCGGAAATTCTGCTCGGGTTTCACTCCGGTGCTTGCCGCGCCTCGGCGTCGGCTGGTGCGGAAAGCCGGCGATCCCGTTCGTCCACGCCGACGCTGGGGTTTTCACTTGTGATCGAGCTGTGGGGGGTGGGGGGGGAGGGGGGCAGCGAGGCATGGAATTTGGGTGCCACAGAGGAGTGGTAGGTGGTAGCTTTGTCTGGTCCGCGAGAAATCGGAGATTCCTCGGCAGGCTCTGCTGTTCTCCGCTGGCGGCTGGCCGCCTCCGGTTTCAGGCCGCCTTTTGGGATTTCACGGAGCTACCAGTCCGTTCTCTCCGGTTGAGAAACAGACAGCGTGTGCTTGCGCGGTTCATGCACATCCACGGACCACAGAGTGGAAGACCGTCTGTGCTCTTGTTCGTAGTTTTCCGCAAGTACAGAGCTGGGGTGATCTTTGACAGCTACTAGTAGTGCGTTTGCTCTGCTCGATAAAAGGGAGGCTAGCGAACAGAGCATCTGCCCAAGCACCAACCAACCAATCACGGTGCATACAGTACCTTTTTTATGAGAATGCGTGGTGTGTACACTTTTTTTTTCAAGTAGCAGGAGCACTAGAGAATCATGTAAGAACTCAATTAGGTACCCACGCTGACCGCGCGCTCAATGCAGATGGGCTGCCGGAAAGTCCGAGGACGCGCTTGCCAGGGCTTACACACGCACACACCTGTACACACGCACGCACACACGCACTAGGTGCCCCTCTGGGGAAAATCCCCGGTGCCACACCCGAGCGATCCCAGACTGGGAATCGAACCCGGGCGGGTGGCCTCCACGACGGGAGGGCGCACCACTGCGCCACAGGCGCGTTGGCGTGTGTATACCTTAGGTCGCGCAAAAACGACCCATTGCACGCCAGCCTTTCATCCGGATTGCTGGTGAGAGCATGTATTATAACCGGCGAACTGCCGGCGAAATCCGACGTGGGCGGAGAAAAAAACGAGGAGGGAAAATGAGCGGCCGTCTCGCGACGCGCCCGCGCGAGCCGGCGAGGAGGCGCCGCTGCCCCTGCTATTGGCTGAGCTGGTGGGCCCCGCCACACCGCGTGCAGCCAGGTTTTTTGTTACCGACCGGAATTGGTCCGGACCGGTTCCTGTTCCGGTCGGTTTTAAACCGGCCCAAATTCAAAATTCAAATTTGAATTAAAAAAATGAAAAATCCCTAAAAATACTTCAAGTTGCGACGAATCTAATGGTGTCGAAATTTTTTCAAATATTCGTTCATTTAGTATACTTTGCGGTCATTTGAAGTTAAACCAAAAAAGAAAAAAAAAACGCCGGCCCATTAAGGCCCATCACGCCGGCATATGAGGCACGCGGTCTGCTCCCACTCCCAGAACCCTCACGCCCGCCAACCACTCCCTCTTCCGCTCCCAGTCCCTCACTCCGCCGTCAGCACGCCTCGACCAGTGCTCGCGCCCGGACAGCCGGTCGGTCGGTCCGGTTAGCCGGCCGGTCGGTGGATCTACCGGCCAGCACCGGGAAAACCGGGCACGTAACCGGTTACTCGGCCGGAATCGGCGGTTAGCCGAAGGAAGGTATGCATTTTTTTCCCTATTAGTTGATTTAGAATATTAGATGATTTGTTTTAGGATTTAGGTAAGATTTCGGTGCATATCAAGGTGCATATATGATTTCAGTGTAAGTAATACAGTGCACTCTCCTTTGCTGGACGTACGGCCTCCTTGGCCGGAACCAGGATAAACCCGGTGTCATTATATTTCTTCTTGCATCAACCAGCTAGAGGCAGTAACACGTGTAAAGATCACCGGGGTGTCCGACCCTAGAGGGGGAGGGGGTGAATAGGGTCGCTAATCGTTTTTTACCTTAGGGTTCAAACTACTAGCATAAGATAAACCTAACACGTCCTACACATACTAGTTATGACTAAGGTTTATCTATGCTACTCTCTACTTACCCCTAAAAGACTTACAACCTATAGCCAAACCTAATCAAACCAAATAGGAAAGTAAAGGTACACAAGATAGAGTAAATGCGGAAACGTAATACGGTAAGTAAAGAGATAAGGGAGAGGATATGCAAACTCCCGTGAAGACACCAAGACACACGATTTAACGTGGTTCGGTTAGGACACCAAGTCTCTCCCTACGTCCACGGCCACTTGTCCAACACGAACAAGTGTGATGTCGAGTCTCTTCGCTTGATCATCGTCTTGCGTTGGCCACCAAGGCACCCGGCAAGCAAATGCTAAGTGCCACCAAGTCACCAAGACGAGGTCACCGCCACCGTCTATCTCGAAGCGTCACCACGGCACCGTCTTCACTATCGGAGCTTCTCACCAAGAGGGGTCTCCTTCCCCGCACAAAGTGATGTTGCCTCTCCACACCAAGTAGGAGGGTCACACGACGAGTACAAGTGTTTGCTTGCCGCAGCAAGACTTCTCTCAAGGGAGCTCTCGCAAGAACTAATCCCTAATCAAGCACTAAGCACTCTAACAAGTGTGCTTAAGCCTATATGATGTACAATGAAGCTCTATGGTGGTTGGAGATGATCTTTAGCTCTTGTATACTTCCTTGAACTCCAGCACTCTCAAATGACCCGGCCTTGGGGGTATATATAGGCAGCATAAGCAAATATAGCCGTTGGAGAAAAGCTGCCAGAAAATTGCGTAACGCCGGTTAATCCGACGTACCCCAAAAGCCATCATCGGTTCAACCGGTGTATATAAACTGCTAATTGAAAAACTAGCCGTTAGCAATCAACCGGTGTATCGCCGGTTTAACCGATGTAATCAACCGGTGTATGTAATATTAGCGTCGGTTTAACCGGTGAGTGTAACTTCTTCATGTTCCTCCAAAAACCACCTCTCTGGACAACTGAACCGATGCAATTGACCGATGCATCGTCGGTTCAACCGGTGTAGGTATTTTCCTCGGTCTTCATCTGCCAATGCACCGACATATATCACTTTCGTAGCGTCGGTTCATCCGGTGTAAAACCCTAGCCCGCAGACCTTCTCTGTGATTGCATCGGTGAGTTCATTTTGCCCTACGTCGGTTTAACCGATGATAGCAAAATGCCTCAATCCTTGTCCCTTGGACCGAAGAGCGTAGGGGCGGCCCTTCGGGCCTTGCTACGCCTCTCCTCTCTTTGTCATCACTTAACCTAAAAGCCTGAGAATAGTCATCTTAACCATCACATTAGTCCAAATGTTGTGTGTGTCATCAATCGCCAAAACATTATATTGAAATATGGCATGAGAGGCCATTTTCACTACAACACGCAGCCCATTTACTAGCCAGTGCTAGGCCGCGGGGTCTGGACACCGACACCTGTGGTGGAGGACTATAACTTGGCATCCGGTGAGAGAAGAGGAATGACGCAACCAAGGATTGACACAGGCTCCTGGACGCAGAAGGGTAGGAATGCAAAGGAAGCTATTGGTAAAGCTTGGTTAAAGTTTTTTCATATTGCGGGAGTACCGGAAGACAGGCTGACAATCCATACTTTATCAGCGTGGTCCGGGAGACACAAAAACGCACTTTCCAGGATTGTTATCCTTCTTTTCAGCTTGAGGACAAGCTGTTGCTCAGCACTACGTGCGGCGTGCAAAAAAGGTCTGGTTGAAGCCACGGATATCTCTAGTCGGTTTTCAGGATTAGATTTGGTTGTTAGATTGATTAGATCGGTTAGTCAGAGGTTTGGATAAAGTTTGTTAGTTTGTTGGGCTTGTTGGTAGGCGTCAGCGTTGGGCATGTATGCCCGGCGATGTAATCTGATCAATTCAAGCAATGAGAATACCTTCCCTCCTATCTCTAACTTCTTCTTAAGGGTGGAGCAGAGGGGATCCGATCCCTTCCCTCTATCGTCATCTACCCGGCTAGGTCCTAGCTATCACAAAACTGCTTTTGAATCTTTGCAAGCTGGTCGGCCTTGGCCTCGGTTAATTTCCCATCAGCAAGAATTACTTCTGCCTGTTGCACAAAAGCTTTTTCTGTAAACTTAATGTGAACAGCTTGAGCTTCTTTGCGAGTTAAACCAAGTATGTCACCGAACTGTTTCAGCATTAAAAACTCTGAATCGTCTTTCTTTGTGGAGATTGCTGTTCCAAATGATACGTTCGTTGTCTCCCCAGTGATGCAGAACATCAAGTATGTCTCATAGAGCTCAGTCCTGTCTCTCAATGGAATGTCATCCTTGAGGGTTGTCTCTTTCTGGACTGACTTTCTCAGCTTTTCTTTAAGCTCTTTATCAGGTCTAGTCTTTCTTAATGTCTCCACAATGATTCCCATTCATATTCATCATCCTCTCCCTCAGATTCCGAAGTCACGCTTGATGCCTCAGTTTCAGCAGTTGGAGACAGCTCTCCTTTAATGTCAGCTAAAAGCTCACTAACAACAATTGAAGGAAATTAGCTTCTTCAGTTCTTTTGCAGTTTCAATGCGGTTCCCAGCTTCTTTTGCTCTATGAATGTAGCTCAGGAACAACTTTCGTACCTGACCATTTGAATGTGACTACTTAGAATAGTGGACTGAATTTGCTTAAGCAATATAATAAAAGAATATAAATAGATTATTAGAGAAGATCATGGGAAAATAAGCTAGTACATAATAATTTATCATATGTAAAGGGAAAATACATACTGCTTTGCTAAACAATGTGACTACTTGGAATACTGAAACTGAATTTGCTTAAGGAATATATAATAAAATAATATAAACAGATTATCAGAGAAGATCACAAGGAAATAAGCTAGTACATAATAATTTATCATATTTAAAGCAAAAATACATACTGCTTTACTAAAGATCGCCATGATAGCCTCCTTTTTCAAGTTTAGACTTTGTGCTGCCTTCTTAACAGCCTCTCGTCTGTCAGCATGATATCCATCAACAGATGCAATGGCTTCCTTGACAACCTGTAATATGCCCAAACAAATGTAAGAACACTGATACAGAGCAAACCATCAACATTGCTACAACATATGGCATGAAAGCCAAAGAAATGCAAAGAAAGGCGCCGCAAAAACTATTTAGTATCACCTTTTCGAACAATTGGCCACAGATCTCAGTATGAGCAGCATCCACAGTTTCTTGAGGGATGCAGAGACGCACTTGGAATGCCATCAGAGTTTCCACTTCCTCCTTGCTCAGCTCTCCGTCAGCTACAAACTGCTGAAGCTTCTGTCTGTAGATTTCTGGATTTCAAAGTAGAGTTAATACATATTGATATTCGGAATATAAAGTGATATGGCAAGACCAGTGTTATCTGAATTGAAGTTTGTGAAGCCATAACTCAGAATGGCTTAGTTTGCATGGTGTATACAAACAATTATTAGTAGATCTGTAGATGATAGGCTTCTTTTGTTCAAAACGCCAGTTAAATTAAATTCATCCCAGACCATAAGCAATACATTCCAGGTGAACCAAAGATGCAGTTATCTTTCCAAAAAATATACTTCCTACAGTCAAGGTATAGCTCTGACAACAGCATTGTAAAATAACAATGAAGCAGTATTGCCAATGCCATGCGTAATATTCGATTCAGCTGATGCTTTGACGGATCCATGCATCAAATCAACAAAATGTTAGGCGGCACCTCTTCCTCACGATCGACAGTGATATGATAACCCTATGCGATTCATAGAGCTGGGATTTGCTTAGCTATTTCAAACGCAAAGTTGTAGAGCAAACTTTGCTTCCCAAACGGGCGGAGCGCTTGTAGTACAAATTTTCTTAGAACAACACCTCGGAAGGGAACACTGGCGGATCCAGGATTTGCTCTTTTGGGCGGGGGGGGGGGGGGGGGGGGGGGGGCTCATCTCCCTTCTTCTTCCTCCAGCCCCCCCTTTCTTCTTCCTCCCTCCTTTCTTTCCCCTTCTTCTCCCTTCTTCTTGCCTATACTTTTCATGGAGTTTCTGGGGGGTAGGGGGGCATGAGCCCCCCCTGCCCCCACGCTAGATCCGCCCCTAGAAGGGAAGGACGTACGAGAACATCCAAAGGATCAAACGATCTACACATATGTTATAGGTTTGTCACTTTGTAGCTCTTTGTACTGCGGTGGACGGCGGGCCAATGCGCGTATTTCCCTCACTGTTGACGAGGCGTTCACACTCAGCTCTGGATCGCAGGATCGGTCTATAAATCTTGCTCGCGGGGCAGCGGGTTAAGAAAACCCCCACTGCACAGTCTGCACTGTAGATTGAATCAAATCCACTGCACTGAAAACCCCCACGAAAACCCCCAACTAAAGATGGGGACGGTGCGGTTCGGCCCACCGGTTCAGTGAACCGGCCCATAGAAACGACCCTATTGGGCCCCTTCTCCGACCCACAAAGATGATTAGGTTTAGTGGATCGTAGTCTATCGAACCAAAGGGTCGGGCGGTTCGACCCAGGTACCTCCTGTCCGTGCGGCGGCGACGGCGCACCACCCTTTCCGTCCGTGCGGCGGTGACGGCGCCCCGCCCTTCCCGTCTGTGATTCCGTCTTGTGGAACTCCGTCGCACCTCGCCGTCCTACTTGGCGCCGCCGCAAGTCCACCACCTCCTCACCGCAAGTCACCATTGGCCAAGACGAAGCGGAGACAGAAGGAGCGTAGCGCGCGGGGGGGGGGGGGGGGGGCTCATCTCCCTTCTTCTTCCTCCAGCCCCCCCTTTCTTCTTCCTCCCTCCTTTCTTTCCCCTTCTTCTCCCTTCTTCTTGCCTATACTTTTCATGGAGTTTCTGGGGGGTAGGGGGGCATGAGCCCCCCCTGCCCCCACGCTAGATCCGCCCCTAGAAGGGAAGGACGTACGAGAACATCCAAAGGATCAAACGATCTACACATATGTTATAGGTTTGTCACTTTGTAGCTCTTTGTACTGCGGTGGACGGCGGGCCAATGCGCGTATTTCCCTCACTGTTGACGAGGCGTTCACACTCAGCTCTGGATCGCAGGATCGGTCTATAAATCTTGCTCGCGGGGCAGCGGGTTAAGAAAACCCCCACTGCACAGTCTGCACTGTAGATTGAATCAAATCCACTGCACTGAAAACCCCCACGAAAACCCCCAACTAAAGATGGGGACGGTGCGGTTCGGCCCACCGGTTCAGTGAACCGGCCCATAGAAACGACCCTATTGGGCCCCTTCTCCGACCCACAAAGATGATTAGGTTTAGTGGATCGTAGTCTATCGAACCAAAGGGTCGGGCGGTTCGACCCAGGTACCTCCTGTCCGTGCGGCGGCGACGGCGCACCACCCTTTCCGTCCGTGCGGCGGTGACGGCGCCCCGCCCTTCCCGTCTGTGATTCCGTCTTGTGGAACTCCGTCGCACCTCGCCGTCCTACTTGGCGCCGCCGCAAGTCCACCACCTCCTCACCGCAAGTCACCATTGGCCAAGACGAAGCGGAGACAGAAGGAGCGTAGCGCGCGGGGATCCATCACCGGGCTCCAAGAAACAGTCGTCTGCACAGATCTGCACGATACATAAATAGGAGATGGGGTGACCTGGAAGACGAAACAGGCAGATCTGTGCAGACGACTGTTTCTTGGAGCCCGGCGACGGATCCCCGCGCGCTACGCTCCTTCTGTCTCCGCTTCGTCTTGGCCGATGGTGACTTGCGGTGAGGAGGTGGTGGTGGACTTGCGGCGGCGCCAAGCAGGGCGGCGAGGTGCGATGGAGCTCCACAAGACGGAATCACGGACGGGAAGGGTGGGGCCCCGTCGCCGCCGCACGGACGGAAGGGGTGGCGCGCCGTCGCCGCCGCACGGACAGGAGGTACCTCGGTCGAACCGCTCGACCCTTTGGTTCGATAGACTACGATCCACTAAACCTAATCATTTTTGTGGGTCGGAGAAGGGACCCAATAGGGTCGTTTCTATGGGCCGGTTCGCTGAACCGGTGGGCTGAACCGCACCGTCCCCATCTTTACTACCATGCATTTCCGTAGTATGCCTCTTCTCTCGGATCCGAGGGAGTGGGTTTGTGGGCTCGAGGTTGGCGGACTGCACGAGTATGTGATTTTTTTTTCTGCTGACCTAACAAATGTTGGCAATGTGCAGGAGGTCTACATCCAAGCACAACAAAGGCTCATGTACGAGGTTCTGCAGATAGAAGGAAATACGACAACTTTGCCAGATGATGCTTACTAGGGTCCCAATATTTCCATTGAACGTAGTTTGGATTTATATAGTATGCTTGATTTCGACGATGAATGTGTGATTTTGGTGTAAGATAGAGTTGGATGGTCGACAAACCAACTGGAGTGTGTGATTTTGCTAGTAGTGGCGTCCATGACACTTGGCTTGGTAGCTTGGTACTGCTCCCGTCTGTGTGCTGTAAGAACATGCTCATCAGGTTGATTAAAATCTGCTCCTATTTGCTCGCACGCCCACATTCCATGCCAAAAAGTGGACGCTCTGGATGTTTTGCTCGCACGCCCGCATTCCATGCCAAAAAGTGGAAGTCCATGGCTCTGGATGTTTTGCAAAAATGCCCTTCTATTTTATAGAAATCACAACCCAGTCCAACATGCCCGATCTGCACAGTACCATGTGCACATATTTAACATATAGACCCTCATACTAAACTTTATTTCTACATGAAGAAGAGAAAAATCGATAGTTCTGTCGGTTTTACAGAAACCACCCCGAGGCGGTTTTCCAAACACCCCCTCCCACCACCCAACCGGCCAACCCCCGACCCGAACCCTAACCCTCCTCCTCCCCGCCTCCCTCTCTCTCCCTCCCCGCCGCCACCCGCCTTGTCCCGCCCCCTCCGTCTCTCTCTCTCTCTCTCTCTCTCTCTCTCTCTCTCTCTCTCTCTCTCTCTCTCTCTCTCACTCAGTTGCGGGCCGAGGCGACGACGGGCCAGGAGACGGCCGATCCCGGTGGCAAGCTCCTGCGCAGTTCCGGTAGTGGCGCGGTGGGTGCGGTGGCAGGGCCATGGCCCGCCCGCCGTCGCACGTGCGGAGCCGGCTGCCGACGCTCTGGCGTGGGCGAGCGACGCGCGTGGGAGGAGGAGAGGGAGGGAGAGGCCGCTGCAGTTTGGGGGTCTGGTGCGCGGGGCAGACCAGATCTCGCCGTCCTTGACCTGGGGCCGCAACGCAATTCCGGATCCGGCAGCCTCCCTGAGGTCCCGGAGGTGGCAGCCGCAGACCTCGGCGTCACGCCAGCCCTTGGCGGTGAGGCAGATGCGCGGGTCATCACCATACGCGTGCTCCGCACCTCCTCTCCCTGCCGATGTCTCGTCGCCTCGTCGGAATAGTACGGATTGGGCCGTGTCGCCCCGTTGGGATAGGGAGCACGCAAGCCCTCGTCCCTTCGCCTACGCTTGCTACCGGCACGGAGATAAGTGCCCCGTCCTCCCTTGTCTATCTTCTCCTCACTCCCATTCCGGTTCCAAACCCTAGGTCTGTGGTTTCCTCTCTTGGCTGGTCCCTCAAATTGTTCTCCGTTCCAAACCTTACCCTGCAGATCAGTGAGCTCTTACCCTTTGCTAAAATTTTTGAGCTCTGTGTCTGCTTTTTTTTTGCCTGATCTCCAAAACTTTGCTGTGCCGGTAGCGCTGCTGCATCCGGCGATGATGTCTGCGAGACATGATGTGAGACCAGGAAGGGGTGTAGATACAAACAGGTACCTGTATTTTCTTTTCTATCTTCCTTTCATTCCTGATGAAATTCCTATGCTTTTCTCCAAAAAATAGCATCTATTTCTGATTAGAGGCATCCTATATTTGACAGTTCTAACTAAAGTTAAATGTCCAGCTTTACCATGAAATAGCCACATACTTTTCCGTTAAACATGGTGTAATGGTCTGTTTTTTTACTGGTTTCCTGAATGCCTGAATCATGGTGTGATGACCTTTTTTCAGTCTACTGTAAACCTAGCATATGTAAAGATGTAGCTGCTAATTCTGCAACCAAGACACATAAATGTGTTACAGGGAAGAGGTTTGTCTCACTAAAACAGAGTTCCTTTACTTTTCTTAGTCCATGGTAAATACTAGCTTCATATGTACATAACATGTCAAATGATTTTGATAAGTCTAGGTAACTCCTTGCTCCATGGTAAATACTAGCTTCATACGTACAGATTTTGATAAGTCTAGGTAACTCCTTATTAGCTTAATTGTGAATAAATTCTTTGTTACAACTGAGCGTGGCTTATTAAATGCCGAGGATTTCAGCGTGGCTGTGGTCTTGTGGATGAGCTCAATGTAAGCTTCGTAGTTAACAGTTAATAGCCTGACTGTTTTAGAAACTTTGACATAGTTAATTTTCGTGGGTGTTAGTACTACAGGGACACAGATTTGCTTACTGGGTATTAATTCTATTTTTATGTCCTCTTTATTTATGCGGTGACTTGTGCTTCCATGGGCAATAATTTGTTCAACCAAAAGGTTATTTTGCAGGCCAATATCTTTATTGCACTAACACCAGCTAAGGTTATCTTTAAGTGGCAAATATAATATAGGTCAGTGTTTGAGGATTCTTTCAATTGAGCCTCTTTGTAATTTAGATGTTCAGTGGAAGAATGGTGAAAGCCTACAAACCGCAGCATCGTATCCTGTTTGCATTGTGGTCCTATGTTTGTAGAAGTAACCATCACAAGTATTGCTATTCCTTTGCTCAATTGTTTTACAGTCTGCAGCAAATCTGTGTGCTCCTCAGGTGGTGTTTTAATATGTTCAATTGGTGAATTTTTAGTTTTGCCATTCGTTAGTGAGTAAGAAAAATTAGTACACAGGAAAGAGGTTGGCCTCACTGACATGATAATCTTAATATTAATTTATCAAATAGACAGTACACCAAACAATCTTCACTCCACCAGATGAGCATTGTTAATGTACAAACTCTTCAGTTTTATGCAGTCTAATTTAGTTTTCGGTACCTCTTTATATTGATGACAAATTTACTTTAATCAATTTATTGCTATGCAGTAGAAGGTGACCATTCTTTGTCCATTTGGTTTTGGTATTCGGGAAGCTCATTACATATGCCTGCAGTGGTGGAGCTACTGCTTGAATCGATGGGTGATGGAGGACTTGCCGTGCTTGTGATTCGTGTGCTTGGGTGTGTTTAGATCCGTAAAATAGGGGTAAAAAGGGTCACATCGGACACTGTGGCACACTGTAGCAATTTTCGTTTGTTTGTGGTAATTGTTGTCCTACCATGACCTAACTAGGCTCAAAAGATTCGTCTCGTCATGTACATCAAAACTATGCAATTAGTTTTTTTATTTATCTATATTTAATACTCCATGCATGAGGTAAAAGATTTGATGTGATAGGTGAATAGTGAAGTTTGGAGAGAGAAATTTTGGAAGTGAACACAACCCTTGAGAGGAGCTGCTGCTTGCTTGCAGTGGAGAAAAGAAGCAATCCAGGTGAGGTATGTATGTGTACACTTCTGACTAAATTGCATTTTGTATGTACTACTTATGCATGATGAATTCCATACTGGTTTCATAGGGTGATCACTATGATTGTTATATATCAGGTTCTGATTGGTATCTTGATAAGATACACTATAAGCATGAAGTCTCTTTCATGCCATTCTTCAGATCCTGGTAAGTGGAGTACCAAGCAGTCTTAATGATGGAATATTCAATTCTATTTTAACATTTGTTCATCAACAAATCAGATATTCGCTTGACTCTCCCAACAGGCTGGAGGTGAGATAGCTGACTTCATTGTTCTGAGGAATAATGATGCCATCACGAATTTAGGCCGTGTTTAGTTCCCTGCCATGTAAACGCAAATTTTTTTTGCGACGGAATCTTGCTAATTTGAAGTACTAAATGAAGTTTATTTACAAAACTTTTTGCACAGATGTGTTGTAAATCGCGAGACGAATCTAATGATGCTAATTAATCTATGCAAAAAGTTTTGTAAATAGACTTCATTTAGTACTTCAAATTAGCAAGATTCCTTTGCAAATTTTTGCGTTTTTGCGCTTACGGGGTGGGAACTAAACATGGCCTTAAGTGGAAAGTCACACCTATCTGCGTTGGTGTTAATGCTTCTGCTGGCCATGTTGGACGAGTAGCTGAGGCTGACTCCCGTGCTGGTGATGGCTATGCTAGAAAAGAAGTGAGATTAGAGATAGACAACAAATTCAGAGATACAAATTCAGATTTAAGGAAAAATTGGATATGTACCATTAAATGTATATATATATATATGTAATTATTAATATTTAAAGTGTTGACTGATGTACCAT
This sequence comes from Panicum virgatum, assembly GCF_016808335.1. Taxonomy (NCBI): domain Eukaryota; kingdom Viridiplantae; phylum Streptophyta; class Magnoliopsida; order Poales; family Poaceae; genus Panicum; species Panicum virgatum. Next base: position 19,656,331 of record NC_053144.1, read on the forward strand.
GCCCAATCCTAAGGGGTATGTAGTTTGTCATGTTTTGTTTCTTTCAAATGTTTTTTACTTGCATTCGATTGTTCAAATAACGCGGATCGCGCGCCGAATGTTGTAGTTCTAGTCGGAATGGTTAAAAGATACTTCTGTTTGCTCTTCTCCCCGCTCTTCACAAGAAAAAGGGAATGCGTGTCGAACCCCTGCATGCTCTGACTTTTTTTTTTGCATAAACACCCTCCGGTTTAATAAAAATCACAATTGAACTCAGATCCTCCACAAGGCACAGTAACCATGTTCAAATAGTTTTCACAAAGGTCCTCAAAAAAATGTTTAGTTTAACGTAAAGAAGGAGAAATGCTATAATGTTGTTATCTTTACAGCAACCCCCCGAGGCATTTTTCACTGACCCCCTCCCGTAACCCCGAACCCTAACTCCCTCTCCCCGCCGTTCTCTCCTCCCTTTCCTGCTCCCCACCGCCGCCACCCTCTCTCCTCTCTGCCTTGCCGACGCCACCTCCCCTCCCCGCCGTCGCCCCTCCCCGCCGCCGCTCCTCCTACTCTACGCAGCCGCCTCCAACTCTCGCGGGATCCAGATCGCCAGCAGGCTACGGAGCGTACGCGCCACGTCGGAGGGGGATCTAGCGACGGCTAGGAGGTCCGCGGCGGTGGGTGAAGCGTCCCCTCATAAGAGAAGACTTAAATGTGTTACAAACATCAGTCCCAGGAGGCTGATGACACATTTATTACATCAGATGGTTAATTACCGTACAACTCTACGCGGTAGTGAGCAGAGAAGTGCCACTATCGCGAGGATTACAATCCACACACACGCAATGATATTAAATATAAAAAGAAGGTCATTAGAGTCTTGCGCCATGCGGTATCTCCTGTGGGTGACCCTAATCCACAGGCAAGGCTGGGTGTAGGACGGTACCCCTACTCAACGTCGTCGTTAGGTACAAAGTCTGGATCTTCTTCTGTAAAAATTAAGAATGGAGTGAGTACAAGCGTACTCAGCAAGTCCAACCACACCCACGGAGGGGGTATAAACAGAATATAATGCACAGGGTAAATCAAGGATAAGGCTAGGGTTTGATTTGCGAAAAGCTATATTTTATGCAGGGGTTCATATGGAAGAAAGCATTTTCCAAAACCAGTTTTCTTGTACCGAGTAACACGAGGGGTTGATCCACACAGGATCCAAGTTTTAAACTGCTACCGGACTCCTCATCCGCCGTAGCACACGGCACAACTGCCGGACACATTTCCAAAACAACTCACGCCAACCCATCCATTCCCAGATGAAACACTAGTTGTGAGACCACACCGTAACTCGCCCAGTACCGTGGGCACGGACTATTCGAATAGGTTTCAACTCTGCAGAGGTGTGCAACTTTACCCACAAATGGGGTACCACAACACGATCACCTTAGTGTCGGTGCAGATCCCAACAAAGCCTTTACCCACCTTAGCTAGACCTAACTAGCCACCACGGGATCCACCAAGGGGCCATTGACCTATCTCTGAGGTTTAACCGGAGCCTAAGTCACACAGAACATATCCCTTCTCCTTGGTCACCCGTTGCTCTCAGCTCTCCTGATGGCTATCAGTCTAACTAGTGGGGTTTATGCTAAGCCGTTGCCCATACAACGGTCGAGCGGTTGGCACGAAAGTGGAGTTAGGTGAGATGTAACACCAACTCGGTCCTTAGGGGTGACAAGATGGATATCTCCCTTCTTTGCTCTGCCACACAGGCACAAGCACACCGAACGGCAAATCACACAGAAATGCCATCCATCCCGTCTAGACTCATCTTTCGAAAAATTCTACTTTTAACCCTTCTCACACACACACACACACATCTTTTATTTATAAAACAAGTTGAAATGTGTATAAGGTCCTAAGCGTTCTAGCAGCGATTAACGTCCAAACAAAATACATTCAGACATTAATCTAGGTGATCAAGGAATGGTTATAACAAATCAAGGGGTGGCTATCCAACCGTGTTTTCAGCAAGCAAAACACATACAATTTTATAAAACAGGCCAATAGGTTGTGTTTATAAAAACTAGGACAAAAGCATGCATCAAAGGATGGGATTGAACTTGCCGTCTTCGAAGCCTTCGGGGAGGTCCTGGTCGAAGCACTGTCCTTCGGGCTCGGGGTCGTGGAAATGGACCTCGTCCGCGGGCTCGCAGTACTGCTCGTCAACGGGCTCTCCTTCGTTCACACCGTGGTCTACGACGCATACAAACAAACACACAATCAAGAAAAAGAAATAAAAGTTTTATCGTTGAGCTCGAATAGGAAATATTTAAGATATGGAGTTCGAAGTAGTATTTTTGGGCGGTTTCCTAATGGCATGGCCAAAACTATGTTATGAGAGGCATGGTAAAGTTTTAGGTCGATCCGAGGTCGTTTGGTGCATGAAATGATAGGTTATATAAAGGTTTAGGGGTTAAATAAGGGGTCAGAGACATGTTTGTAATTAGTTTTGAAAAGGGAAGGACTAGATTGTAATTTCCAGAAATATCTGGGGTTCACTGGAAATATGCAGGGGCATCTTTGGAATTAAGTTTATGGTGGTAGGGTTTATTTGCGAATAAGAAAGTAGGAAAGGGTTCTTTTGCAAATGAATTAGAGAGGTGGGAGGACTCTTAATTAAATTGAATAAAGAGGAGGGGGTTTTGGGCAAATGTGCCCCCCTTCTCCTTCCCCCGACCGCAGAACAGGGGAGGGGGCGGTGCGTCACCGGCGGCGGCCCTGGGCCGCGGTCTGGGCCCGGGAGTGGCTCTGGGGTGAGGGAAAAGGGTGAGGGAGTCGTGGTGGGTCGATTCCCCCACTCAATTCGAGCGGGGGGTGGCCTGTGGAGGCGTGGCCATGGGGGCGGGCGGCGGCGGCCGGCTGGCGCGTGCGGCGGCGGCACTGTAGAGCCTGGCGTCGGCCGGGTTTAGGGGGGAAGCATGAGGGAGGCGAGGAGGTCCTATTCCCCTCCTTACCTCGAGCAGAGGCGGTGCTAGGGGGTGGGGCGACGAGAGCCGGCGGCGGCGGGCTCGGGAGTTCGGCGTGGCGGCGATGGTGCTCGGGGAGGGGCTTGTGCGGTGGCTTGTGGAGCTCGGCAGCGAGGGGAGGGGCCTCTTTATAGTCGCGGGAAGGCGGTGGGGAGGAGTGCGAGGCGGTGGCGGGTCGGTGCCGGCCGGCGAGCATCGCGGGGCGCCATTAATGCGCTCCGGCCGCTTGTTCGTGTCGTGGCGTGGCGGCGCGGGCGGCGAGGCGTCGCTGGGTGATGGGATGTCTCGTGCAGGCTTGGCGAGCGGCCAGCGGTGCTATGCGGCTAGACGGCGAAAGGCGCGGCGAGCAGTGGCGCGTGCTCCACGTGGGTACAGTGCACACACTGGTGGCCGGCAGCGATGGCGGCACAGGAAGGCGATGGCGGGTCGGCGAGCGGCGTGGCAGGACCCAGAGCACGCGGAACGCGTGCTGCGCGCGGCGTTGCAGGGCGGGCGGGCGTGCGGTGTGCGCGAGCACGGCGGCCAGGAGTAGGACGGAGCGGGGAGGGGCGCCCGGGCGGTCGGAGTGAGGCGTGGCTCGGGGGCATGCGCGCGTGGGCAGGCGGCCGCTGGGCGCGCGCGTCCGCATGGGCCTGATTCGGCGTCAGGCCAAGCGTGGAGGAGGGGCGGCGCTGGAGCGGCGGTGCGGGCAGGAAGCGAGAGGGGGGGCCGGGCCAAGCGCGCGGCAGAGGGAAGGAGAGAGAGAAAAGGAGGGAGAGAGGAAGGGAAAAGAAGAAAATAAAAGAAAATGGAAAATGGAAAAAGAAAAAGAAAAGGAGGGGAGAGAGAGAGAAAGGAGAGAGAGGGAGAGATTCGCGCTGTGATCGCGGCACCCGGTCGGCCACGCGCGGCGTCGGGCACGCGTGCGCGGTCGGGCGCGTCGTGCGGGTCGAGGGTGAACAGGGCAGTGGATTCAGATGTTGGGGTTGGGTCTTTCCGAAGATCGGAAGATCAGGCGGGAAAAGTTTTCAGGATTTATTTTTTAGGGCTTTAGGAGGATTCCGAGCTCAACGACGAAAAACTTTGCGATTAAATATTTTTATCGCATGTTTTAACTTGGTTGATTTTGCCGGATGTCACAAACCTACCCCACTTAAATTGAATCTCGTCCTCGAGATTCGGCTGGCTTCTAAACAGATGGGGAAATTCTTTCTTCAGAGCGTCTTCACGTTCCCACGTCGCTTCTTCTACTCCATGTCTGCTCCACTGAACTCTGCAGATCCGTACTTCGGAGTTTCTGGTTCTCCTGGTGACAGTGTCCAAGATCTTGACCGGTATTTCCTGGTATTGCAGGTCTGGCTGCAGATCTATCATTTCTACCGGCACGTGTTCTGCCTCGGGTACCTTCAAACACCTTCTCAACTGCGAGACATGAAACACTGGGTGTATGTCCGACATTTCTTCTGGTAGCTCTAGATGGTACGCTACTGCTCTGACTTTCTTCAGAACTCGGTACGGTCCAATGTACCGAGGGGCCAGCTTTCCTTGTACCTGAAACCTTCGGGTTCCTCGAATGGGTGAAACCTTGAGATATGCGAAATCTCCTGAGTTGAAACTTATTTCCCGTATTTTCTTGTCCGCGTAGCTCTTCTGTCGGGACTGGGCTGCTTTATGCTTTTCTCTAATCTCGGCAACTCTTTCTTCCGCTTCCTTTATTAGTGCGAGCCCGACTAGGGCACGCTCTCTGACTTTTGACCACATCAGGGGAGTTCGGCATTTTCTCCCGTAAAGAGCTTCGAACGGTGACATGCCTAAACTCGCTTGATAACCGTTTGTAACGAACATGGCACCATTTATGCCATTTCGAGTGATTTTGGTGATCGAATGACAACACAACACTTGGACTAATATGTTTGTTAAGATGATCATTCTCAGGATTTTAGGTTCAAGTGATGACAAAGAGAGAGAGAGAGAGAGAGAAGATAAGCGTAGCAAGGCCCAAAGGGCCGCCCCTCGCGGGTCTCAGGGCAACGCCCTGAAAGCTCTTCGGTCAGTAGCACCGGAAGAACCGACGCCAAGGGCATCGGTGCATCCGATGGTAGTCGGAAGAACCGACGCTATGGAATTCTGGTGCAGAAGGGAATCGAAGCCAAGTCAGCCTATAGGCACCGGTTGAACCGACGGGTCAAAAAGGGGCATCGGTGCATTGGGCGTCCTATGTTCCAGAGACAATGTCAAGCACCCAGGAGAAGATTCTTCAGCACCGGTTCAACCGACGGTGCATCGGAGTATTGCGTCGGTGCAATGAAGTCAGCGCCCAGTAGAAGATTCTTAAGCACCGGATGAACCGGTGATGCATCGGTACAAAGCATCGGTTCAACCGGTGGTCTCTGCGTCCGCTGTCAGGACTTCAACGGCTACTTCGGTTTGTGAGTGACCGGAAGAACCGACGCTACCCCTGTCAGAGGCATCGGTTCTTCCGGTGATACGCATATTTTCAGTTGACCGTTGGAGCAACGGCTACAAGACTTGGTGGCCTATATATACGCCTCACCCCGGCCATTTGAAAAGTGCTGGAGTTGCTGGACATCCCACACACACCCAAGAACATCTCCAACCACCATAGAGCTTCATTGTACATCATATAGGCTTAAGCACACTTGTGAGAGTGCTTAGTGCTTGTAATAGGGATTAGTTCTTGCGAGAGCTCCCTTGAGAGATGTTTTGCTGCGGCAAGCAACTTGTGATCTGTCGTGTGACCCTCCGTCTTGGTGTGGAGTGGCAACGACACTTTGTGCGGGGGAAGAGGAGGCCCCCTCCTTGGTGGAGAAGCTCCGTAGTGGATTACGGCCGGGTGACCGAGAGAGACGGTGGCAGTGCACGAGACTCGGTGTCTTAGGGGCACTTGCCTTTGCTTGCCGGCATCGCCTTGGTGGCGAAGTGCAAGACGGTGATCGGAAGAGCCTCGGTGTCCCGTGGACGTAGGCGTTTGTGCCGAACCACGTTACATGACCGTGTCTACTCGGGAGTTTGCATCCCTCTTGCACTTACCTCTTTACTTACCGCATTACGTTTCCGCATTTACTCTATCTTGCGTACCTTTACTCTCCTAGTTAGTTTGTTTAAGATTGGCTAGGTTGCAAGTCTTTTAGGAGTAAGTAGAGAGTAGCATAGATAAACCTTAGTCTTAACTAGCATATATAGGACGTGTTAGGTTTATCTTATGCAAAAGGTTTGAGCCCTAGGTTAAAAAGCGATTAGCGACCCTATTCACCCCCTCCCCCTCTAGGGTCGGACACCCCGGTGATCCTTACACCGCTGTTGTATGAAAATTCTGCATAAGGTAAACTTTGTCCCAATCCTTGCCATAGGTGAGAACACATGCTCTCAACATATCCTCCATAATCTGATTCACCCTTTCCGTTTGGCCATCCGTCTGTGGGTGATAAGCGGAGCTGAAATCCAACTTGGTGCCCATGGCTTTATGCAAACTTTTCCAAAACCTAGAGGTGAACTGGGTCCCTCTATCTGAAACAATGCGGCTGGGCACACCATGCAACTTCACAATGTTCTCCACATAGAGCTTGGCTAGCTTTTCTCCACCGTAGTTGGTTCGCACGGGTATGAAGTGAGCTGCTTTAGTGAGTCGGTCCACTATTACCCATATGGAGTCATGTCCTTTCTGGGTCCTAGGCAAACCCGCTACGAAATCCATTCCTATCTCATCCCACTTCCAAACTGGGATGGGTAAGGGTTGCAACAGCCCTGCTGGCTTCTGATGTTCGGCCTTGATCCTTTGACAAGTATCACAACGGGCGACAAATCGTGCAATATCCGCCTTCATTCCATTCCACCAGTATTTTTGTTTTAAGTCCATATACATTTTGGTGGATCCTGGGTGAATGGAATATGCCGAGTTGTGAGCTTCATCCATGATTATCTGCCTGAAGTCTCCTTTCTGGGGCACACAAATTCTATCTTTATACCATAAGGTTCCCCTATTATCCACCCTAAAATCTGGCGCCTTATTTTCTCCAGTCTGCCTCCGGATTTCCATCAGCCCCTTGTCCGAACTTTGCGCCTTTCTGATTTTATCTTCTAGTGTGGATTGGACATTCAGCACTTGGCTGGAACCTCGAGGGACAATGTGCACATTTAATCGTGCCACTTCCTCTCGCAGATGATCATCCTTGGGTCCATAGGATTTCCGACTTAGGGCATCTGCTACCACGTTTGCTTTCCCCGGGTGGTAATGGATTTCCAAATTATAATCTTTAACCAATTCCAGCCATCTCCTTTGCCTTAAGTTCAAATCCGGCTGGGTGAAGATATACTTCAGGCTCTTATGGTCAGTATAAATCTCGCACTTATTTCCAATCAAATAATGCCTCCAAATTTTAAGTGCGTGCACTATGGCTGCAAATTCCAAATCATGGGTCGGATAGTTCTACTCATGAGACCAGAGCTGGCGGGAAGCATATGCAACGACTTTCCCATCTTGCATCAGCACACAACCCAATCCTTGTCGGGATGCATCACAATAGATTACAAAATCCCGATGAATATCCGGTAGGGTTAGTACTGGAGCGGTCGTCAGTCTTTGCTTCAATTCCTGGAAACTCCTTTCACACGACTCCGTCCAGGTGAATTTCTTCTCATTCTTGATTAGCTCTGTCATGGGCCGGGCTATCTTGGAAAATCCTTCAATGAATCTCCGATAATACCCAGCTAACCCAAGAAAACTTCTGATCTCACTGATGTTGGTCGGTTGCTGCCAGTTGGAGACTGCTTCGACCTTCTCGGGGTCCACTGCTACTCCTTCCGCGGTCAAAATATGACCAAGGAAGGCTACTTTCTCCAGCCAGAACTCACACTTGCTGAATTTGGCGTATAGTCTATGCACTCTCAGCTTTTCCAAAACTACCCTCAGGTGCTGCTCGTGCTCCTGAATACTCTTGGAGTAAATAAGTATGTCGTCGATGAAGACTACGACGAACTTATCTAACTCGTCCATAAACACCTTGTTCATGAGGTTCATGAAATAAGCAGGTGCATTTGTCAGTCCAAAAGACATTACTGTGAACTCAAACTGCCCGTATCGGGTGACAAAGGCTGTCTTCGGGATATCGCTCTCCCTAATCTTGAGCTGAAAATATCCGGACCTCAGATCAATCTTGGAGAAGTACTTGGCCCCTTTTAACTGATAAAAAAGGACATCGATCCAGGGAAGAGGGTACTTGTTCTTGATAGTGACTTCGTTTAGTGCCCGGTAATCTACACATAACCTCATACTTCCGTCCTTCTTCTTGACAAATAGAACCGGGGCTCTCCAAGGAGACGAGTTTGGCCTGATGAAGCCAATTCATTGTAGTTCTTCCAGCTGTTTCTTTAATTCTGCTAACTCAGAGGCTGCCATCCTATAGGGTCTCTTGGCTATAGGGGCGGTTCCAGGAACAAGGTCAATAACAAACTCTACATCCCTATCTGGTGGCATACCGGGGAGTTCTTCAGGAAAGACATCTGGGTATTCGTTCACTACTGGGACTTCTTCCAAGGACTTGGTTTCCATGCTAAACACCATCGGGTTTGATCCACTCTCCCGGGTATGACATGTCACTCGGACTCCTTCCGGGTTCGTGAGGTGTACCACCTTGTCAGTACATCCTATGAGGCCATTGTGTCTACTTAACCAGTCCATTCCAAGGATCACGTCTATTCCCTTGGACTTTAGTACTACTAAGTCTGCTAAAAATTCTACCCCACTTAAATTGATCCTTACCCGTAGACAACCTAGTTGACAGTTGATGTCACCTCCAGTCGTCCGGGTTAATAGGGGTGTTTTTAGTAGTACTGTAGGTATTTTGTGCTTTTCCACAAAACTCGAGGATATGAATGAGTGTGATGCTCCAGAATCAAATAACACTATTGCAAGGGCTGAGCTGACTAGGTACTCACCGAGTACTACGCCCTGAGCTCCTTGAGCCTCCTGTGCGTTGATGTGGTTGACACGGGCTTGTCCAAACGACTGCTGGGGCTGCCTCATCTGCTGACTGTTGTTGTTGGCGTTGCTGTTGTTGCGGATGGGCACTCGGTTGGCACCCGACAGGACTGGCCTTGGCCCATTCACTGTATTGGAGAAGGCAGACGTAGCTGGCTTGTTCTTGGCATAGGGGCAGTCGGCGATGAAATGTCCCGTCTCACGGCAGTTGAAGTAGGCCCTCACATTGCTGTTGTTGGTGGTGACCTGGCCTGCATTACTCTATGATGCCCTCATGGTGTTCTGGCTTCTGGGCTGGGTGTTAGGGGCCCGTGGTCCTATCACTTGAGACTGAGTTCTGTACTGCATTGGGGCTTGGAACCTTGGTGCATTGTAGCTGAAGCTTCTGGGCTTCTGGAAATGATCCTGCTGGCGAGACTTGCTCTCCAGGAACTTGCGCTTGCTATCCTTTCTTTCATCAACCTTGGCCTTCTCTGTGAGGATCGCCTTGTTCATCAAAGTGTTGAAATCAGGATAGATCTGAGGGGTGAGCAAGGTCCTGAGTTCTGGGTTTAGTCCCTTCTTGAACATATCCTGCTTCTTCTCGTCATCATTCACCTCTTCTGGGGCATATCGGGCCAACTCCATGAACTGATGGGTGTACTCCTCCACCAACATGCTTCCCTACCGCAGAGCGTGGAACTCATCTGCCTTGCACTTCATGGTGGCCGAGGGGATATGATATCGGCGGAATTCCTTCACAAATTCCCCCCAAGTGATGGTGGAGGCATATTTGGCAGCAGCGCAGTAATTCTCCAACCAGGCTAAGGCAGACCCGGTGAGTTGGTGGGCTGCTAGAAGAACCTTGTCCCGATCCTAGCACTTGAATGGCTCGAGCTTTCTCTGAATCACATGAAGCCAGTCGTCTGCATCCAAGGGGTTGCTGGATCCAGCAAAGGTGGGCGGCTTGGTCCTCAGAAAACCCGTCAGCTTATCATTCAGGGTTTGCTCTCGGGGCTGCCTGTTGACAAGGGCATTGGCCAGTGTTTCTAGGATGAGGGTCTGATTCTGGATTATTTGTTCCAGGTCTCCGAGGGGTGGAGGTGGTGGCAGTGGCACTTCTTCTTGATTCTGTCCTCAGTTCTGACTTACTTCCTGTTCATCCTGGGAAGGGTTCTGTCCATTCGGCTGCACTCCCGTGTCAGCGACTACAGGGTTCTGAATGCGGGAGGCCCTCGTAATGCTTCGGGAAGCCATCTGTAAATTGGGTAGAGTTTTTGTGAGATTGGGATTAAGTGATGTTTAAGTTGTTTAAATCGTATTTCTTTTGAAAAGACAGAATCTACCTTCTACCGATAAGCACACAAATAACAAACACACCACATGGCAAACAACAAGCACTCACAACTTTTATTAAAACAAGGGAGGGTACAACACGAGGTGAGACTAAAATGCGTACTACACGTCCGGGTACAGGTTCATACATAAAGGTACAACTTAAGCCGGTGAGGCTGGGAGGTACCACACTAGGGTGGCGTCGGGCATTCTACTCGCGGGGCGAGCCTTCTCCTGGGGCGGGATGTGCGGATAGTGCTTGCTCGCCATCCTCTAGGTTTCCATTTGCCAAGGGTTGCGTAGCAGCTTCTCCTTCATCGGCGGCGGTAGGCCTTTCAGGGTTCTCGGGTGGGGCTTGTGGAGTTATCACGAGTGGTCCCCATCCTATGACAGGCGTCCCGAGTAGAACTTGGTCTTCCCCGATTGCCGGGACCGAGGTTCCACTTCTGGTCCATTCTTGCATACGCCGGTCTCGGGCTTGCCTGAGGCTCTCCTGAGCGACTGCTTCACTGCTGACCACGGCTGCGGCTCTTGCCTCGGCTTGGGCTGCTCGTACCTGTTGCAGTCTCACCGCGAGCTCTGCTTGCTCGGCTCGATGGGTCTGCTCCCTCAGAATGTTGGCCTGGTCGTCAAAGAGCTGATCCAAGGCGGCTAGGTAGGTAGTCACTTGGTACAGAGGGTTCTCTTCCTGGCGGCGCCATTCCAGACTTCTTATGCGTGCTTCCCAAACTGGGGTTCTGATGGCCGACGGAAAGAACCTCATTGGCGTGGGGGCTAGGTGTTCTTCGAAAATCCGTCACAGGTAACAGAGCGCCTTTCTGATGGCCAAGGGATAGGTGTCTTGGTGCCTAAATCCCGTAGCGGTCACTCGCCACGGCTGGATGTCGGGGTAGCGATCACTCCTGGCGATGACCGGGATCACCCTGCAGCGGAGGGTACCATGGTGCTCGTACTCTCTGCTGTAGTACCTTGGGCGTTCCGTAACGCCAAGGCTTTCCAGGGCGTTGATCAAGAGGCTGGGGAAGCCAGGTGCAGCTTGGCAATCGCCCTGGGTCCATCCTTCCTCAGCCATCTGAAAACAAAGATAGGGTGAATAAACTTGCACAATTATTTGGGGTACACAAAGGGAGTAGATGATATTTATTATTGCAATATGGTGGGGTACAAGCTTCATGGTTACACGATTATTAGGGCAAAGGTTCTAGCTTGGGGTGCTACTCCTATCATGGGGACTCTTCCTCGATCCTAAGAGGGCGCTTCTTCAGTGGAAGATACTGATCCATCACGTCATCCTCGGTTTGAGTACCTTTATCCCAGTGGGTTTCTTCGAGTTCTTCTTCTTCGGTCTGAGTGCCTACATCCCAATGGGTTTCCATGGGTTCTTCTTCTTCTTCTTCCTCTATCCACCAACCTATTCCTCTGCGAGCCTCGTATTCTTGCATTCGGGCTTGGAGAGCGGCTAGAGAATTCTCGGCGTGTGCGTTCCTTGTCTGTTGTTCTTCCAGTTCTGCTTCACATTCTTGCATTTGGACTTGGAGAGCGGCTAGGGAATACTCGGCGTGTACGACTCTTGTCCGTTGTTCATCCAGCTCTTGGGTTGCCTTCTTTGCTCTGTGGACTTGTTGCTTCAGTTGTGCCGCTTGTTCGCGGTAGAGCTCATCCAGGCCGGTGAGATAGATAGATAGGTGAGAGATTGTGTCTTCTAGGTCTTCTTCTTCTCTTCCAAGTCCTCTCATCTGGGCAATCCATGTGCGCCCTCTTCCTTCAGTCGGCGGGAAAAATCTCATAGGAGTCCGCTGAAGGTGATGCCTATAAATCACGTGTAGGCGTCGCAGGGCTTTACGGGCGGCTTTTTGATAGGTGTCCGGGAAGCGGAAACCAGTGGTGGAGATGAACCAAGGGTCCACATCTGGGTAGCGGGTGCTCTTTCCCACGAAGATCATCAGGTGGCACCGAAGAGTGCCCTTGGAGTCGTACTCCCGGTAGATAAACTCTGGTGGGTCCACAACTCCGATGCGTTTCAGGCTGAGTATCAACAACTTAGGTAGGCCGGGCTCTGCATGACAGATTCCGCCAATCTTTCCATTGTCAGCCATCTGGAATAGGGCAAGAACCAGTGGTGAGTGTTTGTGTGAAAGCAGGATTAAAGAAAGAAAGTCCTAGTGAAAAAGGGCCAGAAAAAGGATTTCGCTCCTAGGGTCACGTCCTACGGCCAACCTACGGCTCTGATACCACCTGAAGCGTCCCCTCATAAGAGAAGACTTAAATGTGTTACAAACATCAGTCCCAGGAGGCTGATGACACATTTATTACATCAGATGATTCATTACCGTACAACTCTACGCGGTAGTGAGCAGAGAAGTGCCACTATCGCGAGGATTACAATCCACACACACGCAACAATATTAAATATAAAAAGAAGGTCATCAAAGTCTTGCGCCATGCGGTATCTCCTGCGGGTGACCCTAATCCACAAGCAAGGCTGGGTGTAGGACGGTACCCCTACTCAACGTCGTCGTCAGGTACAAAGTCTGGATCTTCTTCTGTAAAAATTAAGAATGGGATGAGTACAAGCATACTCAGCAAGTCCAACCACACCCATGGAGGGGGTATAAACAGAATATAATGCACAGGGTAAATCAAGGATAAGGCTAGGGTTTGATTTGCGAAAAGCTATATTTTATGCAGGGGTTCATTTGGAAGAAAGCATTTTCCAAAACCAGTTTTCTTGTACCGAGTAACACGAGGGGTTGATCCACACAGGATCCAAGTTTTAAACTGCTACCGGACTCCTCATCCGCCGTAGCACACGGCACAACTGCCGGACACATTTCCAAAACAACTCACGCCAATCCATCCATTCCTAGATGAAACACTAGTTGTGAGACCACACCGTAACTCGCCCAGTACCGTGGGCACAGACTATTCGAATAGGTTTCAACTCTGCAGAGGTGTGCAACTTTACCCACAAGTGGGGTACCACAATACGATCACCTTAGTGTCGGTGCAGATCCCAACAAAGCCTTTACCCACCTTAGCTAGACCTAACTAGCCACCACGGGATCCACCAAGGGGCCATTGACCTATCTCTGAGGTTTAACCGGAGCCTAAGTCACACAGAACATATCCCTTCTCCTTGGCCACCCGTTGCTCTCAGCTCTACTGATGGCTATCAGTCTAACTAGTGGGGTTTATGCTAAGCCGTTGCCCATACAACGGTCGAGTGGTTTGCACGAAAGTGGAGTTTGGTGAGATGTAACACCAACTCGGTCCTTAGGGGTGACAAGATGGATATCTCCCTTCTTTGCTCTGCCACACAGGCACAAGCACACCGAACGGCAAATCACACAGAAATGCCATCCATCCCGTCTAGATTCATCTTTCGAAAAATTCTACTTTTAACCCTCCCCCCCACATCTTTTCTTTATAAAACAAGTTGAAATGTGTATAAGGTCCTAAGCGTTCTAGCAGCGATTAACGTCCAAACAAAACACATTCAGACATTAATCTAGGTGATCAAGGAATGGTTATAACAAATCAAGGGGTGGCTATCCAACCGTGTTTTCAGCAAGCAAAACACATACAATTTTATAAAACAGGCCAATAGGTTGTGTTTATAAAAACTAGGACAAAAGCATGCATCAAAGGATGGGATTGAACTTGCCGTCTTCGAAGCCTTCGGGGAGGTCCTGGTCGAAGCACTGTCCTTCGGGCTCGCAGTACTGCTCGTCAACGGGCTCTCCTTCGTTCACACCGTGGTCTATGACGCATACAAACAAACACACAATCAAGAAAAAGAAATAAAAGTTTTATCGTTGAGCTCGAATCGGAAATATTTAAGATATGGAGTTCGAAGTAGTATTTTTGGGCGGTTTCCTAATGGCATGGCCAAAACTATGTTATGAGAGGCGTGGTAAAGTTTTAGGTCGATCCGAGGTCGTTTGGCGCATGAAATGATATGTTATATAAAGGTTTAGGTGTTAAATAAGGGGTCAGGGACCTGTTTGTAATTAGTTTTGAAAAGGGAAGGACTAGATTGTAATTTCCAGAAATATCTGGGGTTCACTGGAAATATGCAGGGGCATCTTTGGAATTAAGTTTATGGTGGTAGGGTTTATTTGCGAATAAGAAAGTAGGAAAGGGTTCTTTTGCAAATAAATTAGAGAGGTGGGAGGACTCTTAATTAAATTGAATAAAGAGGAGGGGGTTTTGGGCAAATGTGCCCCCTTCTCCTTCCCCCCGACCGCAGAACAGGGGAGGGGGCGGCGCATCGCCGGCGGCGGCCCTGGGCTGCGGTCTGGGCCCGGGAGTGGCTCTGGGGTGAGGGAAAAGGGCGAGGGAGTCGCGGTGGGTCGATTCCCCCACTCAATTCGAGCGGGGGTGGCCTGTGGAGGCGTGGCCATGGGGGTGGGCGGCGGCCGGCGGCTGGCGCGTGCGGCTGCGGCACTGTAGAGCCTAGCGTCGGCCGGGTTTAGGGGGAAAGCATGAGGGAGGCGAGGAGGTCCTATTCCCCTCCTTACCTCGAGCAGAGGTGGTGCTAGGGGGTGGGGCGACGAGAGCCGGCGGCGGCGGGCTCAGGAGTTCGACGTGGCGGTGCTGGTGCTCGGGGAGGGGCTTGTGCGGTGGCTTGTGGAGCTCGACAGCGAGGGGAGGGGCCTCTTTATAGTCGCGGGGAGGCGGTGGGGAGGAGTGCGAGGCGGTGGCGGGTCGGTGCCGGCCGGCGAGCATCGCGGGGCGCCATTAATGCGCTCCGGCCGCTTGCTCGTGTCGTGGCGTGGCGGTGCGGGCGGCGAGGCGTCGCTGGGTGATGGGATGTCTCGCGCAGGCTTGGCGAGCGGCCAGAGGTGCTGTGCGGCTAGACGGCGAAAGGCGCGGCGAGCAGTGGCGCGTGCGCCATGTGGGTGCAGTGCACGCACAGGCGGCCGGCGGGGATGGCGGCATAGGAAGGCGGTGGCGGGTCGGCGAGCGGCGTGGCGGGACCCAGAGCAAGCGGAACGCATGCTGCGCGCGGCGGTGCAGGGCGGGTGGGCGTGCGGTGTGCGCGAGCGTGGTGGCCAGGAGCGGGCCGGAGCGGGGAGGGGCGCCCGGGCGGTCGGAGTGCGGCGTGGATCGGGGGTGTGCGCGCGTCCGTGTGGGCCTGATGCGGCGTCGGGCCGAGCGTGGAGGAGGGGCGGCGCTGGTGCGGCGGTGCGGGCAGGAAGCGAGAGGGGGGGGGCCGAGCCAAGCGCGCGGCAGAGGGAAGGAGAGAGAGAAAAGGAGGGAGAGAGGAAGGGAAAAGAAGAAAAGAAAAGAAAATGGAAAATGGAAAAAGAAAAAGAAAAGGAGGGGAGAGAGAGAAAGGAGAGAGAGGGAGAGATTCGCGGCGCGATCGCGGCGCCTGGTCGGCCACGCGTGGCGTCGGGCACGCGTGCGCGGCGCGTCGAGGGTGAACAGGGCGGTGGATTCAGATGTCGGGTCGGGTCTTTCCGAAGATCGGAAGATCAGGCGGGAAAAGTTTTCGGAATTTAGGTTTTAGGGCTTTAGGAGGATCCCGAGCTCAACGACGAAAAACTTTGCGATTAAATATTTTTATCGCATGTTTTAACTTGGTTGATTTTGCGGGATGTCACAGTGGGGGTCAGCGATAGGGAGAGCGGGAGCGGGGCGCGGAGATGGAAGACTCGCTGGAAGAGGCGGAGGAAGTGGAGCTGGCCGCGGCAGTGGAAGCGGCGCGCGAGGTTCGGCAGCGCGAGCGGCTCGGAGGAGGCCCGTAGCGCGTCGACCAGCGGGGACACCGCGACAGGCAGAAGGTGTGCTACCGCGAGGCGCTCGAAGGCGTAGTCCAGGTGCGTAGGCGAAGCCACCCAGCCCTACTCGTTCGGACTCTCCCTCCCTTCCGCCTCTCCGATCCCCATCACCATCCCTGCAGCTGCAGAGCCTCGCGCGCCGAGGTCAAAGCCACGCCGCGGCTCGACCGGGGGCGTCCCGGCGTTGGTGGTGGCGCGGAGATGGCGGCGGAACAGGACATCCACGACCTGCCGCGGAACGACGCCAAACTACGCGGCGCTCACGCCGCTCCGGTTCCTCGAACGCGGCGCGCTGACCCACCAGGCCAGGGCCTCCGTCGTGCACGGGCCCGTGCGGTACACCTGGGCCGACACCTACAGCTGCTGCCACCGCCTCGCCTCCGCCCTCATGCGCCGGTCCGTCGGACACGGAAGCACGGTGCGGCCTCCATCATTTCCCGCTCCTCTTCTCTGTTTGCCTATTCGTTAGTTGTCTCGATGTTCAATATATCTAAACTCCACAAGTAATTTGGATGGTTAGTCCCACTTTGTTTATTCAGTTCAATCTTAGTGTTAGTGTCTGAATTCGTCGAATATATGCATGGCTTTTGCAGTGCGGGACAATTGATATACAAGGCTGTTCTTATTAGACAAGTGTGTTCTGATTATTAGCACCGACAACCACAAGCAAGTTCTCACGTGTATGCTCAATGTTACTCGAAATAAATCAATTGAAAAGATAATAAGCATACATTTTTTATCACTTCTGTTTTACTGGTAATGTTTGCTTGATGCTATTTTTGGTACATAATTGATGACTCCCTGCGTATATGAGAGGATAGCTATATCCTGATTGTTCCCATTTCCGTAATTTCGGAACCATCGCATGAACACTGAAATTATTTCCCAGCAAAACTGGAGCAGAATTCCTATCTCTCTTGTCCATTATATTGTTTGGGTAACAAATTGTAGGAGTAGATGCAGTTAGTATCACCAAGTACATTATAAGATACAAACAATAGGAGATGCAGTTACTTTGCTTGATTTCAGTTTTTATAAACCATATATGAAAGAGTTATTGGCAAAAAAATGTAATACACTAGGTACAACAAACAAAAATAAAGAACTTTCTTCACTACTAATAGCAGCAGCAAGCTTTGCGTGATCTCAGAATCTTGCAATAGGTGAGGACTTCTATGTTAAGGGGATGGTACAGTGAGAGGATCGCCTATGAACATTATGAAAGGAAATTCAGTCACATCAATACATGTAATCCAGCGTGGATACTAATTTACAAATGATTGCCTGAATCATTGCAACTTGTTCTGTGCAGTATGCATATTACTTTTTCAAATGAATATCTGATCGATTTAATTCTCAAAATGTGGATATGGGTTTCTCCCCTTCTCACTGGGAAGAATAGTATTATGTTGTTTCAGTTTTGCCACTATGGATGTAGTCATGTAGAACTCTCCTACACTCCAACAGTTTCAGTACTTTTAGTTGGATATGGGTTTATCCTTATGGTGGCGCTTCTCTTCACTGGCTTGCATGCTTTCCAGCAATACTCAAGGGGCGAGTGCCTTACAATCACAATTTATTTTGATGTATTAACCAACTGGGGGTCTGCTGGCTGTTTAGCCCTCTTAGAATGCTGCCTAGCATACATGGGGTGCTCGATAGGACATGCAATTTTTTGCAGCACTTCTTCTGGGGGATCATAAGTGTAGCCAATATTTCTCTTAACCTTGCAGAGATACTTGTGATATGCCCATTGATCTTTGGCTGGTTGCTTTTGATAAGTTGATATCTGCATTTCATAATTGTTTGGTGTGAAAATACCTCAGAAGACCCAACTTCTATTTGCTTCATCATTTGCTTCTAATGCCATTCTCTGGCTTATTGGATGCATCTGTTTGAAGCTTCACTACTCACTTTCCAGTCTTCTTCTCCCGGTGTGTCAATTGTCATACTATAGTTTTGGTTCAGCATGTCAGTATGTATGTTTTTTTTGTTGTTTCAGAATTTAAACAGTGGAATGCATGTGTTTTGCTTGTCAATAGGTATTGAGGCTAGGAGTTAGTGCCCTTGTCGACACTACTGGAGGCCAAATCAAGATAGGGGAACCATTCTGCAACTTTTATTTCAAGATTCTGCTGGGTCTTTTTCAGTGCTATCTATGTTGCAATGGTCATTCTTGTTCCTGTTGAAATTGCTTTTCATTTGGCACCTACTGTGTTCCCGTCAGACATATCACGTAAGTTCTCTATGCCAGTCTTTGGCATCTCAACTCATTTGTTAATTTATGTTCGTGCTTGCAAATTGCAGCTACTTTGATCCTCCAATTCAGGGCAGATGGTGTCTGGGCCCTTTGACGGCGATGAGGTCGCGGACCGGCTCACCTCCAACCATAGTTATTAGAACCGGACCGGAGATCGAACCGGCGAGGCCGTCGGTTCAATGGTTCATTGGTCCAACCGTTCAGAACCAGTTGAACTGCTGGTTCGATTGTTTTGGACCGGTAAATTGAACCGGGTACAAATACTTTGAACCGGTATATATATAATTAATAATTAATAGTGAAATAATGTCCATACATCATGTAAATATAGATCACAGCCATAGCATTAAACAATTCCTAATATACTCTAGCACTAAACAACGGGGATCTGGACATTTCTAATAATCTGTGTTGGAGTATATTGAGCCCATGTGTATAGAGGCCCATCTAGAGGCCCATGTGTAGCTAATATATATACCCACCCTTCTAGGGTTGGAGGAATAGAGCAATTATTCTCTCCATCATGGTATCATTAGCCTAGGGTTAGGGTTAGCCTCTCCTCTCCCGTCCATCCCGCAGCAGCTGCCGCCGGCCCCCCTCCCTTCCCCTCTTCCTTCCCTCCTCTCCCTCCCTCCTCCTCTGCTTCGGGCGCAGGAGGCCCTGCGCCGCGCGCGCTGGGCGCCGTCGCCGCCGCCTGGCCTCCTTCCTCCCCTGCTGCTGCCGCGCTCGGGGCTCGGGGAGGCTCGCGGCCGCCCTATGCCGCCGTCGCGGGTCCTGGAGCCAACGACGTGGGTCATCCCGGCGCAGGCGCAGCCGCGGGAGGGACTTCGGCCACCGGCGCGGGCAATCCCGGTCCGATCCGCCCTGGGGCTGCCGCACTGGCCGCCCCGGTGGGTCCTGGCGCCGCCGTAGCCGCGGGTGGGGCCGCCGTAGCCGCCCAGGCAGGGCCTGGGGCCGCCACTGCTGCCCAGACCGCCGCCGCCGCCGCCCAGGATGTTCCTGGCGCGGGCGCGGATGGGCCCTCTGACGCCACTCAGGACGACGACGTCGCCGCCGCTGTCGCCATCACCGCCCTCCGAGCTGCGATCGCTGCCGGCAAGCAGCCCGCAGTCGCCGTGGCCATCGTCGATCCATGTGGCCCGAGCTCGGGATGCCTCCCATGGATGCGCCGCTCTCCGCCGCCGCCTTCCGTGGTCAGCAGGCCGACGCCGCTCTCGCTGCGGCACTCCTCACCGCCAAGTCAGAAGCTTCGGCGGCCCAGGAGCGGGTCCGCGTGGCTCCCTCGCCTGGGAGTGCGAGCGCGCCACGGCCGATGCCCTCGCCCTCCGGGTCACCGAGGCGGAGCACTTCCTGTGCGTCTCCTCCGGCCAGCACGTCGACCCCGAGCACGGCACCTCCTCCTCCCACCACACCCCGCCCGCTAGATCTGGAGCTCGGTACGACCCGACCGACCCCATGGTCGCCCAGCTTCACCTCCAGGCGGCCGGCGTCCAAAACATCAGGGCTCTGGTCTCCGTTCTCCTCGACCCCGCGTCCTCCTCCTACGGCCGCTGGTGGGACCAGGTCCTCCTCACCCTCCGCCGCTACGCCCTCGACGACTACGTCCTCGTCGACTCGCCGATCGAGGCACGTGACGTGACGTGGCTGCGCCTCGACAGCGTCGCCCTATCCTGGATTTTCGGGACCATCTCCCTGGATCTTCAGGACCTCGTCAGGACACACGGCGGCACCGCGCGGCAGGCCTGGGTGGCGCTCGAGGGGCAGTTTCTCGGCAACGCCGAGTACCGCGCCCTCCAGCTCGACGCCACCTTCCGCACATTCGTGCAGGGGGACCTCTCCGTCGGTGCGTACTGCCGGCGGATGAAGAGCATGGCCGATGCTCCCATGCTCTTCACGACCTCGGGGATCCAGTGTCCGATCGGGTCTTGGTGCTCAATGTCCTACGGGGACTGAGCAGCACCTACAACCACCTGAAGGGCTGGATCGCCCGCCAGAGGCCCTTCCCCACCTTCCTGCAGGTCCGGGATGACCTCGCCCTCGAGGAGATCACCAGGGGTCTCACGCCCGGATCGTCCTCGCCCACCCCCGCCACGCTCGTTGCTACTCCATCGGCCTCCTCCACTGCTCTTGCCACCTCCCTCCTTGGTGCTACTCCCGCCGGGCAGACCGGAGGAGGGGGGCCGGGGACGTCGCCGGCGACGGGGTGGTGGTGGTGGCACTGGTGGCCCTGCTTCTGGGAACACCGGTACCGGTGGGGGCCGTCGGGGCGCGCCGACACCGGCTCCAGCTCCGGCTCCCGCTCCTGCCCCTGTCGCTGGAGGTACGCCCTGGCCATCCTTCAGCAACCCATGGTCAGGGCGCATCTCGATGTGGCCGTTCCAGGGTCCGGGAGGGGGGCCTCGTCCTCAGCTCCGGCGGCCATGTTCACTGGCGCTGCTCCACTCTTCGCGCCGTCCTGGACCCCGCCTGCTCAGCCCAGCCAGCAGCCGACCTGGCCTGGGGGGTGGGACCAGGCCGCTCTGGCGCAGTCCTTCAGCACCATGGGACTGACGCCGCCGGCCAGCACCGAGTGGATCGCCGACTCGGGTGCCGCGTTCCACACCACTCCCGATGCTGGTATCCTCTCTTCTGTCCGACCTCCACACCCCTCTTGTCCTTCTTCTATCATGGTTGGTGATGGGTCTTGCCTTCCTGTTACCGCCGTGGGTTCTGCTCCTCGTCTTCCTAATGTTCTTGTTGCTCCTCAAATGGTTCACAACCTTCTTTCTATTCGCCAGTTTACTGCTGACAACTCCTGTTCTATTGAATTTGACTCCTTTGGTCTTACTGTGAAGGATTCGGCTTCCGGCGTCCGCTGCCTCCCCTTCGGCTTCTTCGTCTTCTGCTTTTGCCGTGACGCCTTCTTCCACCACCTGGCACCGCCGGCTTGGTCACCCGGCCGTGACGTTTTGGCTCAGCTCCGCCGTAGTACCGATGTTCCATGTACTAGGGCTCCTGCTGAGCACAAATGTCATGCGTGCCAGTTAGGTCGTCATGTTAGACTTCCGTTTTCTTTTTCTTTTTCGCATGCTGCGCATGCTTTTGATCTCATTCACTGTGACCTGTGGACATCTCCTGTACTCAGCATGTCTGGCTATAGATATTATCTGGTCATTGTTGATGATTTTTCTCATTACTCTTGGACTTTCCCTTTGCGCGCCAAGTCTGAGACCTTCCCCACTCTCCTCCACTTCTTTGCCTGGGTGTCCACTCAGTTCGGCCTCACCGTTAAGGCCGTCCAGTGTGACAACGAGCGGGAGTTTGATAACTCTACCTCCCGGTCTTTCTTCCTATCCCGGGGTGTTCAGCTGCGCATGTCTTGTCCGTACACCTCTCCTCAGAACGGCAAGGTTGAGCGGATGATTCGCACGACGAACGACGTCGTGTGCACCCTTCTGATCCAGGCTTCTCTCCCCCCGCGCTTCTGGGCTGAGAGCCTCCACACCGCCACCTACCTGCTTAACTGCCTTCCATCCACTGCTTCTCCTGCTCCCAAACCACACCACGCTCTTTTCGGTACCCCTCCTCGCTACGACCACCTTCGGGTCTTCGGGTGTGCGTGTTACCCTAACACCTCCGCCACTGCTTCTCACAAGCTGGCGCCCCGCTCGACTCGTTGTGTGTTCCTTGGGTACTCCCCTGACCACAAGGGGTACCAATGCTTTGACCTCACCTCTCGCTGTGTTCTGATCTCCCGACACGTCGTCTTCGACGAGTCGGATTTCCCCTACTCCACCTCCTCCACACCTTCTCCTGATCCCGAGCCGGCGTCTCTGTTTCCGACTGACCCGGTGGTTCAGCCACCGTTACCTGTCTGTCCTTTTCCTGCAGGTTTTCCCGGCGCACCGGCACCGCTTCCGGTGATCCCTGCTGTGCCGAGCGCAGCCCCGGTGTCCGCGGTCGTGCCACGCACGCCCCCCGGACCTCCGATCGTGCCGCGCGCGGACCCGGTGTCTCCCGCTGTGCCACGCGCGGCCCCGGTGCCTTCCCCTGCACCTGAGCGGTACGCTCAGCCGGTGCAGGTGTACCGGCGTCGCTCGGTGCCGAACCCGGCGCCGCAGCGGTACGCTGAGCCAGTGCAGGTGTACCGGCGTCGCTCGACGTCGACACCGACGCCACCTCCTGCTCCGGAGACTCCTGCGATGCCGACACAGGAGCCGCCGCCGCCGCCGCCTCCTCCGGCTCCCTCTCGAGCAGAGCCGGAGGTGTACCACCCACCGGTCATCCATCGGGATCCTCGACATATCCATCCCCTGGTGACTCGGCGGATGGTGTCCCAGGCCGCGACTCTCTCCGCCACCGAGGGAGAGCCGCGGGTCTCTCCGGTACCCTCCTCTGTCCGCGACGCCTTAGCGGATCTTCACTGGCGTAGCGCGATGGAAGAGGAGTACACGACTCTTCTTGCCAACCAGACGTGGGACCTCGTGCCGCGTTCGTCTGGTTGCAATGTGGTGACTTGCAAGTGGATCTGGACGCATAAGCGTCGGGCTGACGGCACACTGGAGCGCTACAAGACTCGATGGGTTCTCTGGGGGTTCACTCAGCGGCCTGGTGTGGACTATGATGAGACCTTCAGCCTGGTCGTGAAGCCCGCTACGGTGCGCACGGTCCTCTCGCTTGCGCTCTCGCGCACTTGGCCTGTGCACCAGCTGGACGTGAAGAATGCGTTTCTTCATGGCATCTTGTCAGAGACTATTTACTGCTCTCAGCCTACGGGATTTGTGGACTCGAGTCATCCGGATATGGTCTGCCGACTCAACAAGTCTCTCTATGGGCTGAAGCAGGCTCCTCGGGCTTGGTACTCTCGGTTCGCCACGTTCATGATGACACTGGGATTCACCGAGGCCAAGTCTGACACGTCTCTCTTCATCTACCGCCGTGGGGATGAGACTGCCTATCTGCTGCTATGTGTCGAAGACATTGTGCTCACAGCTTCTAGTCAGCAGTTACTTCAGAGTGTCATCTCCTCTCTGCAGCAGGAGTTCGCTATGAAGGATCTCGGTCAGCTCCACCACTTCTTGGGTGTCACTGTTGAGTCTCGCCCGTCTGCTCTTCTCCTTCACCAGCGGGAGTACGCCCTCAATATTCTGGAGCGGGCTGGGATGACTGATTGCAAGCCCGGCTCCACTCCAGTCGACACTCAAGCGAAGCTGTCTACGGATCTGGGTGATCCGGTGGATGATCCTACTGCCAACCGGAGTCTGGCCGGCGCTTTGCAGTACCTCACCTTCACCAGGCCGGATCTTACCTACGCTGCTCAGCAGGTCTGTCTCCATATGCATGATCCCCGGGAGTCACACCTTGTTGCGCTGAAGCGTCTCCTCCGGTACGTCCGTGGCACTGTGGACCTCGGCCTGGTACTTCATCGCTCGTCCACTGCTGAGCCGGTGGTCTACACAGACGCTGACTGGGCTGGCTGCCCGGACACTCGTCGCTCCACCTCCGGCTACGCCGTTTTCCTGGGCGGCAACCTGGTCTCCTGGTCGTCCAAGCGGCAGCCGGTTGTCTCCCGCTCCAGTGCCGAGGCAGAGTACCGGGCTGTCGCTAACGGCGTGGCGGAGGCGTCCTGGTTACGACAGCCCTTGGCGGAGCTCCACAGCCCGCTCGCCAAGAGCACGCTCGTCTACTGCGACAACGTCAGCGCCGTGTATCTCTCCACCAACCCCGTCCAGCATCAGCGGATGAAGCATGTGGAGATCGACCTACACTTCGTGCGCGACAGAGTCGCCATCGGCGATGTTTGGGTACTCCTTGTCCCGACTACCTCCCAGTTTGCTGACATCTTCACCAAGGGGCTGCCCTCGTCGACCTTCTCGGAGTTTCGATCCAGCCTCAACGTAGCCAGTGGCTAGTTGTGGCTGCGGGGGGGGGGGGGGGGTGTTAGCCCTTTTGTACTCTATTTGTACTCTCATCTTGTCCAGTCTTGAACACCGCTGCGCCGGTTGTTCAGACTGGGGGGTGTTAGCTTTCTTGTTGTCCAGTCTTGAACACCGCTGCGCCGGTAGTTCAGACTGCGGGGGGGGGGGGGGGGGGGGGGTGTTGGAGTATATTGAGCCCATGTGTATAGAGGCCCATCTAGAGGCCCATGTGTAGCTAATATATATACCCAACCTTCTAGGGTTGGAGGAATAGAGTAATTATTCTCTCCATCAATCTGTATTACTATAGCAGTAAACAGTAGATCAGCACATCAATAGCTCAAACTCAGTAGGCTAATATACAAAACCTGAATATAACAGCAGGCTAATCTGGATATCCCGATGAGACAACGATCAATCATCATATAACAACAGGCTAATATACAAAAACTCAGTAGCGAAAAGCTAAATCAGTATCTCACCACTAGCCATGTTCTTGACTTCTTGCCCTCTCGTGGAGCAGAGCAACTCAGCCAATCAGAAAGCTCACCAGCAAGCCCACACGGACGGAGGTCTCCTCCCAACTCCCCTCTAATCCATCTACAGTTGAGAGAGGCGAATCCGGGCGCACCGGTCTCCGCCGGCGGACCTGGCGGTCTTCCCCGCCTCCGACGGCCCGGAGGGCGCCGCGAGGTGGCGGAGACCGTCGGTTCTTTGCCGGCCGGGGGTGTAGGGGGTAGGTTAGGTCCTAGCGTGTCTAGGTTTGCGTTTCCGGGCGACGTTGGTGGGGCGGCGGTGGCGGCGGCGTCGCTATGAAATAAGTCCTCATGGGCTTTTCCCCGTCCCGTCGGCGCTCTACTCCGGTGCCGGTGGCGAGCCTATGGAGGTGGGTCTCCAAGCTTGGAGCCCTTGTACAGGAGTCGGCCGGCGGTCGTGCGCCGTCCTTGGTGGTGGCGGACGGAGCTGGTCTTATCTTTCCAGGATGCAGAGGAGGCTGCGGGTGCTGCGGTTGCTAGGACGATGGATCGAGCTCGAGCTTCGCGCGCCGGCGTTTGTCGTCGGCGGCGAGTTTCGATCCAGCGTCGAAGGAGCTCGGGGTGCGGCCTTGATCGATGGTTGCTCAGCGTCGGCTTTAGCTCGTCCGCGGTGGTGAGCATCTACTGCGGTCCTCTTCAAAGCCTTTGCGCGATGGGGTTTCCTTCGACGTCGGGTTCGGTGGCGGCGGCCGGTAGCGGCGTTGGCCGGCGACGGAGCAGGGGATTTCGTGAATCTTCCGGCTGCCAAAAGTCCAAGGACGTTGTTGTAATTTTTGCTTTTCTTGAGGTCCTTTATGATAGTAGGGGTGGGACAGCTGTCTTCCGTATTCCTGTATGGGTTACCTGTATGTGTACGCGTCTTTGTATGTTTCCTTAACCTTTAATACAGGTATGCTTGATAAAAAAAAGAAAGCTCACCAGCAGAAGTCGCGCTCATCGTAGCACGGCAGCAGTCGCCGTCCTCCCGGCTCCCTATACCAGCTCCCCGCCTCCCGCTCGCAGCAGCCGCTCGGCCGCGCCCCGCAGCAAGCCCGCAGCCGCTCGCCCGCGCTAGGTTGCGCGCAGCCGCCTCCGCCGCTCGATGCGCTGCCAGCCCGCGTGGCTCGATGTGCTGCCGGCCTGCGCGCTCGATACCCGATGCGCCACGCCGCCGCCCTCCTGCAGGCCGCAGTAGCCGCCCGCCCGGCGCCCGTACGCCGCAGCAGCAGGTGCCCGCTCCGGCCCCGCCGATGGATGCACCGTCGATCGCCGCGCCCAGCTCTATGCACCGCCAGCAGCCCCGTCCGCCAGTCACGCGCCACGGCGCCATACCGAAAAAGGGAAATTTTCCCTCCCTCATGCGTCCAAGGGATGATCTTCTCCTGCGCACAGAGGTATATTTGGGTTCGCTAAAAACCGTTCCGGTTCGTATTGAACCGGCCGGTTCACCGGTTTCGCAAAAAACCTGCCGGTTCAACTGGTTTAGCGGTTCAATTGCATAGACGGTCTTTTAAGCGAACCGGACCGGTGGAGGCTCTGGTTCGGTCTTTTAGCAGTCCGACCGCCGGTCCTGTCAGGTCCTAATAACTAGGCCTCCAACACTGGCAAAATCATCACCGACACATCGTTGGGTTCGGGCCGAGGCGGAGGGAAGTAGAAGCATGCCATCGCCGCCAACGGTTGCAGCAGACTAGCATTCGTCCACCCAGATGGTAGGGCGCGCATCGCGCGCCTGATGTTCTAGTGTGTGAAAAGTAATCAAGACTGCTTATCTGTGCTGGATCTAGTTGAATCGTATGGAATTGTCCGCCTCTCTCATGCGATTCAGAATTTGCTCATGCTCAACCAGTGCTAACATAACCTCCGTGCTGAAAGTTCGGTTTGGGTTACAATCAAATTCGCTCATTAGCACGGATCAAACAGGTGACGAGAGGTGCTTCTTTTTCGGCAGCTTTTGAGCGAGGGCATTGGGTCAAATCTGTTGAAAAATACTTGGCCCTCCATATACGTGGCTTGTTGGTGATATAAGTACAGTCCTTTTCTAAAAAAATTGAAAATCAAGTAATCTCCTATCTAATACTATAAGGTAAAGACTAATTTTAGACCGGCCGTAAATCTTCTCGTCGCTACGGCCGGCTGCATCTGACTGCAACCACCTCCCTATCTCTCTCCCATCCCTCCTCTCCCGTCCCTCCTCACCTCTCTCTCTCCTCCCCCATCCATCCTCACCTCTCCGCCACCTCTAGCGCCGCCTCTCCCCAACCCCGTCGCGCGCGCCCTCCTCATCGTGCCCCTCTCCCCTCCCCTCCCCTCCCACGCGCGCCCTCCTCGTCGGGCTTGATGTCGCGGCGGACCACCCCGGCATGGTGGCATCCGGCGTGCGCCTCGGCGAGCTGCGCCACGCCGCCATGACGCAGGCCGCTGCGGGCTCCAGGACGGGCGCACCTGCACGACGCTACGGTTCGCGCCACCTTGCCTATTCTCTCATCGAGGATCAGGTTCTCCCTCCTCTCCCATTCCATCAGCGATTCGTCCTCATTGCTCTCAGATCCAACGATTTTGCACGGTGGAAACTGCAGATCGGAGGTGGAGAGGCGAGTTGCGCATCCTATGGTCAGATGCCTCACGCCGTTGCTCGAATCGATGGATGTTGGAACCGGCATCCTCGCGTCCTCCACCTGACAGTAAGGGACGTCTCTTATTGCAGCAAATCATCTCTTCTTCATGATACAGTTTGATGGTTGTTGGTGCTGGTTGGGGTGGGTCTAAATCGGACGGATGCCATGCGATGGGATGCCCTCAGGGGTGAGATTTAGGGGATCCAATGTGGGATCCTCACTGAATCAGAGATTATTACATGCTGCCTACTGAAGATATCCATCTGTCATTTACTCTCATTTTTTCTCTGATTCATTCTTCATCTAGGTTTGAATCTGGAGGCTAGTTTTAGCTCTTTGTTAAATCCCCTACTGCATATTTGGTTTTGGCATTTTGGTTCTGTTGCAGCGACCATAATGGGTCAGGAACGTTGCAGCTTTCACGATTTGAATAGGGAATCACTGATGCATATTTATCACTATGTTACATTAAGAATTATATTAGCTGTATGTATATTAATTATTTTCTTTTGTTCATTTTCCGGTTGAATGATAATCACTATGCTTTTGAACTGATGCATATTTATCACAATGCTTTTTGAATTGATGCATATATTATTAGCTGCATGTATAAGAAAATAGGGAATCACTGATGCATATTTATCACTAGATCTAAAAGCAAGATCTTTGGAACTACTGTACTGTTCAGTTTTTGTAGCATGATCTGAACTATGATAGAATAGGAACATTCCTACTAGATCCCATTGGTTGCTCCTTTCATTAGCAATGTTTTCAAATAGTGTAGTCGGACCTAGTCGCCATGGAACCGATCAGATGACTAGTCACGATTAGTCGTCGATCATGCCGATTAGTCGAGCCTAGTCGGTTCTAGTCATCTGTAATTGTCCGTTTCAATCATGAGCCTTGTATTAGTTGGCAGCAATGGAGTAAATTGTTGAAATGCTTAACTGATATCATTAAAATGCTAAACTAATATCATTAAAATACCTACACAACACTAATCAAAATACTTATGATATTCAAGAGAGTATTGAGAAGTACTGACCGATCCATTTTATATCAGATTGCTAGTTGTTTATTTTCATTGGCATGGTCCAGTATATTTGGGGGGTTTCGCGTGGTGTTTGTTTTTTGGAGATGGTCATGGAGTAGGATACTCGTGTGCTCATCCCCTGTTTGATTTTTTGCGGTCATCAACAGAGCACATGCTTGGATCATTTTGGGTAAATATCACGGCCGTGAATCGCAGGTGAGCTACCCTCATTGCTGAGATCATTTTCGAAATATGTTCCACACTATACTAAGCAACTTAAGCAATTTTTCTATTTAACACAGGCATTAACCTGATCATAGACAGGCAATAATATTCTATTAATTAGGTAAAGTACCTGAAGCGTCCCCTCATGAGAGAAGACTTAAAAGTGATACAATATCAGTCCCAGGAGGCTGATAACACTTTTATTATATCAGATGGTACATCACCGTACAACTCTACGCGGAAGTGGGCAGTGAAGCGCCACTATCGCGAGGATAACAACTAACACCCACACAACGATATTAACTACGAAGAGGGGATCATCAGAGTCTTGCGCCATGCGGAACTCCTGCGGATGACCCTATCCACAGGCAAGGTTGGGTGCAGGACGGAACCTCTACTCAACGTCTTCGGGAACGAAGTCTGGATCTTCCTCTGTAAAAATTAAGAATGGGGTGAGTACAAACATACTCAGCAAGTCCAACCACACCCACGGAGGGGTATAAATAGAATATAATGCACAGGGTAAATCAAGGATAATGCTAGGGTTTAATTTGCGGAAAACTAGTTTTTATGCAGGGGTTCATTTGAAAGAAAGGATTTTCAAAGCAAGTTTCTTGTACCGAGTAACACGTAGTATTGATTCACACATGATCCAAGCTTTAAGTTGCTACCGGACTCCTCATCCGCCGTAGCACACGGCACAACTACCATACACTTTTTCAAAACAACTCACGCCAACCCATCCATTCCCAGAAAAAACACTAGTTATGTGACCACACCGTAACTCGCCCAGTACTGTGGGCACGGCTATTCGAATAGATTTTAACTCTGCAGAGGTGTGCAACTTTACCCACAAGCGGGGTACCACAACACGATCACCTTAGTGTCGGTGCAGATCCCAACAAAGACATTACCCACCTTAGCTAGACTTGACTAGCCAACACGGGCTCCACTAAGGGGCTATTGACCTAACTCCGAGGTTTAACCAGGGCATAAGTCGCACGGAGCTTATCCCTTCTCCTTAGTCACCCGTTGGTCTCAGCTCTCCTGATAGCTATCATTCTAACTAGTGGGGTATATGCTAAGCCGTTGCTCATACAACGGTCAAGTGGTTTGCACGATAGTGGGGTTAGGCAAGATGACACACCAACTCGGTCCTTAATTGTGACGAGATGGATATCTCCCTTCCTTTCTCAACCACACAGGTTCGAGCACACCATTTGGCAAATCACACAGAAGTGCCATCCATCCCATCTAAACTCATCTTTCAAAAATTTTACATTTTTCCCTTCCCCCACACTCACACATTTTCTCTTTATAAAACAAGTTGTATCGTGTTTAAGGTCCAAAGCATTCTAGCAGCGATTAACGTCCAAACAAATCACATTCAGACATTAATCTAGGTGGTCAAGGAATGGTTATAACAAATCAAGGGGTGGCTATCCAACCATGTATTCAGCAGGCAAAACATATGCAGTTTTATAAAATAGGCCAATAGGTTGTGTTTATAAAAACTAGGACAAAGTATGCATCAAAGGGTGGGATTGAACTTGCCGTTCTCAAAGCCTTCCGGGAAGTCCTGATCGAGGTACTGTCCTTCGGGTTCGGGGTCTCGGAACTGGTCCTCGTTCACTTGCTCATAGTACTGCTCGTCGACGGGTTCTCTCTCGTTCATGCCGTGATCTACGACGCATACAAACAAGCACACAATCAAGAAAAAGAAATAAAAGTTTTATTGTTGAGCTCGAATCGGAAATAATTAAGATATGGTGATAAGAGTAATATTTTTGGGCGGTTTCCTAATGGCATAGCCAAAACTATGTTAGAATTGGCGTGGTAAAGTTTCAGATCGATCGGAGATTGTTTGGCGCATGAAATGATAGGCCGAAGAGGGGTTTAGGGTTAAATAAGGATCCAGGGGCTCATTTGTAAATAGTTTTGGAATAGAAAAGGACTTAGTTGTAATTTATAGAAATATTTGGGGCATACTAAAAGGTATAGGGGCTTATTTAGTATTAAGTTTATATGGTGGAGGGGTTTATTTGTGAATAGGAAAAATAGAAAGGTCTCTTTCGTAAAAGCACTTGAGAGGTGGGAGGGTTCTTAAGAATTAAAAGGAAAGGCAGGGGCCTAAAGGCAAAATTGCCTTTCTTCCTCCCCTTCCCCTCGCTGGAAAACAGAGGAGCGGCGCGGGGTCGCCGGCGGTGGCCCTCGCCGGCGGCCTGGACCTCGGGGGCGGCCGGGAGGAGGGGGAAAACGGGCAGGGAGGCTCGTGGGGTCGATCCCCGGCCGCAGGTCGGGCGGAGGCGGTCCGAGGTGGCCTGGCCACGACGGCCGGCGGGTGGCGGCGGCCCTGGGCCAGCATCCCGGAGGTGCGGCGGCAGTCAAGGAGAGGTGGAAAAGCACTAGGGGACCCTGTGGAGTCGATTCCCCCGCGCACCTTGGGCAGTGGTGGCTTGTGGACGGCCCTCCACGGCGGCGGGTGGCAGTGGACAGAGAAGCTCGCGGCGGCGGCGCTACAGATCTTGGAAGGGGGGGGGGGCTGGAGGTGGCGGAGATGGTTGTGGTGGCCGTGGGCGGCGTCGGGGCCTATTTGTAGGCGTGGCGAGGCGGTGGAGGCTCGGAGCC
Organism: Panicum virgatum; assembly: GCF_016808335.1. Lineage (NCBI taxonomy): Eukaryota > Viridiplantae > Streptophyta > Magnoliopsida > Poales > Poaceae > Panicum > Panicum virgatum. The sequence goes on from NC_053144.1 coordinate 19,687,583, forward strand.
TATCTTCATGCTCTCATGTAGCTTCTTCTACTCCGTGTTCGCTCCACTGAACTCTGCAAATCCGTACTTCGGAGTTTCTTGTCCTCCTAGTGACAGTGTCCAAAATCTTGACAGGTACTTCCTGGTACCGAAGATCTGTCTGTAGATCTATCTCTTCTTCTGGCACATGCTCTTTCTCTGGTACTCTCAAACATCTCCTTAGCTGTGACACATGGAAACACCGGGTGTATATCCGACATTCCTTCTGGTAGCTCTAGTCGGTATGCTACGGCTCCGACTTTCTTCAGAACTTGGTACGGTCCAATGTACCGAGGGGCCAACTTTCCTTGTACCTGAAATCTTCGAGTTCCCCAAATAGGTGAAACTTTAAGGTAGACGAACTCTCCTGGGTTGAAACTTATTTCTCGTCTCTTCTTGTCTGCGTAGCTCTTTTGTCGAGACTGGGCGGCCTTAAGCTTTTCTCTAATCTCGGCCACTCTTTCTTCTGCTTCCTTTATGAGTGCGCGTCCGACTAGGGCAGGTTCTCCAACTTCTGACTACATTAGGGGAGTTCTGCAAGCTTTTGGTGCCCATGGCTTTATGCAAGCTTTTCCAAAACCTAGGGGTAAATTGGGTCCCTCTATCTGAAACTATTCTGCTAGGCACACCATGTAACTTTACTATATTTTCCACATAAAGCTTGGCTAGCTTTTCTCCACCGTAATTGGTCCGCACGGGTATGAAATGAACCGCTTTAGTGAGTCGGTCTACTATTACCCATATGAAGTCATGTCCTTTCTGTGTTCTATGCAATCCTACTATAAAGTCCATTCCTATCTCATCCCATTTCCAAACCGGGATGGGTAGGGGTTGCAACAATCCTGCTGGCTTCTGATGTTCGGTCTTGATCCTTTGACACGTATCACAATGGGCGACAAATCGTGCAATATCCGCCTTCATTCCTTTCCACCAATATTTTTGTTTTAAATCCATTTACATCTTGGTGGATCCTGCGTGGATGGAGTAGGCCGAGTTATGGGCTTCATCCATAATTATCTGCTGGAAGTCTCTTTCCTGGGGCACACAAATTCTATTTTTGTACCATAAAGTTCCCTCATTATCCACTCTAAAATCCAGTGCCTTATTTTCTCCGGTCTGCATTCGGATTTCCATCAAGTTCTTGTCCGAACTTTGGGCCTTTCTGATTTTATCCTCCAGAGTAGGTTGAATGCTCATCTTGCGAATGGAACCTCGAGGGACAATGTGCACATTCAATCGTGTCATTTCTTCCTGCAGATGGGCATCCTTGGGTCCATAAGATTTCCGGCTTAAGACATCGGCTACCACATTAGCTTTGTCAGGGTGGTAATGAATTTCCACATTATAATCCTTAACCAGTTCTAACCACCTTCTTTGCCTTAAATTCAAGTCTGGCTGGGTGAAAATTTACTTCAAACTCTTACGGTCGGTGTAGATCTCACACTTATTTCCAATTAGATAATGCCTCCAAATCTTGAGGGCATCTACTACGGCTACAAACTCCAGATCATGTGTTGGGTAATTCTGCTCATGAGGCCTGAGCTGTCGGGAAGCATAAGCTACTACCTTCCCGACTTGCATGAGGACACATCCTAATCCTTGTCGGGATGCATCACAATAAATGACAAAATCCCGATGAATATCCGGTAGGGTCAACACGGGGGCGGTTGTCAAATTACTCTTCAATTCTTGAAAACTTCTTTCACATGACTCTATCCAGGTGAATTTCTTATCCTTCTTGAGCAGCTCTATCATGGGACGGGCTATCTTGGAAAATCCTTCGATGAACCTCCGATAATACCTAGCTAGTCCAAGAAAGCTTATGATTTCACTAACATTGGTCGGTTGCTGCCAGTTGGAAACTACCTCGACCTTCTCGGGGTCCACTGCTACTCCTTCTGCGGTCAGAATATGACCAAGAAAAGCAACTTTTTCAAGCCAGAATTCACACTTACTAAATTTGGCATAAAGCTTATGTACTCTCATCTTTTCCAATACTACCCGCAGATGTTGCTCGTGTTCCTGGACACTCTTGGAGTAAATAAGTATGTCGTCGATAAAGACTACGACAAACTTATCTAACTCGTCCATAAACACCTTGTTCATGAGATTCATAAAATAAGCAGGTGCATTGGTGAGTCCAAAAGACATCACCGTAAACTCAAACTGCCCGTAACGGGTGACGAAAGCTGTCTTTGGGATGTCGCTTTCTCTAATCTTGAGCTGAAAATATCCTGACCTCAGATCAATCTTGGAGAATTACTTGGCTCCTTTTAGTTGATCGAAAAGATCGTCAATCCTGGGGAGGGGGTACTTGTTCTTGATGGTAACTTCATTCAGTGCCCGGTAATCTACACACAACCTCATACTCCCATCTTTATTCTTGACAAATAGGACTGGGGCTCCCCAAGGCGACGAGCTTGGTCTGATGAAGCCAATTCGTTGTAGTTCTTCCAGTTGCTTCTTTAATTCTGCCAATTCAGAGGCTGCCATCCTATAGGGTCTCTTGGTTATAGGAGAGGTTCCAGGGACAAGGTCGATGACAAACTCTATATCCCTATCTGTTGGCATTTCGGGAAATTCTTCAGGAAAAACATCCGGGTATTCGTTTACTACCGGGACTTCTTCCAAGGACTTGGCTTCCATGCTAAACACCATTGGGTCAGATCCACTTCCCCGGGTATGGCAGGTCACTCGTACTCCTTCTGGGTTCTTTAGGCGTACCACCTTGTCAGTACAACATATGAGACCATTGTGTCGGCTTAACCAGTCCATTCTAAGGATCACGTCTATTCCTTTAGACTTAAGTACTACTAGGTCTGCTAGAAATTCTACCCCACTTAAATTGATCCTTACCCGTAGACAACCTAGTTGACACTTGATGTCACATCCAGGTGTCCGGGTCAATAGGGGTGTTTTTATTAGTACTGTAGGTATATTGTGTTTTTCCACAAAACTTGAGGATATGAACGAGTGTGATGCTCCAGAATCAAATAGTATTGTTGCAAGAGTTGAGCTGACTAGGTACTCACCGAGTACTACGCCATGAGCTCTTTGAGCCTCCTGCGCATTGATGTGGTTGACGCGGGCTCGTCCAAATGACTGCTGGGGCTGCCTCATCTGCTGACTATTGTTGTTGGTGTTATTGTTGTTGCGGATGGGCACTCGGTTGGCACCTGACAGAACTGGCCTTGGTCCATTCACTGAGTTGGAGAAGGCTGAGGTTGCCGGCTTGTTGTTGGCATATGGGCAGTTAGCAATGAAATGCCCTGTCTCTCGGCAGTTGAAACAGGCCCTAGCATTGCTGTTGTTGGTGGTGACTTGGCTAGCATTGCTCTGCGGGGCCTTCGGGGTGTTCTGGCTTCTGAACTGTGTGTTAGGAACCTGGGAGCCTATCACCTGAGACTGGGTCCTATATTGCATTGGGATCTGAGATATTGGTGCAGGATAGCTGAAGCTTCTTGGTTTCTGAAAGCGGTCCTGCTGGCGGGCCTTGCTTTCCATAAACTTGCACTTGTTATCCTTTCTTTCTTCCGCTTTGGTCCTTTCCGTGAGAATAGCCTTGTTCATCAGAGTATTAAAGTCGGGGGTATATCTGAGGGGTAAGCAAGGTTCGGAGTTCTGGGGTCAGTCCCTTCTTTAACATGTCCTGCTTCTTTTCATCACTGTCCACTTCCTCTGGTGCATATCGGGCCAGCTCCATGAACTGGTGGGTGTACTCTTCTACTGACATGCTTCCTTGCTGCAGTGCACGAAACTCATCCGCTTTGCGCTTCATGGTGGACGAGGGGATATGATAGCGGCGGAACTCCTTCCCAAACTCCTTCCAAGTGATAGTGGAGGCGTCTTCGGCAGCGGCACAGTAATTCTCCCACCAGGCTAAGGCAGTCTCGATGAGTTGGTGGGCTGCCAGAAGAACTTTGTCTCGATCCTGGCATTCGAACGGCTCGAACTTCCTCTGGATCACCCGCAGCCAGTCGTCTGCATCAAAGGAGTTGCTGGATCCGGCAAAGGTGGGCAGCTTGGTCCTCAGAAAGGCTGTCAGCTTGTCATTCATGGTCTGCTCTTGAGGCCGCTTGTTGAAGAGGGTATTGGCCAGTGTTTCCAGTATGAGGGTCTGGTTGTGTATTATCTGTGCCAGGTCCCCGAGGGGTGGTGGTGGTGGCAGTGGCACTTCTTGATTTTCTCCTCTGTTCTGGCTCACTTCCTGTTCCTCCTGAGGAGGGTTCTGTCCATTTGGCTGTACTCCTGCATCAGCGGCTGCAGGGGTCCGGTTGCGGGAGGCCCTCGTACCGCTTCGGGAAGCCATATGTGGATTGAGTAGAGTTTTTGTGATATTGGGATTAAGATTATGTGATGTTTAAGTTATTTAATTCGTATTTTTGAAAAGACAGAATCTACCTTCCGTTGGAAAGCACACAAACTAACAACAAGCACACAAACATAGCAAACAACAAGCACAAACGACTTTATTACTGCAAGGGAGGGTACAACACGGGGGCAAGACCAAAACGCGTACTATACGTCCGTGTACAAGGTCACACTTAAGGGTACAACTTAAGCCAAAGGGGGCTAGGGTGGCTTCGGGGTATGCTACTCGCGGGGCGAGCCTTCTTCGGAGTGGGCTTCCAGGGGAACGAGCAGTCCTTGCTCACCGCTCTCTAGGTTTCCGTTTTCCCGGGGTTGCACAACAGCTTCTCCTTCAACGGCGGCAGTAGACCCTTTGGGGTTCTTGGGTGGAGCTTGTGGGGTTCTCAAGAGTGGTCCCTATCCTATGACGGGCGTTCCGAGTAGAACATGATCTTCCCCAATTGCCGGGACTGGCGTTCCACTTCTAGTCCATTCTTGCATACGCCGGTCCCAGGCCTGCCTGAGGCTCTCCTGAGCAACCGCTTCGCTGCTGACCGCGGCTGCGGCTCTTGCCTCAGCTTGGGCTGCCCTGATCTGTTGCAGTCATACCGCGAGCTCTGCTTGCTCGGCTCGATGAGTATGCTCCCTCACGATGCTGGCTTGCTCGTCAAAGAGCTGATCCAGGGAGGCTAGGTAGGTAGCCACTTGGTACAAGTGGTCTTCTTCATGGTGGCGCCATTCCAGGCTTCTCATACGAGCTTCCCAATCTAGGGTCCTGATGGTCGGAAGAAAGAATCTCATTGGTGTGGGGCTAGGTGTTCTTCAAAAATCTGGCACAGATAACGGAGTGCCTTCCTGATGGCCAAGGGATAGGTGTCTTGGTGCCTAAATCCTGTGGCAGTCACTCGCCATGGCTGGATGTCGGGGTAGCGGTCGCTTCTGGCGATGACCAGGATCACCCTGCAGCGGAGGGTTCCATGGTGCTCGTACTCTCTGCTGTAGTACCTTGGGCGTTCCATAACGCCAAGGCTTTCCAGGGCGTTGATCAAAAGGCTGGGGAAGCCAGGTGCAGCTTGGCAATTGCCCTGGGTCCATCCTTCCTCAGCCATCTGAAAACAAAGATATGGTGAACAAATTTTTCACAAGTATTTGGATACAAAGGTGACAGATGATACTTATTATTACAACATGTAGGGGTACAGTTTCCATTGATACATGATTATTAGGATAGGGTTCTAGCTTGAACTGCTACTCCTATCATGGGGACTCGTCCTCGATCCGGATATGGCGCTTCTTTGGTGGAAGACACTGATCCATCACATCATCTTCGGTCTGAGTACCTCTATCCCAATGGGTTTCTTCGGGTTCTTCCTCTATCCACCCACCTATTCCTCTGCGAGCCTCGTATTCTTGCAATTGGGCTTGGAGAGCGGCTAGGGAATACTCGGCACGTGCGGCTCTTGTCCGTTGTTCCTCCAGTTCTTGGGTTGCCTTTTCTGCCCTGTGGATTTGGTGCTTCAGTTGTGCCGCCTGTTCGTGGTAAAGTTCATCCAGGCCGATGAGGTAGATGGACAGGTGGGAGACCGTATCTTCTAGGTCTTCTTCTTCTCTTCCAAGTCCTCTCATTCGGGCAATCCATGAGCGTCCTCTTCCTTCAGTAGGCGGGAAAAATCCCATAGGAGTCCGCTGAAGATGATACTTGTAGACAACACGCAGATGTCGCAAAGCTTTCCAGGCGGCTTTTCGGTAGGTGTCAGGGAAGCGAAAGCCTGTGGTAGAGATGAACTAGGGGTCCACGTCAGGGTAGCGGGTGCTCTTTCCCACTTAGATCATCAGGTCGCATCGAAGAGTGCCCCTGGAGTCATACTCCTGGTAGACATACTCTGGTGGGTCCACAACTCCGACGCGTTCCAGGCTGAGTATCAATAACTTAGGAAGGCCGGGCTCTGCGTGGCAGATTCCGCCCCTCCATCAATTGTCAGCCATCTAGAACAGGGCAAGAATCAGTGGTGAGTGTTTTTGTGAAAGAAGGATTAAGAAAGGAAAAGCCCTAATGTGGAAAGACTCGAAAACGGGGTCTCGGTCCTAGGGTCACGTCCTACGGCCAACCTAGGGCTCTGATACCACCTGAAGCATCCCCTCATCAATCCCAGGAGGCTGATAATACTTTTATTACATCAGATGGTACATCACCGTACAACTCTACGCGGAAGTGGGCAGTGAAATGCCACTATCGCGAGGATAAAAACTAACGCCCACACAACGATATTAACTACGAAGAGGGGGTCATCAGAGTCTTGCGACATACGGAACTCCTGCGGGTGACCCTATCCACAGGCAAGGTTGAGCGCAGGACGGGACCTCTACTCAACATCTTCGGGAACGAAATCTGGATCTTCCTCTGTAAAAATTAAGAATGGGGTGAGTACAAACGTACTCAGCAAGTCCAACCACACCCACGGAGGGGTATAAATAGAATATAATGCACAGGGTAAATCAAGGATAAGGCTAGGGTTTAATTTGCGAAAAGCTAGTTTTTATGCAGGGGTTCATTTGAAAGAAAGGATTTTCAAAGCAAGTTTCTTGTACCGAGTAACACGTAGTGTTGATCCACACAGGATTCAAGTTTTAAGTTGCTACCGGACTCCTCATCCACCGTAGCACACGGCACAACTGCCGGACACTTTTCCAAAACAACTCACGCCAACTCATCCATTCCCAGAAGAAACACTAGTTATGTGACCACACCGTAACTCGCCCAGTACCGTGGGTACGGCTATTCGAATAGATTTTAACTCTGCAGAGTTGTGCAACTTTACCCACAAGCGGGGTACCACAACACGATTGTCGGTGTCCCGACCCGGGGGCCGGATCCCAACTAGTGAATGCCGCGTGTTCCCTCGTCCCAGATGATGATGCAAGAGACAACACAGTAACGCACGATTTATCCTAGTTCCGGCCGCGGGGCCGTATGTCCAGCAAAGGGGGTGTGCGAGGGCACTGTATTATCTTGCACCCGGTGTACTTGTAGTAGGGGGTACAAGCAAGGCGAGAGAGGGAGGAAGGCTCCCAGGTCTCTGCTAGAAGAGGGGTTGAAGGTGGCGAATAGGGATGCCGGAGCATAAGCGATGATGGATCTCGTCTGGAAGCGTCTCGGCGTCCCATCTAAAGGAAGCCCGCCTCCTCCTTTTATAGTCACAAGGAGGGGCGACGCACATGAGTGGGGGCGTGGAAGTCGTCGTTTCCCCCGAATCGTGGGGTACAGTGGGCGGATACTGTAGAAAGTACTCTGTGGGGCATGGCGACCGGCGAGGCGGTCGTCATGGATATCGTCCTTCATCCCACGGAGATCGCGCCGGTGTCCTGCCAGCTCCTGTAGACGGCGTGGCTGTCGCTGTAGGGCGTACTCCAGCGGTGGCATTCTGCGGGCCTCGCAGGTCAAAGTCTTGCGTGCTCCAGCGGCGGCGGGGCATGCGGTGGTCCCGGACCCCTTGGTCGGAGTACTAGTGTGCACATTAGGAGGTCCGAAAGGCACGTGGAAGTCTCAGACCCCTCGAGGGGGGTCCGGGGCTCTGGCTGTGGTGACGGGCGTCCCTCTTCGAGGGGTCCGCGGCGACACCGGACCTCCTCCCCAGCGGAAGATGGGCCCAGGGCCATACGCATGATGAGGTGGAGTCCGGTCAACCGGAGTTGGCAGAATAGTAACGTGGACTGCTGAGCGCGTCTTGTCCCACGTCGCAGGTTCCACAGTGCCGCCACAGCGTCCGGGATAGCGGAGTAGTGACCAGAGGCGATGGATGGGACTCCTGTCACAGGTACTGTGGGAATGGCGGCCTGACGCCGCCTGTCCTGAGCACTGTGGAAGAGTGATGGGGATTCAATGCCTCCATACGGCGAGCGGTTGGGAAGCGGGGCCTTTTGTCCCTTGTGCCGAGGGGTGGCCTCGAGCGAGGCGGAGATGACTTACCCGCTCGAGGGTAGATTCGCTACCCTCGACCGAGGCGGAGATGCAGGGCGCAGTCGAGGGGTCTCGACGGGGACCCTCGAGCGAGGCGGAGATCGTCCCGCGGGTTCGAGGGGGATGCGAATGAGCCGCGTGCTGGGCTTCTTTGAGTCCTTTCCTTTCTCTTTAGATAGGAAGGAGGCCGTGGGCCTTCGTGGGCCCAGTCGCTTAACATGTGTTTGCTTTTTTCAGGGTGATCTTAGTACCCCGATTAGGGTGTCCCTAATCGTTGTACCCGACAGTAGCCCCCGAGGCTTTGGTCGAGTCAAAGGATTCGTCCAAAGAGTGGTTTCGGCAATTTCCCCCTTGACGTGATCAGTCAATGCCGCGCACTCGCCAGACGCACCTGAGCGCCAGCCCGGCGGATGTGACAGCACGCAGGTTGGGGTAGTGCGCCCGTGGGGGGAGTACTTCGAGGCGCGCGCCTCTTTGTTTGTTTGTTTCAAGGACAAGATGTGTCCGCACGCTGAGTGGGGTCATGGTGACGACGGCGCCTGATGCTCAGCAGCTGGCGCTTTCGTCGCACTATCCCGCACTCAGGGCCTTGGCCCTGCCTTCCCTGGTTGCCTGGTGGCGCTCCATTCGAGGGCGGGCGGCCTGAGCCGATGCTGCACCGCTTAGCGTTCAGGGGCTCAGCTCCGCTTTATTTCGTTCGGGTGCGTCTCGGCGTGGTAACCGAGGGCATCCTTTGCTCGTGGATTGCCGCACCGTCACGGGCGATCCAAGCCTCCGCTCTTTGACAAGGTTGAAGCTTGGTGCCCGGCGCAGCTATAAATAGGGGTCGTGGGGCTCCCTTTTTTCTCCAACCTCCCACCCCTTTCTTCCAGCATCGCCTAAATCTTGTAATGTTTTCCTTTGCCTTTCGTGACCGGCCCCCAGATGGGTTGGCCTGGCTTTTTTTGGCTTTGGCGCTAGAAGAATGCTTGCGAGCGGTGGGGGAAGACCGGAGTGGGCGTGCGCACCATCCCTCAGCTTAAGTGGGATCAGTAGAAGAGCATTGGGCCCGTTGGGTCCTACTCCTACGATGTCCCCTATCCAGAAGGGGGATGGAGACGCCTGCCCGTGGCGCTGGCACCATGTCTGGCGGCTGTTTTTCGCATCGTCCCCCCCGGCAACAAGGTTGCTCTCGGGGAGACGGTTCGGAGGGCGCTGTCCGCCAGCTCGACCCCCCGCGTGGTCTTCGGTGGAGGAGACGCTAGAAGAAGGCTTGCGAGGAGAGCATTTCGCTGGACCCGTGCGGCCTGGGGGCTGCTCCTCGCATCCCTAGCAGCCTGGCCGTTGCGTCAGCCAGGGGCTCGGTGCCTTTCTTCATCACTCGTTCCTCCCCAAGACAGGGAAAATTGCCACGTAGGTGGCAATGTGTTTGTATCTTTCGACGGCTTCGCGCCGGTAACCCTTTGTAATCTTTATTTGCATTTGAGCAATGAAGTCCCCTTTCTCCTCTACGGGGAGGATGACCGAGGGTATAGGGGTGTACAGAGAGTTACGACCCTCAAATATGCATGAAGTCTCCTTCACGGGGGCGCGTCAGCGCAGCCGCGGGTGTAGCCCCCGAGGCCTTGGAGGAGAGTTTGTGCTTGTCCAAGGGCTATAAACGTTGTCCCACTGGGTTGCCTCACTGGGGTGGCCGTCCAGCGTCTTTTTCCAGCCGGCAACAACACTTTTTCAGCCGCCCTCGCATTCTTCGTGCTGGTACAGCGACCCGGCATTCAGCTTAATCATCAGGGGAGCATACGTTAATAGCGGGGGGTTTGGTTATACACGTGGAGCTTCATAATTGACGGTCGTCGACTTATTCGAGGGTGCGGTTTGAACCGTGGTGTGCGAGAAGCCCCCGAGCCTAGGCCCGTGTGAAGACGTTCAGGGGAACCCTCGACTTTGTTTACGACCCTCGTCGCCCTTCCGCAGGGAGGAGGGGTGAAGCGCACCATGCTACCCATGCTCGGGCCGCGAGCTTTGGCTGTTTCGGTGAGCTGTTAGCGGGTTGTTCAAGCAAACGTCCGTGCCCCGTTCGATAAGGGTCGGCTCGTGGTTCATGGACACGTCTCATAAAGCGCTCGTGAGGGTTCGCTAGGCGGGGCTCAGACCCATTCGATAGGGTCCGAGGGCTCGATGCTCTCCCTCGATGGGATCCCCCTTCTAGGCACCCTCGACTGGCCTTGAACACTGCGTAGGATGTCTCAAACTCCGCGTTCGAGGGTGGCTTGTACGGCACATCCCTGCAGTCCCTGACTCTGGTGAACTGGGGCGCCTGTCGAACCTCCGAAGGGCCAGGCTTCAAACCCCTGATCAGTAAGGCCTCGAAATGTGATTCCTTCGAGGGTAAAGGGACCCCTGAAGGAATATTCCATCTTGATTCGTGTGGTGCGGTGCGGGCGCGCCTTTTCAAGCGGCAGCCTCGGGTAGATGAAGCGGCGTGGGCGGCGGCTGACGGATGGGATAGTGCAACAGTCGCGCCGTGCCCGCCGGTTACCGTGCCGCAGTTATTCCTGCGTGTGCGCGTGGGAGACTCCGCGGTCGCGGGGCCCAGCCATCAGCGACAGCGAAATTTACCGCATTCAATGCGGCAGATTCGGGCTGAGGTGGCGGACCCGCCCATCGTGGTGAATAAAAACGAAGAGAAGGGGGATGTTTGGGCTCACCTGGCTGTTTGCCTTCATCTCACTTTGCCTTCTCCGCCTCCCCTGCATCCTGAGCCCGCAGCCAAGAGCGAGAGGGAGGAAGAAGAAGGCGAGGAAGAGAGAGAGAGAGAGAGCACCTTAGCCATCCTGGAGCGTTCATTCCCCCGTCCGCCCTTGACTCGGAGAGATGTTGGACATCCAGGAGCCATTGCCGTGGGGGAAATCCTCCGCCACCGTGGCGGTTCTGGAGCAGTTGGTCGCCGACCGGCTGCTGCCGCGGATCACCGACTCGGGGGCACCGGCGTGGATTTCCCTGCATCCGGACGAGACCGAGCCGAAGCCCCCACAAGGCTACGTCGTGACCTTCGTGCGCCTTCACGAGCGAGGCTTCGGCATCCCCGTCAGCAGGTTCATGCGGGCGCTGTGCGATTATTATGGAGCGGAGCTGCACAACTTCAGCCCCAACTCCATCTCGCAGGCGGCGGTCTTCGTCGCCGTCTGCGAGGGGTACCTCAGGATAGAAGTGCACTGGGATCTCTGGATCCACCTGTTCCGCGGCGAGCTTTTCATCGAGAGCGGGCGGGGCCAACCGATGCGGTTCGCGCGCGCTGGCGGCCTGACGTTCCACGTGCGTCACTCCCGGAGGAACCTCTACATCCACAGCAAGATGACGACAAACAACGCCGGGTGGAGCCGAGGGTGGTTCTATCTTCGGATTTACAGCGGCGCGCTCTCGGCATTCACCAACAGGGTGCTTCGGGAGCGGCCACCGAAGTGGGATTGGGGGGTGTCACCTCCAGCACAACAAGACAAGCTCGAAGACCTCACCGACGCGCTGGCGCATCTGGCGAGGAAGGGGTTGACGGCAGCGGCTGTCATCGCAAACTTCCACCGGCAGAGGGTGATCCCTCTCGTGGAAAGGGCCCTGCCGATCTTCCAGCTCACCCCCGGGAGCCAGGTGGAGGGCTCGAGGACATCGTTCAAGCTGCTCTCCCGCACCACCGCCGCCCGGTGGGCAAAGTACGCGGTGGCGAAGTCCCCCCAAAATCCCGAGGATCTTTGGAGGATCAAGATGCGCCCCGATAGGGGTACATTTCTCTGGTAAGTTTTGACTTCGAATCCGGTGTGTGTTGTGTAGCCCCCTCTTCCTGACTCCATCTCGGTCGTGCTTTGCAGGGGTTGAGGTGCGGCACCTCGAAGCCCCCGGTCCCGGAACAACGCCTGATCAACTGCCTCCACGCGGAGAAGATGAAAAGGCGGAAGGACGCGGTGGAGGCAAAGGTCGAGAGGAAGTGGAAGAGGAAGGCGAAGCACGACAAGGCGTGCAAGCTCGCTCGCGCGGAGGGGAAGCCGCAGCCCGCCACGCCCGAGTCCTCGGAGGAGGACGAGGAGGAGACCTCGGATGCCGAGGACCACACTCTGGGGTGCGACGGGGCGGCATCGGCTGCGAGCCCCCCGCCGAGCTACCAGTGGGATGCCGACGAGGGGGCGCCGGCAGTGGCAGAAGAGACAAGGGTCGTGGCGGAGCCATCAGCGGGCCAATCCCTCGAGGGTGTGGAGTGGGAGTCGTCGCCTCCGGCAGCTGGTGAGGAGACGCCCGCGTCCCAGGTGCTCATCCGCGGCGACGAGGCTGCGGCGGGCGCGGAGTCGTCCGCACTGGCAGCCTCGAGTCACCAGGCCGACACGAGGGGGCGCCCTCGGGGCAGTCTTCGAGGGGCGGCACGGTGCCTCGGGCCCGAAGAAGCGCCACGAGGAAGCAGAGCATGAGTGCTCGATCCGGGTAAGTAAACTTGGGTTTCGTTTTTGTTGCGTGTTTGGTGGATTTCTCGATCCTGTTGTCCTCAACTCGTGTTCCTTGATTTCCAGCCCTGGGGCCGTCGCCAAGGATGCGGTGCAGCTTGCCCCGGCTAAGGCCCTCAAGACCGGGGCACGCAGCACGCCGCACACGGCGCCGCAGCCCCTGCCCGCCGTGGACCTCATGGCGGAGGGGGCGAAGCTGCGGGCGGCCGTGGCTCGAGGGGCCCAGGCGGCCCAGCAAGCCCGAGCACAGGAGGAGGGCGATTTCAGCTGAAGCGGCGCTGAAGCAGCCGCTCAGGCTGACGACACCGAGGAGACCGGCCGGGGCGGTGCGGATGGCGCCGCCCAGCCGGACGTTGAAGTTGAGGCCGGTCAGGGCGACGCGGCCTGCGCCGCCCGACTGGTTGCTGGAGGAGAAGCTGGTGGGGTCGCGCAGGAGCGCCTCGCCGACCAAGTGGACGAGGAGACCCTCGTGCTCGAGCCCCTGATGGCTGAGGGCGAGGGTGTCACAGAGGAAGAGACGGCGCAAGGGGCGCTCGTGGTGGAAGGAGCCCCCGTCTCGGAGCCCCCCGAGGCCCGAGACGAGGGTATCGTCGCGGTAGTGCCCGTGCCGACGGTGCAAGGGAGCGTGGCGGCGGTGGTGGAGCTGCCGGACAGCAGCAAGGAGTACGGGGACTCGATGGACATCGACCCCGCTGCTGCGGCAAGCGCCGCCGCGCACATCGCCGAGTTCGCGTCGGCCAGCGCAGACGTGCTCGAGGCGGGGACGTCCGAGGGGCGTCATCTTGGGGCGATCGTCCCGTCCGGGATCCCCTCGGAGTTCCTCTGCAAGGAACAAGAGGAGGAGGAGGCCTGGAACGCGCTGCTTGGCGTCGGCCGCGATATCCTACAGGCTCTCGACCGCGCGTTCCAGCTCCATCAGGGGGCGGATTACCAGGTCAGCCAGGTAAATGTTTTCCCCTGAAAATTGCTCGGATTCGATTTTTCCTTAACATGTTTCTACCCACGCCTTCCCACCTACAGCGGCTAAGGGACATCTCACGTGAAAAGAGCGCCGAGATGACCCGGTTGTACTCCCAGATGAGCTAGCTCGGGCAGCTCAACGCCGAGCTGGTGCTCAAGAACATCGATGCCAACACGAAAATGGCGGATCTGGGAGCGCGTCAGCAGGCGCTGGAGGAGGAACTGGCACGGGTTACCTGTGAGCGGGACGTTCAGAGGGCGGCAGCGGAGCAGAAGGCTCGGGAAGCTGAGGCGCAAGCTGCCGAGATGCAACGCCTCCGGATGGCGCTCGAGGAGAAGGCTCGGGAAGACGAGGCGCAGAGCGCCGAGCAACAGCGCCTCGGGACATCGCTCGAGCAGCAAAAGACCGAGCTCCTCCACAAGGAGGTGGCCATAGCTGCGCTCACCGGGACCCTCCGGGAAATGGGCGAGGCCCTCGAGGGGAAGGAGGTGGCCCTCCAGAACGTGGGGACCGCCCTTTGGGAGAAGGAGGCCTCCTTGTCCTCGCTCGAAGAGGCCGCCCGAGCCCAGAGGGAGGAGGCACAGAGGAACATCACAGGTGATTACCTTCGAGTTTTCGTCAATTTGTTTCCTTTCATAGCTTACATTGTTTTCCTTTGCCTAGAGCTGAGGCAGAAGTTGGCAGACGAGTCCGCGGTGAAGGAAGCAGTCCACACGGCACTCACGGCGGCGCAAATGGAGTTTACTGAGCTGGAGCAAACCGCCGTGAGCGTGTGTCAAGAGCTCGAGGGGGAGGGTGCTGTCTCGAGCAGTTCGGTGATCAGCCGCCTGCATGCGCTAGGCGGTTGGATCGCCGAACACGCCAAGAGCACCTTCCGCCTCGGTGTCCTGCGGGCTCTCGCCGTGGCCTCGACACACTACCTCATGGATCTCCAGAGGGTGTCGTCGGGGTACGTCGTTCCCGATGACGCCGACGCGGACGCCACATCGGCCATTATGGACGAAGCCGATGCAGCCGCAGAGGAGTTCGCCACCGTACTTGCTGAGAAGCTCGAAGCCGACATCCCTCCCATTGCTGAATTCGACGTCCCTGAAGACCCGCAAGGGGGGGATGGTAGCCTGTAGGAAATCTGGGCCTCAAAGCCCGTGTAATAGATTAGTGAATATATCATAGTCGCGCTTTGTAATCGCATCCTATGAATATAAGAGATTTATTTTCGTTAAATTGACTGTGTGGCCCATCGAGGCCTTGTGCGTTCGAGCCTATGTTTCTTTACTTTATTTCTGTGTTCTCGTATGCGACTTAGATAAATATCTGCGAGGAATTTCGCGTTCATAAGCAACGTAGTCGTAGGGTGGTGAGGGGGGGTGCCGTATCCCGGAGGCGTAGGCGGCCCCACGACTCGGCCGGCCCCGTACCGTAGTTGCTTACGCCTCGCGTCCATTTTTTCCAAGGATACGAGAAGCTTAGAGGCGAGACGAAAATATTTCGAAAAACATTGGCGACTTTTTGGGGACTTTCGGGGGTTCCCCCCGTAGTAGCCCCCGAGGGAGGCTTGGCTTTGCCGAGGGTAAAGCCGAGCGTACCACAGTGTTAGTGCGCATCCGAGCCTTTGAGGGTCCGGAAGGTTACTAAAAATAAACTAGTAAAGTGTACTTCTTTATTATTTCGGGAAATTGAAAATGCGAGTACAAACGATGTACAAATAGCTTGAAATTCTAAGGATAGAAACGACGTAGGTGTTGTATGTTCCAAGCGTTGGTGAGGATTTCGCCGTTTTCGTTCGCCAGCTTGTACGTGCCGGGTTTGAGCACCTTGGCGATTATGTACGGTCCTTCCCATGGAGGTGAGAGCTTGTGGGGGCCCCTGCTGTCCTGTCGCAGCCTAGCACCAAGTCCCCTTCGTTGAGGTCTCGGCGCCGGACCCTCTGCACTTGATACCTTCGTAGGGACTGCTGGTAGCGCGCGGAGTGTAGGAGTGCCACGTCTCGAGCCTCATCCACTTGGTCCAGCAAGTCTTCGCGAGCTCGCTGGTTTTGTTGCTCTTGGTATGCCTTGAGCCTTGGCGATCCATACTCCAAGTCAGTGGGGAGTATGGCCTCGGCGCCATAGACGAGGAAGAATGGGGAAAAGCCCGTGGCTCTACTTGGGGTCGTCCTCAGGCTCCAGATGACCGAGGGTAGCTCCGTGAGCCACCTCCGGCCGAATTTGTTCAGCTTGTTGAAGATCCTTGGCTTCAGTCCTTGGAGGATCATGCCATTGACACGCTCCACTTGCCCGTTCGTCTGTGGGTGTGCCACAGCCGACCAGTCCATGCGTATGTGAAAACAGTCGCAGAACGCCATGAACTTCTTGCCTGTGAACTGGGTGCCGTTATCGGTGATGATCGAGTTCGGGACCCCGAACCTGAAGACGATGTCGGTGAAGAATAGAACTGCTTGCTCAGATTTGATCTTGCCGATGGGTCGAGCCTCGATCCACTTGGAGAATTTGTCAACCGCTACCAGCAAGTGGGTGAAGCCCCCGGGCGCCTTCTGCAGCAGACCAACGAGGTCCAGTCCCCACACGGCAAAAGGCCATGTGATGGGGATGGTCTGCAGAGCATGGGCCGGGAGGTGTATCTTTCGAGCGTAGAACTGGCAACCCTCACAGGTCCGCATAACGTCAGTGGCATTGGCGACCGCGGTGGGCCAATAGAAACCTTGCCGAAACGCGTTACCCACGAGGGTGCGCGGCGCAGCGTGATGGCCGCAGATGCCGGCGTGGATGTCGCGAATCAGGTCCTTGCCCTCGGGGACGGGGATGCATCTCTGCATGACGCCCTTGGGACTGCGCTTGTATAGCACGTCGTCGATTAGAACGAAGGACTTGGCCCTCCTAGCGAGGTGCCTCGCCTGGGTGCGGTTTGGCGGTTGGATCCCTCGAATCATCCAGTCGAGGTACTGGATGCGCCAATCTTGCGAAGTGGGGGCCTCGTCGAGTTCCATTGCTTCGGCCTCATCCGTGGAGGTGGTCCCGAAGTCAATGTCCATGGCCTCGGCCTTGTCCGCCGGGGGTTTCTCGTTGGAGGGACCGGCGGACGAGGGGCCTGTCTCCGTCGGATCCGTGAATTCAACGGAGGGCTTGGTGATGTCGCGGGCGAAGATATTCGGAGGGACGGTGGTCCGCCCTGAAGCGATCTTGGCCAGTTCATCGACGTCCTCGTTGTACTTGCGCGGGACATGATTGAGCTTTAGGCCGTCGAATTTGTCTTCGAGGCGGCGCACTGCATTGCAGTACGCCTCCATCTTCGGGTCGTGACAGCTAGACTCCTTCATTACTTGGTCGACGACGAGTTGAGAGTCGCCGCGCGCGTCGAGGCGTTTGACGCCGAGCTCGATGGCGATGCGGAGGCCACTGAGGAGGGCCTCGTACTCCGCCATGTTGTTCGACGCAGGGAAATGCAAGCGTATCACGTACCGCATGTGTTCTCCGAGGGGTGAGATGAAGAGGAGGCCGGCACCGGCGCCGGTTTTCATCACCGACCAGTCGAAGTACATAGTCCAGCATTCGCCCTGGATTTGTGGCGAAAGTAGCTGAATGTCCGTCCATTCAGCCACGAAGTCGGCCAAGATTTGCAACTTGATAGCCTTGCGGGGGGCGTAGGTGAGAGTTTCTCCCATCAGCTCCACGGACCATTTGGCAACCCTACCCTCGGCTTCCCGGTTGCGGACTATCTCTCCCAAAGGGAAAGACGAGACCACGGTGACGGGATGGGTCTCGAAGTAGTGGCGCAGCTTGTGCCGAGCCAAAACCACTGCGTAGAGCAGCTTCTGAATCTGCGGATAGCGTGTCTTAGTTTCAGACAACACCTCGCTGATGTAGTACACCGGCCGTTGGACGGGCAGAGCATGGCCCTCCTCTTGTCTTTCGACCACGATCACTGCACTGACCACTTGGGTCATCGAAGCTACGTAAAGATAGAGGGGCTCGCCGTCCGTGGGTGGCGTGAGAATGGGGGCGCGAGTGAGCGACGCCTTCAGCCTTTCGAGGGCTTCTTGGGCTTTGGGGGTCCACGTGAAGCGTTCGGTTTTCCTCAAGAGTCGATACAGGCGTAAGCCTTTCTCGCCGAGACGCGAGATGAACCGGCTAAGGGACGCTAGGCATCCCATGACCCTCTGTACCCCCTTTAGGTCTCGGATCGGTCCCATCTGAGTGATGGCCGAGACTTTTTCAGGGTTGGGCTCGATGCCCCGCTAGGAGACAATGAAACCCAAGAGCATACCTCGAGGCACCCCGAACGCGCACTTCTCGGGGTTGAGTGTTACCCCCTTGGCCCGTAGGCAATCGAATGCGACCCGGAGATCGGTAACCAGGTCGTCCGCCTTCCTAGATTTTACAATGATATCGTCGACATATGCCTCTACGCTGCGCCCGAGATGGTCTCCGAAAACGTGGAGCATACACCGCTGGTATGTGGCTCCGGCGTTTCTGAGGCCAAAGGGCATCGTAACATAGCAGTACATGCCGAAAGGTGTGATAAAAGAAGTCGCGAGCTGGTCGGACTCTTTCATCTTGATTTGGTGGTAACCGGAGTAAGCATCAAGAAAGGACAGATTCGCATCCCGCAGTGGAATCTACAATCTGATCAATTCGTGGCAAAGGAAAGGGAACCTTCGGACATGTCTTATTTAAACTAGTGTAATCTAAACACATCCTCTAGTTTCCACTCTTTTTCTTCACTAATACTAGATTATCTAGCCACTCGGGATGGAATACCTCCTTGATGAATCCGGCCGCCAGAAGTTTCTGCAACTCCTCGCCGATCGCTCGGCGCTTGAGCTCGTCGAAGCGTCGCAGGCGCTGCTTCACCGGCTTGGAGTTGGGTCGGACATCAAGGGAGTGCTCGGTGACCTCCCTCGGTATGCCAGGCATATCCGAGGGGCTCCACGCGAAGATGTCGGCGTTGGCGCGGAGAAAATCGACGAGCACCACTTCCTATTTGCCGTCGAGGGTGGCGCTGATCTACAACGCCTTGTCGTTGGGGTGGCTCGGGTCAAGGGGCACCTTCTTGATACCCTCGGCGGGTTCGAAACACCAGGCGTGTCGGTGCGTGGAGTCCAAGGCCTCGCTTGCCATTTTGTCGAGGGTGGCTGTTGTAACACCCTAATTTAAATTTCAGCATTTATTAATAAATTTAATTGGCTTTATTTAATTTATTCTAAGGTTTATTATGTTTAGCCTTGCATTTAATTTAATTTTGTTTCTCAAGTAATTAAAATTTTATCATAGGTTAAACTTTGTTGTTGCATTCATGCTGGAGCATCTTTTCTTTTATTGTTTGGTTAGAGTTTGAATTCAAATTTATTTGAATTCTTTTAGCTTGAGTTTGAATTAGAATTAGAAATAGAAAGAGAGAAATAGAAAGAAAAACCAAAACAAGAAACCAGCCCAAACTCCGTGGGCAGCCCAACCCGCTGGCCCTTGTATCTAACCTTTAATTGCGTTTAGGTCCCTCTGTTTTAGCAGAAAAGTCCCTGGAACCCTGTTTTTATTACAAATAGGCCCCTAAATCTTGTTTTAGCTCTAGTTTATGCGTTTTAGCTCCGTTTTAAGCGTTCTTTATGTCCACGCGATTGTTGTAACGCGTAGAATAGTTTTAGATTAGTTTAGTGTGCTGTTTTTATGTACTGATATACTGTTTCTTAGTTTTTACTAGTGTTTGCTTGTATGCTTATTATCGTGCATTGTTTTGGCCATGTGTTCGTGAGTAGACGTTGATCCATCTGAGGAGCCCCAGTACCAGTACCCGGAGCAGCCGTCTTCCGAGCACTTTGAGCAGCAGTAGGAGCAGTACGAGGAAGGCAAGTGTAACATGAACAACCTATCACTTTTAATTACATTTTCATACTGCATTTAATACTATATGCCTATAAGGATTTCCTAGCCACTTTATATCCTTTATATATACCTTTGGGTTGCATTTTGGTTAGTTGTGCTAGGTTGCAGCGCTATAACACATTCTGGTCCTTTTTAATTAAATTGATTAATGGTTTACTTGAACTTAATTCTGAGAGTGGCCCTCTGTGCTTCGTGCTTGGGTGGCTCACGTCTCGTTAAAATATGGTTTTTGTAGAAACATGGTTTAGGGGGCCAGCACGGTGCTTAGTGCTTGGTTGGCCACTCTCCATAAGGACCGGTTCATAGAGCGACAACCTGGGACAACAGCGCTACTACAAGGCTAGAATGGGACAGACTTGGCTTACTAATTAGGTCTTTTTGGTTTGGAGTAACTTACCTGCGAGGCAAGAGTAGTAAGCTTCAATGGTCCCTGCTCGTCTGGCTTGGTCTGTGCTTGGATTGCGCTCCTGTGCTTGTACCCCCGGAGGTGGGCCCCATCGTCGCTGACCTATCTCTCGCGGTTACGCCTTACCAACGAGATTCTTTGTAACGGCCTCGTAGAGAGTCGCTAGTCATCTCACCTAAGGAAGTGTGATGAACCTCTAGCGTAGCTCACGACTTGTGGGTAAAGATGTGCAACCTCTGCAGAGTGTAAAACTGGTATACTAGCCGTGCTCACGGTTATGAGCGGCCCAGATCCTCCTTTTGATTAGTGGGGTTGTCTCCTTCCGACGAGGGAGGTGCCTCTCGGGGTTACCTTGGTGGCTTGGTTTTGGTTTGGTTCTCAGTAGTAACATGATTAAATTTGACTAATTACTATGTAACTGGGTTAATGGTAATTCATCAACTCGTAGTAAATAGCTTTAATAAAATTTTGCCAACACTTAAAAGCTAATGCAGTTGAGTCAGCCAACCTTAGAGCCTCATAGTTTGTGTTATACTTGTTGAGTACAAGTTGTGTACTCACTCTTGCCTCTTCTCTACTTTTTCCTCTTGGCTACGCTACTGCTGCTCAGTTCCTGCCGACACGAGGGAGTTCGTCCAGCGCTACCAGGACTACGAGGACTTCTAGGTGTTCGTCTCCCAGTCGACGTCCCTGTGGCACCCTGCTCAGCTTCGGAGAGCTTTTATCGTATTTGTACTTCGCTTCCGCTGTATCAGACATTTTGTCATTAATGTAATAAATAACATTCGTATTCGCTTTATTATGTCTTATTCGTGATATGTGCTGTGATATACTGTTCATTCTATTGTATATACGTGTGACTTGATCCTGGCACGTATATGATTGCTCGGTTTATGTTCTTTTATAAACCGGGTGTTACAGAGTGGTATCAGAGCCGTATCGACTGTAGGACGAAGCCTAGATAGAACTGGTCGAGTTTTAGGACCTCTTCTCTCCAATCCTTGCCTGCTGAAACTATTTTACTATTATACCCCTTGACTTCTTTGACTTTTTACCCTTGTTGCCTTGATTTCTCACTCTGAAGAATAGTTTTCGTAGATTTTGGCCTGAATCAGTCATCTGACCACCATGAGTATAGCTAGGTGACCTTTTTATAATAATACGATAGCACGCTCTGCGACGCGTTGTGGTTAGTCAAGTCGGATGTTAAACTCGGCTAAGTTGTGAAAATTGTCTGCTTGTTATTATGCTACATGTTTGATTTGGATTTTTGATTGATTGCATAGCTTAGTAGTTTAAATTTGTTTAAAGAAAATCACTCAGATGTTAAAGTTAACTAATTAATAAAATGAGTTAGATCGTTGGGGGTAAAACAGTCCACTCTATCCTGTCTACTTTATCATGTCTGAGTCTTTTTCCGCCAAGAGTTATCATATCTATCTGAAGTTATTCCTGCAATATCCTTACTCGTGAAATCTTTTGTCCAAAATCAGATGGTGAACACCAGGCGTGGTTCTGACCAGCAGGGGCAGAACAACCAGGGTCAGAACACTCAGGGGACCGGGATCCCGATGCCGCCGCCTATGACTCCGGAGCAGTACTTCCAGCTCCAGATGCAGATGATGGCTACCCTGAACAACACTGTTCAGGCTCTTCAGCAGGCTCACACTCAGCCTCCGCCTCCTCCACCGCCGCAGCCTCGCGACAGGCGTGCTGAGTTCCTGAGGGGTCACCCGCCGACGTTTTCTCACACGTCCGACCCTCTTTAGGCTGACGACTGGCTCCGTGCAGTGGAGCGTCAGCTGGACATCGCCCAGGGCGATGATCGTGAGCGCGTCTTGTACGCAGCAGGACAGCTGCGAGGGGCAGCTTTGGACTGGTGGGAGTCCCACCCAGTTCATGACCGCGAGGCTCTCACTTGGCTCCAGTTCCGAGAGCGGTTCCGCAGCCACAACGTCCCCGCGGGCGTTATGAAGATGAAGCAGAAGGAGTTCCTTGCACTGAAGCAGGTAATCTTAGATATAATCGTTCTGCGGTTTCTTTTGAGCTAAAGTCCCTTGTTCTATCCTTATGAATCTTGAGTTAATCTTTCGATATCTATCTGTCTTTGTCACTTCAGGGGACTATGTCGGTCACGGAGTATCGTGATCGTTTTCTTCAGCTGGCTCGCTACGCCCCTGCTGATGTTGCGGATGACCGCAAGAAGCAGGAGCACTTCATGGAGGGTCTTGAGGACTACCTCCAGTACGCGCTGCTCAACCTCCGCTTCGACGACTTCAACCATCTGGTTGACAGCGCGCTCAACACTGAGCGCAAGCACCTGGAGATGGAGGACAAGAAGAGGAAGATTGTCCCCGTTGCTTCCGGCAGCAACACTCGTCCTCGCCTCCAGCCGCCTCAGCCGTACCAGCAGCAGCAGTACCGGCCACCTCAGCAGTACCAGCAGAGGCCCCCGCAGCAGTACCCGCCTCGACAGCAGCAGCAGGCGGGGCAGGGCCAGAGGTTACCGGCACCTCCGGCTCGTGCTGCTCCACCGGCACCGCAGGCTCCACGTCCGGCAGCTCCTACCGGACAGCAGGCTCAGGGACCCCCTCGCACCTGCTTTCACTGTGGCCAGCCGGGGCACTACGCCAACGCTTGCCCCCGGAAGGCGCAGGCGGGACAGCAGGGGCGCCCAGCTCAGCCCAGGGCGCCACTTCAGGGCAGAGTGAACCACGTGACGGCCGAGTCAGCGGCCGACGCTCCCAATGTGGTTATTGGTACGTTCATGGTTAATTCATATCCAGCTACAGTGCTTTTCGATACTGGTGCTACGCATTCCTTCATTACTCAGTCTTTTGTCGAGCATCATGGTATTCATACTAGCACATTAAAGAGGTGCCTGTTAGTATCTTCACCGGGAGGACAGTTGAGGTCTCACACTTACTGCCCGAGAGTCAGTGTTTCTTTGAGGGGAGTAGAGTTCTGTACTGATCTGATGGTGCTAGACACCAAGGGCATTGATGTCATTCTGGGAATGGAGACTCTGGCCAAGTGGGGAGTCCGGATAGATTGTGCTCAGAGGACAGTCTTGCTATCAGCTTCCAGTGGCCAAGAGGTTGTTATCAGTGCAGTAGAGCCTTCGGGATTTCTTCATCAGATGGAGGCTAGACCCACGGATGGTATTCGCGTGGTGTCTGAATTCCCGGATGTCTTTCCGGATGATTTGCCAGGTATGCCGCCTGAACGCGCCATTGAGTTTTGTATTGATCTCTTGCCTGGCACAGCTCCTATTGCAAAGCGGCCCTACCGTATGGCACCTATAGAGCATCAGGAAGTCAAGAAGACTATTGATGAGTTGCTAGCCAAGGGCTATATCCTTCGCAGCTTCTCTCCTTGGGCTTTTCCATTGTTACTGGTAGATAAGAAGGATGGCTCGAAGAGAATGTGTGTTGATTATCGGGAGCTGAATGCAGTCACTATCAAGAACAAGCATCCACTGCCCCGTATTGAGGATCTCTTCGATCTGCTTCGAGGCGCTCGTATATTCTCGAAGATTGATCTTCGTTCGGGTTATTTTCAGCTGAGGATCCGTCCAGGGGATATTCCGAAGACGGCATTCACTTGCAAGTACGGGCTATATGAGTATACAGTCATGTCCTTCGGCTTGACTAATGCCCCGGCTTTCTTCATGCATCTGATGAACATGGTCTTCATGGATTATCTGGATGTCTTTGTGGTGATTTTCATTGATGATATTATGATCTTTTCCAAGACAGAAGAAGAGCATGAGGAGCATCTGAGACTCGTATTGCAGAGACTGAGGGAGCATCAGTTGTATGCCAAGTTCAGTAAGTGCGAGTTCTGGATTGACGAGGTTCCATTCCTCGGTCATGTTATCTCTCAGGGAGGCATTGCTGTTGATCCGAGCAAGGTGAAGGATGTGCTAGAGTGGGAGACACCGCAGACGGTAAAGGAAGTCAGGTCATTCTTGGGCTTAGATGGATATTATCGGAGGTTCATTGAGAATTTCTCCAAGATCGCAAAACCTTTGACTTCTTTGCTAGAGAAGAATGTGGCATTCATATGGACTGATGAGCGTCAGAGGGCCTTTGATGAGCTGAAGAAGAGGTTGACTACGGCGCCAGTCCTGACTCTGCCAGACCAGACGAAGAGGTTCACGGTATATTGTGATGCTTCGAAGGATGGTCTTGGGTGTGTTCTGATGCAGGAGGGCAGAGTGATTGCTTATGCTTCACGGCAGCTACGCCGGCATGAGCTGAACTATCCTACTCATGATCTTGAGTTAGCCGCAGTTGTGCATGCTCTGAAGATTTGGAGGCATTACTTGTATGGACAGCGGTGTGATATCTACACTGATCACAAGAGCCTCAAGTACATTTTCACGCATAATGAGCTTAACATGCGGCAGAGAAGATGGCTAGAGTTGGTCAAGGATTATGACCTGGAGATTCACTATCATCCAGGCAAGGCCAATGTTGTAGCAGATGCTCTGAGCAGAAGAAGTTATGTCAACATGGCCGTGGCTTTCCAGATGCCTCCAGAGTTATGCGAGGAGTTTGAGCAGTTGAGTCTGGGCTTCTTGCATCATACTTCCAGTGCAACATTTGAGGCAGTACCGACTCTAGAGTCAGAGATCAGGCAGCATCAGAAAGATGATGAGAAGCTGCAGGAGATTCGTGAGTTGCTCAAGAAGGGCAAGGCTCCTCATTTCAGAGAGGATGATCAGGGTACTTTGTGGTACAAGAACCGGATCTGTGTGCCAGATGTGAAGGATCTCCGGAAGTTGATTCTGAGTGAGGCCCATGATACAGCTTATTCTATTCATCCGGGCAGCACGAAGATGTATTATGATCTGAAGGAACGTTTCTGGTTGTATGGGATGAAGCGTTCAGTGGCAGAGTACGTGGCCATTTGTGACACATGTCAGCGTGTCAAGGCTGAGCATCAGAGGCCAGCAGGTCTATTACAGCCTTTGAAGATTCCAGAGTGGAAATGGGAAGAAATCACTATGGACTTCATTGTTGGATTGCCTCGTACTCAGAAAGGGTACAACTCCATATGGGTAGTAGTGGATCGTCTGACGAAGGTTGCTCACTTCATTCCAGTGAACACTACTTACTCCAGTGCTAGACTTGCAGAGTTGTACATCTCTCGGATTGTCTGCTTGCATGGTGTGCCCAAGAAGATTATATCTGACAGAGGGTCTCAGTTTACTTCTCGATTCTGGGAGCAGCTCCATGATTCGCTGGATACGAAGCTGCGTTTCAGTACAGCTTATCACCCTAAGACAGATGGGCAGACAGAGAGAACCAACCAAGTGTTGGAGGATATGCTGAGAGCTTGTGCCATTCAGTACGGTACTAGTTGGGATAAGTGCCTGTCATATGCTGAGTTCTCAAATAACAACAGCTATCAGGCCAGTCTGAAGAAGTCCCCCTTTGAGGCATTGTATGGCAGAAAGTGCAGGACTCCTCTCTATTGGGATCAGATTGGTGAGAAGCAGCTCTTTGGCCCTGAGATCATAGATGATGCAGAGCAGATGGTTCAGGCTGTGCGAGAAAATCTGAGGATTGCACAGAGCAGACAGAAGAGCTATGCTGATGGCAAACGGAGAGATCTGACCTTCAGTGTCGGTGATTATGTGTACCTGAAGGTGTCTCCGATGAGAGGAATCCGCAGATTTAATGTCAAGGGGAAGTTAGCACCTCGGTATGTGGGGCCATTCAAGGTGCTAGAGCGGAAAGGCGAAGTTGCTTATCGCCTGGAGTTACCTCTTAGCCTCTCAGGAGTTCATGATGTCTTCCATATATCTCAGCTGAAGAGGTGTTTGCGAGTACCCGAGGAGCAGGCACCCCTGGATGGAGTGGATGTGCAGGAAGATCTGACTTATACTGAGCATCCGGTGAAGATTCTGGAGACATCAGAGAGGGTTACTCGGAACAAGCGCATCAAGATGTGCAGAGTTCAGTGGAGTCATCACAGTGAAGCTGAGGCTACATTGGAGCGAGAAGATGAGTTGAGGAAGACCTATCCAGATCTCTTTGCTAGCCAGCACAGCTAAATCTCGAGGACGAGATTTCTTTAAGGGGGTAGGGTATGTAACACCCTAATTTAAATTTCAGCATTTATTAATAAATTTAATTGGCTTTATTTAATTTATTCTAAGGTTTATTATGTTTAGCCTTGCATTTAATTTAATTTTGTTTCTCAAGTAATTAAAATTTTATCATAGGTTAAACTTTGTTGTTGCATTCATGCTGGAGCATCTTTTCTTTTATTGTTTGGTTAGAGTTTGAATTCAAATTTATTTGAATTCTTTTAGCTTGAGTTTGAATTAGAATTAGAAATAGAAAGAGAGAAATAGAAAGAAAAACCAAAACAAGAAACCAGCCCAAACTCCGTGGGCAGCCCAACCCGATGGCCCTTGTATCTAACCTTTAATTGCGTTTAGGTCCCTCTGTCTTAGCAAAAAAGTCCCTGGAACCCTGTTTTTATTACAAATAGGCCCCTAAATCTTGTTTTAGCTCTAGTTTATGCGTTTTAGCTCCGTTTTAAGCATTCTTTATGTCTACGCGATCGTTGTAACGCGTAGAATAGTTTTAGATTAGTTTAGTGTGCTGTTTTTATGTACTGATGTACGGTTTTGTAGTTTTTGTTAGTGTTTGCTTGTATGCTTATTATCGTGCATTGTTTTGGCCATGTGTTCGTGAGTAGACGTTGATCCATCTGAGGAGCCCCAGTACCAGTACCCGGAGCAGCCGTCTTCCGAGCACTTTGAGCAGCAGCAGGAGCAGTACGAGGAAGGCAAGTGTAACATGAACAACCTATCACTTTTAATTACATTTTCATACTGCATTTAATACTATATGCCTATAAGGATTTCCTAGCCACTTTATATCCTTTATATATACCTTTGGGTTGCATTTTGGTTAGTTGTGCTAGGTTGCAGCGCTATAACACATTCTGGTCCTTTTTAATTAAATTGATTAATGGTTTACTTGAACTTAATTCTGAGAGTGGCCCTCTGTGCTTCGTGCTTGGGTGGCTCACGTCTCGTTAAAATATGGTTTTTGTAGAAACATGGTTTAGGGGGCCAGCACGGTGCTTAGTGCTTGGTTGGCCACTCTCCATAAGGACCGGTTCATAGAGCGACAACCTGGGACAACAGCGCTACCACAAGGCTAGAATGGGATAGACTTGGCTTACTAATTAGGTCTTTTTGGTTTGGAGTAACTTACCTGTGGGGCAAGAGTAGTAAGCTTCAATGGTCCCTGCTCCTCCGGCTTGGTCTGTGCTTGGATTGCGCTCCTGTGCTTGTACCCCCGGAGGTGGGCCCCATCGTCGCTGACCTATCTCTCGCGGTTACGCCTTACCAACGAGATTCTTTGTAACGGCCTCGTAGTGAGTCGCTAGTCATCTCACCTAAGGAAGTGTGATGAACCTCTAGCGTAGCTCATGACTTGTGGGTAAAGATGTGCAACCTCTGCAGAGTGTAAAATTGGTATACTAGCCGTGCTCACGGTTATGAGCGACCCAGATCCTCCTTTTGATTAGTGGGGTTGTCTCCTTCCGACGAGGGAGGTGCCTCTCGGGGTTACCTTGGTGGCTTGGTTTTGGTTTGGTTCTCAGTAGTAACATGATTAAATTTGACTAATTACTATGTAACTGGGTTAATGGTAATTCATCAACTCGTAGTAAATAGCTTTAATAAAATTTTGCCAACACTTAAAAGCTAATGCAGTTGAGTCAGCCAACCTTAGAGCCTCATAGTTTGTGTTATACTTGTTGAGTACAAGTTGTGTACTCACTCTTGCCTCTTCTCTACTTTTTCCTCTTGGCTACGCTACTGCTGCTCAGTTCCTGCCGACACGAGGGAGTTCGTCCAGCGCTACCAGGACTACGAGGACTTCTAGGTGTTCGTCTCCCAGTCGACGTCCCTGTGGCACCCTGCTCAGCTTCAGAGAGCTTTTATCGTATTTGTACTTCGCTTCCGCTGTATCAGACATTTTGTCATTAATGTAATAAATAACATTCGTATTCGCTTTATTATGTCTTATTCGTGATATGTGCTGTGATATACTGTTCATTCTGTTGTATATACGTGTGACTTGATCCTGGCACGTATATGATTGCTCGGTTTATGTTCTTTTATAAACCGGGTGTTACAGCTGTGAGGGCCTTGTCCTCCGCTTGAGCCTCCGCGCGCTCAACGCACTCGACATCGCACGCGTAGGCGTGCTCGAACGAAGAGCCGATGGTGATGACGCCCTTTGGACCCGGCATCTTGAGCTTGAGGTAGGTGTAGTTGGGGACGGCCATGAACTAGGCGTAGCAAGGACGTCCAAGGATGGCATGATAGGATCCTCGAAACCCCACCACCTCAAAAGTGAGTACCTCCTTGCGGAAGTTGGCTGCCGTACCGAAGCATACAGGCAGATCGATCTGGCCGAGGGGTTGGACGCGCTTCCCCGGCGCAACGCCATGGAATGGCGACTTGCTGGGGCGAAGCTTGTCCAGTCCAATTCCCATGAGCTCCAAGGTGTGGGCGTACATGATGTTGAGGCTGCTGCCTCCATCCATGAGCACCTTGGAGAAGCGGGTGTTGCCGATGATGGGATCGACAACGAGCGGATACCATCCCGGATGCGGGACGTAGTCGGGGTGGTCCTCGCGGCCAAAGGAGATGGTATCCTTCGACCAATCGAGGTAGGATGGCGTGGCTTTGGTGACGGAGAAAACTTGCTGGCGCTCACGCTTGCGTTGCCGAGAAGTCATGTTTGTCGTTGCTCCTCCAAAGATGAAGAAGGCGTTCTCCACTGGGGGGAACTCGTCATCTCCACCTTTGTCGCCAGCATCCTTCTTCTTGTCTTCGTCGCGATGCGCGACGCGGTTGTAGTATTTATTGAGCATTTCGCACTGCTCGAGAGTATGATTGACCAGGCCCTTGTGGTAAGGGCACAGCTTCTTAAGCATATCGTCGAACTGGCCACCACCGCCTCGAGGGGGGACTCGAGGTCCTTGGCGGTCCGGGGCGGCAACGAAGGCCTCCTCGGAGTCCTCTACTTGCCCCAACCCGCCTGGTTCGGTGGGACCAGCTTCTTTCCCTTCCTCCCCCGCTTCTGTTTCATGGCGGGGGCACTGGGTTTGATGTTGCTGCCCTTCGCGGGCGCATCGTCCTTGCGCTTGCTCGACTTGTCGTCAAAGATGGCACCAACAGCCTCCTCGCCGGCGGCGTAGTTGGTGGCAGCGTCGAACAGCTCGTTGGTATTGGTCGGATGGCTTCTCGCGAGCTCATGCACCAGATTCCTGCACGTCGTACCCTCGAGGAAGGCGTTGATGACCTCGACGTGGGTGACGCTGGTGGGCTCGGTGCATTGCTTGGAGAAGCGCCGCACGTAGTCGCGTAGGGACTCGTTGCGCTTCTGTCGAGACCCTTTGAGGTCCCAAAAGTTCCCAAGGCGCACGTATGTGCCCTAGAAATTACCCACGAAGATCTGGACCAAGTCGGCCCAGTTGTGGATCTGATCCGTAGGCAGATGCTCGAGCCACGTTCGTGTGGTGTCAGCAAGGTGAAGAGGAACGTTGCGGATGATGACCGCGTCCTCCGTCGCCCCGCCTAGCTGGCACGCTAGGCAGTAGTCGTTGAGCCAGACTGCAGGGTCAGTTTCGCCCGAGTACTTGACGAGGGTGTTGGGTTGTCGAAAGCGCGGGGGAAAAGATGCAGTTCGGATTTCCCGGCTGAACACCCGGGTGCCCGGAGGCTCCGGTGACTCACCCCTGTCATGCTCGGGGTCGAAGCGTCCACCCCGTCGAGGGGTGTACCTTCTGCCGTCGATGATGTTGCGGGCGTCGCCGTCACCGACATGCCCGCGCGTGTCACAGATTCGCTCCCTTACGGGAACTCTGCCGACGCGCTCGTGCACCGAGGGTGGATTCGCACCAGGGGCTACGGCTGCCTTGCCCTTCCCCGCTAGTGGTGTGTGCACAGAAACCTCACGGTCCTGGTGCGCAGTCCCATCAGGCTGCTCCGGGGCTTTCGAGCGCCTACGAGACGCAGAACTCTCGGCTTGCTGCACGGCAGCTTGCTCGATGAGCTCCTGTGCCTCGCGGCGCATATTGCGGCCCGAAGGCATCGATGGCTCGGGCATAGCTTGGAGTAGATAGGCAGCAGCGATGAGTTTTTCGTCGGCCGTCTTCAGTTCCGGAGATTTGTCGACGTTGTCGTCGGCCAGGATGTGCTCCCGGGCAACACGTCCCGCCGCCTGGGCATGTGCACCACGCGCGGTACGCTGCAGCTCGAGTGCGGCGCGCAGCACTTGGGTTTGCTGACGCTGCTCGTCAAGCTTGGCTTGAAGCTCCTTGAGCTGTGCCAGCTGAGCTTGCCGCGCCACCGAGCTTGACGAGGAAGGGGTCGCAGGCGGCACCACCGGTTGGTTTGCCTGCGCGTCCGCCCCGCCGTCCCCGTCGTTGCTCGGGGCGTTGTCGTTTTGCTCGTCTGCGAGTTGGAACATGAAGCACTCCCGGGAAGGATCGAAATCCCCATCGCTGGAGTCTTCGGAGCAGGTGAGGCAGTAAGCCGTCGCCAGCTGGAACGAGCGAAGAGCATCGGGGTTGCAGACCAAGGAGTAGTCCTCGGCCTCCTCGGCCGTGAAGTTGTTCATGAAGAAGTTGATGTCGTCGGCGATCGAGCTCGCCGTCTCGGGGTAGGATTCGTCGGGAGACGATGCGATGAGGTTGCGGATCGATAGAAGATGATGACCCGGCAGATCCTCATACTCGGTGAAGTTAGTGCTGATTGAAGAGGCATAGGTGCGAGCGGCAGTGTTACGCATCCCGAAGGGGAAGGGCGAAGGCGAGCTTGAGCCCCCCTGGGAGACAATGGTGCTGCAGCAGGTGATGGTGCCGGCGCAGATGACGCCGAGGCACGTGATGACGAAACGGTGGCCCCGTTGGCCATGATGCTGAGTTGCGACATGCCAGTCTCAACCCACGTGGGGGAGCTGTGGCGTGCCGCGCGACGCCGCTCCGCGCGTGCTTGTCGCGAACGCTGACCTGAGCGCCTGTTGTGCCGGGCTGGTGAAGTCGGGGTGATGGGGTTGCGTCTGGGCGAGAGGAGCCGCATGAGGTAACCATTGCCGGTTGCTCTGAACTCGATACTCCCGAACCAGATCATGAATCCCACTGGGAGCGGATCCGAAACACCCATAGGGTATTGGTTGGATCTGCCCGCCATCCTTGGAGATCAAATGGGAACAAGAGAGAAAAATGTCACGCAGCGACCCCTACCTGGCGCGCCAACTGTTGGTGTCCCGACCCGGGGGCCAGATCCCAACTAGTGAATGTCGCGTGTTCCCTTGTCCCAGATGATGATGCAAGAGACAACACAGTAACACACAATTTATCCTGGTTCCGGCCGCGGGGTTGTACGTCCAGCAAAGGGGGTGTGCGAGGGCACTGTATTATCTTGCACCTGGTGTGCTTGTAGTAGGGGGTACAAGCAAGGCGAGAGAGGGAGGAAGGCTCCCAGGTCTCTGCTAGAAGAGGGGTTGAAGGTGGCGAATAGGTATGCCGGAGCGTAAGCGATGATGGATCTCGTCTGGAAGCGTCTCAGCGTCCCGTCTAAAGGAAGCCCGCCTCCTCCTTTTATAGTCACAAGGAGGGGCGGCGCACATGAGTGGGGGCGTGGAAGTCATCGTTTCCCCTGAATCGCGGGGTACAGTGTTCGGATACTGTAGAAAGTACACTGTGGGGCATGGCGACTGGCGAGGCGGTCGTCATGGATATCGTCCTTCGTCCCACGGAGATCGCGCCGGTGTCCTGCCAGCTCCTGTAGATGGCGTGGCTGTCGCTGTAGGGCGTACTCTAGCGGTGGCATTCTGCGGGCCCCGCAGGTCAAAGTCTTGCGTGCTCCAGCAGTGGCGGGGCATGCGGCGGTCCCGGACCCCTTGGTTGGAGAACTAGTGTGCACATTAGGGGGTCCGGAAGGCACGTGGAAGTCCCGGACCCCTCGAGGGGGGTCCGGGGCTCCGGCTGTGGTGACGTGCGTCCCTCTTCGAGGGGTCCGTGGCGACACCGGACCTCCTCCCCAGCGGAAGATGGGCCTGGGACCATACGCATGATGAGGTGGAGTCCGGTCAACCGGAGTTGGCAGAATAGTAACGGGGACTGCTGAGCGCGTCTTGTCCCGCGTCGCAGGTTCCACAGTGCCGCCACAGCGTCCGGGATGACGGAGCAGTGACCGGAGGCGATGGATGGGACTCCTATCACAGCTACTGTGGGAACGGCGGCCTGACGCCGCCTGTCCTGAGCACTGTGGAAGAGTGATGGGGATTCAATGTCTCCGTACGGCGAGCGGTTGGGAAGCGGGGCCGTTCGTCCCTTGTGCCGAGGGGTGGCCTCGAGCGAGGCGGAGATGACTTACCCGCTCGAGGGTAGATTCGTTACCCTCGAGCGAGGCGGAGATGCAGGTCGCAGTCGAGGGGTCTCGACGGGGACCCTCGAGCGAGGCGGAGATCGTCCCGCGGGTTCGAGGGGGATGCGAATGGGCCGCGTGCTAGGCTTCTTTGAGTCCTTTCCTTTCTCTTTAGATAGGAAGGAGGCCGTGGACCTTCGTGGGCCCAGTCGCTTAACATGTGTTTGCGTTTTTCAGGGTGATCTTAGTACCCCGATTAGGGTGTCCCTAATCGTGGTACCCGACAACGATCACCTTAGTGTCGGTGCAGATTCCAACAAAGCCATTATCCACCTTAGCTAGACCTGACTAGCCAACACGGGCTCCACTAAGGGGCTATTGACCTAACTCCGAGGTTTAACCAGGGCATAAGTCACACATAGCTTATCCCTTCTTCTTAGTCACCCTTTGCTCTCAGCTCTCTTGATGGCTATCAGACTAACTAGTGGGGTTTATGCTAAGCCGTTGCCCATACAACGGTCGAGTGGTTTGCACGATAGTGGGGTTAGGCAAGATGACACACCAACTCGGTCCTTAATTATGACAAGATGGATATCTTCCTTCCTTGCTCAACCACACAGGTTCGAGCACACCATTCGGCAAATCACACAGAAGTGCCATCCATCCCATCTAAACTCATCTTTCGAAAATTCCACATTTTTTCCTTCCCACACACTCACACATTTTCTCTTTATAAAACAAGTTGTATCGTGTTTAATGTCCTAAGCGCTCTAGCAGCGATTAACGTCCAAACAAATCACATTAAGATATTAATCTAGGTGGTCAAGGAATGGTTATAACAAATCAAGGGGTGGCTATCCAACCATGTTTTCAACAGGCAAAATATATGCAGTTTTATAAAACAGGCTAATAGGTTGTGTTTATAGAAACTAGGACAAAGTATGCATCAAAGGACGGGATTGAACTTGCCGTTCTCAAAGCCTTTCGGGAAGTCCTGATCAAGGTACTGTCCTTCGGGTTTGGGGTTGCGGAACTGGTCCTCATTCACTTGCTCGTAGTACTGCTCGTCGACGGGTTCTCCCTCGTTCACGCTGTGATCTACGACGCATACAAACAAGCACACAATCAAGAAAAAAAATAATAGTTTTATCGTTGAGCTCGAAACGGAAACAATTAAGATATGGAGATAGGAGTAATATTTTTGGGCGGTTTCCTAATGGCATGGCCAAAACTATGTTAGGATTGGCGTGGTAAAGTTTCAGATCGATCGGAGATTGTTTGGCGCATGAAATGATAGGCCGAAGAGGGGTTTAGGGTTAAATAAGGATCCAGGGGCTCATTTGTAAATAGTTTTGGAATAGAAAAGGACTTAGTTGTAATTTATAGAAATATTTGGGGCATACTAAAAGGTGTAGGGGCTTATTTAGTATTAAGTTTATATGGTGGAAGGGTTTATTTGTGAATAGGAAAAATAGAAAGGTCTCTTTTGTAAAAGCACTTGAGAGGTGAGAGGGTTCTTAAGAATTAAAAAGGAAAGGTAGGGGCCTAAAGGCAAAATTGCCTTTCTTCCTCCCCTTCCCCTCGCTGGAAAATAGAGGAGCGGCGCGGGGTCACCGGCGGTGGCCCTCGCCGGCGGCCTGGGCCTCGGGGGCGGCCGGGAGGAGGGGGAAAGGGGCAGGGAGGCTCGTGGGGTCGATCCCCGGCCGTAGCTCGGGCGGAGGCGGTCCAAGGTGGCCTGGCCACGACGGCCGACGGGCGGCGGGTGGCGGTGGCCCTGGGCCGCCGTCCCGGAGGTGCGGCAGTGGTCAAGGAGAGGGGGAAAAGCACTAGGGGACCCTGTGGAGTAGATTCCCTCGCTCACCTTGGGCAGTGGTGGCTTGTGGACGGCCCTCCATGGCGGCGGGCGGCAGTGGATAGAGAAGCTCGCGGCGGCGGCGCTACAAAGCTAGGAAGGGGGGGCTGGAGGTGGCGGAGGTGGTTGTGGTGGCCGTGGACGGCATCGGGGCCTATTTGTAGGTGTGGCAAGGTGGTGGAGGGGAGGGGCGCCGGTGGAGGCCGGCGAGCGGCGCGGTGTGCCTCTAATGGAGTTCGTCATAGCGACGTGCAGCAACGTGATTCACGGTGGCGACGCGATTGTTCGGGCAGCAAGGATGCGCAGGGAGGACGAGCACGTGGAGGAAGGGGGCCGGCTGCTGTGTTCCTGCTCGCGAGCAGCGGGGCTCGGGCGGCGAGGCGGCGGCGCTGTTGCTCCACATTGCGGCTCAGCAGCGCGAGCGGCGAGCCGGTCAGGCGAGGCTCGGGGGAGCGTGCAACGCGTGCTGCACGCGCGGTGCGTGGGCAGGTGGGCAGGGCGGGCCGTCAGCGGCGGGCGGCGCGGCGAGCGGCGTGGCGACGCGATGCACGTGTGCACGCGTGGACAGTGCGCGCGTCGAGGCGGCGAGGGACTCGGCGTGCAGGGGCGCACACACGCGCGCTTGGACGGGAGCGGGGGTGTGCGCGGCAGCGCATGGGGCAAGGGCGGCGGCGAGCTGAGCGGCGCTTGGGGGGGCGCGGCAGAGGAGAGGGAGGAAGGAGAGAGAGAGAGGGAGGAAAAAGAAAAGATAAAAGGAAAAAGGAAATGGAAAAGGGAGAAAGAGAGAGAGAGAAAGATTCGCGGCGGCGACCGCGGCCAGACACACACTCGCGCCGGTCGGGCGTGACGCGCGGGACAAGGACGAACGGCGAGACGGGAAGGCGATGGATTCGGATGTCGGGATCGGGTTTTTCGGAAGATCGGGAGATCGGGCGGGAAAAATGATTTGAGCTCAACGACGAAAAACTTTTGAAAAAAATTTAGTGCGTGATTTAATTTGGTGAATTTTTGGGATGTTACAGTACCATTTATGTGTTGGCTATAGTACCATTTATTTATGCTGTAGTTGCATTGTTTCAGTAGCTAGCAGCTTTTTTGTTTTGTCTCAGCTAACAACTCCAACTACAGCAGCAACACTTATGTGCTTTTTCTTCAGAGCTAGCCTTTTGTGAATTTGCTAATTAGTAAGTTGGTTAAATGTTGCATTATTAGCAGCTTGGTTTGCTCATCTGGATTAGCTCTATTGTGCAGGCATGTCAATTCAGTAGCTGCAGCTGCAGCTCGATCAACAGCTGCAAGTGGACATAAGAAGAATGCTCAGGTTTCACTCAGGTGAATTAATCTTCATATCTATTTCATGCTATAGATCTAGTGATTTGACAATCATTGCTTGCTTGGTCCATGTTTTTAGTAATGCTTTTAACTGCTCGTAAGCTCTAGTAAGCTTTTCAGTCACCTCTTAGTTAGCACTTAAATTGACCATTTTTAAAATTAGTTAGTGCTAATTTTGGCCTGCTGATCTTTTGTATCTTTGCTTCTGCTATACTTCGAGAAATTCCTAACCATTCCTAGGATGTTGTAAGGAACATGGCACCATTTATGCCATTTCAAGTGATTTTGGTGATCGAATGACAACACAACACTTGGACTAATATGATTGTTAAGATGACCATTCTCAGGCTTTTAGGTTCAAGTGATGACAAAGAGAAAGAAAAGATAGGCGTAGCAAGGCCCAAAGAACCGACGCATGAAGCGTCGGTGCATCCGATGGTTGTCGGAAGAACCGACACCATGGCAGAGCCAAGTCAGCTTATGTGCACCGGATGAACCGACGGGTCAAAAAGGGGCATCGGTGCATTGGGCGTCCTATGTTCCAGAGACAATGTCAAGAGCCCAGGAGAAGATTCTTCAGGACCGGTTCAACCGACGGTGCATCGAAGTATTGCGTCGGTGCAATGACGTCAGCGCCCAGGAGAAGATTCTTAAGCACCGGATGAACCGGTGATGCATCGGTACAAAGCATCGGTTCAACCGGTGATCACTGCGTCAGCTGTCAGGAGTTCAACGGCTACTTCGGGTTATGAGTGACCGGAAGAACCTACGCTACCTCAGCCAGAGGCATCGGTTCTTCCGGTGATACGCAGATTTTCAGCTGACCGTTGGAGCAACGGCTACAAGA
This sequence comes from Panicum virgatum, assembly GCF_016808335.1. Classification (NCBI taxonomy): domain Eukaryota; kingdom Viridiplantae; phylum Streptophyta; class Magnoliopsida; order Poales; family Poaceae; genus Panicum; species Panicum virgatum. Next base: position 19,724,067 of record NC_053144.1, read on the forward strand.
CTTGGTGGCCTATATATATGCCTCACCCCGGCCATTTGAAGATTGCTAGAGTTGCTGGACATCCCACACACACCCAAGAACATCTCCAAGCCATACAAAAGCATCAAGATCATATCCTTAGCCCTTAGCACACTTTGAGAGTGTTGTGTAAAGGTTAGCTCTTAGTGAGTGTGATAGCAAGGCCTTGAGCCTTTGTGCTGTGATTCTCTAGTGAACCAAAACAAGAGCTTGGTGCGCCGGCACCTTGGAGTGTGAAGCTCTCCGGCAACGTCATCGACCCTCAGACTTGGTGTGGAGCAACGACGACATGTTTGTGCGGGGGACGTGGAGACCCCCATCCTTTGTGGAGAAGCTCCTTAGTGGAACCCGGGGCCAAGGTGACCGTGATTGTGTTCACGGAAGAGACTTGGTGGCCGAGTAGCAATACTCTTAGTGAGTGCTATAACAACGTGGATGTAGGTGTGTCTTTGTGGCTAACCGAACCACGGGATAAACACACGCGTCAAGAGTTTGCTATCTCCTATCCCGCTCTTTAAGCTTCCGCATTTCATACTAGCAATTTGTGTGCCTTTACTTTCATAGAATAGTTTTTGATAGGAAAGGCTATAGGTTGCTAAACTCTTTTGGGATAGGGGTTTCACACTAGAACAACCTAGTTGCACATCTAGATAGCCTGTTTTAGTTTAAGTTTTGTGCAAACTAGTTGGAGCCATAGGTCTAAGTTTCTATTAGTGCCTAATTCACCCCCTCCCCCTCTTAGGCTAGAGCACCCGATCCTTTCAGATGTGTTCGTCACTAGTTGGCTTGACGGTTAGAAGAGAAGCGTGTCGGGTTGTATCCGGGACATGAGCTTTGTTCTCGGTGTGAATTTTTTAAAAGGCTCCCATTCACCCGCCCCCGTCCCACCCTTTGGTTGCCTTATCCCCTTCAATTATAGTTGAGATACCACCAGTATGATATGTTTGTAGGTGCATCTGATTAATTAGTTACTGAACTTCAGATCATTAGGTAGTTAGAAAGTAAGAACAAGCAAATAAGTTGTTGACGCTCCTTAGCGCCCCGATTTGTATACCGCAAGCGCACGGTTCGTGTAGCTTTTCCTTTAGAGTATTCCCCCAAGGTTTATCAATCCGTGGATCGACAAAGAACCACCTAAAGTTTTCCATCTAATCTAACGGATCTATCCTAACATGAAGCATTGATTGCATATAAAGGGTAAACCTTTGACAGATATGAGTGATGTGTAAAGGTTGATCTCATCCATGAACATAGGCTTAATCATAGCAAAACCAAAGACATGACTAGGCCTATCGTCATCTAGTTGTAGTTCAAGCTAACGAGCAAATAAGTCATGCATCTCAATCAAAAGCATCTTTAAACTCAAAATTTCCAATCCGATCCCTCGATACCCCACCTACTTAGTGGCAACGCCCTGTCACGACGCCACCCCTTTCGACAAAAGTACCATGAAGCAAGTCGAACCCCCTTTGGTAGTTCCGCCATGAACCTCTAGCCACCATGACTACAAGATCATGCTAAGCGATCTATATCGATAATAGATCTAAGATGAAGCAAACCCAAAGAAAAGAGAAATTATAAAAAAAATTAAAATTGGACTGTATGTTCATGGTGGATTGCAAAATTTAAACAAATTAATTTTTATTTCCAAAATAATTATTTACATGTGTTTCGTGGCTCACATCCAATGGGTCCTATAGTACTCTTAGATAAAGCAACTATAAGTAATTTATTATTATCTACAATTCAAAATTGTGTCATTTCAAAAGAAAAGAATAGAAAATTTGGTAGTGTGTTCTATGAATATAAAATATAAATATTTTTCTTTTAGATAAAATGTACACTTTTCTAGTTAGATAAAATGTTCCAATTCCCTTAAAAAAGATAAATGTTGCAATAAACTTAATTCTCCTGCTCAACTAAATAACTGATATGTCCACTGTTGGATGTTGGTTAGCTGTGGACATCGGACAAATGTTCCTGCTCAAGGCCTTCCTAGACCTACATGTACAACCGTTTGCACGTGAAAATTGCTACGGAACTCAACAATCACGGCATGAACATCAGAAGATGATTGTATAGGTTCGAGTACTTGTTGACTCGAAGAACAAGTGCGCGCGTTGGCATCCAGTGATCCGAGCAGCCTTGGAACTTCTGGCCCTGTTTGGTTGTTTGGTTTGGACTAGGAAAGCTTGGACTAGAAATTTTATCAATTTTGACCGATAATTAAGGTGTCAAATAAAGTCAATTCACAAAACTAATTTCAGAACCCTGCGCTAGAAATTCTGAACAATCTATTCACAAAACCAACTTTAGAACCCTGCGCTAGAAATTCTGAACAATCTAATGAAGTCTTTGACTGTGTGATTAGAAAATGGTTACTGTAGTATCACTGTAGACAATTATCGATTAATTACCGTCATTAAATTCGTCGCGAAATGTTACACCCATCCTCGAAAATAGACTTCATTTAGTACTCCGTGCATGTAAAATTATTCTATCGAAAAAAAGTGCGCGCACTGTTCCTAAAATGTATTGTGCTTCTATCATAGTCGTACCATGGCGCCGATTCATCCCTCATGACGTCAGCGAGACTAGAGCCAAATGGACCCCACCCGGTGCTGTGCTTGCTGATGAAGAAAAAGAGGTTGTGTTCCTTCTCCCCACTTCGCTTTCTCGTTTCTCCCCAAGCACCCAAATCGCCCCCATATACGGTAACGGCGATGTGCATAAACGCCATTAGAGAAGCTTAATCACAGCTTAACCGCACCGCGTCCCACGGTAATCATCCCCACGTGGAACACTCCCGTTATAAAGCGACGCCCCCACAGGCACAGCCGCCTCCACGGCTCCACTCATTCCACGCGGCGGCGGTTTCCATCACCGGCGGCGCCGGTACCCTGCCTGATCCGCCCAGGCGAGAAGAACCCAATCCACACGCGGGGACCGGCGATTCGGCACGCACCAGCCATGGACGCGCCCCAGCTCCTCCTCGGGGCGCTCCTCTTCCTCGTCCCCGCCGCGCTCCTCCTCCTCGCCCTCCATCACGCGCGGGGCAGGCGCCCGCGCCTCCCGCCGGGCCCGCCGTCCCTGCCGCTCCTCGGCAGCGTCGTGTGGCTCACCAACTCGCCCGCCGAGATCGAGCCCCTGCTGCGGCGCCTCTTCGCTCGCCACGGCCCCGTCGTGGCGCTCCGCGTCGGGGCGCGCCTCTCCGTCTTCGTCGCCGACCGCCGCCTCGCGCACGCGGCGCTCGTCGAGCGCGGCGCCGCGCTGGCGGACCGCCCGGCGCTCGCGTCGGCCAGGCTCCTCGGCGAGAACGACAACACCATCACCCGCGCCAGCTACGGGCCCGTGTGGCGCCTCCTCCGCCGGAACCTCGTCGCCGAGACGCTGCACCCGTCGCGGGTGAGGCTCTTCGCGCCGGCCCGCGCCTGGGTGCGCCGCGTGCTCGCCGACAAGCTCTGGGAGGCCAGGCGCGCCGGCGCGCCGCCGCCCCGCGTCGTGGAGACGTTCCAGTACGCCATGTTCTGCCTCCTCGTGCTCATGTGCTTCGGCGAGCGCCTCGACGAGCCCGCGGTGCGCGCCATCGCCGCCGCGCAGCGGGAGACGCTCATCTACATCTCCAGGAGCATGACCGTCTTCGCTTTCTTCCCGTCGGTCACCAAGCACCTCTTCCGCGCCCGGCTGGACAAGGCGCGGGCGCTGCGGCGGCGCATCAAGGAGCTCTTCCTGCCGCTCATCAACGCGTGGCGCGAGTGCAGGAGGCGGGGCGGCGAGCCGAGGAAGGAGACCACGTTCGAGCACTCGTACGTGGACACCCTGCTCGACATCAAGCTCCACGAGGACGGCGATCGCCCGCTTACCGACGATGAGATCGTCCTCCTCCGCTCCGAGCCTCCGAGTTCCTCAACGCCGGGACGGACACCACCTCCACCGGGCTGCAGTGGATCATGGCCGAGCTTGTGAAGAACCCAGCCATCCAGGACAAGCTCTACCGCGAGATCAAAGCCGCCACCGACGACGACAAGGAAGAGGTCTCCGAGGAGGACGTCCACAACATGACGTACCTCAAGGCGGTGATCCTGGAGGGCCTCCGGAAGCACCCGCCGGGCCACTTCGTGCTGCCGCACAAGGCGGCGGAGGACATGGAGATCGGCGGATACCTCATCCCCAAGGGCGCTTCGGCGACCACCAGTTGCGCTGAGCCTTCTCTTGCCCACCTTATGTTGTTTGAGAACCAGCGACCACCACCACCACCAGTGAGCTTAGCTGCAAACGCTAAAATTTTTGGATGTCACGTCAAACTTTTTTTTATGTCACATTAATAGTTTGATCAGATGTCGGGAGAGTTTTTTTGACACTAATTAAAAAAATAATTTCAAAACTCACTTGGAAACCACGAGACGAATTTTTTGAGATATTTGACCGCGGCATTAGCACATGTGTGGTTACTGTAGCACTTATGGCTAATCATGCGCTAATTAGACTTAAAAGATTCGTCTCGTTATGTACATCCAAACTGTGTAATTAGTTTTGTTATTTAATTACATTTAGTACTTCATATATGTGTTTAAAGGGGAGTTGAAAATTTTTGGGTGAAAATTTTTGGGAACTAAACGGCCCATCAGTGAGGTCTGTTGGACAGTATTGCACCACATCAATATCAGCAGCTTCTGCTTTGGGGCCAGCGACCACCAATGGGCTCGCCGAGTCTTCTGTTACCCACCGGCTCCAGTTTTTCAATAGTGAGCTCACTAGCTTGGCTACTCTAACATCACCTCCCCACTTGGTTACATTGATTAAACACTTTGGGTGTGTTTAGTTCCCACAAAATTTCCAAACTTTCCATCACATCCATCACATCTCCTATCACATCGAAACATTAAATATATCAAATAATCCATGCATGGAGTACTAAATGTAGTTAAATAAAAAATCTAATTGCATAGTTTTGATGTACGTTGCGAGACGAATCTTTTGAGTCTAGTTAGGTCATGGTAGGACAATATTTACCATAAACAAACGAAAAGTGCGGCCGGCCCAGCCCAGCTGGCCAGGGGAGGGGGGAGTATATAACTCCGCCCGCCCACGGCTACCCCCGCCCGTAACCCTAGCCCCCATTCCCTCGCGCGCCCCCGTCGCCTGGCTCCCGCCGCCGCTCCGCGACCGCAAGAGATTGCGCCTCCACCTGGCCGCCTCCGCCATTTTGGCCGGCGAGCGGCGACCCGCACGGCTGCACCCGCCTCCGCCGCCGGCTTCTCGTCTTCCCTTCCGTCTCCTGTGAGTAGATCTCTGGTTCCGTCGCTCTGGTGAGCAGATCTCGCGCTCCTACGAACCTCACTGGCTCGCTCCAATCCTGGTCAAAGTTCGCAGTAGTCCTTGCCGTCTCACCGTCGTTGTCTCTTCTCTCTATGGCTCCGGGCTCCGGCTGCGCAGGTACTCTATTCCGTAACCGTAACCGTAACCCTAACTCTCGTCTTCCATCTCCATTCTTTTCCCTACCCCTAACCCTCGTCTTTCATCTCCGTCTTGTCTCTTGTTTAGGTCTCGTGCACTCGGGGCCGCCGGCCGTTGAGGAACGGAGCCGCCGAGGGTTGATGCGAAGGTAGGCTGCACCCTGAGGTCGTCGTGATGGACGACATGGAGGAGTACACCGTCAAAGATGACCTCAGGGTGTGTGGCCTGCCCGCGGATGACGACGACGACGACCTGACTGCCGGCGCTGAGGCATTGTTCGGTAGCAGTGTTGCTCCGATCAATGTCGATGCCCCTGATGATGCCGACGCTGGTGCTGGAGGTGATGGCGTCGTCGCGTCGGCGACTCAGACGCCGGCCTCGACGCCTACTGCTTCTACTACCAACAACATCTTGCTGAAGCGTGCCAGGTCTGGTGCCTGGAACGAATTTGAGCCGATCTTTGAGACCTTGCCCTCTGGCAAGCAGGTACGAATCGCTGCCAAGTGCCACCACTATAATCATGTTCTGTCTGCTCGATCTGCTTCTGGTACTGGACATCTGCTCCGTCACCAGACGCAATGCGTCAAGAAAGCTAAGCATGCTGCTTTAGTGCAGTCTTGCATCCAGTTCAATGGTGATGGTTCAGTCACTGGTTGGCAATACAAACCCGATGTTGCTCGGAGAGAGCTGTGCCGGTTGATTTCTAGACTTGATTTACCTCTTGGTTTTGGTTATGAAGAAGCATTTGAAGAGTACATTCAGTGTGCTCACAATCCTTGTTTTTCTAGAGTCTCTAGACAGACCACTACTAGAGATTTGGAAAAATACTTTCTTGAGCGTCGTACTACTCTAATTGATAGCTTGCATTCTGTTACATCTGTTTGCCTCACTTCTGACATTTGGTCGGGCAATGCTAAGGAAGACTATCTTAATGTGGTTGCTCATTTTATTTCTGCTGATTGGGAGTTAGAGCAGAGAGTCATTGGGCTTAGACTCATTGATTGCTCACATAATGGTGTTAACATTGCTGAACGTGTTGAATCTGTTGTTCATGAGTTTGATTTGACAGATAAAATCTTTGTTGTGACCTTTGATAATGCTTCTTCTAATTCCAGAGCTATGTCAAAGCTCATTCCTATGTTTGTTGGTTATTTTGGTCCTGATCCTACACCACTTGACAATGTTAACAGAGAAAATGACAATGCATTGCGTGGACTCTTGCACCAGCGATGCGCATGTCACATTATAAATCTCATTGTCAAATCTGGTTTGAAAAGGATCAAGTCTTATCTTGAGGCTTTTAGAACTGCAATCTCTTATTTGAACTCTTCTAACCAACGCATTGGTGAATTTCATAACTATTGCATTGTTAAGGGGGTTAAACCTCGCAAGTTTGGTTTGGATATGGATGTGAGATGGAACTCTACCTATCTCATGCTCAAGCATCTCATACCATACAAGGGCACTTTCCCGACCTTTATTGCTGCTAATTATGGTTTGGTTAATGGTGAGCCACTACTCAGTGAAGGTCATTGTGCTGTTGCTAAGAAAATCATGGAGTTTCTTGGAATTTTTTATGAATCAACTGTTGCTTTGTCTGGTGTTTATTATCCAACTAGTCCTCTGATTCTACATCATATCCTTGAAATTGCTTGTCATTTGCATGCCAGAGAGACTGATCCTTTGCTCATGAGCATTCTGACTCCTATGAAACTGAAGTTCCTCAAGTATTGGCAAAACATCCCTCTTTTGTATTCCTTTGCTTTTGTTTTGGATCCAAGGGCTAAGATGAGAGGATTTCATAATGTTCTCCAGCTTCTTTCTCAGGCTGTTGGTGTTGATTATTCTAATTACTTCACTGAGGTAAGAGCTGAACTGTACAAACTATATAACAAGTATGAAAACAAGTATGGTGCAGTTAGGTTGCAGAGGCCCTCCAACATATCAGGATCATCTGGTAAAAAAAATGCTTGGGGTAAGATATATGGAGCTGCTGGTACAAGTCCCTCTTCTACTGCTCTTGCATCTACATCTTCTCCTGCTGTATTTGTGCCTCTTGTTTCAGAGTTGGCTTCCTACTTGGACAGCGACATTGTCACCTGCTTTGATGATGATTTTGACATATTAATTTGGTGGCATGAGCACAAACTGACATATCACATTCTGTCCATACTAGCAAAAGATGTTATGTCTGTTCCAGTTTCTACTGTCTCTTTGGAATCTTGCTTTAGTCTCACTGGCAGGGTGATCGAGTAGCGTCGACGACACTTGGCGCCTCATAATGTGGAGTACTTGACCTGTGTCAAGGACTGGGAAGCTGCTGATGCAAGGGCACAACATGATGTCGAGAAGTTTGGCATCAAGGACAATGCTGAAGGGCAGGCTGCTGGAAATGAGTAAGTACTTCACAAGTTCATATGAGCATGTTTGATTATGCTATTATGAATTGTTCAGTTTCATAAATCATGATCATTGATTCTTCTCTTGTCTGTGTTTGCTAGGTCTGTCCCTGCCAATGGCTAGTCATGAGAAGTGAAGGCAAGGGGCAAGGCTGGGCCTAGGCAAGAGGCCAGCAGTAGTGTTTTGCGATTTTGATCTTCTGTTTGTAATGTACTAACGAGTCTGCTGAACTTAAACAATGTGATGTAATTTTGAACAATTATAGAGTTTGGTTGTACTCTTTTTCCCTTCCTAGGGTTTTCTCACAAGGGTGAGTTTTACCTAGGAAGGTTTTTAATGAGGCAGCAACACTTGATCACATAGATCAAGTGTTAAAACAACTCTATAGTTGTGTTATCACTTATCAGTTAACTTAAGTGATATTTTGCTATACGTGTCTCTGTGTGTGGCTGACTGTGATCTGTGACCTTTTTTTTGATTGCTTGTTAAATTTGGAGTAGGGTGATATGTATTTTGAACTATGGGCTTCGGACGGCCCGGCCTGGGCTGTAGTGCCGGGCTCCAGCGGGCTGGCCCGGCACGAAATAGGCCCGCGGACCCGTGCATGGGCCACTGGTAGAGCCCGTGGGCTAGCACGGCACGGCCCGACTTGATATTGGGCTGCGCCAGGCACGGCACGGCTAAGAGCGGGCCAGGCCGGGCTCGTGCTAGGGCCGGGCCGGGCAGCCCGAATGGCCATCTATACCCAGGGGTGGCAGGGGGGCGGGGCCACCAGTCAGGGCGGATGTCAGCGGGGGATCCGGAAGACATCGGGTCCAATCCGAGAGGAGTGGTGGCGCCAGGCTGGCGGTCCAACCCTGCGGCGGGGAGGGGGCCCACCTGCCAGAGATCCTGCGCATGCAGAGGAGTGCACGCTTTCGCTTTGTTCGGAATCCAACCGGTCACGGCCACGGCCAAGCTGGCTAAGGCTGGAACGAGAACAACACTGTAACTCGGACAGTTAAAATCCGAATCCGCAATCACCGAAACAATGGCCGTAAATCGAAACGGCGGCGCTACTACCGCAATGGTGTGTTTTATGCCGTAGTGTTAGCAAGGTTTGTGGTAAGCTAATTGAAGGGTGTTTAATTAAGGCAGTGTCTGCCGCTGCCACTAGCGTGTTACTGCGTCGCCTTCATCCTCGCTCGCCAACACATTCTCCGGACAGGGGGAGGCGCGTTCTTTCGCGTCACTGCGTCAGGATCAAACAACCAACAGGACCCCTCCCTGAAGCCGTTCGTTCTCGTCGCCACGAGGTGTGCTCGTCACCTTCACCGCCCATCGGCCGCCATCCCCACATGGCCTGCGCGCGGCCTCGTCGACACCACCAGCGCTTATTAGACTGCTGGTCGATGATGATGACGATGAAACAGCGCGGCGGCCGCAGAATGTTCCTGGCGTGGCTGATTCACGGTTCACGGATGGATGGGGATGAGGACGATCGATCAGATCACGAGCTAGTAGCGCCGTGCAGGGCCGGGGGGGGGGGGGGGTGCTGGCGCGCCATGGATAAGGCTAGCAAGATCATCGAGCGAGAGGTGAGGTCCATATGCTCTCCGGAGCCGCATACGATCGAGCTACACGACGACGCCTATCGCGGATCAGCGGCATTAGGCTATCATCAGGATCCTTCGCCCCACCAACGCGCGACCCATATGGCTGAGGCGTGGCCGCGTGGGTGATATGATGTACTAGGTGGTGTGCCCGTGAAGGATGTGACGATGCATCGTCTACACAGCTTTCCTTGTGCTTGGAGAAATGGTTACACGCATTGGACAAGCATGGGGAGTCTAGGTCCATACACTCCTACACGCATGCATTGTGGAGCACGTTATGAGCTAGTACCACCATTCTAGCAGCGCGCGTATGGACTCCATGCAGCTAGATAGCACTCTAGCAATCATGCATGCACTGCCTACTTCCCTTGCCCAGCTTGTTGGCTCTGGGAAATTCAGAAATTCATGCATCGCCTAGCTCATTGAATCATCGGCGTCTAGTATCTACTGCCAGCTCGATTTGATCGAGAACCTATAGTTATTAGTAGTTAATTAGTGGCGCAGCAGTGTAGTGAGTACTACTCGATCATTATTATCGTTAACAAAAAAATGAATGATTAACTTGGAGGTTCAGAAGAGGTTGCTTGGCATTGTTAAATGTCCCTGACCAATCTCTGAGAATGACTGCTTATTTTATTGCATGTATAAAGAACGAAGTCTGTTGTTAACCGGCAACTTCAATTCCGTACTGCTTCAATTGCATTGGCAGTGTCCATATATTCTTCACATGAATAGCACTGCTGCTACTACTAGTAACAGCGGTATATTTTGGTCCTATGTACATTGTTGGGTTGACCTATGGACCAAGTGACCAGTGCAGATCCTCGCATGCAGCAATGGATGAGGCTGGAAGTTCGCTAGAGCCCGTAGGTCCTCTCCTGTCCCCCATATGGCCATCGTCCTCCAACAGTTTCACGCATGCCAACCACAGCGCTGCCCCGACGTGAAGTGTTTCCCGCATGTGCCGTGCCTCCCCCCATCTTTGCTGCATTGGTCGTGTGCTCAGTGCTCTCCATTATGCACGCACATATCGCTGCGCCTGCGCTCTTCCATGTTAGGCCAGGGAAGATGGTCCGATGGATGCAGATGTGATGAATTATAAGTTTGTTGTGCCGGCGCGCCGCCGCCCGCCCTGCCGGCCTACCTGTGCCCGCCTGGCGCCCGGCACCGCACGAACGCGCCGCCGCCCGCCCGCCCGCCCGCCCACGCTGGCCCTAGGCCCCTGACGTGCGCAGCGCCGTGCCGCCGGCGCCGGCGCCGCTAGGGTTCGCACCGCGCCGCACGCTAGGGGAACGGGGTCGGGGGAAGGGGGCGCTGGACGCCTGGTGCTTGAGGAACGGGCCGTCGGGTCGGAAGTTTTTTTTATATTTAAAAAAAAAATAAAATTTCAAAAATATATGTCCGTTTTGGAAAATTTCAAAAATATACCCCGGTCGCCCTATGGGGGGCGACAGGGCTCAAATGCAATTTTCTTCTTCTTCAAATTTGCAACAAAGTCCCTGGAGAAAAAAAAAAGAGGGGGCATGTCGCCCCCCAACGGGCGACAGGCCCCTGTCGCCCACCCCAGGGGCGACCGACCAGTGGGCCTAGCCTACAGGCACTAGTGGGGCCGGTCGCCCCTCCCGCGGGCGACAGGGGGGGCCTGTCGCCCCCCCTCCCCCCGCGGGCGACCGGGTCAGCCATCCCTATATAAGGCCTCCCCTCATTCCCTCCTCATTTGACCTCAAAAAATCCACCAAAAATCCAGAAAAAAGAGAGGGGTGAGGAGAAGGGAAGCGGCGAAGCTCTGCCGAATTCCGCACTTGTGATCTACCGGTAACTTCTGTATAAATTCGTTGATATTGTATAACAATTTAATTTAATTAGCATATTAGTTGAATTAGATTTGGTGCTTTAGAACACTGGTTTAGTATTACAATTTGAGTACTATTACAGACTTTTTCAAATAAAATAATTATACATTAGAATAGAATTATGACAGTACCTTATTGATATTGCAGTATAAGACAATAGAATTATGACAGTACCTATATTTTCACGCATCGATTTGGTATACGATATGTGCATTGCTTAAATTATTATTTGTTATTTGGCGCACCACACTATAGCGCAAATGTCTTCGTCAGGATCAACCTACATTCCGTGGAGCAAGTGTAAAGCCACCGTACCCGAAGGAATTGATGTGCCAATGTGCTTCTGCGGTTCGTTATGCAAGTTCACGCAATCTGAGGTTTTAGGAGATGACTACGGCATAAGGTTCTTTATGTGTGATAACTACGAATATGATCCACCTAAGCGATACAGCAAAGACCGGGCCAAGGTAGCAGGAGAACATACGCTATTTTTCTCTGTGACCTAACATTGAGTTATGATTCTAACTTGTGTTGGACAAAGTCTCCTCCGCCTCTTTGTGATTTTATGTAGTGGTTCGACACCGTGCAGTCGCAGCAGGCAAAGGACATTGTGGAACAAAAAGCAAGGTGGGCTGCAGAACGTTGGCGCCGAATGAACCACGAGGAACAGCAAGAGGAGAAGCGCAAGAAAGAGCAAGAAGAGATCCGCAAGAGGATGGAGGAGGTGGATCGTAAGGCGGTGGCCGAACGTGAAGCTGACAGGGAGAGAAAGCGAGAGAGGGCACGCCGTGCGAAGGAAACCGGGGCCGAAGCAATTAGGAAGGGCAAATATCCTAGGTGCACTCAGTAGAGTAGTACCATGTAATCCCGGCATTTTACATTCCATAAGGCATGGTAGGTTTAGATGCAACAAGAAATTATCTTGTCGCGTGCATATGCCACTGCAATTAGTTGTTTATGTTTTAAGTTGAGAGCTTAACTCTGTGTGTTGTAGCCTTTACCATTAATTTGCAGTTGTAGCCGGGAGTCTATGAAATCTTTGAACTTGTCCTTAATATTTTCGGAGCTTTTCATGTCACTAGAATACTAAAAAACACACATTTTATTAATATAACGATAAGAATTAAGAACTAAGAAATACATCGGGGTCTACTGCTAAAAAGCACACATTTTCATGTCACTAGAATACTAAAAAGCATCAGGAGACCTCACCTGCCGACGATGATGACAACTACACACTCGAATAGCTCAAAATAGGAACCATAGTATATCTAGCTGCGAGTACGAGATCACAGGTTGCCACTGCTCAGCACGGCGATCACGGGTTTCCCAAATGTCGCATTCTTTGCCCAGACATACGTGACCCAATAGCAGTGCCCTTCCACCATTTCAAATAGATGTGACAAGACGGCAACCACACCAGCTCACCTTCAAAGCAGTCTCTCTGGCGAGGACGACGGACCTGTCATTCCACAGCGAAGGTCTGTGGCGTGTAGTGGGGAAGGCGGCATCTAGGCGCGATCGACCGAGCGGCAGCAATACAGTGCTGTGAGTCTGCATGCACAGAGATGCATCGAGTAGTCATTTCGAGCATCGAATCTAGCCTTTTCAGTGTTAGGTCAGCTAGCCTCTTCACTGTGTTGTCATGTAGGTTTTTTAGGTGCATTTACACTCCACACTCCGGGTATCAGACCTTTGTGCGCCTATAAATACTCCCAAGTTTGTGAACTCCCAGCACAACTCAAACACCAAACCTCATTGTATACCCAATGTCTGGAGGTGGGTCTAGCTGGAAGAATTACTATGGTTTTGGGAAAAGAAAAGGGGGAAGAAAGGGAGACCCCATAATTTGGAAGAGGCCTCTTGGACCTGATTCCTTTCCGGAATCAGTGTTTGAGTTTCCGCCACAGCACAAGAGTGAATTTACCAATGAAACTCCTCTTCGACAATACGATAACCGTAGAGAACCGTGGCCAAAATGCAGACATGGTGCGGACTGCTTAGTGCAGATGTGTACTGACGGGATGGATGGCGGTCGGCATTTCTTTAAATGTCCACACGCATGGGTAATACTCGGTTGTTTCATTTCTTTATCTTCAATGAGACACTTTACATGAAATTTGTTTTACAGTCTTCCGATGCTCCAGAAAACTGTGGTTTTACTAGGTGGGTAGATCCTGCACCAATTGATTCTGTTCAGGAGTTCATCGAGTACCTCCAGACAAAGATCTTTGATCTGGAATGCAAGGTGAACCATTATGAGGAAGTGAACGAGGGTAACAAAGACGATGAAGTTGATGATACCAGCAATGCAGCCGGTTCACAGGATGAACCATGCACTATTCCTTACTGCAACTGCCCTTGTCACAAGAAGAAGGGCCCTGCGCCTCCGGCACCACCGCTTGCACCACCTGCAATGGGTGCATACTGCGGAGAAGGCTCAACGCAGTTTGCTACGTGGGGGTACGGCTACTAGGACTACCCTAGTGCTAGTGACATGCTGCATCGTTGTGTTTGTTCTGTTTTTTTTAAATTACCTAAGACATGTTAGGTTAGTCCGGAATCTGTTTACCATAGTTTGTAACGGGTTCTGACATGCCACTGCATGTGTGATGTGTTTTTCATTATCGTTGTATTATGATGTAAAATTTGGTGGTTCACATTACGTAATGCATTTCTTAGTTCTTATTTCTTATTTGTGTGATGTTTATTTGTAATGAGATAGCTGTGGACCGCTTATTTATACACTTCAACGTTTGTCACTGATCACTCTCGTATTTTCCATTACATACAATAGATGGTATGTTTATACTTCGATGCTCCATTACGACTAAGTACGATTCAAACTCGACATTATGTACATGTCCAGTGAATGCAAGTTAGGTACGAGACATACATACAAACATAATACAACATTAACAATACTAAATGTGAATACATCTTAAACTGATGAACATCATATTTTATAGATCATGGCATGAAATCATCTAGGTCGTCATCCCAGTTGACAGATGGTGGTGCTGCAGGTGGTGTAGTATGGCTCGACGAACCTCTTGGCTTTCCCTTTCTCTATTTTCTGGATCTACGTTCATGTACAGGGGGAGGAACATCATGTGTTGGAGGCCATGGTTTGGGGGGCATGAAGTCATCCATGTCGTCATCCCAGTTAACACAAGTTTGTGCTGCAGGTGGTGCAACATGACTTGACGAACCTCTTGCCTTTCCCTTTGTCTCCTTTCTGATTCTAGGTTCATGTACAGGGGGAGGAACATCATGTGTTGGAGGCCATGGTTTGAGGGGCATGAAGTCATCCAAGTCGTCATCCCAGTTAACACAAGTTTGTGCTGCAGGTGGTGCAACATGACTTGACGAACCTCTTGCCTTTCCCTTTGTCTCCTTTCTGATTCTAGGTTCATGTACAGGGGGAGGAACATCATGTGTTGGAGGCCATGGTTTGGGGGGCATGAAGTCATCCATGTCGTCATCCCAGTTAACACAAGTTGGTGGTTGAGGTGCTGAAGCATGACTCGACGAACCTCCGGGCATCTGTTCTTGCGCAGGCCAAGTACTATCACCCGAAGATCTTATCCGCCTCCTTCGTCTAGTTTGCGGCATAATTCCACCGAAGATACATACCAATTTACGGAAATTTGGTATCGTTTTGTTAATCAACTCCGTGTCCTCGGGGTAATCCTAGCATAAAATTAAAAAACAATGTCACTGTTTCATAAATATGGATTCGAAATGACGGACGGGATTAGAACTGAATGAGAGTTACCTTAATGTGCATCTCATACACCTCTGGCCGCATCCATATCTTACAAGAACTTTGTAAGAATCCAATGATATTAGGATGATTTACTAGTTCATATACTCTCATGTATATCTTCCGACGTTCTAGCAGGTGTCCCTTTACATCTTGTGTCGTAATACCTCGAAATAATGTGAAATCTTTAAACTCTACTACTTTGGACAAGACCATCTCTATCGTATCATCCGCTAACGGATCCAACTTCTTACTGATAACAAGATGGGTCATGATATCAAGTATTATACTAGATTTTTCTTCGGTCCATGAAAATCCTCCAAAATTTGAGGCAGCCATTGCCTTATGCTGCAATATCAATATGGTACTGTCATAATTCTATTCTAATGTATAATTATTTTATTTGAAAAAGTCTGTAATAGTACTCAAATTGTAATACTAAACCAGTGTTCTAAAGCACCAAATCTAATTCAGCTAATCCACTAATTAAATTAAATTGTTATACAATATCAATGAATTCATACGGAAGTTACCTGTAGATCAGGAGTACGCAATTCGGTAGAGCTTCGCCGTTTTTCTTCTCCTCACCCCTCTCTTTTTTCCTGAATTTTTAGGCTCAAATGACAAAGGGAATGGCGGCGAATGGCGGCCAGGGGTTAAATAGAAGGGAAGGCCCCTGTCGCCCCCCCAACGGGCGACAGGCCCCAGTCGCCCCTGGGGTGGGCGACAGGGGCCTGTCGCCCGTTGGGGGGGGGCGACAGGCCCCCTCTTTTTTTTTCTCCAGGGACTTTGTTGCAAATTTGAAGAAGAAAAAAATTACATTTGAGCCATGTCGCCCCCATAGGGCGACCGGGGTATATTTTTGAAATTTTCCAAAACGAACATATATTTTTGAAATTTTAATTTTTTTAAATATAAAAAAAAAACCGCGTCAGGTCGGGGGCGCCTGGGCTAGTGCTTGAGGGAAGTGGGAGAAGGGGGGAGGGAGTAGTTTGGGCCGGAGACTGGGCTGGTGGAGGGAGACTAGTGGGCCATTTGAGCCCAATATGCAATGGGAGGCCTGTGTTTGTGGAATTGTGCTGTTATTTTTTCAGTTTTTGATACATATACATGTTATATACTATATATATATATATGAATTTTTTCGCCAAAATTTTTGGGTATTCAACTGAATACCCATGAATACATATGGGGCCCGCCCCTAAAGGGAGTGCCTGCGGCGTTGAGGAAGAAGAGGAGCGGGGTCCGGGGCAGCTCCTCGCAGAGCCGGCCGCGACCCGCCGCGGCAGCTCCTCGCCTCGCCGCCGTGGATCCGCCTCGCCCCGGCGCGGCAGCTCCTCGCTGAGCCGGTCGCTCCACCTCGACGCCTCCTACGAGCCCACCACTACAGGCGCCAGAGAATTGCGTCGTGGAGATAGAGACGCATATTTGCATTCCGGCTCGCCTCGTACCCAAAATGGGTGGTCTGTTTGCGTCTTCTATTGGAGTGTGTTTTTGGAACACAAAATACTGTGGATGACCTATTTTGTGTTTGGGTCACACTTTGCGTCTGCTGTTGGACACGGTCTCAGCGTACCTATAACTCAGCCTGCAAGCTAATCTCAAAAAAAAAAAAACTCAGCCTGCAGGCTAAGTGCTCCACTCCCAACTACTTCTACCTAGCTACAACGACAGGATACCGTGTAAAAAGGAAAAAGATATATGGCACGCGTTACAAGCATCCGCAGCGAGCGAGCGAGTAGCTAGGATGTGGTTGGTGTCTTTAGCTGTGTATGTTGTGATGGCATCGGGAGAGAAGATGTCGATCCCAAGCGCTGAAGCGCACATGCGCGCCGTCAGTGCAAAGATGGCTGCGGCGTAGCCGTACCGGCGCGCACAATGCATGTTTGAGACCGTACTTTTTATCTGTCTTTTTTTAAAGATAAAAAAGGCAGCAGCGCTGCCATGCCAATTAACGAAGGAATACAAACCCGGATTTTAATATAATTCTTAGAGTAAATTGCATCCATCATACAATGTTGGCTGCTCCACCAGCTAGTTAATAGTATTTTTCTCTCACACTAAATCAGCACCACCCACTGGCCTTCAGCTAGACAATAATTTTCTCTCACAACAAACTAGCATCAGCCACCAGCCGCAGCCAACAAAACAGAGTGTTAGCAAGTAGGTGCAAATTGGTCAATAAATTATAAACTGCTCAATACAGTGCGATAACTTGATAAGTGGTTGTATATTGGTCCAACAACTGGTGCCATAGTTTGGCGAATAATTATGTGCACAGTCCAAACATTTGTTACCACCATGTATGTGGCCATGGTAGGCGCGCTGAGTTATCAAAGGGTTGGGTAGAGGACCATGCAGATTTTGCTCGGTCTACTCCCCATAATGCTAACCTTGCTGGGTAAGACGGTGGCATTATCAAAGGAATAAGCGCGGACACAAAGGTGTGGAGGCATATGAATAGTGTTTGGTTGAGGTCACAGTTGTAGAGCTTAGCATTAATTTTTTGCAGGTTGATAACGGACATCATTACTTGTGATTAAAAATATATATAGTATATGACTTTTTTCATAATTATTTTGATATGATAAGAAATCGAATAATAAGTTGAACATTATAAATTGCTCGAGTAAGCAGCTACTCTATAAGTCATGTACTCGCCTGATATGTATTTGCAGCATTAAACTGGCCACCATGA
The DNA here is from genome assembly GCF_016808335.1 of Panicum virgatum. Taxonomy (NCBI): domain Eukaryota; kingdom Viridiplantae; phylum Streptophyta; class Magnoliopsida; order Poales; family Poaceae; genus Panicum; species Panicum virgatum. Next base: position 19,741,854 of record NC_053144.1, read on the forward strand.
ACCTCACGTGCACATGTCGCAGACAATCAATTTACCCTAGACCTTAACAAGCCCAGATGTATTTTGCTAAGCTGGATACATTTGCGTCATAGATGCACCAACTTGTCAAATTATTGCACTAAAATGAGCAGTTTACAAGTTTCTTGGACTAATCTGCACCCACATGTCAAGTGGTTGAATATAGCATATTCACTCTGTTCTGCTGGCTGCGGTTGGTGGCTGGTACTGGTTTATTATGAGAGAAAATTACTACTGGTTGGCTGGTGTTGGTTTGGTGTGTGAGAGAAATATTATTGGCTGGGTGGAGAAGCGGCTGGCATAACAGAGTGAATGCAATTGAGAACACAGTTGTTGGGTGGGCCTGCATTTCTTAACTGACCCGAGGACAGCGAGAGCTATTACGTCACATGCATTACAGGTCATCTGAACAAGACGGGTGCGAGTAGTAAACTTTTACCGGCGTTGTCGGTTGGACTGGATCGTCGTCGATTCGATCTACCTCAACAGTGAAGCGTCTGTCAGCATCCGGCCTCAGCCAGCCGTGCACTGTACAGCGTCCGGCAGCAGAGCGGACAGCCCCGCCGTCGCGCCCATGCCGCCGTGCGCGAGAAAAAAGGCCACCGCGGAAGCGCGGATATCCCCGCTCGGGTACGAATAGCCAGTCACCCCGGCCCCCATCGGCAGCCGGCATGTGGCTTCCAGCCTTCCACGAGATCGGTCGCCGGCGGCACGCGCCACGTGTCTTTCCGCCGGTCACCTGGCGCGGCAACTCTTTCGGCCACCGGCGTGCGCGTGAGCGCGTCAGAATGAAAGGCAGCGTCGAGGCTCGTCAGCACAAGTGCACAGCAGGTGTGAAGGCGCCGCCGATCTTTGGATCGGAGCATAGGAAGAGGGCTGTGCTGCTGTGAGCGAACACACGGGTCTGTGCATTTCAGTTTGGTTTGGTTTGAAGACCCCTCTTTTACTTGTAGAAAGGAGCAAACGTGCGCAATTTAAATCTTCAACAAGTTTGGGTATCAACAACTTTGCGGGCATGTACACGGGTCCGGTCAAAACTATTGAGCAGATTTCCGTTGAAAGTTAGATGTACAGCAGGCTAACGTTTACCGTGCGTCAATCTCACAGCGGGAACGCCCAACCCGGTAATTTACTGAGCATTCGCAGCTTTGCAGGTGGGCGGGTGGGTGGGTGTGGGGGGCTCCTATGCATCTTGTGGAAGTGGATAAGCTAGTCATCTTTAAAATCCATTTGGCCCAATTAGCTACTGTAAACTGTTCAACATTTCTTTTAAATACGTTCAACATTTTTTTAAATACGTTCAACATTTGACGTTCGAAATGTTGAAACTCTATAGATAAAATGTTGAAATTCTAGATCTCAAATGTTCAAATGATAAATTTAAAATGTTGAACCCTTTTTCTCCGGCAACCAAACGGCGGCGCGCGCGGCCTAGTCAGGGCGCGGCGGTGGCCCGACGGCGGCGCGGAGCGGCGCCCATGGCGTGGAGGGGGCCAGGGGCGGCGTCGCGCGGTGGCCAGCCGCTGCGGCGGGGGGGGCGGCCATGGCGCGGCAACGCGGCCCAGTAGGGTCGCCGGGGGCGGCGGCGCGGGGGGCCCATGGCGCGGCCACGGTCGGGGGCGGCGGCCGACGGCAGCCACGGCGCGGCCGCGGCAGCAGCCGGAGGCGGCCAGGGGCACCGTGGGCGGCGGTGGCGGCGCGGCCCAGTAGGGGCGCCGGCGGCGGGCACGGTGAAGGATGGAGAAGGAAGGGTTAGGTTTGAGTGTGTAGATCCAATGGTTGGTAATAGTTGTACGAATCTCAAACACTAGAAGTTATGTTGGGAAAAAACTTCCGGAAGATGTATAGGTTTTCCGTTGCAGGTGTGCTCGTCACGTTTCGAGCCCAACCCGCGAGTAAAGAGCAGCCCACTACCAATAGCGTCGAAGCTAACTGATCAAAAAAGAGGCCCACTACCATCCTCCACAGTCCACACCACAAGTACCAGAGCGAGGACAAGCTGCAACTTCTCGTTGATTAGTACCACCTCGGCAGTTAGCACAGATCCCAACAAGCTTAAATGTCCCGTGCTCACTGCTTCGCCGAGCCAAGTAGCGATGGCTTGTCACCCGAGCGGGGGCGTTAAGGTGGTGAGGATGCCTCGTGTGGCCGTGCAGGCTTTGGACCTGCAGCTGCATTCCGAGCAGCCAGCCCCCCTTCCAAGTTGCGAGTAGCGATGGCTTGTCACCCGAGCGGGGGCGTTAAGGTGGTGAGGATGCCTCGTGTGGCCGCTTAGGCTTTTTGGACCTGCGGCTGCATTCCGCGCAGCCAGCCCCCCGTTCCAAGTAGCGATGGCTTGTCAACCGAGCGGGGGGCATTAAGGTGGTGAGGATGCCTCGTGTGGCCGCTTGGGGTTTTTTTTTTTTGAGGGCGTGGCCGCTTGGGCTTTGGACCTGCGGCTGCATTCCGCGCAGCCAGCCCGTTCCAAGTTGCGAGTAGCGATGGCTTGTCACCCGAGGGGGGGCGTTAAGGTGGTGAGGATGCCTCGTGTGGCCGCTTAGGCTTTGGACCTGCGGCTGCATTCCGCGCAGCCAGCCCATTCCAAGTTGCATAGTGGGCTTTGCGCAGCCAGCCCGTTCCAAGTAGCGATGGCTTGTCAACCGAGCGGGGGGGCATTAAGGTGGTGAGGATGCCTCGTTTGGCCGCTTGGGTTTTTTTTTTAGGGCGTGGCCGCTTGGGCTTTGGACCTGCGGCTGCATTCCGCGCAGCCAGCCCGTTCCAAGTTGCGTAGTGGGCTTGCGGCGCCTTGGCGAAGGCCTTGGCGTCTCGGCACCTAGAGCGGTGTCACAGAGCAGCGAATACCATCCACTTCCAACGGTGGGAGGCTAACCAAGTAGGGATGTCAAGTAGCGATGTCCCGTGCTCACTGCTTCGCCGAGCCAAGTAGCGATGGCTTGTCACCCGAGCGGGGGCGTTAAGGTGGTGAGGATGCCTCGTGTGGCCGCTTGGGCTTTGGACCTGCGGCTGCATTCCGCGCAGCCAGCCCCCCGTTCCAAGTTGCGAGTAGCGATGGCTTGTCACCCGAGCGGGGGCGTTAAGGTGGTGAGGATGCCTCGTGTGGCTGCTTAGGCTTTTTGGACCTGCGGCTGCATTCCGCGCAACCAGCCCGTTCCAAGTTGCGTAGTGGGCTTTGCCCCCCGCGGCCACACGAGGTGGGTCATTAAGGTGCCTCGTGCGTAGTGGGTCAACCGAGCGGGGGGCATTAAGCCATCCTCCTAACGTCTCATGTGTGGCCTGCGCCGTGGGGGGGTCACCACCTCGTGAGGCGCGGCGGGAGCAGCTGCAGGTTAGATCTGTGAATCGACCTCCGGCGCCGCTAATCGAGCTCCGGTGCTTCAAATTCGCTGCTCCATGCCACCGGTGAGTGCCACAACTCCAGGGCAGAGGCGGAGCTCCACGAACCTCAGGACAACGACTGGAGATTTGGGGCCGCCGTGCACCCATCCCGTGAACCCATCGCGCGGTTGTCGACATTCTGCACCGCCTCCGTCGCCGGAACGGGAAGTGGAGGGAGGGGGTCAACCGCCGTTGCCGGCGGAGGGGGCGGACAGGGCCGCCGGGCTAGGGCGGAGGGGAGCAGAGAGGATGGTGAAAGGAGGGAGGAAGAAGAGGAAGACACATGGGTCCCACATGTCAGTGGGTGTGGAGGGGAGAGAACTGAAGCAGCTGTTGAGATATGGAGGGTGGAAATAGAGAGTCTGTTGGAGGAAATCTCTTAATATGGGTAGCAATTTTTGTAGAGAATCAGATTGAGAGTCCAATAGAGAGTCAGAAATAGCTATTCTCGAAGTTGCTCTAATTTGTGATGCCGTTATCGACGATTTTTCTCCAGCACCTGACTCGAAGCCTATGGATTTTCCCCACGCGCGTACGCTTTACCCTGGCTGCTCCAGCTAACCCAAGGCGAATCACGAGACCGCCCCCCACGCGCCCGTCCCAACGGTCGACGGAATCCTGCCCTCCACCATCGCCCCGCGTCCACCTCCCACCGTCCAGATCGCCCACGCCTGGCCCGCGCCGAGGGCAGAATCGTCCGACCGCGATGCCCTCCTCTTCCCTTTTAATCAGGCCCGGGCAGCGGACGCCGCCCAGTTCGAAATCTCAAATCCATCCATCCCACAACCCCCCCACCCCGCTCCACGCCTCCACTCCACTCCACTCCACTCCATCCCCATCCCCCGATCCTCGAGCGGCGGCGGCCGGCGATGGCGGCGAGCAACATCGGCATGATGGACGGCGCCTACTTCGTCGGGCGCAACGAGATCCTCGCGTGGATCAACACCACGCTGCAGCTCGGCCTCTCCAAGGTGGAGGAGGTAAGCGACGCCTGCGTCTCCTGTCCCCGATCTGGGTGGGGTGCCCGCGCCGGTGTGGTGCCGGAGGTTTCTCGGGTTTGCGGGGAGGATGCTCCGTTTGTACGGGTTGGGGCCGGGTGGGTTCTGCGCGAGGCGAGTCCCTGAGAGGCTGAAACCAGCGGTTGATTTCGGTGGTCTGCACTCTGCAGGCGGCGTCGGGCGCGGTTGCATGCCAGCTGATGGATGCGGCGCACCCGGGGGCGGTGCCGATGTACAAGGTCAACTTCGACGCCAAGACGGAGTACGACATGATCCAGAACTACAAGGTCCTGCAGGACGTGTTCAACAAGCTCAAGATCACCAAGGTGAGTCCCGGATTGGTTTATCTCCCCTCTTGCTGCCGCCCGCGTGCGAGATCACATCATGGACATTAGATTTCTGCTACTAAAGTAATAAGTTTACATGCCATATTTTGCTAGGTATTTCTCATAACCAATTTTGGTGGGTTTCCTGCGTTTAGGCTATTGCTTAGTTTGGGGACCACATAAAGGGATCTTAAATTTTCTGGTTTCCTCTGCTAATTCAAAGTAGATTGATGACGCCATAATCTTCTTACCATATGCCGCGTTGTTTCGTAATGTTGGAATATGACAAGAAGAATCGGACACTCTGCATTCCTAGATCCTTCTGTTCGTACTGCTAGGAACTTTTGAAATCATGAGTTAGCAATGTAGCTTTTCTTGTTTAGGTTGTTATTAGTTGCTATTCTAAACAGGCTTTTGGTACAACTGGGATCTTACTCTTTGTTGTTTCCTTTGTCTCAGCACATAGAGGTGAACAAACTCGTCAAAGGAAGACCCCTTGACAATTTGGAGTTTATGCAGTGGATGAAAAGATACTGCGATTCTGTCAATGGTGGCTTCATGACCAGGTAATCAGTGATCTGGTCACTATTTATAGCCTGTAGATGATTTGAGTTCGAACATTTCCCAGTACCTAGTTTCCGTGATTTCCACCAAGTGTAACTGATCTGTACTGTAAGAAATTATCTGGATGCTTACATTTTATTATCCTATTCTGTATGACACAAACAGCTACAATGCTTCTGAGAGAAGGGAAAGCAGCAAAGGTGGAAAAGAAACCAACAGAAGAACATCAGTGCCCTCTCACACGCCGGCCAAGTCTACATCTACAGGACACAAGGCTCAATCTTCATCACATGGCGCTAAGCGGGGAAGTGGGCAAGCTGCGAATGCGCCACAACGCAGTGCTAAACCATCACCAGCCAACTCTGGTGGACCAGCTTATAATGAACAGGTTATTCTTAGTAATCGGTCTATGTGAATGTTTCTCCAAATTTGTTCTCCATATGCAACATTATGAAGACTTGTGCCATGGTTTGCAGATCACTGAGCTGAAGCTCCTGGTTGATAGCCTGGAGAAGGAGAGAGATTTCTACTTCTCCAAATTGCGGGACATTGAGATCCTGTGCCAGAGCCCTGAAGCTGAGCACGTGCCGGTGAGTACTGAGTAGTTGCAGTTTATCTATCATTTGAAGGACTTCTGAACAAGTACTATTATGTTGTTCTATCCATTGTTCAGAGTTGTGTTTTGATGATGGTGGTGATGTGTCCTCTGCTCTCAGGTCCATGCTATCCAGAACATACTCTATACATCAGAGGACGACCCCGCAACAGTGGCTGAAGCTCAGGCGATGGTTTCACAGCAGCAGCAGCCGGCGCTGAGCCCCATCCTGGAGGCGTCCGATGAGAGGCCGAAACCAGAGGCGGCGAACAAGCGGAAGAGCATCTCCGACCTGGAGGAGTTTGGGATGGCATCCAGCTCACGGCAGAGGCTCTCCGACATCTCTGACGTGCAGCTGTCTGGATCCCCACTGATGAGTTTCAGTTGAAGCAACTGTCGTTGCTACAAAATCGGTCTCGTCATTGCTGTTATGACCTAGTTTTTGTAAGGCAGTGAAACTATTGGATTGGTTTGTGGATCCGTCTGGTGTACCGGTCAGTGGTGAATTGTCGTGTGCCCTCGTTATCCGCCACAGAATTTGTGGCCATTTGCTACAAATTCATATATTATTTTATGATCTAAGGTTGTATTACTCGTTGCTTCTATGACTCTGTCCGATTGAACTATTTTGTGTGGCTGCATGCTGCGGTCAGCCTGTAGGTTGCCGGTTGCATGGATGGCCATGTTTGGTTAGCATTTTGAAATTTTTTTCGAAAAAGACGAATGTATGTATAGAGTACTAAACAAAATTTATTTGCGAATTTTTTTCACGGATGAGTGTAACTTTTCGAGATGAATCTAATGAGACAAGTTCCACCATGATTGGCTACATCGATTCTACAGTAACCGCCCCTAATCATCCTCTAATCATGTGGTCAAAGATCTTATTAGCTACATCACATGCTACAGTATCATAATTGTGGAAATTGTTTTGTAATTAGACTTCATTTAATACATCTAATTAGTGGTCAAAGGTGTAAAAAGTTATCATGAAAACTTTTTCACCCCTAACCAAACAAGGCAGCAGATGCTTTTGTCGAATGCCTTTCAGACCCATCTCCTCTATGACAGACCAGACTATTTTTTTTGGACAACATCAAAGTGGTCAGGTCCTGACTCCTGAGGTCCTGATTTCTATACGTCCTTCAAATTTCTTGAGCTGCGCTGCATGACATCTTTCTTTCTTTTTTATCGGCACTGCAAGAAATCAAAACACTCGACAACATTTTTTAGAGAGACAACCATCAATCAGGAACTTGACATGAAAATCACGAGAAAAACAGGCGATGGTTACAGCTGTGTAGAAGAATAGAATAGAGCTGCTGTCATTGATCTGATGATGACATGATTTTTTTGGGACATTTGGGAAAACTAGGGGAATCTCTCCTCTGAGTTGGTTTGTGGTTTCATCTGCTGTATGGTGGTGTAATGTCCCTAATGCAACGTATTATCTGCCAGAGTTTGTGCATTCTGCAATGTATAAGCAGGCATATAGATCTAATGTTAAGCATGATGTTACCAGTAGGCATATAGATCTTTTTATTGTTCTGACTGTTTGGAATGTGCTTGCATTCAATTGAGTGAGAAAGCATTTAACAGCACTGGAGGAACATGCAGCACCCTTGATGGCCGAAATTCATAACCCTGCAACCTTCAATCGTCTGAAAGGCACACGAGATTAAATGCTCGCAAAGAGTACAGGCAAAATCCTGATACTGGGTAAACAAGACCAACCTGTTCTTACATGGATTCAATAGAAATGAATTGATAGTGTTAATTACAACGGGATGTATCAGCTGTTTAATAAACACAATTACATCAGCAACATCATGTTTGATGCAAGCTAGGTAATCCTCCCATGGTAAGGAAAAGGGGGGAAACGTATCTCTCTATGCAGCGTTCTATTCTGCATCAACAAAAATCTGCAAGGCAGAAACATGTGTTGGAAGGGTTTCAGCAGCTTCATGAAAGAACTGGAGGGTGACTTCACATGATTGCTGCTTAACAATGTGAAGTGCTAGTGTGTTAATGTTCACAGAATAAACATGATTTTGTACCTCTATGTCAGGCAAAGGTTCATAGTACTTCTTTTCCTGCACGGCGTACATGGTAATTCCGGAAATCTTTTGTACTCCTAGCTGGGTGGCTACCATGCTCTGCATATTATTCCAAAGACAGTCATTTCACCTTTATTGCCATGAAGGGGGGAAAACATTTCATTTTATTGGCCAAAGAAAAAAAAAGAAACACACAATCTCTCACTCATAGACATGTATGGTCAGACAAGTATAGTTAACATAAGAGCAAAAGTAAAAGGATAGACTTCTATGCTCACTTATAGCTACTAATTTTTAATAGTATGCTTTCACTTTAAGGCCACCTCCAGCATGTGGGAAAAGCGAACCGAGAGCTGGTCGGATCGAATCATCAACATAGTGGCCACTGAATTGTTGGTGTCAGAGTGAAAAACGATGCGTGCAGACGAGTCGGCTCGTGAGCTGCTGCAGCTGATTGAGTGATTTAGTTGGCCGCTGCGCTGGCGGGAGGGAGGCTTCCAAGTGATTGAGTGATTTTTTCCCCCGTAGGTGGGCCCAATGAAAACGATGTTGACACAACTAGAATCGAACACTAGTGCTATTCGATTTGTGATGTCAGAAGGATCCAAACCAGCACTGGAGCTGGCCTAAGCATGCTTCTATGCAAGAGACATGAGAGCAGTGCTAATTTCTCATTTATCTTATTATCTACCTAGGCTTTCCTAATTAATCAACAAATGACAACACCTTTCAGATTATAAATAGAAGACAAGAATGGCTGAAATACAATTAAAAACTGGCAGACACTTGAGTTTTGAAAAGACAGGAGATATTTACGAGTTCAGATAATTTCCTCACCAGATCAAATTTGATAGACTCAAAAGCCTCCACCAAAGGTAAAATCTGCACGCAGGTAAAGCAGGATATAAGAAAACATGCTGCCAGGATTATGTTCATGATGTTACTTGCAACCTGTGGAGGAAGATGGTGATTTAGTGGGTGTGAAAGTTTGCCAGGATGGCTCCTGAACTCAACTCCCCACCTCCCTCCACCGCTCCCCCTCCCACCCTCCAGCCCCACGCCGGCGTCCACTCCGGGCCCGGCGGCCACTCACACCACCACCACCACCGCTGGTCGTTCGAAGGCCCAGCGGTGGAACGACAGAACCCCCTCATCCAGTGGGTCCTTTGGTTGTTCTCCCTATCGCTCCTTTCGGGACGTCGTCCTGGCAGTTCCTCCGGCGGCGTCACGCGCTGCCGATATGCCGCAGCTGCAATCACCATTGGTTCCCCCCTCCTCGACGCGCATCGTGCTGAAGGTGGACCGTCGTCCAGGCCGGGCGGAGTCTCGCCGTCCGTGCCCCGATGGTTGGGTCACCGTGGTGAGCCGCCAGGCCCGCCGCGACCACCGTCGTCGACTGGACTCTCGGCGGCCGGTGCCGGCGGATCTCCGTGGCCGCTGTTTCAACTGCTTCTCCCTGCGTCACCGAGCCGCCGTGTGGCGGGACAAGCCCCGCTGCTTCCACTGCCGTGCCCTAGGACATCTTTCTTACTCCTGTCCCCGCCGGCAAGCTCCGCCAAGCCCTGCCCATCCCCAGCCTCGGCAGTTGGTCTGGCGGCCAATTGCTTCGGGGGAAGGCCGGTGCAGGAAACGGCGTCGGCGCGTGCGATCTAGGCGCGGTCAAGTGGCTGGTCGTGGTGCACCATACTCCAGGGGAGATGGCTGTGACGGTGGGGATGTGGGCGGCGATGGTGACGGTGCTGACGAAGGCTCCTCGCGCTCGCCCGTCCGATCTGACCCCGGCGACGCTGCGGCGCTCCAGAAGCCCCGGCGAATCCTTGATCGTTCGGCTGCCATCTCTGAGCGTGAGGACGACCTCGCCCGTGCTCTGGTCGTCACCCTGATCGACGGTGCGGTCGAATCCATCTCCAGCTTCATTGCCCACCGGTTTGAGATCCCTGAATCCTCGCTGGCTCTGCATCATCTTGGCCCAGCGAGATTCTTGCTGATCTTGCCTGGCATTGAGCTGATGGAGAGGGTGCTTAACGGCGGACGGGCGCTCGTCACCCCGGACCTACGGCTGCACGTGATGAGATGGACTCGTTTCCTATACTCCTCAGCGAACTCTCTGCCGGCCGCCGTGGAGATCGACCTGAAGGGTATCCCGGCCCATGCTTGGGACTACAAAACTGCCCAGCTGCTCTTGAGTGATCATTGCTCGATTAGCGGAGCGGACTCCAACCCCTCAATGAGAATCGCCGTGATGTCTTCAGGGTGGCGGCGTGGTGCTCCGACCCTGGCCAGATCCCGTCGGAGATGGTTTTGGAGATCGTTGAGCCCTCGCCGGCGACAGGTGATCCTGCTACGGCGAGGAGAACCCTGTCCTACCCCGTCACGATTTCTGTCTCGCCCTACGAGCTGCCGTTGAGCTCCGGGGATTCGCCTCCCCCAGCTCCGGTAGATGACGATCGTCAAGGTCATAGAAGACGGCGCAATCCTTCCTCTCCGAGGAGCTCGGCACGTCGGGCGGCAAGCTCGCCGCCGACGAACCATGGTTCTCGTGCCTCGGTGCATGCACGGCTGGGTCCTCTCCCAGCAACATCCCACCACGTGGCAACGACGGACCGGCGCGTCAACTCGGCTCCTGCGACATCCTTGGGTCCTGCGTCCTGCATGTCTCCCGTCTCGCGGGGTCCCGAGGAGCTTGCGCAGCCTTCACTCGAGGCGACGCCGGCTGTTTTGATGAAGGCTTCAAGTAGATGCAGCCCAGCACTCGAGGGACCGCCCCTCCCTCAGCCTCTCTCAGCGGCCGCCGGCCTGCCTTTCCTACCTGGGCCGTCATCTCCGCCGCTAGGAGTTGATGGGCCAGAAGTAGCAGGCTCCGACTGTGATCTGGCTGCAACAGGGCTCGAGGGCTCTGGGCTGGTTGAGCCGTGTTTGGGGACACTATCTAAGCCCACGGATGAGCCCATCTTGGAATTTTTCCTGGAGGACGGCGCAGCCAGATCGCCGATCCTCGGAACTCTATGTGCTACGCCGCCTGCTCCCCTGACTACGCCTGTGGGCGCCAGTGGTCTGCACTCTGAGCCGCCTGTCGGCGAGGATCCACCGTGCGCGGCTGGGTGTCTGGAGGCGCCCGTTCCTCCCCCTCATCCAACAACTTCTAATGCCTCGTTGATGGTCCCTCCTGCCGCCGGATGCTCGCCGGACGAGGATTCGACGGGCCCAGCGGTGCCCTCTCCTCCGTCGTCACCGGCCCAAGACAGGAGGGAGGTTCACCCACCGCCGGATGGGGTCGTCGCCTCGCCCCCACTCCGGGTCTACTCTCGACAGCGGCGCCGAGTCAGGACTCCGCCAGCTGCTGCAGATGGCTCCCCAGCTGGTTCAGGGACGGATTCTCCTCTCCACAAGCTCGACAAGGTGAGGAAGCCGGTGGATATGCTGCTCCCTCTACCTGTGATTCATAAGCGCCGGAGGAAGGCCCCACTGCCGGGGTCATTACCTCGCCGTAGCCGGCGGGTCGCTGGCGCTGGTCCCTGTTCCCCAGGACCGGTGGTTACGGCGGCCCAGAAAAGGGTGATGCGGCATCTTGGTTTCGAGGAGAAGGAAATAATTGACCCAAGCGCCCAAGACAAGTACTGTAAGATCTTCAGCCCTTTGCTCTCCGCAACCCATGCGCGAGCATTGTCTGCCATCTTTGGTTGGGAGGTTGGTGAGGGGGAGGAGGTTCGTGCTACGAATGTCCTTACAGTCTCGTAAGGTTGTTGGTTTCTGTTTTTTGGGGTCGTTCTTGTTTCTGTCAACATGAATCCTGCTGCAATTTTAATTTGGAACGCGCGAGGCCTAAACCCTCGCCGGAATTCCGTCAGAGATGTCATCTTATCTAGCAATGCTGACATTGTGTGCTTGCAAGAAACCAAGGTCGCAAATATGTCTCAGCACTTGTTTCTCTCGGTCTTTGGAACTGCTTATGGAAATTTCGTTTCGCTCCCAGCCAATGGCACCAGGGGGGAGTTCTGATTGCCTGGAAGGATAGCTCTTGTCAAGCAATTGCCTCAAGGGTGGGTACCTATTCAGCATCTGTATTGTTTTCTGAGCAAGAGGGTCGCAATTGGTGGTTTACTGGAGTTTATGGGCCACAGGACGATGATGAAAAGATACTGTTCTTACAAGAATTAAGGAACATCCGGGCCCTATGCAATGGACCTTGGCTTGTGGCGGGAGATTTCAATTTGATTTACCAAGCTGCTGACAAAAACAATACAAATTTAGATAGGGCCATGATGGGGAGATTCAGGCGGTTTCTGGATGATACTGACCTTAAGGAGATACCGCTCTTAGGCCGGAAGTACACTTGGTTTAATGAGAGATCACCTACTCTTGTTCGATTGGACCGTGCTTTTTGCTGTGGTGATTAGGATGGCCTCTTTCCTGATGCAGTTTTACAGAGCACGGCTGCAGGAGTCTCTGATCACTGCCCCCTAGTTCTTGGTCTGGCTGTAAGCACAAAGGGCAATCGCCGATTTCACTTTGAAAGTTTCTGGACAAAGATCCCTGGGTTTCTAGATGCAGTGAAGCAAAATTGGGAAGCTCCTGTACAATCTAATTGTGCGGTTGAGCGCCTGTTCATGAAACTGCAGCGTCTCAGTAAGGGACTGCAAAAATGGGGACAGCAGGAGGTGGGGAATATCAAGTCTCAGCTTGAAATGGAAAAAGAGATCCTCCATCGTCTGGAAATTGAGAGACTCCAGGGCACTTTCTGAAACTGAGGAATGGCTACGCAGGAAGCTTAAGCTCCATTGCCTTACGTTAGCCTCGTTAGATCGAACCATTGCCCGCCTGCGTTCCAGGATTCTATATCTTCAGGAAGGGGATGCTAACGCTGCATTTTTTCATCAGCAAGCTAGATTCAGAAAAAAGAAAAACTTCATCCCCAAACTGCAGGTTGGGGACCAAGTGATCGTCTCACAAGAAGGGAAGCAAGCAGCTGTGTTTGATTATTATGAAAATATTCTTGGCAAAGCTGAAGAAAGGGAATATACTTTTGATCTAGACGTGTTGGGCTTTCATCAACATGATCTGTCCTCTCTGGATGTTCCTTTCTCTGAGGAGGTGGTGTGGGCTACCATAAAGGACTTACATCTAGACAAGGCCCCAGGGCCGGATGGTTTTGTTAAGGGTATAATGGTAAATGTACTAGTGTCTAGGGTTTGGGGTGTGTCTCATGTACTCTATATATGCCCAAAGGGTCTCTCAATACAACTAACCAGTTCACTCTCTTCTTCCTCTCCTCTATCGTAACATGGAATCAGAGCTCCAGGTTTCTTGAATCCGTCCACCACCCTCCGTCGTCGCTGCGCTGCCCCTGGGAGCTTCGTCTAGCTCCTGGGGGCGGCATCTCCATCCCCAAACCCATTTCCTAATAAGTAGAGTCGCAGCAGCAGCAGCAGCCACCACTCCGTTCGGCGCTCGCCGTCGTCGATCCGCCCGCGGGAGGGGAGCAGCAGCCCCTCCCCGTCATGGATCTGTCGCCGCCGTCCTCTGTCCGCCGCCCGTTGCGGCGGATCCATCCGCGCCGTCGAGCGTCGCCCGTCCGCATCCGCCGCACCCGTCGCGCGGTCCGCGCACATCGCGCGGCGCCCGTCGGCGCCATCCGCGGCCACTTCCTCCGTCCCGGCCAGCTGCCGTCGTCGCGCGTCGCCGTCTGTCTGGCCGCCGTCGCAGCTCTCCTCCGCTAGCCATGGCGGCCGCCGTCCGCCTCCTCCTGCGCTGTCGCGGCCATCCAGTTGTCGGCCATCCTCTGCAGCGCCTCGTCTCCGCCCCGTCGCAGCCTTCCTGTCGTCCGCTTTTTGCGGATCTTGCCGGGATGCTGCTGCCCGTGCGGTTATGCGGCCGGGATTGGAGTAGCAGAGGCCTACTCATCTTTGGCTCCTTCAAATCATTCTCCGTCATCCTGCCGCCCATCATCGCAGAGGAGGTCGTTGTTGCTTGTTCACCTGCATCATCCGCTCGTGCGTAGCAGGTTCCTCTGTTTCCGCCCGTCTTCAGTGAGTTCAGTCTGTCCGAGCCTTGGTACTCTGTGCTGCAGTAGTCCTCTGTTCTGTGGGTGCTCTGTTTTGCTAAGTGCCGTCATCTTCAAGTAGCTTGTTATCTTGTGCATCTTCCACCATGTCATTGCTAACTGCTGCTTGATCATCTCCATATTTTGTCGCTCCTGTTGTCTGTCTGCTATATAGAATCAACTATATTGTGTCATATTTCCATCAGATTTTGCCTGTACCTGCTGCTATCTTAGTCCAAATTGTCCAATTATGTCGTATCCATCCAAATCACTTTCAATCCAAGTCCAATTGCATACCTTCAGTTCGTCGATGCCGTGCGTGTCCACATATTCAAGTTGTCAGTCAGCCATCTTCTCTTTACGGTTAGCTGAGTCCCGTCGATTTAGTTAATCTCATTATCATCATTGTGGTGCAACAATGCCCTCTTGGTCCCTTTCGGAGCCGTCTTGCTCTATGTCATGATCAATGGTCGTCTATTTGTCGTCATTACCTTCCTGTCTCGCCACTTGCCGTCTTGCAGTGGTGCTTTCTATCTTTGGCTGGTTTGACACATCCCACTACTTTGTCGAGTTCAAAGTCTCCAAAGCAAGACTCATCTTTGAGGAGTCGACGTACTGGTTTGTGAAGACTTGAGGTATTTGCTGAAGTACGGTTGTGAAGGCGGTACCCTCTTGTGGAGGAGATTATCTACATCGACATGTTCAAGAATTGCACGCTTCGACGGGATCTTTCATTTTGGACTTTGGATGTATCACTTTCTTTTTGTTGAGTCTAGTGCTTAGTGTCAACTCTCCAAATGCATCGTCATTGCATTCATGTTGCATTTGAGAAGGGGTGTTAAGGGTATAATGGTAAATGTACTAGTGTCTAGGGTTTGGGGTGTGTCTCATGTACTCTATATATGCCCAAAGGGTCTCTCAATACAACTAACCAGTTCACTCTCTCTTCTTCCTCTCCTCTATCGTAACAGGTTTTACTGGGAGGTTCTATAAGTCTTGCTGGAGTATTATTAAAGGCGACATCTTGATGGCCCTGGACTCTATTCAGCGAGGTCATGTCTTCAAATTTCGTCTTCTCAATACAGCCTTCATTACTCTGCTGCCCAAAAAGATAGATGCTGTGGAGGTAAAGGACTTTCGGCCAATAAGTCTAATTCATAGCTTTTCTAAATTGGTGACTAAGCTCATGGCTAACCGGCTAGCCCCCTTGTTACCTTCTTTGATCTCCACGAACCAAAGTGCCTTTGTGAGAGGAAGGAACATACATGATAATTTTATTCTGGTGCAACAGATAGTGAAATCTTTGCATAAAAAGAAAGAGGCCCATATTCTTCTTAAACTAGATATATCCAAGTCTTTCGATTCTGTTTCTTGGTCGTTTCTCTTGGAAATTATGAAAAAAGTTGGTTTTGGCCAGCGGTGGCTGGACCTCATTTGCCTGATTCTATCCACTGCTTCAACACAAGTCCTGGTTAATGGTGAGCCAGGAGAGACTATTTTTCATCATCGGGGCCTCAGACAAGGAGATCCTCTTTCTCCCATGTTGTTTTTACTAGTGATAGATGTTCTGAATTCTTTGGTCAAGTTTGCCACCATGGAAGGATTGCTGCAGCCGATAGCTATTCAGGAAGCTCGACATCATGTATCCTTCTATGCAGATGATGCTGTTATATTCCTGAGGTCTTGCAGCTTGGACCTAAATGTAATCAGGCATCTTCTGAATATGTTTGGACATGTCTCCGGCCTTAGAACAAATCTGTCCAAGAGCTCAGTGTCTCCAATCCATTGCTCTGATGAGGAGTTGACACTAACAGCAAATGCTCTCTCTTGCACCATCAAGGCTTTCCCCTGCACTTATCTTGGCCTCCCGCTCACAATTGGCAAACCAACTAAAGAGGTGCTGCTGCCTTTAGTTGATAAAGTAGCAGATTATCTCCTTGGATGGAAGGCATCACTAATGAACAGGGCAGGACGCTTGGTTATGGTGAAAGTGGTGCTGACCGCTGCCCCAATTTATCATCTAATAGCCATGGACTTACCAAAATGGTTTTTCAAGGCTATTGACAAGAGAAGACGAGGATTTCTTTGGAAGGGTCATGATCAGGCCAATGGTGGCAATTGTCTGGTTGCTTGGGACAAGGTGCCAAGACCACTTGAGTATGGAGGCCTGGGGATTCATAATCTTGAACTTCTTGGTTGGGCATTAAGGGTCCGCTGGTTATGGGCACAAAAAACAAACCCTGATAGACCCTGGGCTGGACTTCCTGTTACTGTTCCTCCAAAAGCCGAGGCTCTCTTTAATATGGCAGTGGATGCTATAGTTGGAAATGGGGAGGAAATTTTGTTCTGGAAAGATAGGTGGCTGGATGGGCATACATTGGCTGAACTGGCTCCTAACCTGTTTAGAGCAGTTCCAAAGCGAACTGTTAAAAGGAGGACGGTGGCGCAGGCACTGCAAAATAGGAGTTGGGTACGTGACATCAAGGGAGCTCTTACTGTAGAGGTGTTGGTGGATTACCTTCTCATATGGGATATGGTGGATGGGGTCGTCCTACATCAAAACGTATCTGATCACTACAAATGGAAGTTAACTCAACATGGTTCCTACAGCAGCAAATCTGCCTATGAGGCCTTCTTTGTGGGTTCCATCAAGTTTGGTCCATGGAGAAGAATTTGGAAAACCTGGGCACCTCCTCGCTGTAGGTTTTTCATCTGGTTGGTGATCCATAACCGAGTGTGGACAGCTGATCGGCTAGCCAAGAGGAATCTGCCCCATCCAGAGGCTTGCCCCTTTTGTGATCAGGAGGAGGAAACTATAAATCACTTGCTGATGGGGTGTGTTTTTGCTCGCGAAGTTTGGACCACATGTCTGCAGCAGTTAGGATTGTTGCAATTGGCGCCACAACCTACGACTGTCCGTTTTTCAGGATGGTGGAGGAAAACAGTTGCAGCAGCTCCGAAAGAGGCCCGCAAGGGCCTGAACTCCTTGATAATCCTGGTGGCATGGGAGGTTTGGAAGCATCGCAATGCTTGTGTTTTTGAGAAGAAGAGGCCAAGTATACAAGATGTCCTTAGGTCTGTTAGCCTGGAAGGAGGCCTTTGGTACTCAGCAGGGGCTTCCAAACTCCAGGAGTTGATGTCCAGGTCGTTGTTTTATTTGGCTTAAAGCTTGGGATTGTTTGGTCGTCTATCTGGTGTATTTGTAAATGTAAATGTCTGTGAATGTCTGAGCGGTGCTTTTCAGGCACCTAGTGTGGTCTTTCTAGACCAATGTACTTTTTCTACCTTAATGAAATGACGCACAGTTCTCCTGCGTTGTTCGAGAAAAAAAGGATTATGTTCATTATAAAAATAGAGAGGCGAAGGCCCACTCAAGCAAATAGCTGCCATCAGCTGGCAGTGTATTCTGATATGATGATTTTCTTTCTTTAGCTATTGTCCACTAAAGAATAACTTGAGTGGAAACAAGTTTAATAATGTAGAATAATCATTATCAGAGTTAGGGGAATCCAGCTAATATTAACAATGTGCACCTGCTATGTACATGTAACCACTTTCACATAGCCAAAACTGAAAGTGAATATGGCTAGGAATTGTAGATGCATTCAAAGGGGCAATAGCCGGTTACATATATAGGCAAGGAACCCTAATGGTTTATAGAATACCACCAATCAAGGGATCCTTGCCATGTACATGAGGGAGCATCTAACCTAGGGTCAGCACACACATCCAGTGTGGATGGCGGCCAGGCGCCATGGGCCCTGGAGGGCCGAACCAAGCACAGCCCAATACAGGCATACATTATCCTCTAACAAAAACATCACTAGCCCAAAGCATGATTTCAAAAGGAAATTCTGTCAAACATTTTTATTTTTTCTTTTTAAAATCAGAAATCTAATACCCAAACCAATTTTCAACTAATTAATGCACACCAAAATAAGGGGCAACTGTTCAAGTAAAAGCCCAAAGCAAGTAGAATGCTGATCTCAATTTCATAGGATAAATGTTTAAGCAGATGTTAAAATTTGGAAAGCCCCCACCAAAATGTATTCTAATGAAACCATTGGTAAATAAATCACCTAATCTAGCCATGTTCCATAATAAACAAAAAAATAACGTGCAAGTGAAGCAACTAACCAACTTCTGTAGTCCATTGACTAGAACAACTCTTTCTTCACTGGTCATACTTGGAGCTAGAAATACTTCAAAAGGGCCAACAGTTTTGTCTGTTTGGTTTGTAAGACAAAGATTGACCTGAAGATGTGTCCATTAGACAACTGCAGTATAAATGTGAAAACCATCTTATTGCGTACTAAAATTAGTGCCCTAATCACATGACTTCATCCATAGCAATAGAGAAATCATGTTCGTCAAAAAAAAAAAAAGAGGAGAAACCATGGAAATGCAAAGTAAGGGGGGACCTTCAAATATCACTGAACGTCTGAAACCAACAAGACAGAATGGGACCTTTGCTGGTTGCCATACGGATGAAACCAAGACAAAATCCTAACAGATTTAACAAGAAAACAGTAAAGACTGAAGGCCTAAGGCAAGTTACAAGCTTTCAGATACTGTTGCTAATACATAGAAAACAACCTTGCTAAGTGATAAATACTGTCCCTGAGCTTCTGATAATACTGCTTTTGAAGTCATGCAATTTAAATTTTAAGACACTAGTAAACTCTTAACGTTGAACATTTTGGTACTGGGTAAGAGTAGATTACTGTGGGTATCATCCAGATAAATAGGACCATGAGGTGAACTTATTAAATGTAAAACATAGACATCTTACAACCTTGTGCTATTGAAAAGAAAATAAAGGGAAACATAAAAGTGGAATGAGGGGAATGGAGCAAAATAATACAGGAACAGGATTCCTGACATCCTGCTGTATAGCTTGCCTTCTGCAAGTTTAAGGCCAGTTGCAATTAATTATGGAAGATACAACGAGAAAATGGATTCAGATCAACTTGATTTTATAACAAGCCAAAAAGCTAAGAGCCTAAGAGGCTATAGGCATCATTGACCTCCATCTAATATTTTCTTGAAAACATTGGACAAGAGAAGACAAAAGGAAAACAATATTTCCCAATTTGGTTAAGAATGCTAAAATATGAAATTTAAAAAGACTCATAAGTAAACTACAATACATCAACGCCAAAGTAATTTTATTATGCATGAAAAGTAACTGCACCCCCCCCCCCCCTTCTGACTTCGCCCTTAAGATGACTCTCCAGGGAACAGTAATCTAGTATGCTTAAAAAGAAATGCACACCAAGATTTACCATGAATGGTCGTTCTGCATATATGATTGGTGGAACTTTCACAGCACGTAGATCAACATCTTTGCTTGCAGTTGGCTGAAAGAAAAAGTTGTAACAATTATATACAATGGAATGTCCCTAAAAAAAATTATATACAATGGAAGCAATTCAATAATGAGGGAGCGTAAAAAGAAGAAGATAATATTAGGCTCAATGTCACTGTAACTAACAAAAGTAAAGTCCCAGAACATAGCAATAAGATTTTTAAAACGGAAGCAGGAACTTCACTAACAGTGCTATGAATGTTTTGAGTCTGCAAGCGACCTGGTTCACCCAGATTTGTCCGCCATGTTATCTGAAATTTACCAAGTATACTGCTTAACTCAAACTTGGGTTGACCAGCCTCATCAGATGATGATCTGAGCTGATAAAGATAATTGTATATCCCTCCCCCAGCTCTGATGAGGACAGGTTGTTTGCAGAGGTTCCTACATGAAAAATGGACTCCAAATCAGATAATTTGCTTGACGTAACCATTCCTTGAAATTAATAAATTTCTCTTGTCGAACAAAAATTGTTCATTTCATTCATATATTAAATTGCAACAATAAAATGTCAGAACACACGTGCCACTCAACACGCTCGCATAGCCATAATGTGTTCTTATCAAAATAAATATGATTTTTAAGTGCTTGAATTACCCTATTTCAGACTTCACTGCTGAGGGATGCTCATCAGCTTCCAATTTTGTAGCTTTCCATTGTTGGGCAGGCTCAAAATCAACTTGATCCATGTAAAGATTAGATTTTGTATGGTTCTCTATACAGGCTTCCAGATATGTAATGTCCTGACAACATAGACTAACGATATAAAACAAAGGACTGCCATGGTGAATTAACAAGTGTCAAATAAGGCAGAAAATAACAAACAGCACAGGCTGTTGTTTTAACAACAAAATACACCCAACCAACTCTTGATGAAAATAATTTGTTAAAACATAATGTAGATATATTAAAATTGGAATGAGGCCTCTGCTTTGTTAAGAAATTCAAATTGGCAAGGAAAATGCGAAGTGTCATTTTAAGCAAAGCAAAGAAAAAAATGCAATGGATCAGAAGGCTGTAATTGTGAATCGTTTTTAAGTTAAAATTATCAATAATGACCTTCAATATACACCGATTAGCATTTCTAAAGACAGCATCTACAATTAATCAAAGGACTTACAGTTGTTGTTTAGACTCAAAACAAGAGATAACCTACCTTGATGGTGCGAACCTGAAAAGGAAAAAGTTGCAGAAAAATTATTGACTTGAATTTCATATAATATCATTCTCTTCTATCAATCATGAGATCATGAGATATATACTGAATGTATTGGACAGAAATAAATTCTTGAAACTAGTTACCTTTGTCCTTACAGATAATGGATTTGAAACAGAGAACTTAAAGAACTGGGGAAGATATTTACGCTCCCCATCACCGTCATTATATAAAGCAGTACACACAAGTCTGGATTCAATCACAAATGAGCAAATCAACTGCAAATATTGCTTTCAGCAAATGAGAAACATACACATAAAACGAAAATGCAAAGGAGCGTACGTATGTGCTCCTAGTTCTTTGACGTCATGCTCCACAATGAAATCATACCGACCCCCTGATCTAATTGACTCAACAGGGGACTTCGATGTATCTAGAAGAAGTATTCTCTGTCTCTCCGTTTGTATTTCTGCCTAGTGTAAGTAAAGCACCAGTCAAACACATTAGATTTTAAAAATAGTGAATAATACATTTTTTTAGAAAAAATAAGTAAAATCTTGCTGCCATGATTATATCAATGGAAATGTTTTTTAATTCAAGTATATGCAAAAGTTATCAATAAAAAGCATATGGCCATTTACAGTTTACAAGCATGCAAAAGTAACATAAAGTAATATTTTAGTTCTTGACCATAAGATCAAAAGCATGAAATTGCACAAATCTTAGGTTATCAATCTTATCATCAAGTCATCAGACAGTTAGTTGTTTGACTTGATCATAACTCAAATATATATAAGAAAATGCACTATTGAATCCAGTTATTGCTTGCAAACCTCAAGGTAACCCTGTACCACAAGTATTGACATAAGAGAGAAACATGCCAATCTAACAGCAAAGCTAACCTCAATTGAGCACTAAAGCAACATCAAGAGCATCTAATATGTGGATATATAGCATATGAGAAACAAGTAGACTGATTAATCATTTAATCTAGTGATTGATCTAAAGCTTGGCTCATGAGAGCAATCCATCGCTCATATTCAATATTCTGAATTTCTGACACTAGACCAAATGCAGAAACCTGGACGTTTGACCTACTATACTCACATTATGATCAACCAAAAAACTTCACCCGATTCAAATCCAATTTGACAGAAATGATGCAAGAGCTTAAATGCATTTTTAGAAATTGCGAGACGAAAAGAGGTTCCACTGGATAGAACACCTTGATGACGACGTCCCTGGCCTCGAAGCTGGAGCTGTTGTTGATGCTGATGTAGCTGCAGAAGGTCTCGCCCAAATAGATGGCCCTAGACACAGGCACGCGAAAATCAG
The DNA here is from genome assembly GCF_016808335.1 of Panicum virgatum. Lineage (NCBI taxonomy): Eukaryota > Viridiplantae > Streptophyta > Magnoliopsida > Poales > Poaceae > Panicum > Panicum virgatum. The sequence continues at coordinate 19,763,686 of NC_053144.1, forward strand.
CAATCGCCGCACCTGGAGCAGCACAGAACACTACGGAATCGGGACTTGGGAGGGAGGAAGCGAACCCGAATGACTGGGGGAGGACGAGGAGACCCGGTAGCGCGAGGGCGTCGGCGGGGTCGCGGAGGAGGAAGCGGTCGCGGAAGGTGAATTCCCCAGCGACGGTGGCGGTAGGGTCCGGCGGGTGGAGGAGGCCGTGGAGGAAGTCGGCGGCGGCGGACGCGTCGGTGCCGGTGAGCGCGTCCTCCGGGAGGAAGACGTCGCGCGGGTCGAAGCGGAGCAGCGCGGCCGGGTCGGGCTGGAGCGAGGGGCGGGACAGCCGCATCACGCGGAACGCCAGCGAGTGGTTCTGCTGCTGCTGCTGCGCCGCCGCAGCCGGGGACGGCGACTGCACGCCGCCGGCGTAGGGCGACGCCATCGCCGGAGATGGGGGGCGCTGGGGGTAGAGATCTGGACGCGGCTTCGGTTCGGGAGTCCGCGCGCCCGCGGCAGCCGAGCTGAACCCAGCAGAACTGATGAAAACCGACGGCTCCGATTCGGCCGTCGTCAAATTACTACAGAAATCAGTATAAGACGTGTTGAGAAATTTAAATCTCTATGAATTTTAAATCACTGGAGTAGATTTCGATGCGCCGGCGTTCAAATTTCACCAGGATTTCTCACCCGTGAATTCTCAATGGTAACTATCGGTATCAGGTCCGCATTGCTGCTAGTAGAAGCTACGACAAGGCCAAGCAAACGGACATGTAACATGTTAGAAGATATATACGGCGAGCGCATAATTCCCTGGATGGAGTCGTCACTGCGCTTCATACAAACAATCTAAACACTAACACAAATTTTGTGCGTGCGTACAAATTCTTGATGTAGCCTAGTATGGCAAATTTGCTAAGCCGCCCCGTTCACAAGCAAATATGAAATGAGAACGAAGGCTACTTCTCGAGATTTTTTTTTTTTGGCGTCTCCAGAGGAAGCATCTCTCCAGCAGTACACGTATAAGTACATTTCAAGACAATATTGTCAGCCAATCACCGAAATTTCGTTTCATCTAAGGCAAGCATAGAGCAGGAATTCATTTCACCAGTAACCATGTAGCGGATAAACTGTAATGCCATTGTTAATAATACACTATGTACACAAAGACAGCATGACGCAAATGTTAAATCACATGGACTGGACATGGTTCGGACCCCGGAATTGCTCCTAATTCTAATCCTCCAGCCTGAACCCACAGTCTAGAGTTAGATGCAAAACCCACGATGCTAATACATATTTTTGCCAAGAATGCTATGCGGAGCGAAGTTGTCACCAAAGCCAGTGCTTGGACAACTTTCACCCACGAGCGAAGTTGTCAGTAAAGTCAGTACTTAAACAACTTTCACCCATGAGCCCCCGCACATTGGGCAGGCATGACTCCACCGGCTGATCCACCAAGCCTCGCGTTCATTTGTCGGGTTTGTCGCACCAGGCTGCGCAAATGCACAAGTTTGCCGCAAACATCGTATGCACTGGAAAGAACATATGATTCATGAGAACACATACATGTCCCAATAACTTGTTAAAGAACTCTGGATTGGCCTTTGTTAAAGCAGCTTTAAGCGTACTCACCTTATACCATTCACCGTCAAGACCTGTTCTCCACACCGCCGTGACAACATCCCTTCTAGATCCCATGACACCTAGATATCCTCCCAGACCAACGGATGTTTTCAGACCAAATGCTGCATCCCTTTCAGACAAGCGGCGCTTTCTTGGCCAAAGACTTTGAACGCCAAGGGAATTCCCATAGTCCTCTTCCATGTCAGACAAATGAGGGTTGATGGAACTAACTTTTTGACGAGGCATGTTATCCAATGGACCAAAATCATCAGGTTCTGACCATGGTCCACCAAACATATTGCGCCTATGCCATTCTTCTGCAGGAGGTTGCAGTTCTAATTCTCTAAGTAGAAGACCAGCAGCATCAGCTCCTCGGGGACGAGGCATATTCTACACAGATATGGGAAATAATGAATCCAAATAGCATTGGACCTAGGCATAAAGGGGCCACTGAAAATGTCAAAATGGCATGCTTAGCCATGACCTTAACAGTGCATGTTTCCTTCAAAGACAACTACAAAATGAATAGCTTCTGCTAACAGAACAATAATAAACTTTTGAAGGAGTCAGTCCTGAGTTCAGCACAAAACAGGAAAAAAAAACTGTACTATCTCTAATTGAGGTGCACTTGAACATCAATTTATACTCCCATCACTGACATATAATGGAAGCTCAAAATATGCCCACATAAAAAATATACAAATGCAACTAATATAAACTTCCATGAAAATTTCGACTAATACCTGCATGTGGGGACCAAGAGATGCTTCCACTACCTCAGGGAGCACAGTGTAATTGCCGTCGATGTAGTGCAACCTTATGATAATGTTGTTGGAACCAACCTGAGAAGCAGGTAATGGATGTGGCAAGGTGGATGTCCTTCGACACAGATCAACCAATATGAGAAAAAGGACCTTGACCTATGATAATGAAATAAAATTAAGCAGATAATTAGATATAAGCTAGACAAAAGAAATCCTCTTGTCAGAGAACAGAAAGAGAAATCTGTTAGGCCAAAAACCTAAATATCATAAATAAGCAAATTAAAACCCTATCCATGCTGTGCTGCAACAAAATTTAAAACTGCTTAAATCAAGGATTCAAAAACAACGTAGAGATGCAATAGCACTGTATGATGGCTATAATCGAAATGTGTTTTCTCATAACAATTAAGACTAGTTATTTCCAAAGAAATGCACAAACCAAAACATTGTTGTTTCCATCCCGGTCCAGGTCAAAAAAGTATTTCAGACCACTTAGAACATTGTCAATTTTTTTACTACAGAGAAGTTCAAATGCATGACCGATCCCTTCAGTCCGATCACACCAACTCCCAAAAATTCTTTTAATGTTATTAATCTTGAAGTGTGTGATAAAGCAAGAATTTTTGCAGCTATTCACTGAATCACTAACATACATACAATGTTGTATATTTCCATCGAACAAACCCCAGGTTAGGGGGGGGGGAAGCATTTTGCTGATAATTTGATAATCACCTCGTCTGAAGTATACCCTTGGCCAGCGTTGCCAGAACCTATTCTAACAGATTTTCCAATTGGATTTTCTTCAGGACCCTTTGCTCCAAGAGAAAATTGCCCACCACGCATAGCCTGCCCATCTTCTACTTTGGGAGCCCCTAGACCAGACCTTACTGTTGTACTGCTGTCCTCTGTCTTAGCATTCATCATGTGCTGTATTTTCTGGATAGCAGAATCTTGATTTTTTTGTGCATTTGCGAGTAACCTTGGTGATTGCCTTCTCCGGAAAAGTAGACAAAAGAGCAATAACTGACATAATCTATGGAGAAAATGGCAATCCCCAATAAGCCTAACAGCAGGTGTGCCAGGGAATGTGCCCGTATTAATGCTGATGGGCATAAACGATGACCTCCCACTCATTGGATTTGGTGTTGTAGTGGCAGCACCATCAGGGTTGTTACTAATCTTAGCAATTGCACCTTGGACCCACTCCTGCATTTGTGAGTTGCCTGGTGCAGATGTCGCTCCCCCTTGATTACCTGAAATTTGCAGGTGAGCATAACTAAATTGGAAGTAAACAAACACTTTGGCCTCAAATATGCAATGGAGAAATCGTAAGTTCAGCATGCTATTTTTTGTGTGGAAACAAAAGAAAAGCACAAGCTTTGGCAAGAGCAGACATAACTAACCTTGATTATTTGATGGCCAAGGGGAACTATTTGTTGGACTTGTAACCATATTTCTAGAAGTGCCTGTTGTAGAAGATGGTCCAACATGGCTAGCCAGAGTTCGACAGAAACTTGCATAACGCCGCAAGCGTGTGATGAAATGTGATGCTAAATCAAGAACAGCATCAACATAACCCTGCATTTGGATACTAAAAAATAAGCTACGTTTAAAGTAAAATGAAGAATTTCTATGCAGATAACCTGTACATGAGTTCAATACATCAATTTTGGCAAAAAGCATAACAGGCACTGAACATGAGTTCAGTGTCACACAACTAAAGCAATATATATGTGGAAGTGATAAAGAATACCAATACTGCTCAGTGGCAAGACCTAGAAGAATAAACTCGAGAACAAAAGAAATGGACTATAGCTGAATTTAAGTTCCATGACAATTAAATGAAACCAATTCACGTAAAGTAGACAGCTAAACCTGGATGCTTGGAAGTAGAGCTGGTTCAACAGTCATTTTATCAGGTTCAATGCTAGATAACATATCACTGGAAGCTTGCCAGGGCTCAGGTAGCAGAGTTGATGGATTTATAAGGGCAGACTCAATTCCTTTGCCTAGCATATCCAGAAGCAATCTTGCTTGCATGTCCAGCACAAGTGCTCGGACATCTTGGGCATTTGTTCCTTCCAGCAACCTACACTTAATCCTGTCGAGGTTCTGCATGAAGTAGATCCATTAATCGCAAACTTTTCAAAAAAAAAAAAAGATCCATTAATCATGAGGAAGAAAGGTAGTTCAACAAGCCCTTAATCATTGAAGTCAAAAGGTAATTTAGTGCTACCTACCAAACATGGTAGCATCTAAACTGGTACATGAAAAATTCAACTAAGAAAACGGATGGACAGAGTATGCAAGCATCTATCATCATGCCAATTTGAGGCTGAACAAAAAATAGTACAACCTGAAACAAAAAAGAGAAATCAGTACTTGAAATAGCTGCGGATGTAATTTTTTCACTGATCCACAACCCATAACTAAGTGCTGATTTCTCTTTCTTTTCCTCTTTGCACAAGTTTTTATACATCCCCAAACTTAGCATGATAATGAAAGCCAAGAAGGCTCGAAGGTAGCCCAGGAGGTTGGGGTGGTAAAGGGCCTCAAATTTTATCCTAGATAATTTAAGGGCCGGGCTCTTATCTTATACAATTTTGAGCTAAAGATACATAAGGGCCAGCTTGGTTTGTGAAGAGAGCACTAGGGCCACGATCCATTACCATCCCTGCCAGGAGCTCATAAGCAGAGAAAATACACGAGCACTCAGTGTTTTGGTGCTTCAATTGCTTGCTGCATCTTCTAATTTCTTTCCTACTTGTACACAGCCGTACACTTCAATATCCATCCATATTTACTGACAGAGTAGAAACTCCAATACTAAAAGGGGGCAAAAGAGATATCTAAACAGATTGCTTTATACCAGTGGGGCCAAGATATTTTGCCTTATTAAACGTAATAGTGATGTATTATAGAATAGAATTGTATTTTCAGTTATAAGATTTATCCCTGCTATAGCATAATGAGAAATAGAAAAATGAAACATATTGTGGCCTGCAACAATGCACTCGAATGTTCTATGGCTAGTTGATACGGAAGCAAGCAAAAGAGAAAGTGCTAGTTGATATGGAAGCAAGCAATGTTAGCCTTCCCTTGATGCAGACCACACTCACACACCCTCTTGCTGTGGGTGGAAGATGAAGAAGAAAGAAAGAAGAAGCCCAGGACGAGCACGGAAGTGTTGCTGCTTAAACTACCAGAGCTGCAGCTGCCCTTGCTTTATACACACACGATCAAAGTGGAGCATTTACAAGGTATGGCTTGACTGCCGCAACTACTACTTGCTACTGCTATTCCTACCTCTAGCCATGCTGCAACTTGCAGCTGCTGCCGCCCAAAAAATCTAGTGGCTGGCTTGACCAAAAACAGGAGTCAAGACCAAAACAGGAGTCAAGACTCCCCCTCCTACCAACATTAAATGACAAGCAAGGGCATGGGTAATTATCTAACAATTCTTCCCCTAATTGCACTGCTCTTGCTTGATCTCCTCAACGCCAATCTTGGTCCTCAACTCTGTGAGTCGAACGCGCCCGAGTGGCTTGGTGAGGATGTCCCCGAGCTGTCGAGCAGTCTCGACATGCTCGAGCTTGATCTGTCCACCATCGACGCAGTCACGGATGAAGTGATATTTGGTGTTGATGTGCTTGCTCCGGTTGTGGTGGACGGGGTTCTTTGCTAAGGCGATGGCGGACTGATTGTCCACCATCTGGACGGGTGCTCGAGCTTCTTCTCCGGTGAGCTCTGCCAGCAGCCGCCCTAGCCAAACTCCCTGGCAACATGCCGTCGCCGCCGCAATGTACTCGGCCTCACAAGTGCTCAGCGCGACGACCTTCTGCTTCATCGATTGCCAGGAGACCGGGCACGCTCCAAGGAAGAAGAGCACGCCAGTCGTGCTCCTCCGTCCATCAACGTCGCCCGCCATGTCGCTGTCGCTGAAGCCGATCAGCTCCAGCTCTTCTATGCTCCTCCTTGGGTAGACGAGCCCGTAGTCGCGCGTCCCTGCTACAGAGCGGAGCAGATGCTTGACCGCGGCGAGGTGATCCTCTCGCGGCTCCGCCATGAACCGGCTCACGTATCCCACGGCGAACCCAATGTCCGGCCGCGTATGCGTGAGGTAGCGCAGCCCGCCGACGATGCTCCGGTAGCTCGTGGCATCTACCAAGGGGGCAGTGCTGTCCTTTGACAGCTTGAGCTTCTCCTCCATGGGCGTCTGGCACGCCCTGCACTCGCCCATCCCGCTCCGCTCCAGCAGCTTCCTCGCGTAGGCACTCTGGCGGAGCGTGATGGCGTTCCCGGTCTGCTCCACCTCAATGCCAAGGTAGTAGGTGAGCAGACCGAGGTTTGACATGCGGAACATTGACTTCATCTTCAACTTGAATGCGTCGATGTCCCGCTGCTCAGTTCCGGTGACGATGAGGTCGTCAACGTACACGCCGACGATCACAAGTCCTCCCTTCGACCGGCGCGTGTAGAGGGCGTGCTCGGTGGCGCACTTGGTGTAGCCGAGCGACGTGAGGCTAGCGTCGAGCTTGATGTTCCACGCGTGCGGCGCCTGACGCAGCCCGTACAGGGCCTTGTGCAGGCGGAGCACCCTGTGCTCCTCGCCGGTGATGACAAATCCCGGCGGCTGCTGCACGTACACCTCCTCGGCGAGCTCTCCGTTGAGGAACGCCGACTTCACATCCATGTGATGGACCTTCCAGCTCCTCGCCGCCGCGAGCGCCAACAGCAAGCGCACGGACTCCATGCGCGCCACCGGCACAAAGACTTCCTCGAAGTCGATGCCCTCGCGTTGCACGAATCCTTTTGCGACGAGCCGCGCCTTGTGCCGCACCACCTCGCCGCGCTCGTTCCGCTTCACTTTGTACACCCACTTGAGCCCAATCGGCCGACAACCGACCGGCGGATCCACCAGCTCCCATGTGTGGTTCTCCTCCACCGCCGCCATCTCCTCCAGCATCGCCGCCCGCCAGCAAGCCTCCTGCTCTGCTGCGGCGAAACTTGGCGGCTCCTCTGCGCTGCCCAGATGCAGCTCGAGGTCGTCCAGCACCCGGGCCGCCTGCCCGGGCGGACTCGTGTCACCGACGAGATCTTCCACTGCGCGGAACCAGAGTGGCTCGCCCGGAGTACTCAGCGTCGACGTTCATGGAGGTGCTTGATGGAGGCGTGACGAAGTGGATCGGCGAGGCTGAGCTCGATGTCGGTGCCGGGGGTGTGGCCGGCGATGCCTGCCACGTAGGCAAATGCGGAGCCGGCCCGACTTCCCCTGTTTCCGAAACAGGGGATGCTGGAGCAGGGGAGCCGCCGCCTGGGCTTGCCGCCACACCTGGAACAGGGGAGCCGCCACCTGGGCTCGCCGCTGCTTCCCCGTCAGCGTCCACCCCGTCCTGGACCTCCACGTGCTCGATGACGGAAGTCCCTCCAGGCTCCACGCACTGCTTCCCCATCACCGTACTCTTCTTCCCAGCTCCAGCTTGCCGCCTCGTCGAAGATGACGTCGCGGGACACCACCACGCGCCATCCTTGCGGATCGTAGAGCCGGTAGGCCTTGTTGCCACGCTCGTATCCCAGGAACACCATGGGTGTGCTCCTGTCCTCCAGCTTGGAGAGGTTGGGCCTCATCTTCTTCACGTGCCCGACGCAGTCGAACGTCCTCAGGAAGGACACGTCCGGCTTCCTCCCGTGCCATGCCTCGAACGGCGTTGTGCCCTCCAAGCTTTTGGTGGGCACGCGGTTCAGGATGAACACCGCCGTGCTCACCGCCTTTCCCCAGAACGCCGTCGGCATCTTCTTGGCCTTCAGCATGCTCCTGGCCATGCCGACCACCGTCTGGTTCCTCCTCTCGATGACGTCGTTCTGCTGCGGTGAGTACGGCGCCGTGAGGTGGCGCTCCACGCCATGTCCCGTGCAGTAGAGGCCGAACTCGACCGAGGTGAACTCGCCGCCGCGATCCGTCCGCAGCATGCGCAGCTTCTTCCCCGTCTCCGTCTCCACCTGTGCCTGGAACTCCTTGATCGCCGTCGGCGCCTCATCCTTGCTCGACAGCAGGTGCAGCCACATGAACCGGCTGTAGTCGTCCACCAGGAGCAGGAAGTAGCGCCGCCCGCCGTGCGTCGCCGGCGTGATTGGCCCGTAGAGGTCGCCGTGGACGAGCTCGAGGACGTCCCCGGCGCGGAAGCTCGCCTTCTTGGGGAACGGCAGCAGCCTCTGCTTGCCGGCGAGGCAGCTATTGCAGAGCTCGCCGGCGTGCTCGATCTGCGGCAGCCCTCGATCTGCGGCAGCCCTCGCACCATTCCTTGCTGCACCATCCTGGCCAGAGAATCGAAGCTCAAATAGCCAAAACGCGCGTGCCAGCGCCATGCCTCGTCGTCGCAGTGCGCCGCCAGACACACTGGGCGCGCGATGCGCAGCGCCAGTGTGTAGAGGCGATTCCTGCCGCGCTCGACCTTGGCAAGCAGCTTGCGCTCGCGGTCCCTGATCCGAAGCACGCCGCCGTCGATCAGCACTTGGCCGCCATACTCGTCAAGCTGGCCAATGCTGACGATGTTGCTCCGAAGCTTGGGGATGTAGCACACATCCGTCAGCGCCTTGTGCTCGCCGGCCTTGCACTGGAACACGACCGTGCCGCGCCCCCGGATGTCGACGCCGGAGTTGTCGCCGAACTTCACCGTGCCGACGACGCCGGTGTCGAGCTCGGAGAAGGCCGCGCAGTTCCCGGTCATATGGTTGCTCGCGCCGGTGTCGAAGTACCACATCTCCTCTGTTTCCTGCTCTTCTCGCCCGAGGTTGACCTGCACACGCGGCTCGTCGAGCACCACGCGTGCGCTCTGGTCCTCCTCTGTTCCGGTGTTGATGGCGCACACCTGGGCCATCAGCAGCGCCGGTTCCTCCTCGTCGTCCTGCGCCAGATGCGCCCGCTCCTGGCGCCTCGGCTCCTTGCAGTCGCGGCCCAGTGCCCGATCTTGCCGCAGTTGCGGCACCGGTCCTTGTCGGCGACGTGGTCACCGCCGTCCTTGTCGGCGCCCTCCGCCTTCCGCCGCGGCTTGCCGCGCCGCTTGCCGCTCGCACTGCTTTTGCCGCCGCTGCGCGAAACAGAGCCCTCCCCCTGCTTCCTCTCGCGCACGCGCGCCGCCCACTGCTCCTCTGTGAGCAGCAGCTGGCCGCCGGCAGCCGTGCGGGCGGGCGTCTCCGCACGGTCCTCGACCGCCTTGAGCCGCCTGGTGACATCCTCGATCGAGAGCGTGCTCATGTCGTGCAGCGTCTCGATCGAGAGCGCGATCTGCGCAAACTGGGGCGGCACGACGCGCAGGTACTTCGCCACCGCCTCCTCCTCGCCGATGTCGACGCCGACCTGCGCTAGCTGGCTTACCAGAGAGGTGAGCCGCAGCGCGAAGTCCTCGATGGCCTCGCCATCGCGGAACGTGATAGCCTCGTACTCCCGCCGGAGCTGCTGCGCCTTCGCCTTGCGCACGCGGTCGCCGCCCAGCCGCATCGTCTCCAGGCTATCCCACACCTCCTTGGCGGAGTCCTTGGCGCCGAGCGAGACGACGTACTCGGCCGGCACCGACTTGAGGATGGCCTCCATGGCTGACTCGTCGTCGTCTTCTTCATCAACGGTGCCCACGGTCACCGCCGCCCACAGGCGCCTCGCCTTGAGCATCACCTTCATCAGCACCACCCACTCGGCGTAGTTCGTGCGGGTGAGCATGGGGTACTGCGCGCTGCTGGCGTCCCGCACCGTCTTCTTCACGACGTACGTTGTCTGACGCCCACGTCGCTCCGAGGAACGCCCGCGCCCACGCTCACGATCAAGGGAGGCCATGGCCACCAGGCTCAAGAAGTCAAGCTCTGAATACCACTTGTTAGCCTTCCCTTGATGCAGACCACACTCACACACCCTCTTGCTGTAGGTGGAAGATGAAGAAGAGAGAAAGAAGAAGCCCAGGAAGAGCACGGAAGTGTTGCTGCTTAAACTACCAGAGCTGCAGCTGCCCTTGCTTTATACACACACACGATCGAAGTGGAGCATTTACAAGGTATGGCTTGACTGCCACAACTACTACTTGCTACTGCTATTCCTACCTCTAGCCATGCTGCAACTTGCAGCTGCTGCCGCCCAAAAAATCTAGTGGCTGGCTTGATCAAAAACAGGAGTCAAGACCAAAACAGGAGTCAAGACTCCCCCTCCTACCAACATTAAATGACAAGCAAGGGCATGGGTAATTATCTAACAAGCAAAAGAGAAAGTGGGCCATGTGCAGGAAAGGAAGAAGCCAAGAACTGTACACTAAATGTCTCGATCAAACTTAACTGGTGACTGATGGTATGACCACTGTGGTAAATGATGAATTGACTGTGGTTAAGACTGTGCATGCAACATAGCAATTCAGGTATAAAAGAGATAAAGATATAAACAATCAGATACCACGTTGATCTAGTATAGTTTGTCAAAAGCAACAACTTACAGGACAGTGCTGTTGCCTCTGTTGCATAGTCGGAAGAGAATGGAAGTCCGCATCCAGAAAAGCTATCACGCTGTTAAGTGAGACTGGAAAAAAACAAATAATTGAGTTATCCATGGATGATCATAAATATTGGAGGTGTCGAACAGATCAGATGCTAGAAGCAGACTAAAGCATTAAACACATTTTTATTTGGATAGAAAAATCATGTCACAACAGGAAATACCCTAATATTGTACAAAGGAATATAGTTTACATGAATAAAAACTGAAAGAACAACTCCATATATGTCAAATACAAAGTTAACTGCTTCAAATTTATCATTTGCAAACTTCCAGACAAACAATAAGCATAACCACATATTTATTCCACTAAGACATGATGTCTCAACTAAAGCAGTTCTAAATATTAAAAAGCAATTTTAATCTCCACAAACCCCAGAATGTGATTGTAGGGTATGAAGTGTTTGCCCATGAGAATGAATTTTATTGCCATAGCTCAGCCTCCAACAAGCAAACACTGGAAAATTGATACCAATTGGACAGCAGAAACTAAACACAAAAGAATATCAGCAGCAGTAATGCCCCTACCTATACCATCTTCAGCAGCACTCTGTGTACAACCGACAGCATCCCACCAATCCACTCCAGCCAACAGACTCCACCAAAATCTGACAGGATTATCAATTATCAAAGAGATAAAAGAACAGCAACAAAGCCTTAGCCCTCAAGCAAGTTGGGTTAGCTAGACATGAACCCCAACAAGGGATACAAAATTATCTAATGATCAAGAATACAAATCACATTAGTTAAGAACCAGCATCTATAAATTTGGTGACATACCTATCTGCTATTGCCCGTTCCCATGCTGCTGAGTTGGCCTTTGTTTGCGTGCTAAGAATTGCAGGAGGAAGCACACGTATTATCTTCAGTATTGTTCGATCTTTGAGCGTATCATGCCAAACTGATGCCAAGCAGCAACTACTGGAGGAAAAGGCTGGTGGAGCAATAGCTGAGCCAACATTGACATGGTAACTGTCAACTTGATCAAAATCTGGACCTGAGAAAATGTGCACTCCTCCACGGAGGAAAGCAACAGCAACTTCACCACCATGAGCAGAATAGACTATTTGAGCCAGCTGTCTAACATCATTTGGAAGATCATAAGGGTCAAAGCTGAGTCTCTTTGCTCTGTCAACACTGCACTCGGAGGAGCTCCTTTCATCTGATGTTGTTGGCATTGGAACATATGTTTGAGGATTTTTAAGGTCCTCTGTTGGTGGAATGCTTTTGTTAACTCTAGTGGACCAAACAATTTGCATGGGAGGTTGCCCACCAAAGCTAGTAGGGCTTCCAAATATTGGGTGAAGAACAACAGGTTGCCGTGAAGATTCCCAGCACTGCACCCTCCATCCAGTGATGGAAGGTCCTTCATCAGGATCATAAGGAGACATATACTGCCCTGCAAGAAGTAATTTAAAGATAATCAATAAATAAATAAACACCAACTGATGCAAAATAAAAAAAAAGGAAGAAGAATGTCGATTGGATAGTTGCTGATTGAGAAATCATGTTCTCTAGACTATGGTCCACGATGTAAGAAACATGGTAGTCCAAATAAAATTTGAGGGCATGGAAGCGTACAGAGATCCATATCTCTCTTCTAATTTCAGTTACAAACATATGTAGTTAAATTAAGAGTGTACACATAAGTGTGTGGATGTACGTTTTCTTTTTCCTTTTTGGTGGGGAGAAGGGTGCGTCTTTGGAGATGTGCAGAGTATATGATCATGACGGGTAGGAGAACATCATTAAAATCAGGTTCATGCCATGTTTCAGAATAAATTTGGATTATTACTGTGACTTCAGAAAGGAAAATTATATCAAGAGCTAGCTCATCTCCCACCTTCAACTATTACAACTGTAATGACTGATCCTCCACGAGTCGGATCAAAAGCAACTGAAGTAACCCCAGACCCCCAGGTAGTAGTGGTGGCTGACTGTGCAGCTGCTTCTGGACTGACATAAGCTGAAAAATTAGAAACTGGGCAACAATGGATTGATGCAGCCTCAGTAGTCTCATTCTCTGTCTGTTTTTTTGTTTGTGCACCCTCAGAAACAAGATAATCTTGCAAAGAAAATAGGTAGGCCGCTAGCGGAGCAAAACCAGGCCAGGAAGGAGGATTCAATGACGGAGGAACAGAGCTTGTTGCATTTATCTTCGCAGTTGCCTGAAAACCATTGCCAAGTCCTGGCATCACCTCCCAAACAACTACAGTGGATGGATTAACAAGGGGTACTCCAGCAACATGTAAAGCTCCAGATTCCGTTATAATAGCATCAGCAGCCATTATGCCACTGGGTCCTGCTCCTAGAAGTCCTTTGCTAGTAGAAAACCATCTAGGCTGCGCTGAGTTTTGAGAAGGCCACTGTGACCAATGAAGCTGAACAGAACCTGATGAGAAAACCGAACAGACGCATAGAATATTTGGCCATCCTGCTGCAACAACAAGTTTAAGTCAGATTTTTAAGAGTAAATTAAATGTTTAAAGTTTAAACTCAAAGACTTCACAAAATCAATCTGTTCAGTAATATGCTCCATTTGGTTTGCCAACCTGAACTTTGAGGCTGTTGGGTGAGGAATTTCTCCTCGAAGGTTTTCAGGTTTGAACTAGTGGAGGTTGCAGGAAGCCATCTATACTGCAGGATCAAGAAGAAAAATAAATTTAGCAGCAGTACAGGTTCATAGCTTTTATTCTTATATCTAGAATCAAATTCTTTCAAGTTAAAAAGGTAATCTCATAATACTGTTACTCCCTCTTCCTTTCTATATGATGCTTTAACGTTGCACAAGCATTATTTTAATTACCCCCCCCCCCCCCCAACACACACACACACACACACACACACACACAATTTAGTATATGCTGCTCCGTACGTTTCCAAATGCTTTCAACTTTAACCGAGGCACATATATGTTGGTAGTAGCACTTTTTAATAGAGGAATACCCAAATGCCCTTTAAAGGTAATTCAGATGTATATACTGAGGTGTAACATAGGCAATCTGGATTTCAACCAAGTACTACAATTGGTTGAGCATTGTGTTTAAGAAATAAGAAAATGATGGTCCATATTTATAATCAAGCAATTCATGATCATTAAGCCTTTACGCTACTACGCTCAGGAAATCTGACCTGTGAAAACAGGATCATTCAAATGTATTGTCGCAATAACATAAGGGGCATGTTCTATGGTGAAAGTAAGCAGCATGGAGTTTAATACTATTGCGTGTGTTAGCAACGTACCGGAGAAACCCCTGACAACCACTTGGTCACCACAGAAAGATCTTGACGCCATTCATGTTCACATTGCCAAGAGCTGGCATCACGTACAAGATTTACGGGACCCTTCACCACAAAAAATGGTGATTAATATGAGAAGATTTGATGGCATTTAATATAAACTTTGAAAAGACAACTACTAGAAAAACTCAGTTCTTATCACACTACAAACTACAAAGCAAACTCCAACAGAAATGGTGGAACCAATCTCAAGGGAATAGCTTACCTTATTTGGCTGCGTCCATATTGTGATCCGCCCATGAAAATTAGCCACTAGCAATGCACGAGGGCAGGACCGCGGCGACCATTCAATGAACTGAACAAAGTCACGTGGAGAATCTGTTCAATTGACAATACCATTACAGTGAAACATGCTGTGAACAGATAGATTTATTTCAGATGAGTTGTAATAATTTCATAAAAATAATTTCAGAAAGAAACCCAATCTATGTTCTTACAGACAAAATAAAGTATCGAACTTGATCTGCATATGCTTGTACACAGTCATAATCTGAGTACAACTACACCACTAAAATACAACTAGGGTTGAAATTGAGACATATGCATATATGTAGCAATTAGCAAAGAACAGCATGCAAGGAAATTGTTGCTATGAATATTTTGTGCAGCAGATAAAATAGACATGTACCTGCTTGCACATTGAATACAGAGCATTCTGTTGGTCTCTCTGGATTCAGGATATGTATAGGGATCCAAAATGGAGGACTCGAATTGGAGCTGGAGAAATAAATTCACATTATTTTTTGCAAAGAAAATTTCATACCTAAAAACAATGGATAAAACAATTCCACTAAGAGGGTGAATACTCAAACATTCTTTGCTAGGAATTGACATTGGGATCTAAGTTTTACTTCTCTTGGTTTACCTATTTTCATGTTTGATTTTCTATGTTATCAGTCCACACCTCCTTTCTTTTGATGTATGTTGTACAAGGCTTGTAGCCCTGTTCCTGGAGTCCTAAGGAACTCTTTATAAAGTGCTTGTGCATTTTTACTCTACTTATACATTACTTATAATTTTACCAGAAGGACTCTCTCCTGCAGTTTCTGTTCAAGTAAAGAAACCGCACTTTCTACCACAGGCTCCACTACCTAAGACGGCCCTCATAGTTTAAACATTATAAATTATATGTGTGCAGATCAATCAAGGGACAAAACAAATCAGAGAAAGAAGGTGAAGGAAATCTAACCTTGGAATACATGCACAAGTCTCTGATGCACAAGCAATTGCATTCAGTTTCCCACACCAAGCAACCGCACTGCAGCAGAAATACCCGCCAATATTGAAAAAGTTAATAAGCAGTTTACATGTGACATTAGGATCAAACTGGCACCTATACCAGGTAAATAGGTAACAGAAACAGGAAACCAGAAAAGTAACAATAATAATACATTGTTCGGACATTTGTAATTCAGGAGGTATCTGAAGAGGATTGTTCCAGGAAATTTTGGATTTAATTAAACCCAACGATTTGAATCAACCCCCTTTCCCCCTACCACCATTGTTCTCCCTCTATCCTAACAAGTTGTCAAAGGAGGTATAAGACTGTCAGCTCTGGAACGCAGCAGCATGCTACGAGAGTTGGCACATACAGATATACAACAATTGGTAAAGAAACAATTATTTTTTTAAAATCAATGGAGGTCGACCCCCATCAAAATCACATTATGAAAAAGTTAAAAAGGTAGAATGAGCTGCTGTCATTCAAATTAGTCTAACAAGATGAAGCGCACAGCTTCGTAAATTGCTATAAGCAACAAAACTTCAGTCATTGCCACAAGAAACAAAGCTGAGCTAAAAACATAAGCAAATGCATATCCTGTAACCCTAAAGGACTAATAAAAAGAAGCAAACAGTACTGAAATATCTTCAAAATTCATGTTAGCTGAGTCCTAAAAAAATCTACCAACTTCTAAACCGGCGCTAACACATAAACATATTCTCTTCGTAATCCCAAATTTGGTGTACATAACTCAACGATTCCACGATCTACCACCCATCATCACAACTTCATCAATCAAGCATATAAGAGCACGAGACATTGAAGTCTTCTGAAGTCATCAGAAGCAACACCACCAAAAGAGTAAAAAAACCAGCTTTGGCACTCGGGAAGCTCAGCTGCCTGCACCTGAAGTTCCTGCAGAGCTCGGGCACACGCATCTTATGCCGGAGGCTCGCTGGCGACTGCTTGAGCCGGATCCGGAACACGGTCGCCGGCGACGCCTGCTGCCCACCTCCGCCCGCCGCACCGCCTCCTCCCGCTCCCACCACGCCGCCCGCCTCCGCATCCCCCGCGACAGAACCCCCATCCACCTCCATAGCCTCGCCCGCAACACCAGCTACTACTCCAGCCTCCGCCGCCTCGGCGCCCCAGCCATCCGCCGGTGCTAACTCCTCTTGGCCGCCCGCCTGCTGCTGCTGCTGCGGCGGCGGCGGCGGCTGGTCCTTGGGCGATGAGGCGCTCCCGTTCGCGGTGGGGGTCGGGGTGGGGACGGGGACGGGGCTAGGGTTCGGGGGGGCGGAAGAGGTCATAGGGGCGGAGAGGGACGGGGGCCGGGGGGAAAGAAAAGAGGGGGAGCGAGGGGGCGCGGGTGCGTCGCTGTCGCGGGGAGAGGCGAGAGGGGTTCCTGAGTTCCCGTCGCTGTCGAGTGGGTGGAGGTGGTGGTGGATGCGGGCGTGGAAAGGGGACGCGCGGACAAGGGGAGGGCCGGAGCCCGGAGGGGAGGGAGACGGGCGGCCGCTGCCCGGGTGGGTCTCGTTGGGACGTTGACCGGCCCCCAGACCGCATGAAACGCTGACTTCAGTGTTGGAATAGACCATCGTCAAGGGCCCTATTTGGTTTTTGGTTAATGTAGTAAATTTTAACCATTAATTAAATGTATTAAATAAAAATGGTTTATAAAATTAATTCCACAATCCCTACACTACTTCGCTAGACGAATCTAATAAGGCTTTAACCACATAATTAGAGAATATTTACTGTAGTATTACTGTAATAAATCATAAATTAATTAGACTCATTGATTCGTTGCGCAAAATTTTATCCATCTGCAAAAATAAATTTGGAAATATACTTCATTTAATAGTCCATACATACAAGATTCTCTTCTAACCCTAGCTATGTTAGAATGAACCAAACAAGTCCGGATAAATTTCTCTCATCTCAACTGCGGCCGGAATCCCAGGATCCTTCTGTTTCGAAGTCTGAATATGGCCTGGATCGGTTTGGCGTTCTGTCAGTCGCTGCGGTGCATGTCAGAATTTGAACGCCACGTGCTCTATAGAGCTCACATGCCAGCCCGAGCACCAGCTATACAAACTCCTGCTGTCTCTTTTTTTTACTCCCATTCAGGGTTTTTTTTTACCGACCGGCCCCTTGAAACCGCTGGCCTCTGATTCCGGTGAACCGGACCGGTTTGACCGGAAATCGGTAAAAACCAGTCAAATTCAAATTTCAAACTATAGACGCCAGTTCAATCGGTTTCCACCGGTAAACCAGTCCGGTTTAAGTGGAAACCAGTCCGTTGAAAAAAAACCGACTTTGTTCAAAATTTGAATTTTTGTATAACATGTTTTTAGCCTAAATGAACCCTCCAACTCTCTTTTGTACTATTTTTACACTAATATAATGTATAACATGTTTTACATTGTATTTGTATACTTTTGTATGCACGCTTTTTTTTATTTAACTTCAAATGCCCGCAAAGTATACTAAATGAACGAATATTTAAAAAAATGACACCATTAGATTCGTCGCAACTTGAAGTATTTTCAGGATTTTTTTTGTATTTTTTCATTTTTTTTTGAATTCAAATTTGAATTTTAAATTTGGGCCGGTTTGAAACCGCCCCAAACCGGAACCGGTCCGGACCGGTTTGACCGGTTACCGCGGTATCCGGACCGGTTCCGGTCGGTAAATTTAACCCTGCTGCCATTCACTCAAATCCTCTCTCTAACCCAAGCCATGGAGAAGCTCCACCACCTCTCCCACCACTGAAAACGGTGAAACCTCTTCACCTCGCCGGAGTTTTGCCGGAGGATTGCCGGAGCACGACGTCGACAAGCTGCATCACCTCAAGTTCATCTCCTTCCTTGAAGTTAGGAGCTTTCACCAAGTTCTTCTTCATTTCCATTTTCTTCCTCAAGCTTCGAGCAAAGAATGAGTTCAAGCATCACCAAGCCTCTCTATCTCAGCTTGCAACTCTTGCCGGTGTTCCTCTCGTCGTCGGTAATCTCATCCCAAAATAGGCTCCTCACACAAACAAATCCCATCTCAAACGGTGATCGTAATCGACTGAGTCGGAAATTTCCACCCTGGGTCGGAGATTTCCGCCAACACCAAAAAGTTATGCTGGGGGTCGGAAATTTTAGACAGCGTCCAATAAAACATCCATAATTTTTTACTTTGGACTCCGAATTCGATGATTTTGGACTCTACGAAAGCTTATTCAGATGGTTATCCAACCTAACAAAAAACAAGCCTAAATACCACCTAGTTCCAGTGATGTGTTGGCCTAAATACTACCTATCTAGCCTACTTCATTATAGTTTGCAATGTTATTAAGCAGATTTTCTCATATCATTCGCATATCATTGCAATCTTTCATGGCATGTTTAGTTATCAAGCATCATTGCACTCGTGTAGATATGACGCTAGAGCAAGAGGAAGGTGAGCTCGAGTTGGAGGTTGTAGGAGACGACATCCTCGTTGTGAATCAAGCCAGGCACCTATGCATTTTCCCCCTCTATTTTGGATCAATTAAGTATATGTGTCTTGTTTGTGCATGAGTTACTATATATATCATTGATTGCTTAAAATCTATTTGATGCATTGCCAACCTTGCTTAGAATATTGTTGACACAAAAATCAACACACTGGAATCCGAGGGCAAGTGTTCGCCAAGCTCCGGAAAGTCAACCAAGCGTGCCAGTCAATTTGACCTGAAATTGACAAGGGATAAAACAAAGTCAAATTCGAGAGCGTATCGGCTAGGATTCCGAATATCTCTCAGACAGGCGTATCGGCAAACTCTGCTGATACGGTAGACGACAAAAAGATATTAAATGCGAGCGTGTAATGAAAGAGCGCGTCGGCAGGATCAGCCGATGCACTAAACGACAAAACCAGCTTGAGATAGCCGATTGGACGTATATAATAAGATCTAAGCTACAAATGTGCAACTTAGATGATGTAAACTAAAAACAAATCTAAACCGGCTCTTAAGATAACAAAATTGTTATTGCAAAACCTAAAGCCGATCTAATATGTTTTTAGCGGATAGATCTGATAATGGCCAAAAAGTATAGGAAAACCTACAAATCTAGCCGATATCGATAATTTGTGAATAAATCTAGACGAGACGACAGCGATACGCCCGGAAGTCAAAGCCTAGATAAACTCGATAACTTTTGAATAGATTTGAACGAAACAACAGCGATGCGCCCGATAGCTAAAGCTCAAATATACTCGGTAAAAGGAAAACTCACCAGCAAACCAAGTCGCTCGAATGTGAGACGTCCTTGGTCAACTTGAAAGAACTCATCGAAAAAGAAAAGAAAAGTCGAAGTCGCCGAAAAAGTGCAAAGGAATTGTAAATTGTTGTTGTATTGGATGTGTATCATGTTTTTCCGGTCCCTTACAACTCATATTTATAGCCTAGCGCTACCGAGTTCTAGCCGATTACGGCAAACGTTAGTTGACTTAAAAGAAAAAACTTACTAAGGATAAACTACTCTAAATATTACAACCGAATCGTCATGATTCTCGTAGAGTCTGGGTCCTCTTCTCCTTCCTTAACTTCATCGGCAACTCTCCATCGGCCGAGCACCAGAACGGACAAGTCAGCATCTTCGCAGCATAGCCCTTCACAAAAATCAACTTCCTTGACACGTGTCAAAAAACGGTGTCAACACATGCCCCCCCAGTTTCGAAATAATTTATTTTGTTCCGAAACTATTCCAACCAGCATTTAGAGCCATTTCTCGTACCCCGTGCACTTGGCTTACTCCGTACAACTGGGTAAAACTCTTCTTTGCCCCTAGCCCTTTGTCTTCCGTCCGTGCAAACCCAACGTGCCGATTCACCTTCCGTCTTTTCACCTACCTAGACTGGTCCATAAATATCACCCTTCGGCTTCGTATCGGCAACAAGCCCCCATTAGCTACAGCACATTCTTTCTTTCTCCTTTAGTAAAAACCCTAGGTCTTCCTGTAGCAATGGCGGGCTCCAACCGTCCCGAAGAGGGCCTTTCTGACGCCCCACCGGCGATCCGCCGCCATCTGGAGTAAGTCTCCTTCTTTTATCTTGGATTGCCATACTTTTGCTCAACTCCGATCTTTAATCTCTCTGCCCCTTCTCCATGAAGTGACGACGCTTCCTCTGGTTACTCTAACTCGGAGGGCCCCCCTTTCCCCGACATCCCGGAGAGCACCAAGGAGTTTATTCGCCAGCTTCTTCGCTAGAAGGACGAAGCTCGGCAGAATTACTCCGAAGAGACCATCAGGTCTCAACGCCTCGCCTCCGAACTGGAGGCGGCTGTAACACCTCAGGTGTTTAAAAAATAATTAGCAAGGTCTTTAACCATGTCATCATGCATAATCATCAAGGTTAAACTAAATAATACATTTCTTGTATGTTTACAAATGCATGTGTATGTATGTATGTGTATATGTGTATGTGTGCAAGTATAGTGTGCCTAGGTAATTTTTTTATAAACAACTCAAAATTGGCTAGTAAAATGCATTTACACATCCCTTTTAACAGGGTCTACAAAAGCCTAGTTGACATCATGATAAAAATAATAATGACTCCACATGAAATGACAAATAATTTGAATCCTAGTTTTTGAAAATTTAAAATAACTTTCAAATCATTGCTCAAATGAATTTTGGCCTGAAAGGAAAGTTGTAGGAATTTGAATTTTGAACAACTTTCGTGTTCAAACTTTTTCGAGTTTCCATGAAAAATTTTGAGAAAATCACGAGTCAACACGTTGACCTCTCTCTCTTTAATTCTCTCTCTTCTCTCTCCCCTCACTCTGCTCCTCTGCTTCGGCCATGGCAGAGCGGCTCGCTGCGCCCTGCCGCTCGATGTGCTGTAGCTGCAGCCACTGCCGGCCATGAGTGCCTCGCGTGCACACCCCCACTGACTTCCCTCCCATCCCGTCAAGCCTGCCACGCTGCTGACCTTCTGCTCCGTCGACGAGCACGCCACACACGACGAGCGCTTGGCGCCGCGCCGCGACGCCGCCGTAGTGCCAAACGAGCCCGGCCACGCACCTGCCCGAGCCACTGACCGCGCCCGGTCTTCAATGCCGCGTGCCACCGACACCCCAAACCTCCTCCCTCTCCTCCCTTGGCTCGTTTTAAACGGCGCCCAGGAAGCCTCGCTGCCCGCCATGACCGCCGCCTCCACCTAGCCCGCCGTGGAGCCCCCTCCCCCCGCCATCCTCCACCCTCGGGAGCCCTCTGAATCGGTTCCCCACCTCCCACTAGTCCTCTCCGGCCGGTCCTCGCCGCTCCTCCCTCGCCGGAGCGCCGCCGGCGCCGCGTGCCCCCTCCGCCGGAGCTGCTGCTCCGTGGCACCGCCACCACCGGTCGTCCCAGCTCCAACCGAGGCTATCCACCGGTTCCTCTCGACGCCGTGGAGCTTCTCCCCCACTTCTCCCACACCTCCGGTGAGCCCCCACGCCGGATTCCGGCCAGCCATGTTCGCCCCCACCTCTGTTTTCCGGCCATGGACCTATTTGTAATCGCCTAAATCTTTCCAGGGGCCTAGATGCAAGATCTCGTTTCTTTTCTTTTTGTTTTCAAAAATAGCGAACTTGTAAAATCGATATAAATTTATATAAAATCAGAAAAATACGACATCAATTGATCTGAGTTCCTTGTTACTAGATCTACAACTTTTCTTACATGCACTTTTTCTTTTGCTCATTAGTTTTTACTCTTTTTAAAATACAAAGAATAGGTAGTTTTTATGGTTTCTCAAGTTATATGCATGTTCTGGTTCTGATTTTTGGACAGTGTTGTATTACCAAATAGTATGCCTCTGTGTAAAAATTTCATGACCATAGGAGAAATCTAGCTATAGGTTTTAATAGATCTTGATTTATGACTAGGTTAAATAGTTTTATTTATCCAAGTTGTTATGATATGATTCATGAGTTGAAACTTTTACAGTTGCTCTATTGAGATGCATGTATTCTTCAAAAAAAAGTTTGGAAATTTTTAGTTAAGTCAAAATGGTCCAAATAATTTATGGTAGGAAGAAATGTACTAAATCATGAAAAATAGTTCCTGTGCCTAGAAAAAACTAATATTTTTACTACAGTCTTTAATTAA
Organism: Panicum virgatum; assembly: GCF_016808335.1. Lineage (NCBI taxonomy): Eukaryota > Viridiplantae > Streptophyta > Magnoliopsida > Poales > Poaceae > Panicum > Panicum virgatum. The sequence goes on from NC_053144.1 coordinate 19,786,222, forward strand.
GTTCCTAACCCTTCTAAAAAATTTTGAGGCTCATAATCTTGGTATAACAGTCTATGGAATTTAGTTTTAATCCATGCAGCTATATATTGTGCTATTTTTCATGCATGGTGTAATGCTTAGTTAAATCTGAAATTTTTACAGTAGCTTCATAATAGGATCATCAACACTCAGTTTAAGTTTCATTACCATCACTTGCATATTTTGCCCTGTACAAATTCATCTTGTTTTCAGTAGAGGCTAGGTAAAAGATTTTTCATGGTGTTTCTGCTGCAGGAAATGGACTGAAATTTTTATGGTAGATTGCTTATCAAGAATTGCCTACTGTGTAAAAATTTCATTACCAGGGAGTGTAGTAAACTATAGATTTTGATTTATACATGGATAACTAGTGTAAATAAAGTATTTTTGAGTTGCTTGGTTGAGTAGTGTTTTGGGAAAACCACCCCGGTTCCTTGTGAACTAAATCATGTTAGTTAATACCCGATAAATGATTGCCCTGTGAGATGATTTTGAAAATGGTTGTTTCCAAAGTTGGGTTTGGTTGGATTACAACTCTATAGTGAAGAAATGAATAAATCGTTACCACTAAAGTAACTCACGCATATGCATTCATGTAGATTCGACTACTCTCGCTGACGGTACGTACGAGCTGGTGCCGGAGTCCGAGAGTGAGCAGCGTGAAGCTCAAGTTAATCTAACTGAAATTACTGAAGACCCGAACCAAGATTCAGAAGAGCCCTAGGCTAGCTACGCTCAGGAAGGCAAGCCCCGGAGCATGTCCCGTCTATTTTAAATTTATGCAACTTATTGTTATTCCTATTGACTTGTGCATTTAAGTTTACAGGGGTTGATTGGAATCTTAGTTGCATGATCCTAGGTACCTATGCTTGAACACTAGTATGTGTAGGTCGCTAGTTGGCTATGCTAATGGTTCGGTAGAAGTCGAGTGATTTCCTGTCACTCGCGAGAATTATAGGAGTTGGATGTTTACTACATGCTGCAATTATAAGGTCTACGGGCGGGGCTGTGGTACTTGTGATGCCCCGTCTGTTTAGTGAAATTTGTTAAGGCCGCAGTGTGTGGTAGTGACGGTTAAGCGTTTGAACGTACTAACCACATGCCGAGAAATATGGTAATTGGTAAGCATAAGTACCTGATTGGCCTGGCAAGTGGACTTTACTTTCACCTTCTTTGAACGTCGTTTCTCAGGCGCGCACATGCGGGTGCAGAGTCGTCGTACTCTGTAGTCGAGGACGGTGACCCTGATCCACAACCCGGAAAGAAAGGGGAAATGTTGCACGTGTGACTCTGGGAGTAACCACGTGACATGTGTTTATGTCTGCCTTGCAAGGTTAACAAATTCGATTCGAATCGTCCGCCTCTCACGGATATTGGGACTTCTTAACCCTTTTGCCACATAGAGTAAGAAGTGGAACAATGAGGATGATGAATATGGTTGAATGATGAAAAGTAATTGTTTTTCACCATGTATGCTATTGGATAGATGCTCACTTAGAATGGTCAATTGAACTAGAATTTTGAAGCTAAAATTTGAAATTAAGGATTTACTCTTAGTTGCTTTTCGGCGAAACAAACCTCTCCAGCCAAAAGCCTTGCATGTCTAGGTAGTGGGCTAAGTATACCCATAGTCGGGTAAGCCTTGCTGAGTATTAGTATGCTCAACCTTGCTTGTGGCTCAACTTTGTTTCAGGTGATATGTTTGAAGATCAGATTGCTAGCTTGACTTGGCCGTGTACTTTACCTCCTGGTTGGTCGGTGGAGAGGGAGACGACTCCGGCCAACTATGACAATGCTGAGTGATGTCATGTACGGGCTTCATCATGACATCTTGTATCGTCGTTTAGAACTCGCTTTATTTCCGCTGCAGTTGAACTCTGAAGTACTTTCAATTTGAATTTCAAGTACCTTTCTGAGATTTCGAACTTGGTTTGTAATAATTAAGTTAAGACTCGGTAATGTAATATATTTGTGAAATGTTGTACTCTCTGAACTCACCTTCATGTGAGTTCCATGTAAGCTTTGGGTTCGATCGACGCTCAGATGGATTCTTCGGGACTTTACCCGACAGCACTGTCGGATTACTCCGTTTGAAGTGCGTGTTAGCCGGGATTACCTTTAGGGTGATGGTTAACGCACTTGAGCCGGATTAATTTGGGTGGTTCTGCCACAGCTGGTATCAGAGCCGAACAAAGCGCACACCTGAGAGTGCGATTAGATTTCAAAAGTTTTCCTTAAAACTTAGCCACACAATCGCGTTTAGAAAATACGTTGGTTCGCTAAGGATCGTGTATAGTACGTAAAGCCCTAGGGAAAAACTATGGGAGTAATATGTGGCTATCTAACTTATGTTTTATTTATGACTGACTTCCAGCACATTTCTTTCTGTACTTTAAATTCAGTACTTTACATTATGTAACGACGCACCTACGCTAAGGTAAGACGGTAAGGATCCTCAGTCAACTGAGAGAGCTTGACTTTCCCGTCGGTGATGCGAATCGAACGCAGCGCTCAAGCAGTGGCCTACTTGAGCTGCTGCCAATATACCGGCCATCGGTCGATTATATTGGGAGTACAAGAAACCGTGAATACGTCGCCTCAGTAGCGTATGAGCACTGTCCATGCAGTGTTGGACGCATGGATGCCGCTTCTATAGTGAGCGGTAATGTATGGGGACGCTTTCATGAGTGCTAGCATGAAAGGTTCAATGAATATATGTCTGTCAATTTTTTGCAGGTACACTAACCACGATTACGTAAGTTAAGAACGGTTAGAACTCGGCTAGAAATATATATATATATAGAGAGAGAGACGTAAATTGTGCCATGCCACCGGTGCTAACCCCGTAAGTCCAAAGCTATTTGGCAATTATTTTTTCTTGTGAGGACGAATATGTCGTGCATGCATCATGATCATAAATTGAAAACCAATGAAAATGGATGTGAGTTAGTCAGGAATGTTAAGGTTTGCAAATGAGCACGGTTCATTTTCTCTCGATTAAGGTCTACTAGAAATCTGTCACTTTCTGCTATACCCTAAGAGATGAAATTATTGGACCTATAAAATGACCTTGTCCGTAGTTCTTCCTGTGGAGGATTTTGATCCAAATCTTGTTTTCTAACTGCTGTTTAAATTTGAGAATTTTTCAATGAGTATACAGAGGGGTACACTAGAAATTTTGACACCCTGTTTTCTGTCAGTTTTGAGCACTTCGGTTGCACGAATTTTTAAGGCCTTCCTAGGGATGTTTTCTGCAGATGTGTTCAACACAAAACTTGTGCCAAATTTACTCACCGAGATTCTGTCAAAATTTGGTAATTTTAGGCTTAGTAGTTTGCCCTCAGCTTTGTGTGACACCTCAGGTGTCAATACTTTGAAATCCAATCAATACACATTAGGGAAAGTTAAAAGAAAAATTTGGGAAACTAATTCAAAGAGAAAGGACCAAATAAAATACAAATCATACAAAAGAAATTAAAGGAAAAAGAGAAAGGAGTGAAAAACTACTCAAATTTTAATTCAAAAATGTGCACAAAATTTTTGTTGGCTCATGAGAAGTATTTCAATTGACATGTGCTCAATTGAACTTCAGCCAAAGTCAAGTCAAAAACTGATTAAAACTAAAGTCCTTTTGTGCAAATATGTAAATGTACCAATAGTTCAAAATGTGAGTTTCAAACGAAAATTTGCAGAACACAAAAGTGGTAGATCTTGAAAAGTTATACAAAAATGGTATTCAACACTTTTCCATTTGAGCCCTCCAAGTAGGAGATAATTTTTGTTTACCGAGAGGTCCCTGAAATTTTCAGAAATCGCAAAAGAGCCCCCATCTCCATCTCTCTCTCCCGGCTGGCTCTGTTTCGCCCGCCGCCCGCCGTACGCCGCCGGTGGACTTCGTCCACCGCGCGCCCACGGCCAAATGGACCCGGGGAAACCGTTTAACGCCACCTGGCCCGCCCCTTGGCACCTCCTCGCGCGCACACGCGTCCCAGGCCGCTCCCGAGCCGCCACGACACCCCGGACGGCGCAGCGCCGCTGCCTCCTCCGCCCGCTCGCCGTCGAGTCGCCCAGGGCCAAATCGACCACCCCCAGTCACTACATTGCTCACCCAGGAGCTTTTTGGCCTATAAAGACCCCCAGAAACCCACGGTCGCGCCCCTTCTTCCTCTTCTTCCTCCTCCCGCCGCTCCGCCATGGCCGCCGAGATCCAGCTCGCGCGAACCGGCTAGCCCAGCCCCACATTGCCCCCTCCGACCACCGTAGAAGCTTCTCCACCTCCTAGTTACGCTCCACGCGCGCGGAATCGAACCCAAAACCCCTCCCGAAGCCGTTCCCCTTTTGCGCCGCCGCCGGCGAGCTCAGGCTCACCGCGGACCGGCCAGCTCCGGGGAAGGCCGAGCCCGACAGCTACCCTAGAAGCATCCACGAGCTCACACGGTGCTCGTGCGCGCCTTGTTCCCCTACCCCGAGCCCTCCTTCACCTCCAGCGCCGGCGAGCCGAACAACCGACCCGCCATCAACGCCGACGAGCTTGAACCTGTGCTCCAAACGCTCGAACGTCGACCAGGGTAGGTGTTCCTCGATCCTTTCTCCCCCACGCGCCTCCCCGTGGCAGCCCCGGTAAGCCCTGCACCGCAGAACACCACCGGCAAGATGCCACGGCGGAGAAGGCCGGCGAAGGACCCGGTTGTAATTTCTTTTTTTCGTTCAAGGGTGTCTCTGCAAGTTTTACAGTGTATATCAGTGAACTTCTAAAATGCGAAACAAATCACAGAAAAATCAGAAAAATGCAAACTCAACTGATCTGGAATCCTTGTAACAAAATCTACAAATTTTGTAACATTCACATTTGCAGAAACTCAACCGAATTTAATCTAGGGAAAAGATTAAGAAAATCACCTTATGCATGTTCATGAAGTTCTGCTCATCAAATGACTTTGATTTTTGGATATGTTATAACTAATGGGATGCTAAGATCACAGTAAAAAGATGACAACAAACCAAAACAGTTATCGGGTTAGAACAATCAAGATTCTCTAATCTGTTGTTAGCAATCTCGATTTAATTCTGGAAAATGTGTACATGAACTTGCTCTGAAAATTTTACTACAGCCTTGTGCCACTGAATCCCTGCAAATCTCTAAAATTCAAATTTATTAGAGTTCATTTGCTATATACCATGATTTATGCTTGTTTAATCAACTTAATTCCTCATATATAGTTCTTATGCTCAGAAAAATTTATATTTATTTCTGGAGTCTCTTTTTAGCTCTATATTCCTGCCTAAAAATTTTGAGCTGCAGTTACAGAGTTTTGCCTTGGTGAATAATCATGCTTAACATCTTAGGGCTAGATTTACTATTTTTGTTCTGAGTAATCTACAATGTTTCTAATCATCATTTTTGGGCATGATCTTGTTTAGAGTATGTTATACCTGTGATAAAAAGTTCAGATGCAATACTTGTCGGATGCATCTTGAGAAATTCATGCAAACTCATGTTAAATTAACTGAATAACTAATTTATCATAGTGAGTTAAATCTTGAAAAATTTTCTGGAGTATGTTTAACTCAGGACCAGTCTCTGGTAAAAATTTGAGAAGCAAATCCTTAGTAAAACTTTCTGTAGATTTAATCTTTGTTAATGGCTTGCTGTTTTTAATCTTTTTATCACCTCTGATATATAAGTGTATAAAATCTGGAAAAATTTCAGTACTAAGTTTATGCTTTGAAGTTGCTTGCATAAAATTTGTAGCACCAGAATCCATGTTGAACATTCTGTACAAAAAGATGAAGTAACTAGAGTAATCCTTTTGCATGAATAGTTATAGTTCTTGCTCTATGGTAGATGCTGAAATTTATACCCTAATGTTCAAGTTGAATCTGAGTTACTTTAGTGTTTCATCACTAGCTCTTTAGTAGTGGTGTTGTTAAGGAATAATGAAAGCATGCTATGTGTTGAAATAAAAAAAATGAAAACCCAAAACCCCACTCATTCATGAATAACCGTAGTTATGTTTGCTACTCTATAAACGGTTGCCCATGCAATGAAATGTGAAATCATCACTAAATTAACTTTCATGGACTACAACTTTATCGTGAAGGAAAGAAATTATATCCCTGAATAACTCAAAATCTTGCATTGCATATAGAAACGGTTAACCTCGCGGACGGAGACTACGAACTGGTGCCCGCGGACTCTCGTGCGGAGCAGGAGGTTAATCTGAACTGTACTAACTTGTCTCAAGACCTGGGCCAAGCCCCAGAAGCTTTTCTGTCTGACAGTGCCCAAGAAGGCAAGCCCCGGAGCATAATCCCACTATTTTTTTTCCGAATTACCATTCTGCTATCTATTTATTAATGTATGGTAATAGTTGGTTTTCTGCAATTAAGTTCTCTAGGCGTTGATCGAAAACCCTAGATGCATGATCCATAGGAACATATGTTTGATACCGGATCTTTTTATCGACTAGTTGCCATGCTAAATAGGTTCGGTAGAAGTCGAGTGGTTCCCTGCCTCTCGCGAGCAAATAGGATTTGTACTGACTTTAATTCCTGTTGAAATGTAAGGACAATGGGCGGGGTTGTGTAGTTGTGATACCCCGCTGGTATAGTCAAAAATGGCTAAGGTCGCGGTGTGTGGCTCATTTCGTTAAGTGTTTGAAAGTACTAGCCACATACCGAGAAATATGGTAATCGGTAAGCTTAAGTACCTGATTGGACCGGCGAGTGGAACGATCTCGCACCCTCCTGGTAGAAGTAGGGTTTATTTTTATGTCGCGACGTACGGGTGCAGAGTGGTCGGACTCTGTAGTCGGGGAGGGTGTTCCGGATCCACGGACTGGAAAGAAAGGGGAAAAGTAGCGTGGGCGGGAGCGAAGTCGATCCCCATGCGTGTGGTCTAGGTTCCCCTGGCCAGGTTGAAATTCGATTCAGAATCGTCCGCCTCTCACGGCATGAGATTGCTTAATGTTTTCGGTCACATAGAGTAACAAGTGAAATCCAATGATGAAAATACTGTTGGTTGATTAAATGGTTGCTCTACCATGTTTGAGTAGAGTCAGTTGCAAATTTAGAATGGTTAATTCTACTAGAATCTGGCTAAGTAAAACCTGAAATTAAGGATCAACACTTAGCGGCATTTTTGGCAAACAAACCCTACCAACCAAAAAGCTTGCATGTCTAGTTATCGGACTATGTTATATCCGGAGACGGGTCAGTCTTGCTGAGTATTAGTATACTCAGCCTTGCTTGTGGCACTGTTTTTCAGGTACTAACTTTGAAGACCTGTTTGCGAGTCTTACTTGGCCTTGTACTCTGCCTCCGGGTTGGTCTGTTGAGTGGGATGGCCCTTCAGCTGGTGCTAATCACCCTCCCGCTGAGTGACGCATTCGTACGGGCTTTACCGATGCGTCACGTTATTTCGTTAGTTATCTTTTAATGCTTCCGCTGAACTTTGAGACTTGAATAATTTGAGGAGTTGGAACTCCGTAGTACTTCGCTAGTCTGAACATGGTTTGTAATAAGTTTTCTTTCCGCTGCAATCACTCTGAGATGTATGAAATGGTTTGTGTTGTAATCTCTGGGCTCACCTTCGTGTGAGTGTTGTCTGCTGATCCTGGAATAGCGTGGCTTTTATCGAGGCTTCACTCGAGGAACTGCCGGTGAGTGCCAGATTGGGTCAGAGTTGCTTAGCAACGAAGATCAGTGCACCCGGGCCCAGTAGTTTTGGGTGGTTCCGCCACAGCTGGCATCAGAGCTCGCAGACAGCCTACCAGGGATGGCAACCTCGGTTTTCACAACAACAACTTAAAACTTGACTTCAAAGCTACTAAAGTTTTGAAAGAGTTTAGGATCTCCAAGGACAAGTCTAGGACGTAAAGCCCTAGGGAATCTTATGGGTATAATCAGGTGGCTTATTTTGTATGGCTAACTTCCAGCACCTTACTTCTCAGTATTTAAATCCTGTAATTTAAATTCTGCAACTACATCATCGCCACGAAGGTATGCTTACTCAGTCAGCTGAGGGAGTCTGACCTTCCCGTCGGTGATGCGAGCCGAACGCTGGAGCTCAAGCAGTGGCCTACTTGAGCTGCTGCCCATATACCAACTTCGGTTGAGTATATGGGGAGTAATAGTTCGAAATTGGAATTCAATTCCCCGTCAAAGACGGTACTCAGTCAATACGTTGTTTCGATAACGTATGCTTAACGTTGTCCATACGGCGGTAATGGTATGGATGCCGATTCTATAGTAATCGGTAATGTATGGGGACGCTTTCGTGAGTGCTGGCACGAAAGGTTCATTTTATATACTGTCAATCTTCTGCAGGTACGCTAACTCGAAATCGAATTATAGGCTATCTAGCTATGTCGAGTAGCTATATAGTGAGAGACGTAATATGTATGCCACCAGAGTCATTGCGTAAGACCAAGGTTACTTGGCAATTTTTTTCTCCTTGGTGAGGACGTAGGCTCTGCATTCATTCTCAAAAAGATTAGCAAATAAATCTCTGGGGAAATCGCAAGCAAATCCGTTAAAACACTATCCTAGGGAGTATCCAGAAAGTCTGCAACCTGGTTTCCACGAATTTTAACCTTCTGATAAGTTACTTAAATCGACTTGGGGTAGTAAGACTAAATGATGCTTCCTAAGTTATCAAGCTGCTGTAAAAATTTGAAAATTTTTGAAGCCTTCTAGCATGGTATTTGTATTTTTGGATCAACCCTGTGTAAAACTGTTAACTCTGAACCGTCTATACAACTGAAATTTTTCGACCTTTATAAGTTGCTCAAACTAAAAATCGTTCAACATGAAAGTTGTAGACAACTAAGTGATGAGCTTACCATAAACATTTGAAGAATTTTTGACGACTGGGTTGAGAGTTATAGTCAAAATACACCCTCTCTGGACACTCAGTTTTCCTGGTTAACACCACTCTGAATACCTGAGCATATCAACCCCATGGAATCCGAATTGAGCTTAGTGATGACTAGGTGAATTGTTCCTTAACATCAGAGGGATCTTGTGTAAATTTTTGAGAATTTTTGAAGCAAGCTCTCTACAGTTTTGGCCATTTCTTTCACTATTCCAGAGTTAGTAGTTCTTGTTACCATCAGCTGATCCATCGGCCTTTTGTTGGGACAGATGGAAGAGCTGCTGGTCGTTGACGCGCAGGGGCACGTGCACTCCGCTTGCCTGCACTGGGACGGGTTTCCCCGCCGTCTTTGGGAGCTTTTGAGTGCAGCCGGTTACCTCCAGCCACCGGTTTACGACGGCCACGAGTTTGTGGAGGACGGAGTTCGTCGCTGCAGTGTGACGATGGTGATCCCGCAGCACCCGCTCAACGGGTGGGAGCCGATCGTGACTCAGATGGTCGGTCACTACCTGCTGGACACCTGGGAGCTTACCGCCATGAGGGCGATGACCACCTTTTGCTCTTTGCGCCCTCTGGAGGTGGTTCTGACCGCGTTCGGGTTGTTCCCTGCACCTGACCTGGCAGACCCGCTTTGGCTCGACCGGATGGCACACGTGGACGTGGTCGCTACCCTTGACCCGGTCGGGGCACTTCGGACGACAGCGATGTGCTTGGACGGCCTTTACAGACTTCACACTTACCAGAGTTACGCCGTCGCTCAGTTGGTGGACCACGCTCAGGCCTTGCACCTGGCGGTCCAGCTGAGAGATGGGCAGCTTCAGGAGGCTAGTACCGAGCTCGAGAGCAGGGCTACTCTTATCGCCCAGCTCCACGGCCAGGTTCACAAGCTTCAGGACACTGTGTCGGATCGTGACGCTACGATCAACTTCCTGGAGGACCAGTTTCACGACCTGCAGCTTGAGTTGGACGAGGCTCAAGGGCAGCTCCACGCGATACAGCACGCGCAGGATGCCCTTCACGCACCTCCCGACGAGATGCAGGTGGACGAGGAGGACGAGCCCCAGGAGATAGAGGGCGTTTCAGAGATGGACTCCGAGGACCAGGCGCCGCAGCCCGCACCGGTTGAGGTTCACACTCCCGCGGCGAGTGAGGCATCGGTCAACATGTAGACCGAGGCGCTGTTTCTTAGCTTTTGTAGACTCCTCTTAGTGTAGCCTACTTTTGGATCATGGCTACTAGGCTAACTTAGAGTTGAGTAACCCCCTTAGTACTGATGTTAGGAGTGACCAAGTAGAAATGAGAGAACGATGGATGTAATGAACCCCTAATGCTACTAGTGTTAAATATCAGTGATCTGCAAAAAGCTGAAGGCAGCAGCTAGTTCGAATTTTTATCCTCTTTTCCTTTCGGATTTAGCTCCTGAGTTGAATACCAAAGTTGTTCCAAATTTCATCAGGAACCTGCTCGCAAAATTTCAGCCCAAACGGATTGGTATTGCAGGAGATAATCGCAAATTACAGAAGCTCTGTTTTCTGTGAAGCAGAAAAACCAGAGGAGGAGTAATTGAATTTTTCGACTAACCTACTCTGGAAATCTGACTTTGTGATGACTACCGAAGTTGTAGATCATGAAATTTCCTATCTCTTGTAAAAATTTCAAGTCCATATCATGTACCGAACTCCAGTTATGAGCGTTTTCGTATCGCTGGTCTTGCTGCACAACCTGATTAAGCAATTTCCAGTATTTCCATGTCATTTTGAGTTGTATATTCCATTTGAAATGATGATAATGATGAGCCTAATGCAAAAGTACTCACATTTCAGATGGTTGGATCAACTCGAGGCACCCCTAGTGGTTTTGGAGCCGGAGGGAATGGCGATCCACCTCCACCTCCTCCACCAGTGGGTATTGCTGAGGTTCTTGCCGCCCAGACGGAAATTTTGCGGCAGCTGGTTCAAGCTCAGCAACAACCGCGGGGTGGGCATCATGCTCATCACGCACAAGAGGCGAGCTACCAAGAATTCCTCAGCACTCAGCCTCCGCTGTTCAATAAAGCGGATGAGCCTCTGGACGCTGACGCTTGGATTCGCACGATCGAGTCCAAGTTTTCTCTATTGACTACTCCTTGTTCCGAAGCGAACAAGACTCGCTATGCCGCGCAGCAGCTTCGTGGATCAGCTCGTATGTGGTGGGATCATTACCACGGGATGCTACCGGCTGATCATGTGGTGAATTGGAATGAATTCAAATTGGCTTTTCGAGATCATCATATTCCAGCTGGACTTCTTGACCGTAAGCTCAATGAGTTCTTGGCCTTGACTCAGGGCACTCGTACCGTGGTGCAGTATGCTCAAGTATTCCATCAATTGTGTCAGTATGCTGGACATCATGCCGATACCGACGCTAAGAAGCGTGAACGCTTCCGTCGAGGCCTTAGTACCAAATTACAGGAGAGGCTAAATCTTGTCCGAGCAGACTCATTCAATGAATTGGTGAATATGGCTATATCTCAGGAGGATCTGATTTCTGCACACCGCGCTGAAAAGAAGCGCAAGGCACCTGCTGGACCCTCGAGTGCCTCTGCACCGAGGTATCGTATTGTGCAAAATAACCCACCCGCATCCTCTCAGAAGGCCCCTCAGCCAGGGCGTTGGATTATTAGGTCTCCTCAACAGCAGCAGCCGACTCGATTCGGGCTTCCCCAGCAAGCTCGATTTGCACCTCAGCAGCAGCAGAACGGCCCTAGGCCGAATGCTCAGCCAGCCGCTCGCCCCGATAATAATAACCGCTGTTTCAGATGCGGGAGTCCGGATCACTTTGCCAAGATGTGCCCCCAGGCGGGACAATCTCAAGGGCAGGCTTCTCGCAGAAATGATCAGTACAAGGGCAAGAGGCAAACCATTCAAGTCAGGCAGGGCCGACTTAACTTCACCAACCTTGCTGACCTTCCTGAGGGAGCACCAATCATGTCGGGTACATTCTCTATAAACCAACACCCCACTGTTATCTTATTCGATTCTGGTGCATCTCATAGCTTCATTAGTTCTAAATTTGGAGCAAGGGTTGGGTTAGATTTCTGTCACACAAAAGGGTCATTCATGATATCTACCCCGGGTGGTAAAGTCGCATCAAACCAAATCGTTCATAATGCGCCACTTAGTTTGGGTAGTAAAACTGTTCCTACCACCTTGATATTGTTGCCACTAGAAGGTATGGACATTATACTAGGAATGGATTGGATGAAAAGACATGGGGTAATGTTAGATATCTCTTCCCGAGCCGTTGAAATAAATTCTCCAACTCATGGTCATTCGGTTCTATATTTACCACATCCTCAATGTCACAACTCTTGTGCCTATGCCATGAAAGATATTCGTCTCGAAGATATTCCGGTAGTCCGTGAGTATGTAGATGTTTTTCCGGAAGATTTACCTGGTATGCCGCCAGACCGGGATATCGAATTTGTCATTGAACTTCAGCCTGGTACAGCACCTATTTCAAAAAGGCCATATCGAATGCCGCCTAAAGAATTGGCTGAACTAAAAATCCAGCTACAAGAACTGTTGGACAAGGGTTTTATTCGCCCAAGTGCTTCACCTTGGGGCTGTCCAGCATTGTTCGTAAAGAAGAAAGATGATAGCCTGAGGTTGTGTGTTGATTACCGGCCTCTCAATGCGGTGACCATCAAAAATAAATATCAACTTCCCCGCATTGATGTATTGTTTGATCAATTGGCTGGAGCAAAGATTTTCTCCAAGATTGATCTTCGTTCGGGTTATCATCAAATTAAAATCCGGCCTTGTGATATTCCCAAGACCGCCTTCTCAACCCGATATGGTCTCTATGAGTACTTGGTTATGTCTTTCGGTCTCACCAATGCTCCGGCCTATTTCATGTACCTCATGAACTCGGTATTTATGCCGGAACTTGACAAGTTTGTCGTGGTCTTTATTGACGACATTCTGATCTATTCCAAAGATGAGGCAGAACATGAGCAACATCTGCGCATTGTTCTTCAACGTCTCAGAGATCATAAGCTATACGCAAAATTCTCCAAGTGTGAATTCTGGCTGGACACAGTCAAATTTCTGGGTCACACTATATCTAGTGAAGGCATTTCAGTTGATCCCAGCAAAGTGCAAGAAGTGATGGACTGGAAACCTCCTACTTCAGTTCATCAGATCCGCAGTTTTCTCGGCTTGGCGGGGTATTACCGCAGATTTATTCCGGACTTCTCCAGAATTGCTAAGCCCATGACAGAACTACTAAGGAAAGATGTCAAGTTTAAATGGAACACGAAGTGTGATGAAGCATTCCATACATTGAGAGCACATCTAACCACTGCACCAGTCTTGGCTCAACCTGACAACAATAAACCATACGACGTTTATTGTGATGCTTCAGGCACTGGTCTTGGTTGTGTTCTAATGCAAGACAATCGGGTGATAGCTTATGCTTCCCGAGCTCTACGGCCACACGAGCTAAATTATCCCACTCATGATCTGGAACTAGCCGCCGTTATTCATGCTCTCAAGCTTTGGAGACATTATCTTATGGGCACTCATTGCAATATCTATACCGACCATAAGAGTCTCAAATACATTTTCACTCAAAGTGAGCTGAATATGAGGCAACGAAGATGGCTGGAATTAATTAAATATTATGATCTGGAGGTTCATTATCATCCGGGCAAGGCGAATGTGGTAGCCGATGCGCTCAGTCGCAAGGTTCACTGCAATTGCCTTTCAATGGAGTCGTATAATGACACATTGTGTGCTGAAATGCAAAGGCTGAAATTAGAAATTATTCCTCAGGGCTCTTTGAATCATATTTCGGTGGAACCGACACTCTATGACCAGGTCATCATGGCACAATTACACGACAAAAGTGTTGGTATCATCAAGCAGCAAGTAGTAGAAGGTGAAAATAAATATAAGTGTTTCCGAGTGGACCATAAAGGAATTTTGTGGTTCGAGGATCGCCTAGTCGTTCCCAAGAATCCTGACCTGCGGAAACAAATCCTGGACGAAGCACATCTCTCTAAATTCTCTATTCATCCGGGCAGCACCAAGATGTACCAAGATCTCAGGCAAAATTTTTGGTGGACTCGCATGAAGAGAGAGATTGCCAAATATGTCGCAGAATGTGACACCTGCCAGAGAGTGAAAGCTAGTCACTTGAAGGTTGCTGGAACTCTTCAACCTCTACCAATTCCATCTTGGAAATGGGAAGATATCAGCATGGATTTCATTGTGGGCTTACCAAATACTTCTCAGCACCATGATACCATTTGGGTCATAGTTGATAGGCTCACAAAGACTGCTCATTTTATTCCAGTGCATACTGAATATCGAGCCAAGAAATATGCTGAGATCTATATTGATCGGATTGTCTGCCTACACGGTATACCCAAAACAATTATATCGGATCGTGGTCCTCAGTTTGTGGCAAGGTTTTGGGAGCAACTCCAAGAGGCTCTCGGAACTAAATTAATTCGAAGCTCAGCTTACCATCCACAGACTGACGGACAGACCGAAAGGGTTAATCAAATTCTTGAAGATATGCTTCGAGCATGTGTCATCCATTATGACAAGAACTGGGACAAATGTTTATCCTTGGCTGAGTTTTCTTATAACAACAGCTATCAGGCCAGTCTGAAGATGGCACCCTTCGAGGCCTTGTATGGTCGACGGTGTCGAACTCCTTTGAGTTGGTCCCAGACTGGAGAACATCAAATCTTTGGACCTGAATTAGTGGTCGAGGCTGAAGAGAAAGTAAAAATAGTACAAGCAAATCTCCGAGCAGCCCAGTCTCGGCAAAAGAGTTATTTCGATAAAAGAAGGGATCCTTTGAAGTTCATGGTTGGTAATCACGTCTATTTACGAGTGTCCCCAACTCGAGGCGTTCAACGTTTCGGAGTTAGGGGTAAGCTCGCACCTCGCTATGTCGGGCCATATGAAATCATTGAAGAATGTGGACCCGTGGCTTATCGTTTGCGACTTCCTTCACGACTTGCCGCCATCCATAATGTTTTCCACATATCCCAACTCAAGAAATGTGTTCGAGTTCCTACGGAAATCATTGATCAACAGGAAATTTTAGTGGAGCCCGATCTCTCATATACCGAATATCCACTCAGAATTCTGGATCAAAAAGAGAGAGGTACTCGTCGAAAGGTGTTAAAAATGTATAAAATTCAGTGGTCTCATCACACTGAAGAAGAAGCCACTTGGGAGACGGAGGATTATCTTAATCGACACTATCCGGGTTTCCTTAGCTCTACCTCAGGTATATCATTTTTCCCCGCCTCAATTCAATCATCCAATCTCGGGACGAGATTCTTTTTAAGGGGGGTAGGTTGTGACACCTCAGGTGTCAATACTTTGAAATCCAATCAATACACATTAGGGAAAGTTAAAAGAAAAATTTGGGAAACTAATTCAAAGAGAAAGGACCAAATAAAATACAAATCATACAAAAGAAATTAAAGGAAAAAGAGAAAGGAGTGAAAAACTACTCAAATTTTAATTCAAAAATGTGCACAAAATTTTTGTTGGCTCATGAGAAGTATTTCAATTGACATGTGCTCAATTGAACTTCAGCCAAAGTCAAGTCAAAAACTGATTAAAACTAAAGTCCTTTTGTGCAAATATGTAAATGTACCAATAGTTCAAAATGTGAGTTTCAAACGAAAATTTGCAGAACACAAAAGTGGTAGATCTTGAAAAGTTATACAAAATGGTATTCAACACTTTTCCATTTGAGCCCTCCAAGTAGGAGATAATTTTTGTTTACCGAGAGGTCCCTGAAATTTTCAGAAATCGCAAAAGAGCCCCCATCTCCATCTCTCTCTCCCGGCTGGCTCTGTTTCGCCCGCCGCCCGCCGTACGCCGCCGGTGGACTTCGTCCACCGCGCGCCCACGGCCAAATGGACCCGGGGAAACCGTTTAACGCCACCTGGCCCGCCCCTTGGCACCTCCTCGCGCGCACACGCGTCCCAGGCCGCTCCCGAGCCGCCACGACACCCCGGCCGGTGCAGCGCCGCTGCCTCCTCCGCCCGCTCGCCGTCGAGTCGCCCAGGGCCAAATCGACCACCCCCAGTCACTACATTGCTCACCCAGGAGCTCTTTGGCCTATAAAGACCCCCAGAAACCCACGGTCGCGCCCCTTCTTCCTCTTCTTCCTCCTCCCGCCGCTCCGCCATGGCCGCCGAGATCCAGCTCGCGTGGACCGGCTAGCCCAGCCCCACATTGCCCCCTCCGACCACCGCAGAAGCTTCTCCACCTCCTAGTTACGCTCCACGCGCGCGGAATCGAACCCAAAACCCCTCCCGAAGCCGTTCCCCTTTTGCGCCGCCGCCGGCGAGCTCAGGCTCACCGCGGACCGGCCAGCTCCGGGGAAGGCCGAGCCCGACAGCTACCCCAGAAGCATCCACGAGCTCACGCGGTGCTCGTGCACGCCTTGTTCCCCTACCCCGAGCCCTCCTTCACCTCCAGCGCCGGCGAGCCGAACAACCGACCCGCCATCAACGCTGACGAGCTTGAACCTGTGCTCCAAACGCTCGAACGTCGACCAGGGTAGGTGTTCCTCGATCCTTTCTCCCCCACGCGCCTCCCCGTGGCAGCCCCGGTAAGCCCTGCACCGCAGAACACCACCGGCAAGATGCCACGGCGGAGAAGGCCGGCGAAGGACCCGGTTGTAATTTCTTTTTTTCGTTCAAGGGTGTCTCTGCAAGTTTTACAGTGTATATCAGTGAACTTCTAAAATGCGAAACAAATCACAGAAAAATCAGAAAAATGCAAACTCAACTGATCTGGAATCCTTGTAACAAAATCTACAAATTTTGTAACATTCACATTTGCAGAAACTCAACCGAATTTAATCTAGGGAAAAGATTAAGAAAATCACCTTATGCATGTTCATGAAGTTCTGCTCATCAAATGACTTTGATTTTTGGATATGTTATAACTAATGGGATGCTAAGATCACAGTAAAAAGATGACACCAAACCAAAACAGTTATCGGGTTAGAACAATCAAGATTCTCTAATCTGTTGTTAGCAATCTCGATTTAATTTTGGAAAATGTGTACATGAACTTGCTCTGAAAATTTTACTACAGCCTTGTGCCACTGAATCCCTGCAAATCTCTAAAATTCAAATTTATTAGAGTTCATTTGCTATATACCATGATTTATGCTTGTTTAATCAACTTAATTCCTCATATATAGTTCTTATGCTCAGAAAAATTTATATTTATTTCTGGAGTCTCTTTTTAGCTCTATGTTCCTGCCTAAAAATTTTGAGCTGCAGTTACAGAGTTTTGCCTTGGTGAATAATCATGCTTAACATCTTAGGGCTAGATTTACTATTTTTGTTCTGAGTAATCTACAATGTTTCTAATCATCATTTTTGGGCATGATCTTGTTTAGAGTATGTTCTACCTGTGATAAAAAGTTCAGATGCAATACTTGTCGGATGCATCTTGAGAAATTCATGCAAACTCATGTTAAATTAACTGAATAACTAATTTATCATAGTGAGTTAAATCTTGAAAAATTTTCTGGAGTATGTTTAACTCAGGACCAGTCTCTGGTAAAAATTTGAGAAGCAAATCCTTAGTAAAACTTTCTGTAGATTTAATCTTTGTTAATGGCTTGCTGTTTTTAATCTTTTTATCACCTCTGATATATAAGTGTATAAAATCTGGAAAAATTTCAGTACTAAGTTTATGCTTTGAAGTTGCTTGCATAAAATTTGTAGCACCAGAATCCATGTTGAACATTCTATACAAAAAGATGAAGTAACTAGAGTAATCCTTTTGCATGAATAGTTATAGTTCTTGCTCTATGGTAGATGCTGAAATTTATACCCTAATGTTCAAGTTGAATCTGAGTTACTTTAGTGTTTCATCACTAGCTCTTTAGTAGTGGTGTTGTTAAGGAATAATGAAAGCATGCTATGTGTTGAAATAAAAAAAATGAAAACCCAAAACCCCACTCATTCATGAATAACCGTAGTTATGTTTGCTACTCTATAAACGGTTGCCCATGCAATGAAATGTGAAATCATCACTAAATTAACTTTCATGGACTACAACTTTATCGTGAAGGAAAGAAATTATATCCCTGAATAACTCAAAATCTTGCATTGCATATAGAAACGGTTAACCTCGCGGACGGAGACTACGAACTGGTGCCCGCGGACTCTCGTGCGGAGCAGGAGGTTAATCTGAACTGTACTAACTTGTCTCAAGACCTGGGCCAAGCCCCAGAAGCTTTTCTGTCTGACAGTGCCCAAGAAGGCAAGCCCCGGAGCATAATCCCACTATTTTTTTTTTCCGAATTACCATTCTGCTATCTATTTATTAATGTATGGTAATAGTTGGTTTTCTGCAATTAAGTTCTCTAGGCGTTGATCGAAAACCCTAGATGCATGATCCATAGGAACATATGTTTGATACCGGATCTTTTTATCGACTAGTTGCCATGCTAAATAGGTTCGGTAGAAGTCGAGTGGTTCCCTGCCTCTCGCGAGCAAATAGGATTTGTACTGACTTTAATTCCTGTTGAAATGTAAGGACAACGGGCGGGGTTGTGTAGTTGTGATACCCCGCTGGTATAGTCAAAAATGGCTAAGGTCGCGGTGTGTGGCTCATTTCGTTAAGTGTTTGAAAGTACTAGCCACATACCGAGAAATATGGTAATCGGTAAGCTTAAGTACCTGATTGGACCGGCGAGTGGAACGATCTCGCACCCTCCTGGTAGAAGTAGGGTTTATTTTTATGTCGCGACGTACGGGTGCAGAGTGGTCGGACTCTGTAGTCGGGGAGGGTGTTCCGGATCCACGGACTGGAAAGAAAGGGGAAAAGTAGCGTGGGCGGGAGCGAAGTCGATCCCCATGCGTGTGGTCTAGGTTCCCCTGGCCAGGTTGAAATTCGATTCAGAATCGTCCGCCTCTCACGGCATGAGATTGCTTAATGTTTTCGGTCACATAGAGTAACAAGTGAAATCCAATGATGAAAATACTGTTGGTTGATTAAATGGTTGCTCTACCATGTTTGAGTAGAGTCAGTTGCAAATTTAGAATGGTTAATTCTACTAGAATCTGGCTAAGTAAAACCTGAAATTAAGGATCAACACTTAGCGGCATTTTTGGCAAACAAACCCTACCAACCAAAAAGCTTGCATGTCTAGTTATCGGACTATGTTATATCCGGAGACGGGTCAGTCTTGCTGAGTATTAGTATACTCAGCCTTACTTGTGGCACTGTTTTTCAGGTACTAACTTTGAAGACCTGTTTTCGAGTCTTACTTGGCCTTGTACTCTGCCTCCGGGTTGGTCTGTTGAGTGGGATGGCCCTTCAGCTGGTGCTAATCACCCTCCCGCTGAGTGACGCATTCGTACGGGCTTTACCGATGCGTCACGTTATTTCGTTAGTTATCTTTTAATGCTTCCGCTGAACTTTGAGACTTGAATAATTTGAGGAGTTGGAACTCCGTAGTACTTCGCTAGTCTGAACATGGTTTGTAATAAGTTTTCTTTCCGCTGCAATCACTCTGAGATGTATGAAATGGTTTGTGTTGTAATCTCTGGGCTCACCTTCGTGTGAGTGTTGTCTGCTGATCCTGGAATAGCGTGGCTTTTATCGAGGCTTCACTCGAGGAACTGCCGGTGAGTGCCAGATTGGGTCAGAGTTGCTTAGCAACGAAGATCAGTGCACCCGGGCCCAGTAGTTTTGGGTGGTTCCGCCACACTTTGCTAGCTCTCTGGTCACTGAAAATTCTGGGCAGACAGCAAAGGAAAACTCTAAGGATAAGACCTTCTTAGTCTGTGATCTAGCTCTTGGGTTGACTATCAAAGTTGTGTACAAAGACCTTATGAATGTTCTGGTAAAATTTGAGAATTTTCGGAGCAATATTGTTTTAGTTATACTTGTTTTCGTGCACTACCCAGAATCTGCTTTTAAACATCACTCACTTGTGCACATCTTTTGTACAGATGGCTGTCCCTTCTCTCCTGGTGTTTGATGAGGATGGGCGTGCACACTCCGAGTGCACACACTGGCAGGGTTTTCCCTCCATTCTTTAGGAAGTGATGTGCGATGCCGGATATCCCAGTCCCCCGCGCTATGTGGGCGAGGAGTTCCATGAGATGGGAGTCGCGCGCTATCGCGTGCGCATGACTCATGCTCCCCACCCTTTTCCAGCTCACTAGGCTTCATTGGAGCTGGAGGTAGTTGGACACCGTCTGGTTGACATTTGGGAACTTGCAGCCATGATAGCGCTCAACAAGTTTTGCGAAAAAAAAATTATGCAGCTGTCACACTAGCCCCTATTGGCCTCTTCCCAGCAGAGCAGCCCAATGACCCTAACTGGCTTAGTCGGGTCGGACACACTTGGTACCTTCAGCAGAACAGAGCTGCAGAGACTATCTCCATGTCGGTGAAGTGCATGAATGCACTCTACCGCTTGCAGACCTTACAGGCCAAAGCCATGGCCCAGATCATTGGTTCTGCACGGACTAGCCATGAGATAGTGAATGCTAAGAACGAGCAGATCGCGGATCTTGATGCCCATATTGGCCAACTTGAGGGTCAAGTTGAGGAGCGTGATGCTCTCTTGGACGAGAGAGATGCTGACTTTGCACTTCTGGAGCAGCAGTTCACCGCCCAACAGGTTCAGCTAGATAATGCCTTGGATCACATCGAGATGTTGGAGGCTCAGCAGGCCCAGCCCGAGGCCATAGAGGAGGAGCCCCAGGAGGTTCAGGGTATCTCAGGACTTGACACTACGTCTGGAGTGCCCCTGCCACCACTTCAGGGAGCTCACTCACCAGTGAGGAGCGAGTCGTCAGTCAACAACCTCGACGACTTTTAGATGTTGTCTTAAGTAGTCTTTTGCGCATACTGCTCGATAGGGTAGCCTAACTTTTTGACAGTGATGTAATAGGCTAACTAAGAGTTGAGTACCTTGCTTTTATAATGAGTGCCACTCAGATGTAAAAGTACTTTAATCGCTTAGGCCTTGACTAAGAACTTGATGGATGGTTGTAATGGTTTGTTTGCGGTTGAATCTATCACTGCTGAAACTTGTCTAAATTTGTATCCATGTTTCCTTGCATTTCTAGGCTGTGTGTTGAATACCAAAGTTGTCGTGAATTTCATGACCTAGGTGCTCACAAAATTTCAGCATAATTAGACTTGTGTGCCAACAGTTGTAGCCCGAACATTGTACCTCGGCCTGCTGAAAAATAGACTGGACAGAGAGGCAAAATTGCATTTTAGACCATCTTAACTATCGATTTAGCTTTGGAGTTGAATACCAAAGTTGTAGTATGATAAATTATCTATCTTCTGTCAAAATTTGGGCACATTTCGATGAACAAAGTGCAAGTTATGGATTTTCTTGTAACGAACAGTGTTGCTGTCCGTGCTGTTATCATACTCATTTCAATTCTATTTTTCCGCGCTTACCCTTCTTGATGAGGACATGACCAATACGCATATGACCAAGGCCCAAGCGAAGATAGAGTTCAAAGCCCAATCCACATTGAAGTCCGATTTATTCGCGAGTCCGGCTCGGACTGCAGGAGCAGGCCTCACGAAAACGGACGCCCAGGCCATATACGGGCTTCGTTTTGGGCGTTCTATATATCGTTGGAAAGCTAAGGAGATAAGCTTTCCAACCCAACTGATCCCATATCAAAATACGCTCGGAGTTGACGGGAATCGTCGAAACAACATGACAACCAGAATCTGCCTGGATGCAGCGACGCCAGTTTTTGGGCCCGAAGGCCTTGTACTCCCTAGGGTTGCCCGGCCACCCCCTTGGCCGCCCCCTAGCCTCTCTCTTCTATATATACAGCAGCCGCCATTAGGTTACTGGGGTTTTGCTTAGATTATTCTGTCGAGAACAGTTTCGCCGCCGTGTCGGTTTGTGAGACCCCAACTTGAGATTAATCTTTCATCTGCAGAGTCACTTCAATTGAGCTGCGTTCTTTCGAGTTCTTGCTTGTGTTCTTCGTTGCGCTTGCAGGGATTAGCCTTCTTGGCGAGGTTAACCGAGTTGTGACACGGTTGATAACCAGAGGAGTTGTGGTGCTAAGATTGCTGGATTCGGGTCTTAGGATCTGAAGCCGGATCGGTGTGTCTCGCTCCGCCTACAACGAGAGTTATCCAGAACCTGACGGAAGATCGGGAACCCACGTCCCCATCATTTGGTATTCAGAGACTCAGGTTTACTGTCAGGTTTCACATCTATCTTTAGTTTCATCAATTTCGCCATTGTCCCACAGTCCACCAAAAAGCCCTAGAAAATTTTGTGTTCGTGCTGTTTTCCCATCCCATTAGCCCTTTTAAGCCATTGCATATTTTGACATCGGAGTCCGTATCATTGAGTTTGTGTCCATAGTCATGGTCTTGTTGCTGGTTTAGATCGAGTTCTTAGATTGGTTTGAGTTTTGCATCGTGTCACCGTGTCCTTTTCCATCCCGTCATCACGTCCGGTTCGGACTTGTTTCTGTCCAGTTCGGTATTTTGTTGATATCTCTCGCATATGAACTCGGATTTTTGTGTTCTAGTACTTTCTGGAAAGCTTGTGAAATTATCTACAACTTTATCAATTGTGAGAATTCCAGAAAATGTAGTTATCTGTGCCTAATCTGTATTGGAAGTAAATCTGTTAGTGACCCAGAAATTTCTGAGTAGTCTGTATTTCGGGGTCAATATCTTCTACTTCCTTTATCCAAAAGAGACTTTCCATATATTGCAAAGAAAGAGAAAAGGAGGATCTACAACTTTCGTGTTGTAAGTTTTCGTGTTTGAAGTCTCTAAATTTGTCAAACAACCTGTATAAGTTTGTGTAGCAAATCTGTAATTTACAGACAACAATTTTGTGATAGTGTGGAGTTGTCTCTTGCTCTTGTGGCACTTTTGAATAGAAAAAGAAAGAAAGAAAAAGGCAAGTGCATAAAAAAGAGCCGCACAAAAAAAAGGAAAAAAAATCAGAAGTGCTTGCATCCTTTTGTGTCCTTTGTGCTTGGTATATGTCGCCTGCTTGTTTGAACTAGTTCTAGGAACACGTTTAGGCCAGCAACATTGATAAGTACTTTGGATATTTATTCAATTTTTGCTATCTGATTTTCAATTGTGCTAATCCTTGCTACTAAATAAAGCCCCCCGAAGCTCCACATATTACTTCAGATCAGTACACCCAAAGGATCTTGCAATCTTGGTACCACTTCCTCACAGGTATCACGAACCAGCCACCGGTTGTACCATCCCCTGCTTTGTATTGGTAAGAACACTTGTAAGAGCTTGGTAAGATGTGCGAGATTGTGTTTCCACCATCCACATCCACATATAGTAGTTGATAGGGATAACCTTTTGTGTTTTCTCTTGTCTACTTACTAACAATGTCAGGAAACACTGAGATTGCTCAACGAGTGTTGAGTTCTCAAATGGAGAAAGTGGAGCAAAATCAATTCAACAATTTGTTCCAGACTTTTTTTGCCGTGATGGAACGACGTTGCCGAGTCATCATTGACGGTGAGACTTGCAACAACCTTGCAAGTTTAGAGCTGGTCGAGAAGCTTGGTCTGACCACAAAGCCACATCCAAATCCATACTACATGCAATGGGTAAATTCTTACGAAAAGATTAAGGTAACTGAATTTGCACATATTGAATTTAGCATTGGTTTTTACAAGAGTAGTGCTGATTTTGATATAGTACCCATGCAAGCATGTCATTTATTGCTAGGAACGCCATGGATTAATATAAATGATGTGGTACATAAAAAGGTTGCAAATAGATATTCTTTCAACTACAATGGAAGAAAAATTACACTTAAATCTATGACCGCAACTGAAATTTTAGAAGCCGATCTTGAAAGAGCAGAGAGAAGAAAGAATGAGCCTTTTAGAAAAGAATGGATTATTTCAGATGTTACAGTGCTTTCCTCTAAATCTGATTTTGTACAAATTAAAGATATCATTTTGTCTTCTGTTGGACCTAATATTTTGCAGCATGTATCCAAAACAGAAGACAAGGTGATAGAGAATGAACAGGTAATTGTCTCAGGTAAGAGCTCTCTTGATGTGCTGAAATTATCCACCACTCATGCTATAATAGAGCAACATTTAGTGGACACCAAATCTGAATTGACTTTGTCACATGATAAATATTCTACTGATTTTTGTGATAAAAAAGAGTTGTGTGATAGTTCTATGTTTATCACTGTGCCACAACTTGTGAAGGAAACTGATTCTTTTGTTTTGGAACCAAAGACTTATGCTAAAAATAAACATTTGATTCCAATTGCTACAGAAAAGGATGAAAGGAAATTGTTGTCTTCTTTAAATACTTTGGGTTATATAGAGTTTGATACTTTGTGTGCACTTAGTAGTTTGGAGGAGAAATTTAAATGTGTTGGATTGCCATGGTTATCTCGATGTACATATCACTTTATTGGCAATTATAATTGTAAAGGAGAGTACATGGTGCATCGTGTTTATATGTGTTCAAATCTGAAATCTTCTTTTGCTATGCAACAATTTGATGAAAAAGAGGGCTATTTTAAGACTAATCCTATCACGCAGAGTTCCTCTTGTTCTTCTTTGTTTATTTTGTCACAACAGGTTCAATTTCAAGAAGGGGACCAACGCAGGATCATGTCAAGAATGGGAACAACTACTTCCGCAAGCATCAGCGACTTTGAGTCGAGGACGACTCAAAACCAAGAAGGGGAGAATGATGAGGACATGACCAATACGCATATGACCAAGGCCCAAGCGAAGATAGAGTTCAAAGCCCAATCCACATTGAAGTCCGATTTATTCGCGAGTCCGGCTCGGACTGCAGGAGCAGGCCTCACGAAAACGGACGCCCAGGCCATATACGGGCTTCGTTTTGGGCGTTCTATATATCGTTGGAAAGCTAAGGAGATAAGCTTTCCAACCCAACTGATCCCATATCAAAATACGCTCGGAGTTGACGGGAATCGTCGAAACAACATGACAACCAGAATCTGCCTGGATGCAGCGACGCCAGTTTTTGGGCCCGAAGGCCTTGTACTCCCTAGGGTTGCCCGGCCACCCCCTTGGCCGCCCCCTAGCCTCTCTCTTCTATATACACAGCAGCCGCCATTAGGTTACTGGGGTTTTGCTTAGATTATTCTGTCGAGAACAGTTTCGCCGCCGTGTCGGTTTGTGAGACCCCAACTTGAGATTAATCTTTCATCTGCAGAGTCACTTCAATTGAGCTGCGTTCTTTCGAGTTCTTGCTTGTGTTCTTCGTTGCGCTTGCAGGGATTAGCCTTCTTGGCGAGGTTAACCGAGTTGTGACACGGTTGATAACCAGAGGAGTTGTGGTGCTAAGATTGCTGGATTCGGGTCTTAGGATCTGAAGCCGGATCGGTGTGTCTCGCTCCGCCTACAACGAGAGTTATCCAGAACCTGACGGAAGATCGGGAACCCACATCCCCATTACTTCTGTACATTGGGAAAGTCATATATCACCATACTAATGAAAGAATTTGCTGCTCCAGATGGTGGGAGCGATACGTGGCAACCCTGAGGGTTTCGGGAACGCGAATGGTAGCGGATCACAGCAGCCGCCACCACCGCCACCCAACTTCGCGGAATATCTGGCCGCCCAGACCGAGTTACTCCGCCAACTCGTCTAGGGACAGCAACAACAGCAGCAGCGGGGTGGGCCCAATGTTCATCAACCTCAAGCTGCTGGTTACCCGGAATTCTTCGCAACCCAGCCCCCTCTGTTCAACAAGACAGAAGAGCCGCTGGATGCGGATGCTTGGATTCGCACAATCGAGTCCAAGTTTTCACTACTTCTGGTGCCATGCTCAGAGCAAAACAAAGCTCGCTTTGCTGCACAACAGCTTCGTGGTTTGGCACGTCTTTGGTGGGATAACTATCTTGGCATGCTCCCGGCTGATCACATTGTCACTTGGGATGAATTCAAGATTGCATTCAAGGGTCACCATATTCCAGAAGGACTCATGGAAAGGAAGCTGAATGAGTTCCTGGCTCTTACTCAAGGGACTCGTACAGTTCTCCAATATGCCCAAGCTTTCAACAATCTCTGTCAGTATGCGGGCTATCATGCTGACACGGATGCTAAGCGGCCCGATCATTTTCGTAGAGGCTTAAGTACCAAGCTCAAGTAACGTTTGAACCCCGTTAAGGTTGACACTTACAATGAGCTGGTTAATCTAGCAATCACTCAAGAGGACTGTATCATGGCTCACCGTGCTGACAAAAAGAGGAAAGCACCAGCTGGACCCTCTAGTGCTCCGCCACAGAGGTATCGCATAGTGCAAAATGTTGCACCCCAGGCTCCTCAGAGAGCCCCTCAGCAAGGGCGTTGGGTTATCAGACCTCCACCACAGCAGGGCGTTGCACGTCTCCCTATTCCTCAGTTAACTAGCCCAAGGACAAATGTGCCACATCCAACCCGTCCAAGTGATGGAAATCGTTGCTTCAATTGTGGGAGCTCAACTCATTTCGCCCGTGAGTGCCCGCAATCCAAGCGACAAAACCAGGGCCAAGGCTCTAATCAGAACAACAAGAACAAGGGCAGAAAGCAGACTATTCTGGTCAGGCAAGGGCGCATCAATTTCACCACTCTCGCTGAACTTCCTGAGGGTGCACCAATGATGACGGGTACATTTTCTATCCACAACAAGCCTGCAGTTATACTATTTTGGTTCCGGTGCATCCCATAGTTTCATTAATGCAAAATTTGGTGCAAAAGTGGGTTTGGATTTCTGTCACACAAAAGGGTCCTATATGATATCCACACCGGGTGGGAAGATTGCTTCAAATCAAATCATAAGAAACGTTCCAATCAAACTGGGTAGTAAATTCATCAAAACCGATCTGATCCTGTTGGCACTAGAAGGCCTAGATATAATATTGGGAATGGATTGGATGACTCGGCATGGAGTGGCTTTGGACATTCCTTCCCGGGCCGTTGAAATCAATTCCCTGATCCAAGGAGCCACTACTCTTTATTTACCCTTCCAACAGTGCACCAATTCTTGTGCATTTGCCATGAGCGCATCCAAACTAGAGGAAATTCATGTGGTATGCGAGTACACCGATAGAGATATTGAGTTCGTTATTGAACTACAGCTAGGCACTGCCCCTATCTCAAAGAGACCCTATAGAATGCCACCTAAGGAGTTGGCCGAGTTAAAAATTCAACTTCAAGAACTTCTAGACAAAGGCTTCATTCGCCCGAGTGCATCACCTTGGGGTTGTCTAGCTCTCTTTGTAAAGAAAAAGGATGATAGTTTGAGGTTGTGTGTGGACTACCGACCTCTCAATGCGGTGACAATTAAAAACAAATATCCACTTCCCCGCATTGATGTTCTCTTTGATCAACTGGCTGGAGCTAGAGTTTTCTCAAAGATTGATCTTCGCTCTGGCTATCATCAGATCAAGATTCGTCCATGTGATATTCCTAAAACCGCCTTCTCCACGCGATATGGGCTCTATGAGTATTTAGTCATGTCTTTTGGTCTCACAAATGCACCTGCCTACTTCATGTATCTCATGAACTCGGTATTCATGCCTGAGCTTGACAAGTTCGTCGTGGTTTTCATTGATGACATCCTTATTTTTTTCCAAGAATGAGGAAGACCATGCTAAGCACATGCGCATTATTCTCCAACGTCTTCGGAACCATCAGCTCTATGCTAAATTTTCCAAGTGTGAATTCTGGCTAGGTAGTGTGAAATTCTTGGGCCATACTATTTCCAGCGAAGGCATAGCTGTGGATGCTAGCAAAGTGCAAGAGGTAATGGACTTGAAATCTCCTACCTCCGTTCATCAAATTCGCAGTTTTCTTGGTTTAGCCAGATATTATCGCCGATTCATTCCGGATTTCTCCAGAATTGCTAAGCCGATGACTGAACTGTTGAAGAAAGGAGTAAAATTTGTGTGGGATGAAAAATGTGAAAAGGCTTTCCACACCCTAAGGGAGCAGTTGACTACATCACCTGTCTTAGCTCAACCTGATAATACCAAGTCCTTTGACGTGTACTGTGACGCGTCGGGTACTGGTCTTGGTTGTGTGCTCATGCAAGACAATAGAGTTATTGCTTATGCGTCACGAGCTCTTCGACCCCATGAGCAAAATTATCCTACTCATGACCTCGAGTTAGCAGCTGTCATTCATGCCTTAAATATATGGAGGCATTATCTTATGGGTACTCATTACAATATCTACACCGATCACAAAAGTCTCATATATATCTTCACTCAAGCTGACCTAAATATGAGACAAAGACGGTGGCTAGAATTAATCAAAGATTATGATCTTGCGGTGCACTATCACCCAGGCAAGGCTAATATTGTAGCGGATGCACTGAGTCGCAAAGCTCATTGCCATTGCCTATACGTGGAATCCTATACTGAAACCTTATGTCATGAGATGAGGAAGCTCCATTTGGAAATGATTCCCCAAGGCACTTTAAATCACATCTCAGTTGAACCAACTCTTCAGGATCAAATCATTATGGCCCCATTACATGATAAAGGTGTTGGGATCAATAAACAAAAACTCTCTCAAGGAGAAAGAAAATATAAGTGTTTTCGTCAAGACCATAACGGAGTCCTATGGTTTGAAAGTCGTCTAGTTGTTCTGAAAAATCATGATCTTCGAAAGCAAATTCTAGATGAAGCACATCTTTCCAAATTTTCTATTCACCCGGGCAGTACCAAGATGTACCAAGACCTTAGGCAAAATTTCTGGTGGACTAGGATGAAAAGGGAAATTGCTAAATATGTCTCCGAATGTGACACCTGTCAGAGAGTAAAAGCCAGCCACTTGAAAGTAGCCGGTTTACTTCAACCTTTGCCTATCCCATCGTGGAAATGGGAAGATATAAGTATGGACTTCATTGTTGGATTACCAAACACATCCCAGAAGCACGGTTCCATTTGGGTTATCGTGGATAGACTCGACAAGACGGCACATTTCATTCCGGTACATACTACTTACACTGCCAAGAAGTATGCTGAGATCTATCTCGATCGCATTGTTTGCTTGCATGGGGTACCCAAGACAATCATTTCCGATCGTGGTACACAGTTCGTTGCACGTTTTTTGGAACAGTTGCAAGCATCTCTTGGGACCAAATTGATTCGAAGCTCAGCTTATCACCCACAAACTGATGGACAAACTAAGAGGGTGAACCAAATCCTGGAAGACATGTTGAGAGCTTGTGTCATTCATTATGACAAGAGTTGGGACAAATGTCTAGCTCTAGCGGAGTTCTCATACAACAATAGTTACCAAGAGAGTTTGAAAATGGCACCATTTGAGGCCTTATATGGTCGACGGTGTCGTACCCCTTTGAGCTGGTCGCAAATCGGAGAACGAGTGGTATTCGGACCCGATCTTGTAGCAGAGGCAGAAGAAAAAGTAAGATTAATACAAGAAAATCTAAAAGCCGCCCAGTTTAGACAAAAGAGCTATTTTGATAAAAGGAGATAGCCTTTGCAATTTGAAGTGGGTGATCATGTCTACCTTCGAGTCTCACCAACTAAGGGTGTGCAGAGATTCAGAGTAAAGGGCAAATTAGCTCCCCGATATGTTGGCCCTTATGAAATCACTGAAATTTGTGGACCCGTGGCCTATAGAGTGCAACTTCCTCCTCGACTTGCAGCAGTACATGATGTTTTCCATGTCTCTCAACTCAAGAAATGTGTCCGAGTTCCCACCGAGATCATTGAACAAACATAAATATTGGTAGAACCAGATCTCTCTTATGTCGAGTATCCTATCAAGGTTCTTGATCAAAAGGAAAGGGTCACTCGAAGAAAAGCAGTTAAAATGTACAAAATTCAATGGAGTCACCATACCGAAGAGGAAGCTACCTGGGAAACTGAAAGCTACCTAAATCAAAATTTCCCCGGTTTTCTGAATTCAATTGGAGGTATACCCCCTTTTTCGCACTTAGCTTGCTTATCTGAATCTCGAGACGAGATTCTTTTTAAGGGGGGAAGGCTGTAACACCTCAGGTGTTTAAAAATAATTAGCAAGGTCTTTAACCATGTCATCATGCATAATCATCAAGGTTAAACTAAATAATATATTTCTTGTATGTTTACAAATGCATGTGTGTGTATGTATGTGTATATGTGTATGTGTGCAAGTATAGTGTACCTAGGTATTTTTTTATAAACAACTCAAAATTGGCTAGTAAAATGTATCTACACATTCCTTTTAACAGGGTCTACAAAATCCTAGTTGACATCATGATCAAAATAATAATGACTCAACATGAAATGACAAATAATTTGAATCCTTGTTTTTGAAAATTTAAAATAACTTTCAAATCATTGCTCAAATAAATTTTGGCCTGAAAGGAAAGTTGTAGGAATTTGAATTTTGAACAACTTTTGTGTTTAAACTTTTTCAAGTTTCCATGGAAAATTTTGAGAAAATCACGAGTCAACACGTTGACCTCTCACTCTCTTTCTTTCTCTCTCTTCTCTCTCCCCTCACTCTGCTCCTCTGCTTCGGCCTTGGCAGAGCGGCTCGCTGCGCCCTGCCGCTCGTTGTGCTGTAGCTGCAGCCACTGCCGGCCATGAGTGCCTCGCGTGCATGCCCCGCTGACTTCCCTCCCATCCCGTCGAGCCTGCCACGTTGCTGACCTTCTGCTCCGTCGACGAGCACGCCACACACGACGAGTGCTCGGCGACGCGCCGCGACGCCTCCATAGCGCCAAACGAGCCCAGCCACGCACCTGCCCGAGCCGCTGACCGCGGACGGCCTTCAATGCCGCGCGCCACCGACACCCCAAACCTCGTCCCTCTCCTCCCTTGGCTCGTTTTAAACGGCGCCCAGGAAGCCTCGCTGCCCGCCATGACCGCCGCCTCCACCTAGCCTGCCGTGGAGCCCCCTCCTCCCGCCATCCTCCACCCTCGGGAGCCCTCTGAATTGGTTCCCCACCTCCCACTGGTCCTCTCCGGCCGGTCCTCGCCGCTCCTCCCTCGCCGGAGCGCCGCCGGCGCCGCGTGCCCCCTCCGCCGGAGCTGCTGCTCCGTGGCACCGCCACCACCGGCCGTCCCAGCTCCAACCGAGGCTATCCACCGGTTCCTCTCGACGCCGTGGAGCTTCTCCCCCACTTCTCCCACACCTCCGGTGAGCCCCCACGCCGGATTCCGGCCAGCCATGTTCGCCCCCACCTCTGTTTTCCGGCCATGGACCTATTTGTAATCGCCTAAATCTTTCCAGGGGCCTAGATGCAAGATCTCGTTTCTTTTCTTTTTGTTTTCAAAAACAGCGAACTTGTAAAATCGATATAAATTTATATAAAAATCAGAAAAATACAAAATCAATTGATCTAAGTTCCTTGTTACTAGATCTACAACTTTTCTTACATACACTTTTTCTTTTGCTCATTAGTTTTTGCTCTTTTTAAAATACAAAGAATAGGTAGTTTTTATGGTATCTCAAGTTATATGCATGTTCTGGTTCTGATTTTTGGACAGTGTTGTATTACCAAATATTATGGCTCTGTGTAAAAATTTCATGACCATAGGAGAAATCTAACTATAGGTTTTAATAGATCTTGATTTATGACTAGGTTAAATAGTTTTATTTATCCAAGTTGTTATGATATGATTCATGAGTTGAAACTTTTACAGTTGCTTTATTGACATGCATGTATTCTTCAAAAAAAAGTTTGGAAATTTTTAGTTAAGTCAAACTGGTCCAAATAATTTATAGTAGGAAGAAATGTACTAAATCATGAAAAATAGTTCCTGTGCCCGGAAAAAACTAATATTTTTACTACAGTATTTAATTAAGTTGGTAACCCTTCTTGTAAATTTTGAGGCTCATAATATTCGTATAACAGTCTGTGGAATTTAGTTTTGATCCATGCAGCTATAGATTGTGCTATTTTTCATGCCTGGTGTAATGCTTAGTTAAATCTGAAATTTTTACAGTAGCTTCATAATAGGATCATCAACACTCAGTTTAAGTTTCATTACCATCACTTGCATATTTTGCCCTGTACAAATTCATCTTGTTTTCAACCGAGGCTAGGTAAAAGATTTTTCATGGTGTTTCTACTGCAGGAAATGGACTGAAATTTTTATGGTAGATTGCTTTTCATGAATTTCCTACTGTGTAAAAATTTCATGACCAGGGAGTGTAGGAAACTATAGATTTTCATTTATACATGGATAACTAGTGTAAATAAAGTATTTTTGAGTTGCTTGGTTGAGTAGTGTTTTGGGAAAACCACCCCGGTTCCTTGTGAACTAAATCATGTTAGTTAATACCCGATAAATGATTGCCCTGTGGGATGATTTTGAAAATGGTTGTTTCCAAAGTTGGGTTTTGTTGGATTACAACTCTATAGTGAAGAAATGAATAAATCGTTACCACTAAAGTAACTCACGCATATGCATTCATGTAGATTCGACTACTCTCGCTGACGGTACGTACGAGCTGGTGCCGGAGTCCGAGAGTGAGCAGCGTGAAGCTCAAGTTAATCTAACTGAAATTACTGAAGACCCGAACCAAGATTCGGAAGAGCCCAAGGCTAGCTACGCTCAGGAAGGCAAGCCCCGGAGCATGTCCCGTCTATTTTAAATTTATGCATCTTATTGTTATTCCTATTGACTTGTGCATTTAAGTTTACAGGGGTTGATTGGAATCTTAGTTGCATGATCCTAGGTACCTATGCTTGAACACTAGTATGTGTAGGTCGCTAGTTGGCTATGCTAATGGTTCGGTAGAAGTCGAGTGATTTCCTGTCACTCGCGAGAATTATAGGAGTTGGATGTTTACTACATGCTGCAATTATAAGGTCTACGGGCGGGGCTGTGGTACTTGTGATGCCCCGTCTGTTTAGTGAAATTTGTTAAGGCCGCAGTGTGTGGTAGTGACGGTTAAGCGTTTGAACGTACTAACCACATGCCGAGAAATATGGTAATCGGTAAGCATAAGTACCTGATTGGCCTGGCAAGTGGACTTTACTTTCACCTTCTTTGAACGTCGTTTCTCAGGCGCGCACATGCGGGTGCAGAGTCGTCGTACTCTGTAGTCGAGGACGGTGACCCTGATCCACAACCCGGAAAGAAAGGGGAAATGTTGCACGTGTGACTCTGGGAGTAACCACGTGACATGTGTTTATGTCTGCCTTGCAAGGTTAACAAATTCGATTCGAATCGTCCGCCTCTCACGGATATTGGGACTTCTTAACCCTTTTGCCACATAGAGTAAGAAGTGGAACAATGAGGATGATGAATATGGTTGAATGATGAAAAGTAATTGTTTTTCACCATGTATGCTATTGGATAGATGCTCACTTAGAATGGTCAATTGAACTAGAATTTTGAAGCTAAAATTTGAAATTAAGGATTTACTCTTAGTTGCTTTTCGGCGAAACAAACCTCTCCAGCCAAAAGCCTTGCATGTCTAGGTAGTGGGCTAAGTATACCCATAGTCGGGTAAGCCTTGCTGAGTATTAGTATGCTCAACCTTGCTTGTGGCTCAACTTTGTTTCAGGTGATATGTTTGAAGATCAGATTGCTAGCTTGACTTGGCCGTGTACTTTACCTCCTGGTTGGTCGGTGGAGAGGGAGACGACTCCGGCCAACTATGACAATGCTGAGTGATGTCATGTACGGGCTTCATCATGACATCTTGTATCGTCGTTTAGAACTCGCTTTATTTCCGCTGCAGTTGAACTCTGAAGTACTTTCAATTTGAATTTCAAGTACCTTTCTGAGATTTCGAACTTGGTTTGTAATAATTAAGTTAAGACTCGGTAATGTAATATATTTGTGAAATGTTGTACTCTCTGGACTCACCTTCGTGTGAGTTGCATGTAAGCTTTGGGTTCGATCGACGCTCAGGTGGATTCTTCGGGACTTTACCCGACAGCACTGTCGGATTACTCCGTTTGAAGTGCGTGTTAGCCGGGATTACCTTTAGGGTGATGGTTAGCGCACTTGAGCCGGATTAATTTGGGCGGTTCTGCCACAGTGGCACAAGCCGACCGGGCCATTATCCGGGCCCAACTCACCGCCGTCGACTCCAGGGTAGTCTGTAAGTTACCCCTTCCAAAGCATTGTCCCTTTTCTTTTCCGAATCTATATCTCCGACACTTTGCTTTAGTCCTGGAGTCGCAGGTCCAAACCCTCCACGCCGCAGCTGCCACCGCGACCGGATCAGTGAATGCTCGTGGCAACATCGTCGCCGCCCGCCTACGGGATATCCCCAACCACGTCCGGGAGGTCGCTGGACATAGGGTTCGTCGTGGCGCCGTCGTGGCCCACGCCACAGCCCAGTACCAATCCGGCCATGAATTCTTGCAAATCGAACCAGTCCACCTCCCGCTGGGCAGCGAAGACTGGTGGGCCTTCGAGGAGTCGGCCGACGACATGGAATGGCAGCCGCCGCCATCTCCGAAGATATTAGTATAGAGGCGGTCATCGGCAATGTCTTTGCTGATGACTAGATTTCTAGGAGTAGCATCATTTTAGAAATAATCTTCTGCTGTATCGGCCAGATCATCTGATCGGCCCCTTTTGTAAGCAACACTATTAATGAAATGTTTCCTTCTCTTGCCAATTTCTACTGCAATTTTTTAAATTGACAGCGCAAAAAATCAACTTTGACTTGAATTCGAACAGTATGGATTGTGTAAATTTTTTGCACTAAGGGTGATACATGTCATATCGGTCATAACAATTCAACCGATAACTTAATTAATCGGCTATGCATCCACCCAAACACTAGGATAATACTTTTTCAAATATTTTCCATTAAGAGCTCTAGAATACTCTTCCCCTTCGAGCGTCTCCAAAATGTAAGCACTGTTAGGAACACATCTGCTTACTCTGAATGGCCCTTCCCATGTTGGAGACCATTTGCCGAATTTTGAACTCTTTGTTCCTATCGGCAAAATCAATTTCCAAACTAATTCTCCTTGCCCAAAGGCTTTGGCTTTTACCTTTTTGTCATACCATCGGCCAACTCTAGCCTTGTTCGCTTCAATATTCTCAAGAGCCTTCAGCCGATGGCCAGCCAAATCCTCCAATTCATCTTTCATCAGAGCGGAGTACTCATCAGCTGTCAATTGATCATGAAACGTGACACGTCGTGAATCAAATTTCAATTCCAATGGGAGGACAGCTTCATGCCCATATACCAACTGATACGGAGACAGTTTAGTAGCACCATGACAAGCCATTCTGTATGCTCATAAAGCTTCATGAAGCACATTATGCCACTTCCTAGGATACTCATCAATCTTTCTCTTGATCAATTTAATGATTCCTTTATTAGATGCTTCTGCTTGACCATTAGCTTGGTATAATATGGAGAAGAATTCAGCAATTTAATCCCCATTCCAGTAGCAAATTCCTCAAACTCATCTGATGTAAACATAGTACCTTGATCGGTTGTAATGGTCTGCGGAATATCAAACCGATAGATAATATGTTCCTTGACAAATTCAATCATCTCTTTCAATGTAACATTTTTCAGAGGAATTGCTTCAACCCACTTCGTGAAATAATCAGTGGCTACCAAGATAAACTTATGATTTTTACTAGATGGGGGTATATTTGGCCGATCAAATCAATTCCCCATCCTCTGAACGGCCATGGTTTGATTATCGGATTCATGGCTGATGCAGGAACTCTTTGCACACTACCAAACTTTTGGCATTCCTGGCAACCTTAGTAATATGTAAAGCAATCTTCCAGCATCGTTGGCTGTTTCTCCTGATCACTCATTTCATCTTATAGGCCGATTGATGGGACCCACAGACACCTTCGTGAATTTCACCCATCCATACTTTTGCTTCCTCTTTATTGATGCATTTGAGCAAAACTCCATCAATCATTCGATAATACAGATCTTCTTCCAACAACACATACTTGATTGCTTGGAATCTGATCTTTCTATCTACTTTCTTGGAAGGATCCTTCAAGTAATCAACAATCTCCTTCCTCCAGTCATCAGCCGTTAATTCCATGGCCATCACCCCTTCCATTGGCCGATACCCTGAAGCATGCTGAGCCAGCCGATTTGCATCACTGTTATGAAATTTCGAAACATACTCAATGGTTACCTTCTTGAACTCTTTCAGCAATCGGAGACATTCCTCATGATATAACTACAAAATATCATCTTTGCACTCATATTCCCCAATTAATTGATTAATTACCAGCATAGAATCTTCAAAATTTTCAACAGCATCGGCTTTGATTTCTCGAATTAATTGAATTCCTTTGAGAATAGCACGATATTCAGCTTGATTATTGGTTGCGGATGCCTCAATTGGAAATGAGAACTCAAAATTTGCCCCCCGAGGGGAAATCAGCGCCACACCAATTCCAGAACCATTCCCACATGAAGATCCATCAAAGAATAAAGTCCAAGGAACCAGATCTACCATGCTTAGTTCTGGCCCACAATGTTGTACGATAAAATCGGCTACGGCTTGACATTTAACTGCTTTAGCCGATTCGTACCTCAAATCAAATTTTGACAAGTCCAGAATCCATTTTCCTATTCTCCCATTTAAAATCGGCAGCGAGAGCATGTATTTAATGACATCATCCTTGCTCACGACAACACACTCAGCTGATAATAAATAATGTCTAAACTTAGTACAGGAAAAATATAAGCAAAGACATAATCTCTCGACGGGAGAATACCTGGTTTCAGCATCCAGCAACCTTCTACTCACAAAATATATAGCTCTCTCTTTCCCTTCAAACTCTTGAATAAAGGCCGATCCGATAGCATGCTCATCAGCCGATAAATATAATTTAAACGGCTTGTGCTTTTGGGGAGGAACCAATACTGGAGGATGAACAAAATAATGTTTAATCTCATCCAATGCCTTCTGATGTTTTTCTCCCCATACAAACTCCTGATCGGCCTTCAACTTCAGTAAAGAGCTGAAAGGCTGAATTTTTTCGGATAGATTAGATATAAAGCTCCGAATAAAATTAATCTTGCCGATCAATGACTGAAGTTCAACTTTTGTTGTAGGGGCTTTGACTTTGTCAATGGCTGATATAGTCTTCTGACTAATTTCAATCCCTCACTCATGTACCATAAAACCCAAGAATTGGCCAGCCGATACACCAAAGGCACATTTATTCGGATTCATCTTCAAACCATGCCTTCTTATGCATTCCAAAGCTCTACGCAGATCGGCCAAATGCTCTTGGTGCCCCCCTCGACTTCACAACTACATCATCAATATATATTTCCACAATTTTGCCGATGAGTTCATGAAAAATATAATTCATGGCTCTTTGATATGTAGCACCGGCATTTTTCAGTCCGAAGGTCATGACTACCCACTCGAATAAACCAAGATGTCCTGGACATCTGAACGCGGTCTTGTGGATGTCTCCTTCTGCCATAAAAATTTGATTGTATCCAGCATTGTCATCCATAAAACTGATTACCTTGTGCCCAGCAGCGGCATCTACCAACATATCGGCTATCAGCATAGGGTAACCATCCATCGGCGTAGCCTTGTTGAGATACCTGAAATCAATGCACACTCATAATTTGTCATTCTTCTTATAAACAGGAACCACATTAGAAATCCATTCGGCATAACGACATTACCAAATAAAATTAGCTTCAATTAACCGTGTAATCTCGGCCTTTATATCTGGTAATATCTTAGGATTGCATCGTCTTGCTCCTAACTGATATGGCCGATATCCCGGTTTTATAGGTAAGTGATGTTCCACAATAGATCTATCCAAGCCAGGCATTTCATAATATTCCCAAGCAAAGCAATCTTTGTATTCCTTTAGTAAACTCTTCAGCTCTTGCTTGTATTTGGGATCTAGATTGGCACTAATAAATGTCGGCCTCGATCTATCACCATCTCCGATATCAATTTCCTCTAGTAAATCATCCGACGTAAATCCCTGCCCCAATTTCCCTTCTTCTTCTAGGAACTCATCCATTAGGAACTTTATGAAGAACCGACTGCTTGGATCAATGTGGAACTGTTACTGGCCAATTCATCATCGGCCTTAGCCTTAACACGCCAAACTTGTGTTTTAACTCCTTTCTTGTTTAGAGTCTGTTCTTGCTCTTCTTCGATGATTTTCAGTTGGCGTAGCCTCTGAACACGTCGCTTCTGAGACCTGGTCAAACCTCTTGGACACCACTGAGATTGACCTGTACGATTAGGTTCACGCTCTGGATCTTTCCGCATCGGCTGATCATCTCGCACTCTATCATCGGCCATCTGTTCTTAGCCGATCGTGTGCAGGCACTCTTCTTCCAGCAGGATCATGTAGCATGGTCCTGCCCCCCAGTCGATCATGCACCGATACCTTTTTTCCTAGCCGATCATGCACAGGAGTGCATTCACATCGATAGGGTTCATCAATATGACGTGGCCTTTTATATGATCGGCTGCCTTGACCATTGCATTCAGAGCAATCATATGCCGATGGCAATGTCAACCCTTCTTCCCAGTAGTAGACAAAGAAAGGACACCTCCAATGATCTTTCTCACAACGTTCCTCCTCTTTTCTGCACTGCCGCCTTTCACGATCACGCCGAAACTTGTTCAACAGCATTTGAGATGTGACACGTCTACGTGGCGCCGATGAACGTCCAGCATCCTCTTGCAAACCCTTCCCTTTCACTTCATCGGCCGCTATCTGCGCTTTGGGGTCAACAGCCACAGATTTCTTGGCCGATGATGATGTCAAATCTTTGGCTTGAGAAGGACCTTTGTCTCTGGCCACATTAACCATGTTCGTGGCGAAAGGATGCCCGTCAATCTTCATCGTCTTCTTGGGAGTTTCAAACTTCAACCTCCCTTGCTCGAAAGCCATCTGAATTTGCTGCCAGAAGACTTTGCATTCATTCGTATCATGCGACATGGCATTGTGCCACTTGCAGTACTTCATATGCTTGAGCTCTTCTTCTGATGGGATCTTGTGATATGGCTTCAACTTGATTGACCCTTTCCGACAATAACAAGTCAAAGATCTTGTCGGCTTTGGTGACATCGAACCCATATGACTCAGGTTCTTTCTTCCCAAATGGACACATCACCGACTTCTTGCTGTTTTGAATCCATTCAGCCAATGCGACCGTTTCTTGCTCCTCTTCAGAATCATCGTTAGCAGAATATTCCACATAGATTATCTTCTTCTGAAAAGGCTTCTTGAACTCGTAGGAACGAGTCTCTCCTGACATTCTGGCCACAATCTGGCTAATGCTCTCAAATTCTTGAGACGCATACTTGTCTTTAATGTGTGGCGAGAGCCCATTAAATGCCACTTCTGCCAACTACTGATCGGACAAAACCAGACTGTA
Source organism: Panicum virgatum (assembly GCF_016808335.1). NCBI lineage: Eukaryota > Viridiplantae > Streptophyta > Magnoliopsida > Poales > Poaceae > Panicum > Panicum virgatum. Next base: position 19,825,483 of record NC_053144.1, read on the forward strand.
GCAACGGTTCTTGACATCTCTGAACCTTTGAATGAAAGCAGCGACCGATTCATCGTTTCTCTGCCTTAAGCCAGTCAAATCGGTCAACTTCAATTTAGTAATCCCAGAGGAGAAGAACTGATGAAATTGTCTCTCCAGATCAGCCCAATATAATATGGAATTTGCTGGCAAAGTGGTGAACCAAACGAAGGCCGATCCAGATAAAGACAAGGAGAACAAACGGACTCTGAGTGCATCATGATTGCCCGCTTCTCCCAACTGTAGGAGGAACCTATTAACATGCTCCATTATTGAAACTTCCCCCTGCCCCGAGAACTTTGTGAAGTCGGGCATCTTGTACTTATGTGGGAGACGAATCTGATTATAAGCCGGAGGTTAGGGAGTCTTGTACATAACAGATTGTTGCTTTGGCCTCAAACCAAACTGCTCCCTCATCACTTCAGCTATCTTGGTACTCCAATCAACTTGCTGATCAACTGCTGTCATCTGCTGAGGAGAAGCCATGCTTGCTGTATTGGTCATCATCGCAAGCTGTGGTTGTGTAGGCATTATCGGCTGTCCAGCCGATTGCATCTGATGTGCCTGCTGGGGCATCCGATTGGGTGTCTGCTGAGTCATCATCGGCTATGGAACTGATGGACTAGCCGATTGCTGATCAGTAGATTCCATGTACGGTATGCTGACACATTGTATCTGCCCAGTTGCCTGATTGTGGAAAATCCAGTTGACTCCCTTCTGATGAGGATATTGCGAAATCAATACTTTCGAAGGAGACTGGGGCTGAAGCAGGATAGCAAGACGCTGTTGTAGAGTCATCGGCGGTGGCACCGATGCATTAGCTTGCGCAGTCATCTGTGGGCCCCATGTGCCTTGCGCATTCGGCTGTGTTGCCGATTGTTGGCGCCTACCAACGTCACCAGCGATGACGCCCGCGGACGCCAATTTGGGGCGGCAGTATTTCATGAACCACGAATGAATCCGCAAGCGCACGGAATACCACTGTAGCATTTTACCCGGGAGTATACCAGGGTGTCATTTATATTTTCGCAGGGAAGGCGGTGAGTGAGAGAATATATAGATTAGTTGGTGAACTCTATCTAGATAGGATATTCTCATGCATAAACAGGGGTAAGATAATAACATGGTAGGAGGTAGTGTGACACACACACAAACTACCCTCTTGGATAAATAAAAGATAAAAGAAATATAAAAGATGCTTTAGGCCGAGAGCAAGGTAAAAGTCAGAGCTCGAGTCAGCTGTGCCAGGCTAGCTATATCTACACTTTCTCATTGGTTAGCTCGTCAGAGATTAAACTACACAACAGGGAGATCGCTATCGAAGTAACGGGAGGAGCCCGTACACCCCGGCGACTTTATGTATCTCCTACCCCCCATACCGAACATGGAGGATTACTAAAAGGCTCGGACAGGGCTGTCACCACCTGCCGGTTACCTCTACAAACTGTGGGTATAGTTGACATCCAGCAACACTTAGCTAATCTAGACACCATGTCTACACTAGTAAGGGATACTCTAGTGTCCCGTGCGGAGCCCCCACCCTCCGGATGGACATACATCACACTTGAGCAATCATATGAATACTGGAGCAGTTGATAGAGTTCTAAGAACAAAAGACTAACCATCTCCAGCACAGGGTGATCATACAATGCAAGCATGGAATGATAACGCAACCATATCAAGAAGCATATATCCGATAACTCAGAACATACTTCAAGCAGATATCGGTAACCATAGTCTAATTCTATTACAAATAACCGAATATTACAAGAGAGAGCTAGAGATGAACCCATACCAAACTCTCGCGCAACTCCGGCGACTCGATGACTCCTAAACTTCTCCTAAACTCCACTAAGCCTAAAGACTATGCAAGGAATGCAAGAAAGGAGAGGTGAGTGGTGTGTGTGTGTTCTAATCTCTACCCCCTTGTATTTATAGCAGGGAGCCACGAGGTGAGACTACTGCAACCGAGTTCAGCAACCAGTGGAGAGGCGACACGTGGCGAAGTTGAGGCGATGGGGCCCATGGGCCAGGTCGGGCGACCTGTAGGTCGGTCGACCTGCCAGGTGGGCCAACCGACCCCAGCTTCGTCCAGCAGGCTGTCTTGGGCCTCCTTGTCTGGTCCACTATGGTCTTGGCCAGTCTTGGCTTGTCTGAATTGGGATCTTGCATCACTTTTGGTCCATCTGAGCCTGAATCATTGCTCTGATAATTTCTGTGATTTTATGTCGGGCCAAAATGTGTTTGTAACCTGCATATTATCTTGAAAACACAACTTGCATATTCTAAAAGGTAAAGTGAGGTTTAGGGACTTTATTGGATAAGGATGCGTGTAAGAAATGCAAACTCTCATGATTTTCTGATCAAGTTGACGCCTGGAAATGATCGTTAGTGAGCGTCAACACCGATGCATCCTGCTGAGTACCCATCGGCTGGGTGGCTGATGGGTCAGGCTGAGAAGTTATTGGCTGAGAAACCGATGCATTGAACTGTGCCTTAACTGGTGTGGTAAAGAAATTTGGATGCATACCATACCCAGTCATCGGATTCCATCCTTTGGGGAATCCAGACGCAGATCCACCTTGCGTGGCTGTAGGGATAGCCGAAGTGGTCGTGTAGATAGGAGCTGTTGTAGACGCATATGCTGTAGTAGTAGTTTGTGGTGGCACCTGACTGTTGCTCATCCCTGCCTGGCTATTTTGAGCCGACAGAGCTGCTGCCATGGACACTTCCAAGGGAATATATTGCATCTGATCTGGCTGTATGTAGCAAGAACCCATGCAACCTGGAAACGTGCCTTCAGCGAAAGTCTTGACCACTCCGTTGTGCACCGTGTTGCCCATAACTGTTGCACTCTTGATGAAAGCCTGTGCTACAGCTTGGCCAATCGCGTCCATCATCTTATTCTCACGTTGAGCCTCTGTCAATGGCTGGAAAGATGGAAGATTAATCTTCTTGATCACCTCACCAGATCTAGTGACGCTGTACGACTTGAGGCATTCACGCTTGAACTTTTCCACCACCTCCTCATATTCCTTCTTTTGATCTTCTTTAAGCTTGTCTTCAGGAACAGGAATCTGGTTTTCTTCATTGATCTCAGATTTATCAGTGAGTTCCACCATGTTGAAGCTTTCGGTCCCACCGGGCGTGCCAAAAGATGTGTTGACGCAAAAATCAACACACTGGAATCCGAGGGGAAGTGTTTGCCAAGCTCCGGAAAGTCAACCAAGCGTGCCAGTCAATTTGACCTGAAATTGACAAGGGAGAAAACAAAGTGAAATTCGAGAGCGTATCGGCTAGGATTCCGAATATCTCTCAGACAGGCGTATCGGCAAGCTCTGCCGATACGGTAGACGATAAAAAGATATTAAATGCAAGCGTGTAATGAAAGAGCGCGTCGGCAGGATCAGCCGATGCACTAAACAACAAAACCGGCTTGAGATAGCAGATTGGACGTATATAACAAGATCTAAGCTATGAATGTACAACTTAGATGATGTAAACTAAAAACAAATATAAACCGGCTCTTGAGATAACAAAAGTGTTACTGCAAAACCTAAAACCGATCTAATATGTTTTTAGTGGATAGAAAAACCTACAAATCTAGCCGATATCGATAATTTGTGAATAAATCTAGACGAGACGATAGCGATACGCCCGGAAGTCAAAACCTAGATAAACTCGATAACTTTTGAATAGATTTGAACGAAGCCACATCGATGCGCCCGGTAGATAAAGCTCAAATATACTCGGTAAAACGAAAACTCACCAGCAAACCAAGTCGCTCGAATGTGAGACGTCCTTGGTCAACTTGAAAGAACTCGTCGAAAAAGAAAAGAAAAGGCGAAGTCACCGAAAAGTGTAGAGAAATTGTAAATTGTTGTTGTATTGGATGTGTATCATGTTTTTCCGGTCCCTTACAACTCATATTTATAGTCTAGCGCTACCGAGTCCTAGTCGATTACGACAAACGTTACTTGACTTAAAAGAAAAAACTTACTAAAGATAAACTACTCTAAATATTACAACCGAATCGTCAAGATTCTCGTAGAGTTCGGGTCCTCTTCTCCTTCCTTGACTTCATCGGCAACTCTCCATCGGCCGAGCACTAGAACGGACAAGTCAGCATCTTCGCAGCATATTCCTCTGGTCCATCAAACGGACTCCATCGGCCGATTCTAATCCTGTGCATCTTTTGGCTTCTTCCAAATCGGCCACCTTCCCCTCACAAAAATCACCTTCATTGACATGTGTTAAAAAATGGTGTCAACAGATATCATCTTCTAGTTGAGTATGCTTAAATAGATGTCACGAACTATATGCTTAGCCGTGCTTAGCTTACCATAGAAGTCGAGAGGTGGCAAGGGTACCATCACTCGCGAGCTATAGAATGGATGTTTAATTCCACAAGATTAGCCAAAAATGGATAAAAGTTGAGCAACTAGGAATGATGATTCGGACTTGAGCAAAAATGGTGGACCATGTTAGGAGAGAATCCAAATTGTTAGTCTTGCTTGAGTCGGTTGAGGGACGTCTCTTTGGTCACTGGTCTCTTGAGCACTTTTTCGTACAAACCACATGCTTAATAATGGCACAGTATGCCAACTAGCATGATTCACACCTTCTCTTAATCGGATTCGGTGCGAGTTCTGATAGAGTGTGATCGGCGGTTTCGGTGCACTTGTCCTTCCCGACCATTCGCTCATAGCTGGTTGTGTTTGTGTGAACGGTTGAGGCATGAATCAACACTTATCCGATTGTTGGTCTTGTTCTCGTGTGGGAAAAGTTGTACACTCCTGCATGGTTAATAATCTATTGCAATAGCCGCGCTCTCGGTCATTGAGCACGCTCTCTGAGGTTTGCTCCAATGTAGAGTTTCGTGAAGGAAGTTCATGAAAGATTGAGCTCATGTTTATGATCACTTTACTTATATAACTGTACTGATGTATGTTGTAGAGATCTAGATGTTATGTCTTTTGCTTATTATAACTTGATTAAAGTTAGATGTTTTTATGCAAAATTAAATACCAAGACCTTTGCTTGTTACTAACCAAATGCATTCTCTTTGAAGTCGAGCAAGTATATACCCATATTGGATAAGTGCTGCGAGTACACTTTGTACTCATGGTGCTATCGTTAAGTTGTTGCAGGTGAACTGCAGCCGGAGGCCGTCTTTGGGTACTTCTAGCACGCGAACAGATGTGCGGATGAGGAGTAGATGGCCGGCGGCTATAAGAAGGGCACTAACGGCATATAATGTTAACCTTCTTATTTTGTGCTATGTATGGAATGAGCGCGACGTAGAACTTTCCGGTGCAAAACTCTAAGACTTGTTTTATGTACTTTGAACCTCTTTATGTAATGTGAACTCTATGTGCGGATGTGCTTATGTGATGATGTTTAACATATTGTGCTTGTGGAGCGTGTTTAAATCCTGAGCGTTGTTCATGACGCATTCCAAGAACTACTAGGATTGGTCCTTTTTAATCTAGTTGATTAATGGATGATGACTTGATTAACGGAACCAATTTGGACTGGTTCCTCACAGGTATTGTCAAGCTGGAATTTTTAGATTTGGGAATTGAGTTTTAAAATTATATTCTTGCGATGCAAGTTTTAAAATTTGTGAGATTCTTTTTTTTTGCTCCGTGCACTTTTTATTTTTGTTTGTTATTTTATTTAAGATGGATGCACACAAGTCTTTGATCTAGATAGCACACAACTACATAAGAACACCTTTTATGAATAACAGTAAAGTAAGTACACTAGAGTTAATTTAAACTGTAACTTGTTATCCACCAAATGATGCTCTGGTCAAGAGGACAAGATATATTCTCTGGTAATTTAATGTGAGAACCTCTCCATTTGTTCTTCCCTTTTCAACAGGAAGAATGAGATTTCTAGAAGTTCCTAGATATGATTTCTAAATTTCATAATGGATTTTCAGTGCACTTATCATGTTATTTTGTATTTATAAGAATAATAATAGTTTTTTTTGTGAATGATAACAAAGTAGGTTCATGACGGTGGGATATATTGTATGATACTTTTCATATGAGAACTTCTCCATTTATTTTTCAATTTCGAACAAGAAAATATAATCTCTTGAAGGCCCTAAATATGATTTCTAGATTCCATAATCGAATTGTAGTGTATTCTTTAAGTTATTTTAGTGGACTCTTTAAGAATTTGGAAGCACATGTGCAAGATGGAAAAGTGGCTTCCAACAAACCATATCTGCCGACCATATCATCACCACGCCTCATAATCAAGTTGAATATAGGATTCTAGGTCTTGTTTACAAGTCTCTAGCTCCAAACTAAAGCGGTTTAAATCCTTATTTCAACATGAAATAAAAGTTAAAAAAGATGCTTCATGCAAACCCTCGGGTTTGAGATGGCTGCTAGCTCCACTAGTTTTTGCAATTGTGAATATAACTCATGAAATTGTGGACAGAGCTACTCAAAAGTCAAAACTATCCTTATATCGATAACTTAATTTTAAAACTTTTGCCATTTATTTTCCACTATCAGTCCAATAAGATCATGGACCACGAGAATGTTCAAAAAGTTTGAGAGATGAGAAAAATGTTTGTTTTATATAAATTTGCTTAGAAATTTCCTTATATTAGAAATTGCATAGAAGAACTAAAGGAACATATCTGGTGCAAACCATAACTTTATGAAAACCCGTGCAAACCACGACAAAAAAGTTGTCTAAATTCATCAAAAAAATCACACATATAGATGATATGATGATACACAATTTTGTAAAATATCTTGTCCAAAATCGATTTTGTTTGTGAGATATAAAAATTACAAATTTCAAGCCAGAAAGCTGTCCAAGTGATTTGTTAGAAATTTGTTATTTTTATATCTTACAAACGAAGTCAAGTTCGGACAAGATATTTTACAAGATTGTGTATCATCATATCATCTACATGTGTGATTTTTTGGTGAATTTAGACGATATTTTTGTCGTGGTTTGCACTAGTTTTCACGAAGACTGTGGTTTGCACTAGATACGTTCCCAAGAAGGGAACTAATCCCTAATTTGCTTAATGGAAGTTAAGAAAAGTAATTTACTACCTGATGGTTATTTTTGTTTCAGAAGGCTCAATTAAATTACTATACAGGTCTCAAATGGGCTTTTTAAAATGAACAATGGCACATTTCGAGTAAGATGAAGACACATGCTCAATTACCACCCCTGAATTTTGCCAAATGTTGCGTGATCATAAAGTTATGCATATTTTTTTTAGTGTGAAGGTGTGCAAACTTTATTTGAAGAATAATGCTTAGAATTACCAGGGTTGAAAACATCACCGTGCCGACTGATTTCGTTTTCTGTATTACGAATTTACGATAACATTTCCGATCGTTTCCACTTTTAGTGAAACATAAAAGTTGTCATTTCAAACTAATTTTTATATTCATATTTTACAAAATCTATATATATTCATTTGATAAAATATAGAAAAATCAAGGCCATTCGTTTTTCGTTTTCTATTGTATGTATATACCGATTTCGACATTTTCCGATCGTTTTCATCGTATATTTCATATGAATTACAGATATCTGGGCCGTGTTTGGATCGCGCTAGCATCGTAGCACGCACGTTTTCCGAAAAGAAAATCTCGGATACATGGAGCACTAAATGAAGTCTATTTGCAAAATATTTTCAGGGATGGATGTAATTTTTCGCGACGAATCTAACGACGGTAATTAATTGGTGATTGGCTACAGTGATGTTACAGTAATCATCCTCTAATCATGCGGTCAAATGCCTCATTAGATTTTTCATAGTTCCTAGCACAGGGGTTCTGGAGTTCGTTTTGTAAACTGACTTTATTTAGTACCGTAATTAGCGATCAAAGTTTCCTAGCACTCCCTAGCGCAGAGACCAAACAGGGCCCTGTTTTCATCCTACGTACTCCTGTATGTCTAGATCTAGATGACACACATGACACAACCGCCTCTTTCCGTCTCTCGGCACCGCCTCAAGCCTTCAGGGCCGTCCCTGGGCACGTGCGGCCAGTGCAATGGTACAGGGCCCCATCTGCTAGGGCCCCCCAAATTATGTTTATCTTCTAAGCTTATACTACTAATTTATTGAGGTCTGCTTTAATTAACCACAGTCCAGTTTGTAGTTCGTGAGGCCAGCTTGCGTCCCTTTTGATTCCAACCATGTTTACCTTGTCTCCGGATCAGTTGTTGCACACTACACTCTCTTGCAGTTGTCTTGCAGTTACAGATTAGGCATGTACAGTAATCAACAATCAACACTAGGATAGAGATCCAAATTATGACGATGGGAGTTCTACATCCACTACAAATTAGCAACACTATGACTAATTGACTATTTATACATTATCCATTGGGGCATGGTTGTATCACTTCATTGGTGCTTGCTGTTAGGGAAAGACGACGTTGTTTGCCGATTTCGCATTAACATTAAGCATAAGGGAATTTAGGTTTAGGTCTCCGATCAATTGATTCAGGTTCCTATGCATACATGCACAAATTTAGGTTACTATATGTCATTGAATAAGTATATTGATGAGTACGAAAGTATCAATTAATTTTGTTATATTCATCTTTTGTGTATACTATGACTATATATATGTGCTTCAGACTTCAGTTCATCTTTATTTTCTATACATACAAGCCATATCTTCCACAAATTAGGTTAGAAAATATGATTTTGGCCAAAGAAAAAAAGAAATGATATATAGAAGATCTAACTTAACATATAAAAAATAGATATGGATAATTCTGAAGTACTTGCTATTTTATTTAGAACCCAAATTTAGGGCCTGTTTATACTTTTGCACAGGGCCCCTGGATTTCCCGGGACGCCCCTGCAAGCCTTCGACAAAACATTTCTAAAAAAAAAAAGCCTTCGACAAAACAAGCCGCACCCTATCCCACGACTCCAGCAATCGGATCGGGAAATTGTTTCCCACTCCCCCGCCCTCGCCGCCGCCGCCTCCCGCCCCTCGTCTACGCCCCAGCAGCCGCCGCCTCACGCCGGCCTAGCGCAGCCGTCGTCCCCGCGCCACCCCCCACCTCATCGGCGTCATGTCCGGCCCCACCCCGACTCCGACCCCGACCCCTCTCCCGCCGCCGCCGCCGCCGGCGGCCGCTCGGCCCGCGCGGTACGACTTCCTCAACTCCAAGCCGCCGCCCAACTACGTCGCGGGTCTCGGCCGTGGCGCCACCGGGTTCACCACTCGCTCGGATATCGGGCCGGCCCGCGCGGCGCCCGACCTCCCCGACCGCTCCGCCTCCGCTGCCGCGGCACCAGCCGTCGGCCGCGGCCGCGGGAAGCCGCCAGGCGAGGACGATGGCGACGATGACGGGGGCGACGAGGAGAAGGGGTATGACGAGAACCAGAAGTTCGACGAGTTCGAGGGCAACGACGCCGGGCTCTTCTCCAACGCCGACTACGACGACGACGACCGCGAGGCGGATGCGGTGTGGGAGAGCATCGACCAGAGGATGGACTCGCGCCGCAAGGACCGCCGCGAGGCGCGGCTGAAGCAGGAGATTGAGAAGTACCGCGCGTCGAACCCCAAGATTACCGAGCAGTTTGCTGATCTGAAGAGGAAGCTGGCCGATCTGTCTGCACAGGAGTGGGAGAGCATACCTGAGATTGGGGACTATTCGCTACGCAACAAGAAGAAGCGGTTCGAGAGTTTCGTACCAGTGCCGGACACCCTTCTTGAGAAGGCCCGGCAGGAGCAGGAGCATGTCACGGCGCTTGATCCCAAAAGCCGTGCAGCTGGTGGCACAGAGACGCCGTGGGCGCAGACTCCTGTTACCGATCTTACAGCTGTGGGCGAGGGTCGTGGCACTGTGCTTTCGCTGAAGTTGGATAGGCTATCAGATTCAGTTTCTGGGCTCACTGTTGTTGATCCCAAGGGGTACTTGACAGACCTGAAAAGCATGAAGATTACTAGTGATGCGGAGATTTCTGACATCAAGAAGGCACGACTCCTGCTGAAGTCAGTGACTCAGACGAACCCTAAGCACCCACCTGGTTGGATTGCTGCTGCTAGGCTTGAAGAGATTGCAGGCAAACTTCAGGCTGCTCGGCAGCTCATCCAGCGTGGCTGTGAGGAGTGTCCCAAAAACGAAGATGTTTGGCTTGAGGCATGTCGTTTGGCTAGTCCAGATGAGGCAAAGGCTGTCATTGCCAGGGGTGTTATGTCAATTCCAAATTCTGTGAAGCTGTGGTTGCAGGCTGCAAAATTAGAGACCAGTGATCTGAATAGGAGCAGGGTGTTGAGGAAAGGATTGGAGCACATTCCTGATTCCGTGCGGTTGTGGAAGGCTGTAGTTGAGCTTGCAAATGAGGAGGATGCAAGGTTGTTGCTTCACAGGGCTGTGGAGTGTTGCCCACTGCATGTTGAGCTGTGGCTTGCCCTTGCAAGGCTGGAGACTTATGACCAAGCAAGGAAGGTACTTAACAAGGCAAGGGAGAAGCTGCCCAAGGAGCCTGCCATTTGGATTACTGCTGCGAAGCTGGAGGAGGCTAATGGGAACACACAATCAGTTAGCAAGGTGATTGAGAGAGGTATCAGATCTCTACAAAGAGAAGGGATGGATATTGATAGGGAGGCATGGCTTAAAGAAGCAGAAGCTGCAGAGCGTGCTGGATCTGTTTTGACTTGCCAGGCTATTGTGAAGAACACAATTGGCATTGGTGTTGATGATGAGGATCGGAAGCGTACTTGGGTTGCTGATGCTGAGGAATGCAAGAAGCGTGGTTCAATTGAAACAGCGCGTGCCATCTATGCTCATGCGCTTACTGTGTTCCTTACTAAGAAGAGTATTTGGCTGAAAGCAGCTCAGCTTGAGAAGAGCCATGGGACTAGGGAGTCACTTGATGCGCTCCTCAAGAAGGCTGTTAACTACAATCCACGAGCTGAAGTGTTATGGCTTATGGCTGCAAAGGAGAAATGGTTGGCTGGGGATGTACCTGCTGCTCGAGCCATTCTTCAAGAAGCTTATGCTGCTATCCCTAATTCAGAAGAGATCTGGTTGGCTGCATTCAAGCTTGAGTTTGAGAACAACGAACCAGAGAGAGCAAGAATGCTTTTGGCTAAGGCCAGGGAAAGAGGAGGCACTGAGAGGGTTTGGATGAAATCTGCCATTATTGAAAGGGAGCTAGGGAATGTGACTGAGGAAAGGAGGTTGTTAGAGGAAGGTCTGAAGCTATTCCCCTCATTCTTCAAATTGTGGCTAATGCTTGGACAGATGGAAGACCGCCTTGGTCGTGGAGCAAAGGCCAAGGAGGTTTATGAGAATGGCCTGAAGCAGTGCCCTAGTTGCATCCCTCTTTGGCTCTCTCTAGCTAGCTTAGAGGAGAAGATTAGTGGCTTGAACAAATCCCGTGCTGTTCTCACAATGGCAAGAAAGAAGAACCCAGCTACACCTGAACTCTGGCTTGCAGCAATTCGAGCTGAACTGAGGCATGCAAACAAAAAGGAAGCTGATGCTCTGCTGGCTAAGGCATTACAAGAGTGTCCCACAAGTGGTATTCTGTGGGCTGCCTCTATTGAGATGGCGTCACGCCCCCAACGTAAAGCGAAGAGTTCAGATGCTATCAAGCGTTCTGATCATGATCCACATGTCATTGCAACTGTGTCCAAACTCTTCTGGCTTGAGAGGAAGTTTGATAAAGTTAGGACTTGGTTGAACAGGGCTGTTACTCTTGCTCCTGATATTGGGGACTTTTGGGCATTGTACTATAAATTAGAACTTCAGCATGGAAATGCAGACACTCAAAAGGATGTCCTTAAAAGATGTGTTGCAGCAGAACCAAAACATGGTGAAAAATGGCAAGCAATAAGCAAGGCTGTTGAGAACTCACATCAGCCAGTTGAGGTTCTTCTAAAGAAAGCTGTCCTAGCTTTTGATGCGGATGAAATTCTCAATGCTGGAGGCGCCTAGACTCTGAGATCATAGATATATTTTTATAAGGTATTTGGTGAATATGTTCCATGCAGTTCTGATAAATTTCACCGCCTGAAATTACTGTTTGCTCCTTTATGAGCTATTTTGTCTTTTTTAATATTTTATTTATATTGTTGAGTTTATATGTAATCATTGAAAGTTGCGAGTAGGTGGTTTAAGATGAGCATAGTTATTATTTTGGCTGCATAATTAAGTACCTCTATCATGCTTCAAATCTATCTCGATTCTATGACAAGTCTAAAGTATTTTTCAAGTTCTGTAGACATTCTGTTGATGCTTTATTGTTTGCAGCCAGCTTGATGCGGAATTATTACTTTTGCGGCTTAGCTAGTTTTAGTCTACCATTTGTTTTGAACTTGTTTTTGCCTTCTTGCTCCCTGTGATGCTAAGGTTCTGCAAGGCGGAAGGATATATTTAGTTACCTTATCTGTTTGCCATATATTTTGTTTAAGCGAGGTGGTTTCTTTTTTGTTTCTTAGGCTGACAAGCAGTCAATCTTAACAGAATTGGGTGGAGATTGGCATGGTAGTTATAGGTTAAAGCACATGACAGCTAACAATCTGCCAATCTGGTTTACTAACATTCTGATGGGTTAAATGATCAATCAGAGAGGTGCCTCCATCTAACTCCTGTGAATGTACATATTCACGGCTTGAGTGTCTGGCCACCAAACCAGCACCTGTGAACTTATGTTTTGTACATTGAAACGAAATGCTGCTTACAGTTTCTTTTCTATATTGAAATATTAGTTGGTAGTGCTCTCTTGATATTTTGTTAGCTTTCTTTTTCTCTGCTCAAGTTTGCCCGTATGTCATTTTTACCTGGCTAAGAGAAGTTGTTCCTGATTTCGTTTCTTTTACAGATCTATACCTTAGATATCTTCTTCTACTGGAATGACAGAGAGAGAAGAAAGAGCTGGGTAGTGTGCTGGTTTGGACTCCAGTGATCAGCTTTTGTTGGTAGTGTCAGCTACCAAACTATTTGTACAACACATTTGAGAGTGGAAGCTTAGGTATGCTAGCGAAGCATACGACCAATTTGCTTGTTAGGAGATGTTATGTCAACCTCAATTGCACGCTCCAACTAGGACGTGAGACAGTGTGCATGTATTGAAAGTCTATGCATTCGCAGAGATGTATAAAATCATTTGAACTTAGTGTATATGCTCCACTTTATTTTCACACACACTGTGGATTTTGTCATTACTGATATTCTGATTTGATACTGAAAATCACAACTGAAATGTCCTTCAAGTTCGGAGAACAATGGAAATTTGATGAATGCCTAGGATGTTTAGGCTTCATTGTGAATTGTTTTGTTCCGACTAATGCTTTGTGCACTGATACAATGTTCATTATTGTTCTTATGCTTTTTTTATTTAGCTTCTGCTTGATATCAAATTACGGTTTTCCTTGGCTAAGGAACTTCTATTTAATTCTTTCTGGCTGCCCACAGGTTTGAATCTTCTGCATACTAACATTGGAATTTGGAATAGCTGAAGAAAGTAACAACAGTTTGGCGAGTAAATAATTCCTGTCAGGAATCAGCACCGGAGCTGGATTGATTTCTGCTCGCTGCCAAGATGAGTTTGCAGCACTGCCCAAGACAGAAGATACGCTCGTTTGAGTTTTCAGCCAAGACATAGACAAGCTCGGTTTTTTCCACATTGCACGAGGAGAGCTTAAATTGTGGAAGCACAATTCAGTTGTCATGCGTCTATCAGTCAACGCAATCTAGAACTTCTGTATATGGTTCCCCATGATCTGTCTCCATGCTGGCAAAATTCCGAGGGCAGAGTTAACCAAATAGGAAAATACACAATGGTGTGTGCCCTGAAAAGTTCTCCCGGTATGAAAGGTTCATTATTATTCCCTTTTATACTGTATATATTTGGGCTGGTTGGAACCGAACATGATCAAGCTAAAACAGTCTATATGAAATGGCTTGGGGCGTATCTAGAGATTACATGTGCATGAATTTGGTTCTGGGGCATGTGCACGGAAAATGATTCCACTCCGCACAAAATGACACATGAAGAATCAGAAGATCAATGGGCTAGTGTTCCGAGTGGACAAGAAGTATGTATATTATTTTTTAAGAAGAAAGAAGTATGTATATTGTTGATAAGTACTGGGATTATACATTTACAAACAGAATATACTATACCCTTGCTTCAAGCATAAATTGCATACTCACAACAATGCCAGAGGTCACAGCTGACAGATTCCTTTATTGGAGATTCATATAAAACAGGGCTCACGGAATCGAGAGGTGCAGGTAGGGCTGTCAACTTTAACATCTACGCAGCCACTGGAACCGGATGGTCCTTCAAGAAGCCAATGAGCAGCTCATTCACCTTGTCAGGGAACTGCTCCTGCACGAAGTGGCTTCCTTCAGGGACGTAGGCGATCTTCAGGTCCGGCGCAAACATCCCCATGGTGCCGTCTTTCAAAACGGACTCGAAGAGCTTGTAGACGTAGTCTTTCTCCCCCATGACGACAAACACCGGGACTTGGAACTTCGGATCCACAACCGTGTGCCTCTTATGGAGTGATCTATCAAAAGATCAAATGCAGCAGAAACAGTTAGACACACCAAACTGGATGAGCCAGCCTAACTGAAGCACGGAAGAAAATGGCAGCAATGGTCTGAAGCCATGTTTACCTGTATGGCATCTTCAGCGGGTAACCGGAAACCAGACTTCTCATAGAGGGATGCGTAGACAGCGAGATCCTCCTCGCTGAACCACTCTGGAAGGGGCGTCGACAAGTCTGCTAGGTCAGTGATCTCTTGATCCTCTTTCGCTATGGGGATCTCACTGCTAGAGAACAGAATGTAGATGGTGCGCATAACTCTCTTGACATCGTACCTGTCGAAGTCCGCCTCCGCTCTTCCAGGTTCCTACAAGCACAGGGTCAGAAGATGATGTGCAAACTCTGTGCTCAATACTGAATGGGAATGCTCAGATCAGTTAGAAAATAACCAGCCAACGCAACATGTAGAATCCTTCCGGCATGGCGGCGAACGAGGAAGTGAAAGGAGTGAAAGGGATGCCTAAGCACATCACACCACAGACTCGATCAGGGTGACGGAGAGCGAAATCGTAGGCGGGCACGGCCCCGAAATCCTTCCCCACAAGGAATGCCTGCACTGGAGCGAAATGGAGGTTGCAGAAAGACCTATGGCATGATCTGGTTTCATTTGGGTGAAGTGCTGTGGAATATATTCGTTACAATGATGACAGGAAAACAAACTCTGACCCTCCATGAAAGTGAAAAAAACACACTAATCTATCTGATGACATTGCAGCATTAGATGTCTCATTTTCTGTCATTATGGTACCAGATTGATGGATCAAATGGGCATAGTTTATACAACCCTATTGCTTACTGTTTACTAGCATACGACTCTTTGTAGCAAAAAGGCCGTATAGTACGAGTACTTCTTAATCTAATTTGGACTAGCAACCTGCACCCATATTGTGGAAGCGGTGATCCTGATGATACCTTGGGGACAGAGAGGGCGTCGAGGATGCCGAGGAGGTCATCGAGCAGGTCGTCGTACGACACCTCCTCCTCCACCGGCGGCTGGTCGGAGAGCCCGTAGCCGCGCCAGTCCGGCGCGACGGCGCGGTACCCGGCGGCGGCCACGGCTTACCATCTGGTGGCGCCACGAGTACCAAATCTCCGGGAACCCGTGCAGGAACACCACCGTTCCCTTGTCGCCTGCGCCGAAACACACCGGGAGGCCGGTTCTAGCTTTAGACCGTGCCACGCTGAGCTAGAACGAGCTCGAGCAAGAAGACAACCAAGCGCTGCTCACCTTTGCCGGCATGGGCGACGTGGAGGTTGAGGCCTCGGATGGGGATGTGCCTGTGCTCGATCTGCTGCTCCATGGCTTCGCCTAGCGCAAGCATGTGACAGACCCGCGGATTTAAAACGTTTAATTAAGCGTAACCGCCATTATTTGAACACATCAAGTGTATTAGTTTAATTAAGTGTAACTTGACAGGTTGTTTTCAACCCACAGGCTAATCGAAACACACCAAAAATCTCGCACGACGGCGAGCGCAGACGGTACCAGCATAATACAATTTTACAAAAATAGTAAATAATATTAAGACTTTTACAAAACAGCTTTAAATTTAACATTTACAAAAGAAAAGATGGCAGCAGAAGAGAATCTAATTTACAGAGCAATTTTATAAAAAAATAAAACAAATTAAATAAGTCGAGAACTACCGAGACGTGAAGACGCCGCCACATCGAGCCCACCGATGTGAAACCTAGTTAGCTCCTATACCTGAAATAGGATAAACAACAAACCCTGAGCAACTAATACTCAGCAAGACTTACCCGACCAGTGGGTATACTTAGCCCGCATACCTAGACATGTAAGGTATTTGGATGGTGGTTTATTTTGCAGAAAAAACGAATAAAGTAATTCCTTATTTTTATTATTTTAACTCTAGATTCTATGTAAATTAACTATAATCTAACATTTGCATAAATCAACTATAGCAAACATAGTGGAGCAAAAAATAATAGTTCAAAGTATTCATCATCATATATATAACTTATCATTCCATCATAATACTACGATGTGACTCGGAGATCAAGGTGCTCATATCCGAGAGCGACTGACGGCGAATCGATCCGATTTAACCTTACAAGGTGGACCTAACCAACACGGCACGCATATATCCCGTCGGACTATACGAGCCAACCATTCCCCTTCCCGCCTCGAACTACAGAACCGCCCCACTTGCATATAGTCAGCCGAGCCCTACGAGAGACCACCAAAAGTAAACATATGCATCCCAATTCTCCGCGGCCACTCGACTCGCCCTAAGGGGTGGGTAGAAGTTATGTACTTTCGAAGCAAGACAGTACTCGGCTTACCGGTTTCGACTACCTGCTACTCCCGTCATGCGGTTAGTACAATTCAAACATGATCAGCAGGGCCAACAACGGTACGGTCTTTAACCGACACAGACGTGGCTAAACATTCCCCGTCCGGTCTCCAATTCTTTTCCTTTCCTGCACATTCTAGTATTCCATATATTCGAAATATAGAGACATCATATATCTCGCGAGTAACAGAAAATTACTCGACTCTAAAACATCATATATCTCGCGAGTGACAGGATATCACTCGACTTCTATCGAAACCTATTAAGCATAGCAGTGCTATTGACCTACACATACTAGTATAAGGCCCAGAGAACCTAGGGATCATACAACTAAAGTTTCAAACAACTCCTGAAATGTAATACACAAGTAATAAATATATAATGTTGCATAATTTAAAAAAGTAGGTCATGCACCAAGACTTGTCTGGGGATAACACTAAGTTAGTGTTAAAGCTATCAAGCCCTTGGGCCCTTTCGACCATTGGGCCGGGTCTTCGGTTGCTTCAGCGGGTCCTTCCATTTTCTAGAGATGTCCACAGAACACCGTCTTGCGATTCGGCCCCATCACGTCCAAACGTTGTACATCTAGTGTACCTAAATGAGGTGCAATGATGCATATATATGAATGCAATGATGATGTGATAAAAGGTGCAACAAAACAAGCACAAGATCATTATTGCCTAAACATGAACAATCACACAGGCGGAAGTCGATTAAACATTACACGAGTCTAACAAAGTAAACCCAATTAGTTTTATATTTTTAACATGCTCCTAACTCCAACGATGCATTTAACAAGTTATAGAAGATAGCATAATTAAAACTATATATAAAATTTGCCAAATAATACATTTCATGGTTCTATCATATAGAGCATGAAGTTACGAAACTAACAAAATAGATTTTGTATTTTTCTGTTTTTTCTGCAATTTTCTACGTATTTTACAAACACTAAAGGTCTGTGCTGATCGGATGATCTGAAGTAAATCCGGATGATCCGGCCTAACAATACTTTTTGTCACTGGAAGGTACCGGATGATCCGGCCCTAGACTGGGGCGCGCGGGCGGCGTGTGGCAGCGCTTCGGCGAGGAAATTACGAGGAAAAGGGCGGGGAAGGTTGAGGGCTCACTGGGGAATCGATTCTTGGGGTCTGGGGCGAGGAGAAATGGCCGGAGGGAGCAGATCGATGGCGGCCCCAAGCGTCGAGCGGCTCCAATGGTGAACGGCCGGAGGAGGGTCGATTCCCGTTGATTCAGCCGGGGATGATCTCGGCCGGGGTTTGGGGAAAGTTGAGGGATGCATATAGAGACAATTGACTAGAGGAAAACACTTAGAACTTCCTAGAAAGATAGATCGGGCCGGCACAAGTTGGAGTACCTTGAACGAGCTTTTCTTGCACGAAGAACTCAAAAATCGAAGGCTTCCCGGGGAGGAGCACACGGAGAGGAAGGTCCCCCACGCCGATTTGAAGCTCCCCTGGCCTTGAGATCGAGTCGGAGTGGAGGATTTGAAGTGTAGAATTTGGGGGGAGGGAGAGCACGTGAGGGAGAGGGAGGGCACGGTGAGGGAGGGAGAGGGAGTGCACGTGGGGAAGAGAGAGTGAGCTGTGAGAGAGGTGGGGAAGAGAGAGTGAGCTGTGAGAGAGATAGAGAGAGTGAGGTTGCTTCCCATTTTAATGACTGTGGGCCATCCGGAACAACCGGTCTGACCGGCGACTCACGCTGGTCGAACTGGTCCGGCCCAAGTTAAACATCAAAATTTTAACTAGAGGTTTTGTCGTCTAAATTTAAAACTAACAACTATGATTAAAATTAATTATAGATGATTAACACCGGTTGTTACGAAGCACCTCTCTCTCGGAAAAAAAATCTTCTAACCTTCCTGCCTGTCTTTCTCCACTGAAACAGAGGCCTTGGTGTAATGCGGTGCGGGCCTGCTGGTAGCGGATAGTAGTACTGTTCAATGTTCAAGATTGTACAGAGCTGAAAGCGCACGGTTTGACCAATGGAAGAAAACCAGCGTAAGTGCAGCGAAAGGTCGTGCCCTTTCTTCTCTCGTCAGGTGTACTACTAGTCAGGTCTAGCAGCGAGTGCCAAAAAAATCCTGTCTACTTTTCAACGCGTGGTCGATCCCTAGGGCTCGGAAGACAGGTTGTGGAACGCCTCGCGGTCGCGCTTCGACACCATCGCCTGGCCTGGCCTGCTCTTGCCACGTCACGGGCCGTATTGCTATGGAGGGTACGAAGAGGATTAAAGGAAGAAGGGCTGACCAGGCTCAACAAATTCTCAATCGCATATTGTTGGTGCTGCAGTGCTGCTACTGCACCACCAAATCCAATTATTGGGAAATCACTCAACTCTGAAGAAACACCATTCGTTTATTTGCAGGTACTAAACACGCGTTGTTTACTTTGATCCCCTATTACCGAGTGAAACACGGCAATCATCGAGTGAGAGAAATAGGATCAAGTACATTTTTATCATTGACAAATTCAGACCAAGCCAGCGGCAAATGTTACTCTCGAATCTCGCTCGCTCGCTCTCCTTATGCGACAGCGACCGTGGGGTGGTCCTTGAAGAAGCCGAGGAGGAGCTCGTTGACCTGCTCCGGCAGCTGCTCCTGCACGAAGTGGCTCCCCTCCGGGATGTAGGCGATCTTCAGGTCCGGCGCGAAGCTCTCCATGGCGCCGCCCCGCAACGCGGCCTCGAACCCCGGGAACTTGAGGCAGTAGTCCTTCTCCCCCATCACCATGAACACCGGCACCTGGAACTTGGCGTCCAGCCGGTTCGGCATCTTGTGCAAAGACCTGCGGCCCAATCCATGGAAGCAAGCAGCGAGCGATGAGCAACACCAGTTAACCTGCTGCAGTTCTGTCGGCGGCAAGTAAGCGTTCACCGTCCCGTCCTCACCTGTACGGCATCTGGAGAGGGTAGCGGAAGCCGGACTTCTCGTAGAGCGCGGCGTAGGCGTCGAGGTCCTCCTCGGCGAGCCACTCCGGCAGCGGCGTGGACAGGTCGGCGAGGTCCATGATCTCCTGGCCTTCCCCGGCCACCGGGACCTCGGCGCCGGCGAAGAGCGCGTACACGGTGCGCACCACCCGCCTCGCGTCGTACCGGCCGAAGTCCGCCTCCGCCCTGCCAGGCTCCTGCACACAAGCAGAGCACGTCGTCACAGGCTGATCAGAACACCGGCTGCAACTGCAACTCTGCAAGAGTTTCAGGGCGGCGGCGGCGGCACGTCACGTACGCCCCAGCGCAGGATGTAGAAGCCCTCGGGCATGGTGGCCTCGAAGGAGAAGGGCACGGGGCTGAAGGGGATGCCGAGGCACGCCACGCCGGCGGTGCGGCCCGGGTGCTGCAGCGCGAACTCGTACGCCGGCACCGCGCCGAAGTCCTTGCCCACCACGAACGCCTGCGCGCGCGTGCAAAGTAGGCGTCACGCTTCTGTAGGTCGCGGCGCGACAACCTCTTATCATGTACTCCTAACCTTGGGGACGGCGAGCGCGTCGAGGATGGCGAGCACGTCGGCGACGAGGTCCTCCCAGGACCAGGAGGCCTCCTCGCCCTCCGGCGGCTGGTCGGAGAGGCCGTACCCGCGGCAGTCCGGCGCGATGGCGCGGTACCCCGCCGCGGCCACGGCCAGCATCTGGTGGCGCCACGAGTACCAAATCTCCGGGAAACCATGCAGGAACACCACCGTCCCAAGCTCACCTGCCACAGGTAAAAAACCAACGCTGGGGGGCGATCCAACGGAACACGGCCGACGAATACGCAGCAGAGGGCGGCGGCGCTCTCTCACCTTTGCCGACCTGCGCGACGTGGATGTTGATGCCGCGGATGGGGAGGTGGGTGTGCTCGATCTCCTGCGCCATCGCTGCTTGCTCCTCGAGGACGGACAGCGCGAGATGTGCTTCAGCTTAAATGGGGAGGCCACGGATGGGGAATATGATAAGCTCCTACGCAGATTCTGTGACATTCCACAGTGATATTTTGAGTGACATTGAAGTTACATGCGAGATCCACATCTTCCGAGTCTTACACATCAGCGAATTAATGTCGCCGAGAATATTTTGGGTCTATACGTAACTCAATGTCATTATAAAATGTCGCCGAATCTCAGGGCGTGTTTAGATAGAGCGAAAAAAAATTTCGACCGAATCTTACTAATTTGAAGTATTAAATGAAGTTTATTTACATATTTTTTTGCACAGATGGATTGTAAATCGCGAGAAGAATCTAATGATGCTAATTAACCCATACATATGTCAAAATATTTGATGTGATATTTTTTTAGAGTTAAATACACCAGCGGCCCTCGAACTTGTCTCCAGGTGCCACTTAGGTCCACGAACTCGCAAAATCGAAATCTAGCACCCTGAACTTGTTAAGTTGTGCCACTTAGGTCCATACCCTTTCAAGGGGCATGAATATATGCAAAAATGCCCTTAAGTTTTATCATCTTCCCTTCCATGCGCCCTCCGCCGCTTCCTCCCCTGCGCCCTCCGCCGCGCTCTCCCCCTCCTAGCTCCCTCCGCCGCCCCTACCCCTCCCTGCTCCCTCTGCCGCCCCTCCCACTCACTGCTCCGGTGGCTCCGCCACCGAGCGCGTGTGCCGGCCCCGCCGACTCAGCTCCTCCGCTCGATGCCGCGATGCGCCAAGGACGGGGCGGATCCAGGCCACGCTCTCGTTCCTCTCCACCGCGGCCTCCATCGCGCAGCTCCGTCGGGCGGGCGGCGCCGAGCTCCCGGGAAACCTGCTTTTCGTGGAGGCCGGGCTGCAGGCGGCGCCAAGGTGAGCTGCGTGGTCGGGGACGCGTTCGTGTGGCCCGCGGCGGAGGTCCCACCGCCCTCCTCGCTCCTCTCTCCTCCCTCCTCTGTGCCGGCGCACCCCTCCTCACGGTGGAGGCCATGGCATGGCGGAGGTGGCGGCGGCGCGCCGCCCCCTCCTTCCTCCCTCCTCCTCCTCCTCCTTCCTCCCTCCGCCGCACCGAGCTCGTATCATCTCCCTCCTCGCGCACGCTACTCCACAACACGCACGCGGCCGCGAGCCCCGCAGGAGCTTCGGCCCGCCTCGCCGCCCCTCCCTCCTCCGATGCGGCTTCCTCCGAGCAAGCCCCTCCCTCCTCCGGCGCGGCTTCCTTCGAGCAGCGACGACAAGCGGCGGCGGAACCCTGAGCCCACTCCCTCGCCGGCGCCCCTCCCTCCCTCCTCCCTCCTCCCTCCTACTCCTTGCCGGAGCTCGAGCGGATCTGGGCATCCCCTCGCCGGAGCACGCGTGGACCGCCATGCCCGCCGCGCCTGTCTGCTCGCCGCGCCCGCCGCGGCCACCTCACCCGCCATGCCCGCCGCGTTCGCTATGCGCGTCGTGGCCGCCACGCCCGCCATGCCCGCCGCGCTCCGCGGCGGCCGTGCCGGCCCGCTCGTCGTGCCCCGGCACCCGCAACGGCGGCGGCCTCGCCCGCCATGCCCGCTGCGGATGCCGCGCTCGCTGCGCGCGCCACGGCCGCCCCCCGCGCGGAGGACAGGGGCTGCGGGACCGGCTCTGTGCCGGGGAGCTTGAGACCGGGGTCACGACCGGCGGCGGAGGTGGTGGCTGCGGCAGAGAGGCGTGGTCCCCTGGGCGCCGTAGGTGGCCGTGCTGCGCCACGCGTCCGTGGGCGCCTTCGTGACGCACGCCGGGTGGGCTTCGGTGCGGGAGGGCGTGGCCAGCGGCGAGCTCCAAGGCGGCGGCGCACTGACGGAGGAAGCAGGGGAGGCGTGGGGGAGAGAAAGAGATAGAATGGGAGGGGGGAGGGGGTGAATGTAGAAGATAGCAACTTTGGAGGAGTTTTTTGCATATATTCATGCCACGTGGCGCTATATCAAGGGGTATGGACCTAAGTGGCACAACTTAACAAGTTCAGGGTGCTAGATTTCGATTTTGCGAGTTCGTGGACTTAAGTGGCACCTGGAGACAAGTTCGAGGGCCGCTGATGTATTTAACTTTTTTTTATGTTTACGGGATTTACGGTCCTCAATCCGACACGCTCAGACTACGCGCATCGATGATTGGTCACACCTGACTTGCCCACCCCTTGCCTGCTCCGCTCTGCGGTTGCCCCGGGCTTTGTCCTGAAACACGATGGAACGGGCTAATGATTAACTATTTGGCATTTTGGCAGCCGGCCGTTCTCCTCGTAGCGTAGCAGCACCAAGGATGGACACGTCACCGGGTGCCCTCCCGAACAAAACTCTCCGACGTGTAGCTACCAAACCCCACCACGAAAAAATATTCATTTTTACCTAATTTTTCTCGCCCCATACCAGCATTTTCTCCCCGCGGTTACCATGGCAGTAGAGGGGGGGGGGGGGGGGGGGGGGAATTATTTTATTCAAAGCACCTGGTATAAAACCAAGCTACATAACTAATATACTTCAGAACACCAGCATCTCCAGCATATAGCAATAGGGAATCTTTCTCCCAGTAATTCCAAGGCTCGAGATGCTCTCAGACCCCTCGTGCTGATTATTTTGTTCGGAATACAAATTTCGGTTCAGCAATTCCTGTCGACTGATTCGAGACACCACAAGCCTCAGCATCGTCCAACTTCCAATTGATCGTCGGGACAGAGACAAAGATCGTGAAACCTTTTAACGGCTGACACGAAGTGACGACCAAGATTAGAACCGCCGCATACATTGGAAGATTTTGACCAGGATGCGGAGAAACTAAAAGATAAATTTACTATTCATTTTCTACATCTCATCTCTTTGGTTTACTGCTATGATTCGGAGAGGATTTTTTTGGAAGAAAAAACTTTATGTGCCTATGAAAGGGCACCTGCTTCTGCCTTTTTTAGGACCAATTTGGCGTCATTCATCCATTCTTGACTCCTAATATTTTAGGTTTGCTACAGTACACCAAAGTGATCGTGGACCGTTGATCTAATGCTACATTTAAATTAGAAATTATTAGATCTCAGATAAGAAAATATAGGATTAGATCTAACCTCCATGTATGATTGAGATCTCAGATTTCTATTTTGTGCTGGCCATTAGATTGAGACAAGAAACAATTTTCTATCCCCCCATGCACCTCGCATATACCCATAGGAGATCGCATTGCTATCACGTGACATTTGCCAATCAGATTTGTGTTTCTTTTTCACATGATGTGCCGGCCATTAAACTGAGACAACAAACATTTTTTTATCCACTCCATGCACCACGCGCGGTGGCAGCCGGCACGGCGCTGTCGGGTGGTGGGGGCCAACGTGTCGCTCCGTGGCTCGGCTCGGCTCGGACGCTAAACCCTATATTCTAAATCTTCATTTGAGTTCGTTCTCAAACTTTTGCGTGGATCAGTTTATTTCCCAAGCTATCCTTTTTCGATTCAGTTATGTCTTTGGGCCTCCATGCCGTCAATACGCCGTCTGCCACTCCCTTTTCCCATCCCTGAGTTAGTCAAACGTGGCGGCTGGCTCTTGACCGCCGGAATCTAGCTAGAGGAGGGGCGGTCTACGGTAGTGCTCGGTGGTCCGGCGACCATTTCCATGGGGGGAAGGGGCAGAAAGGTAATAGGGGGTCATCTGGATTCGATCCCGTGTGTTAGTTGCAGCAGAGGGTGGCCGGAGCGGGCTGACCACATGAGCTCGAACTCGGCTCGTGGCAGCAACAATAATGTCGGGAGGTGGGCAGTTCAATTCCGGCCGGGTGGTGGCCGGAGCTCGGTGAGGAGAGATTGGCGAGGGAGCTGGGGCAGTGAGGGAGGCGTGGGCGCGACGGATTTAGGAGGAGATGGTGCGAGGCGGTGGGGAACAGCCAGCAGAGCAGTGCTTGTGCTCGCCTATGTTCTTGCCTGGCACAAGGAAGAAGGGAGCAGCAGAGAAATAAGAGGCATCGCACCGCGGCCCCACGCGTCGCTGCTCCAGCTCGTCACGCCGCCTCGTACCGCCGCACCTGATCGTCCATGTCCGTGGCAGGTCGGTGCACTCTGATCCGCGCGGGGAATGGCAGGCGCAACTGGCTGGCCAAGTTCGGGTCGGACCGAGAGCGTGTGGGGAACGAGGGTTTGACCCCTCCTCAGCCCAGGGATCGGAAAAGCGTGGACGTCCAACGACGTAATTGAACCGAAGAAGAACAAGAGTTCGGAACGATTTTGCATATTTTGCCTTCTATTAATTATGTAAAATTTTATTAAAAGATGGTTATCCCTCTCATCTTAACAACAACCCCCCCTCTCTATTTTTGCGTACCTTCGAGAGGAGCACAATGCTCTGCATTACTGGTTTTGCCTCCAGTTTTCTCTGAACCTTTTTTTTAGATATTCAACAGTAGTGGTGTGTGTTTGGAATACCGGCTCAAGTTTGTTCTCAAACGTTTGGAGCATATTCTTCCAAGAATTTCGTTGAAAAGAGGGCAACTGCTGAGAGAAAATCCGCAACCCCTCTGAATCTTCTGGTATATCTTTCTCCAGTGAAGCAGACGTTGTTGATGACTTCCTGTAATGTTAGTGACTGCTGACGTTTTCCAAGACTGTGGAAAGCACACCTTTTTGACAAAAAGAAGAAAATCCGCCCAACTGCTTCGGTTTTCTTTAGGGTAAGACAAAGCTGAAAACAAACTACTGTCGCTAGTCTTTCGCTTTCAGTTTTACTTATACGAAATCTGAAAACCATCTCCGGGACCATTACCTAATAATTAGGGAAAAAATCCGGACAACATAGGCTATCCAACTGTCAAAACCGGACAAATTTGGCTATTG
Source organism: Panicum virgatum (assembly GCF_016808335.1). NCBI lineage: Eukaryota > Viridiplantae > Streptophyta > Magnoliopsida > Poales > Poaceae > Panicum > Panicum virgatum. Next base: position 19,851,137 of record NC_053144.1, read on the forward strand.
GAGTGGTTTTGAATGTGGTTTTGCATTTTCTAAAAAAATAAATCTAATTAGATTTAAAAAATCAAAACTAATTCACTTTATATTAGAAAAGTATGAAACTAGTACTAAATTTTTTCTTAAAATGTAACCTATCTATTATTGCTCCATTTGAATCTTAGTTATTAAAAATAATATGCATAATTGCAAGCAGCCAAATATTATGAATATAAAAAAAATTAGATTTAAAATGCTCACAAGTCATGTGACAATAGATAGGTTACATTTTAGAAAACTTTTGATAGCCATTTCATAATTTTTTGACTTAAAAGGAATTACTTATAATTTTTTAGTGTAAAATTAAATATTTTTAATTCTCACAAAATAGAAAACCACCTTCAAAACCACCCCAGGGGCCAAATTTGTCCGGTTTTGACAGTTGTATGACTTATGTTGTCCGATTTCGTAGTTGAAGGTTGAAAATCGGACTTTTGCGATAATTGAACTGAACTTTTCCCAAATAATTATCACGCATCATCCTCCAACGCATTGGCCAGGCAAATTTCTTACCAAATACTAGTGCGTATTACGAGCAAAACATGTCATCCCCAAATCAGATGATTCGATGAACATGACGCACTAATAAACATACTGGTACAAACAGTGATCAAGCACTACCAGCGTGCATTTTTATTGCCGAGAAGATTCAGAGCTACACCACAAGAACAACGGCGATAGCAACCGCTGAAAACGCTGTTCACTTGTGCTCACGGCCTTGGCGGCATCTCACGCGGCGACGACGGGGTGGTCCTTGAGGAAGCCGAGGAGGAGCTCGTTGACCTGCTCCGGCAGCTGCTCCTGCACGAAGTGGCTCCCCTCCGGGATGTAGGCGATCTTCAGGTCCGGCATGAAGCTCTCCATGGCGCCGCCCCGCAACGCGGCCTCGAACCCCGGGAACTTGAACGCGTAGTCCTTCTCCCCCATCACCATGAACACAGGCACCTGGAACTTGGCGTCCAGCCGGTTCGGTAGCTTGTGTATGGCCCTGCTCAATCGATCGATTCATGGAATTAAGAAGCTCGATTCGATGGCGGCACGCATTTCAGACTCTGCTCTGTGACTGCTGTTGCTACCTGCCTACCTGTATGGCATCTGGAGAGGGTACCGGAAGCCGGACTTCTCGTAGAGCTTGGCGTAGGCGTCGAGGTCCTCCTCGGTGAACCACTCCGGCAGCGGCGTGGTCAGGTCGGCGAGGTCCATGATCTCCTGCCCTTCCTTCGCCGTCGGGATCTCGGCGCCGGCGAAGAGCACGTAGATGGTGCGCACCACCCGCCGCACGTCGTACCGGCCGAAGTCCGCCTCCGCCCTGTCAGGCTCCTGCACCAGAAAACAGAAAAAGAAAAAAAGAAAAAAGAAAAGGAGAACACATGAGCAGCTGAACACCAGCTGCAGAGCAGCAGCAAAATCTGATGGTCCAGCGAGTGGGTAGGTACGCACGCGCCAGCGCAGGACGTAGAAGCCTTCGGGCATGGCGTCGAAGGACCTGGGCGCCGGGCTGAAGGGGATGCCCAGGCACACCACGCCGCAGGTGCGGTCAGGGTGCTGCAGCGCGAACTCGTACGCCGGCATGGCGCCGAAGTCCTTGGCGACCAAGAACGCCTGCACGCGCAGATCGAAGAAGAGGCGAACACAGATAGTTACGGCCACGGCCAGTCTCTCTTGGATCAGATTTTGAGCGCTCGATCTGTGTCCGAATCCTACCTTGGGGACGGAGTAGGCGTCGAGGATGGCGAGCACGTCGGCGACGAGGTCCTCCCAGGAGGCCTCCTCGTCCTCCGGCGGCTGGTCCGAGAGGCCGTACCCGCGGCAGTCCGGCGCGATGGCGCGGTACCCCGCCGCGGCCACGGCCAGCATCTGGTGGCGCCACGAGTACCAAATCTCCGGGAAGCCGTGCAGGAACACCACCGTCCCCAGCTCGCCTGCAGTCAACCAAGAAACCAAGAACAAATCGCAGCCATGGTGAAATTGCTCCGCTGGGAGCGGTGGTGAATCGATCACGGCCGGGCCATGCCAATGTTTGTGCCGAAGACTCACCTTTGCCGACCTGCGCGACGTGGATGTTGAGCCCGCGGATGGGGAGGTGCGTGCGCTCGATCTCCTGCGCCATTGCTGCTCGCGCTGCTGCTCCTCGAGGCCGGCCGGAGACAGAGATGTGTCCTTCGTTCAGCTTACAGGGAGTGTGGACAGTGGAGTGGCCAGGCAGTGAAATAGATGTGCACCAACGGCTCGGCACGTAGTTTGTATCAAAAAAAAAAAAAAACCCCGGCTCCTCGCTTGCCGATTTGTCTGGTGCCGGGCTTGTATTTTCCTTCCTCCACCCTTCCGCTACGTCGCTTGCAGCCTTGGTGTCTTCTCCTTTTCTTTGTTTCCTTTTTTTATAAACCTTTTCTTTGTTTTCTTATCCTCGTTGGTGTCTTCTCGTGAACAAGAGTACAAGACACACCGCACAAGCTGGAATCCGTGGATCAGCATCGCTGCGCCAGTGGCTTGTCTGGTGCCGTTTGGACCCTCTGCTCAGAACACTGTTCGTATGTCCTTTCCCACCTGTAGGACGGTAAACTTCCATGAAAACATATATACTGGGTGTGTTTAGTTCCCACAAAATTTCCAAACTTTCCAAATTTTCCATCATATCCCCTATCACATCGAAACATTAAATATAGCAAATGACCCATGCATAGAGTACTAAATGTAGTTAAATAAAAAACTAATTGTATAATTTTGATGTACGTTGCGAGACGAATCTTTTGAGACTAGTTAGATCATGGTAGAATAATATTTACCATAAACAAACGAAAAGTACTACAGTGTGCTACAGTGAACAATGTGACTTTTTCTCCCACCTTTTCACCCCCATCTAAACACAGCCACTATGTAAGCTGAAAATCATGCAGCACGGTAATTGACAGAATTCGGAAGACGACTCCAAGCTGTCGTCTGTGTAAACTGATCCGTGATTCCTGCTACAGTATGGTACATGGTCAGAATCACGAGGGCTGCCTGTCAGTTTTCAGGCTCCTGTGCTACCTGTTTTTTTTTTCACCCTCCAGAAATCACATGTTGGTTAAGCTCTTCTTGTCGGCCGCTTCTAGGCTCCAGAACCAGAAGTCCAGATGCCTCAGCAGCCAGTACTGAAGAATTGAGGACAATCTTCCGCATCGAAAGGCCTTTTTAACAACCATGAAATGAAAAGCTAGCATATATAAACCTCTGTGGCTGGCTATGTTTTCTTTTTTCTACTCCCCGCCACCGAAGTGTACCGATGTGGGTTCGAGAATTTGTTCAGGAAACTTGGGCCCTATCTAGTTCCTAAAAATTTTTCTACAGTATCCGTCACATCGAATGTTCGGACACATGCATGGAGTATTAAATATAGTTGAAAAAAATAACTATTACATAGTCTAACTGATTAGCACGAGATAAATTTTTTAAGCCTAATTAGTCTATAATTGGACATTATTTATCAAATAACAATAAAATATGCTACAGTACCAAAACCAACAACTTTTCACCAACTAAACAGGGCTGCCTACACAGGAATTTCAGATTGATTTCCTTAGCTTCATATTTGTCAAATGCACCTCGTGGTCATCATCTCTTGTTTTCTTGATCGATGAGCTACAAGAACAGATTAAGGTGCATCTGACTACTGATCGTCTTACTATACTAAATAATTGCAAAATGTCAAAAAATATTGAAAATGACTACCACTCAACATTTTGTAACTTCAATACAGTGGACTATTGGAAAGGATATCGTCTTACTGTACTATAGGTAATTGCAAAATGTCCAAAATACTGAAAATGACTACCACTCAATATTGTGTAACTTCAATACCGAGAACTATTGGAGAGGATAAAGGATATCTGGACAAATTATGAAAAGACACTTAGAAACATGCCAACTACGAATCGAAATGGTCACAGAAAAATAAGCATCGTGTTATTTTTTTTTGGCATCTGGTATGTTGATACTACGAAGTTTGACAGAAATAGTTTAGATTAATAACTACATAGACAAAACCAATTGGAGTATCTTGAATAACCTGTCTTATACTATTATTGAATAAAGATATTCTTTGCTACCGGACTACCGGTAATAGATGAACCCAGTTATCAGTGATGTAACCCACAGCTACTCAACATCATAACATAGAGAAACAGCTTAAACAATTTGACATAATTTAAATATAACAAACCTAAAAAAATACATGTAGAAGCAATAAATAGAAATGACAAGAGAATCACATGTGTAAAGTAACCACTTACACTGTTCAAAAACTGGAAGTGGTAGGTTCCACAATGATTTTTCCTAGTTACCTTGTCTAGACTGCAGGCTGCAGTCCAAAGTGATTGTCGTCTTCTGCTAATTGAACAAAAACGATCTGCTGAAATTGCCAGCAGAAGAGGGGTTTTATGTTTCTTTATAGATAATACCTTCACATAATAAACATGATATCACCAATCAAAGCTTCCCAAACTAGTTTCATCACCAAGCAATTGCCAAGTTGGGGGACCCATTAGATCAGCACTCACTACTGGATTTCGATGCTTCGCCGTGTGCCCGAGTTTTTGCTCACGGCGAACACGTAGGCACACGGCGACTTACCGATTTCCGGTAGTGACTCAAGGAAATTCTCACTCAATCCTAGTTTTTTTTGGGTGTGCGCGTGCGCGCGCACGTGCAACACTAACATAAAAGCCATCACAGGCAAAACATTCCATACCTTATCTTAGCATTCATCTCATGAATGTGGCTGATGAACCTTTCATTGCAACAGTCAAGGTAAGTTCATGAATGATCAGTGCAAGAAACCCATATATAAAATTATCCCACACATATCATATTTGGTACATGGAAGTGCAACAAAGGACAAGACAAATTTCATTAGACTCACACCTCGCTGTCTCCCTTGCCCGGACAATCACATCAAGCACCAGCAGCACTCCTGGATTGGATATTGGAACCACCTAGACGCAACCGACTATGCATGCACAAACACACACATCAATTTCATATTAAAGCTAGAGAATGCGGCCTGTTGAAGGGGTGTACTAGTCCAGAAGGTAAGTGGTGCAAACATCAGAAGATGTAAGCCTAGCTTTAGAGTCTTGCAAAGTGCAGTTATCTCTATCTCTACCGAAACCTATGTCATCAAATTGCCATCAAATTGCCAACACAGGAAGAGAGAACAGAATGACAAGATTCAATAGCAGTAGAAATAGCAAGGTGATAATAACATCTTAACGACCCCCTTACATATAGCCCCTACACAGCTTAAGCTGCTTGCTATGATCAGGGGCGTCCTTGGGCCCGTGCGGCCCGTGCGATCGCACAGGGCCCCTGAATTGGAAGGGCCCCCAAAATATGAAGTGTATCTTAGTATATAGTAGTATAGGAGGCTTCAATTTCATGAGTTTGCAGCCCATTTTCTACCAAAAACAAAGCCCAACTTTCAGAAGTTGAACCGATCGGCCCATTGCCCGGCCTTCCAATTCCCCTCGACGCCCAATCGTCAATCGCGACTCGCGAGGCTAAACCCCAGAGTCCCAGACCATCGCTTCGTCTTCCCGTAATCCCGTTCCTCTCTCGCACACGCCGCGCCGCACGAGGGCATCGTGGACGTCGGACGGCGGACGGCCACGCGCCCACCCCCCACGCGGCATCGACGACTCGGCAAGGAGCACTGGAACAGGACGCCCTCGCCCATCCAATTTCAATTGGCAATTGCCACCATCGCCCCACGTCTGGACGCCTGGTCAGTGGTCACTTGCAAATTGCAATTGCACTCAGGGGCACTCGCGAAGGCAGAAGGCTAGGCCAAAGAGTAAGACTTAATTTTGTGTTATTTTTTTCTTTCATCATTTGTGTTGATTAAAATACATCTTAACTTTATTCTTTCCATTGCAAATGCAAGTCATGTCGTCGGCAAAACAGCATAGGAAATATGATTCTGGCTATCAAAAGCATAAAAAGAAACAAAGAATAGATGAACTAATTGAATCTCAGAAAGGGGTATTGGAAAGGTTTATTAGGAAAGAACCACAAGTTTCTCACCCCGGTAATCAGGGGCAGGGCAGTACACAAAATACTAGTGTTCCCAATGCCAATGAACCAAATGATGGCGAGACACAGGTAGAAAATATTGTTCCTACAGATGAGATAGAGATAGAAAACATTGAGGAAGTTCCTAATAATGGTGATAACATGGATGGCACTAGCACTGATGTTAACTTGGAATTGGATAGTTCTTCTCATGATGCCAATGTGGATACTTCTTTTTCGCCTGACATATTTGATCCAAGGTATTGGGATTCCCTTGATCCTAGGCAGGTTGATATTTTTGCAAAAAAAGGTCCTAAAAGAGATTTATCCATTAAGAAAGGTCCCAAGGATAGATATTCTAGGAGGTTTATAGTGGCAATAGTGTGGCAGAACCGCCCGACATAAACCGGCTTAAGTGCGCTAACCATCGTTGCAAAGGCAATTAGGTTTAACTCGCACAGCGGACGGAGCACATCGGAGGTCTGTCGGGTGAATTCCCGATAAAACCACTTAAACCTGGATCGAACAAAGCAGCATAACTCACGCGAAGGCGAGTCCAGAGATTACAACACCTCACAATATATTACACCATAGAGTTTAACATAATAGGAGAATTACAAACCAAGTTCCAAATTTAACAAAGTACTTTTCAAAGCCAACATATAAGAAGTTCAATAGAGTCCTTTATTTTAGCGGAAAGTACACACGAGAACTAACGACGAAAGGGGTGTCACGATGAAGCCCGGTTCGTGACATCACTCGCTCTTGTCATCGTTGGCCGGGGACGGGTCCCACTCCACGGACCAACCAGGCGGGAGAGTGCAAGGCCAGGTCAAACTGGCAATCATGTCCTCAAAAGTATTTCCTGAAACAAAATGAGCCACAAGCAAGACTGAGTATTCTAATACTTAGCAAGGCTTACCCGACTGAGGGTATACTTAGCCCTTTATCTAGACATGCAAGGCTTTTGGCTTGAGGGGTTTGTTTTGCCGAAAGGCAGTAAAGAGTGGATCCTTAATTGCAGGTTATAGTTTTCAGGTTCTAGTTCAATTAACCATTCTAGGTGAGCATCAATCCAATAGCATACATGGTGAAAACAATTATCTTTTACCATCCAACCAACCAAATTTACCATCATCATCACCTTCCACTTCTTACTCTATGTGGCAAAAGGGTTAAGCAGTCTCAATAACCGGTGAGAAACGGACGATTCGAATCGAATTTGTTAACCTGGCCAGGCAGACCTAAACACACGTCACGTGGTTACTCCCAGAGTCACACGTGCAACTTTTCCCTTCAATTCCTGCTTCACGGAACAGGCCCACCGCCCTCAAGTATAGCAGTACGACGACTCTGTACTCGCCATTAGCTAGATGTGAACGAGTTCAAGATGGTGGGGAGTATATTCCGGCTGCGGTTCAATCCAGTACTTAAGCTTACCGATTACCATATTCTCGACATGTGATTAGTACGTTCAAACGCTTAACCACCACTACCACACACTGCGGCCTTATCACTTTTCACTAAACAAACGGGGCATCCAGAGTATCACGACCCCGCCCGTAGACCTTATAGTGGTAGCAAGTAGTAAACAACCAATTCCTATAATTTCTCGCGAGTGACCGGAAATCACTCAACTTCTACCGAACCATTAGCATAGCTAACTAGCGACCTACACATACTAGTGTTCAATCATTGGTACCTAGGATCATGCAACTAAGGTCCCAGCCAACTCCTGTAACTTAAATGCACAAGTAGATAGGAACAATAATAAGTTGCATAGTTTAAAATAGAGGGGCATGCTCCTGGGCTTGCCTTCCTGGGCGTAACTGGATCTGGGCTCTTCCGAAATCGGGTTCGGGTCTTTAGTAACTTCAGTTAGATTCACCTGAGCTTCACGCTGCTCACTCTTGGACTCGGGCACCAGCTCGTAGGTTCTGTCAGCGAGAGTGGTAGTATCTATATGAGATGCACATGGGTGAGTTGTTGTGATGATATCAACTTATAACCTGCTTCACTATAAAGTTGTAATTCAAACAAAACCCAAAGTTAAAGAGTGAAACACTTCCATTCATATTTTACTGGGCAATCGTTTATAGAGCAGTAACTCAACATATCTAACTACACAAGACATCATGATCAACAGCACAAGAAAGCTATACTAACTTCCTAAACAAGTGGGAGTAGTTTCCTATAGCAATTAAATCATGGTTGGTGAATAAATCAACAACTCAGCACACATATAGTAGTAAATTCAACAAAAATTACATCAAACAGAAGGTAAAAAGAACTAGCTATCCTGCAAAATTCATCCCAAAACTTGTAGCAAAATATCCAGAACAATTCATGTAATCTGACAACTCCTAGAACAAGATTGAATTATACAGGTTAGACCAGAGTATAAAACAATATAAAAATTGAACATTAGGTCTAAAAAGGGATGAATTAGATACTGTGAATTTTTCAGGATTTATTATGCACAGAATTAAATAGGAGAAAATAAACAAAACATACATCAGCTTAACAAGATTAATTTTTAGATCCTGTTATAGTCATGAACTGGGGCTCAAACTCCATGGACAATCTAAAATATTCAAAAATAACACTCATAAATATTTCATGATTTATTATCAACATAAACTATTTATCATAATTAATATCTACTAAACAAGCATTAAATCAAAGAAATAGCTACACAAATCTAAAAATGTTGAAACTTGGAAAGTGGTGTTCATTTAGTATTGGAAATACAAAGAAAAAGTTTCACACACATATCCATAACAGAACATCCAGAAATAAAAAGTAAGCTACTCTACTAGATCTAGCTGTAAGGATCACCGGGGTGTCCGACCCTAGAGGGGGAGGGGGTGAATAGGGTCGCTAATCGCTTTTCTATCCTAGGGCTCAATCTAATTGCATAAGATAAACCTAACACGTCCTACACATGCTAGTTATGACTAAGGTTTATCTATGCTACCCTCTACTTACCCCAAAAGACTTGCAACCTATAGCCAATCCTAATCAAACTAACTAGGAAAGTAAAGGTAAGCAAGAAAGAGTAAATGCGGAAACGTAATGCGGTAAGTAAAGCGGTAAGGGAGAGAGGGATGCAAACTCCCGAGTAGACACGGTCATGTAACGTGGTTCGGCATAAACGCCTACGTCCACGGGACACCGAGGCTCTTCCGATCACCGTCTTGCACTACGCCACCAATGGCGATGCCGGCAAGCAAAGGCAAGTGCCCACAAGACACCGAGTCTCGTGCACCGCCACCGTCTCTCTCGGTCACCCGGCCGAAATCCACTACGGAGCTTCTCCACCAAGGAGGGGGCCTCCTCTTCCCCCGCACAAAGTGTCGTTGCCACTCCACACCAAGACGGAGGGTCACACGACAGATCACAAGTTGCTTGCCGCAGCAAGACTTTCTCTCAAGCTAGTTCTCTCAAGAACTAAGCCTAAACAAGCACTAAGCACTCTCACAAGTGTGCTTAAGCCTATATGATGTACAATGAAGCTCTATGGTGGTTGGAGATGATCTTTAGCTCTAGTATACTTCTTTGAACTCCAGCACTCTCAAATGACCCGGCCTTGGGGGTATATATAGGCAGCACAAGCAAATATAGCCGTTGGAGAAAAGCTGCCAGAAAAACGCTTAACGCCGGTTAATCCGATGCTCCCCAAATCGCCATCGTCGGTTTAACCGGTGATACTAAACTGCCCACTGAAAACTAGCCGTTACGTGTACGGGCAATCAACCGACGCAATCGACCGGTGTATGTAATATTAGCGTCGGTTTAACCGGTGAGTGCAACTGTCCTCTGATCCTTGAAAAACAAACTCTCTGGACAACTGCACCGACGCCATTAACCGGTGCATCATCGGTTCATCCGATGTATGCATTTTTCTTGGTCTGCTTCTGCCATTGCACCGACGTATTCAAACTTCCTATCGTCGGTTCATCCGGTGCCAAACCCTAGCCCGCAGGCCATCTCTGTCATTGCACCGATGAGTACATTTTGCCTTACGTCGGTTTAACCGGTGATACTAAAACTTCCCAGACGTGCTCAAGTCAATGCACCGACGTGTGTAATTTGCTTGGCGTCGGTTCAACCGGTTTATGGCGGAACCCCCGTGGGGGCGGCCCTTCGGGCCTAGCTTCGCCTCTCTTCTCTTTGTCATCACTTGAACCTAAAAGCCTGAGTATATCATCTAAGCAAACACATTAGTTCAAGTGTTGCGTGTGTCATCAATCGCCAAAACATTATATTGAAATATGGCATGAGAGGCCATTTTCGCTACACTAGCCAAAACTAGGGTTTCATCTAGTTATAGGTGCCAACTTGTGCTCAAATTTTTACACAACACTAATAATGGAATTAATTAACTACCAATAAAAAATCACCTATAGATTCTAAGTAGAACTCCTAGAATAATTATAGTCTATGAAATCTAATCTTTTTCCTAGATTAAAATACAGACAGAAAATAAACATGTGCATGTAATTAAAGTTGTAGATCTCATAACAAGGAACTCAGATCAATTGAGTGTGCATTTTTCCTATTTTTCTACGAATTTATATCGAATTTATAAGTTCACTGCTTTGGAAAAACAAAAAGGAAAAAGTTTTCTTTTTGCGCAGAGGCCCCTGGAAGATTTATCTTCCTCGCAGATAGGCCCCTGGCCGGACTGAGGAGCAGGGGAGGCGGCGGGTGGCCGGAATCCGGCGCCTGCGGTGGCCGGCGGCGAGGGGGAACATGGGGAAAAGAAAGAGAGCGGCGAGAGGAACCTAGGGGTGGGCTCGGTTGGGGTTGGGGTGGCCGGAGCGGGTGGCGCCGCGGAGAGCAGCGGCCGGCGGCGGCGGCGACGGCGGTCCGGTGGTCTTGGGCGGCGGCGACTGGGTTGGGGAGCACCGGTGGAGGGCAAGGAAGGTGGCTGCGGGGGTTGTTGGGCACGAGGAAAGGCGGAGGAGGGGGCTCCGCGGGAGCCTAGGGAGCGGCGGCGGCCATGGTGGCAGCGGCGGCTGTTTCCCGGCAGAGGGGCTCGCGGAGTTTGGCGTTCACGCTCAGGAAGGGAAAGAGAGAAGGGTGAGGACGCCAGGGAGCTCGCGGGAAGGGTCTAGGCGAGTCAAGGGTGAGGGGCGGGCGGCCGGGTCGTCACGGCATCGTCGTGGCGCGTCGATGGCCGTCCTCGACGTGCGCGCAGGGGGCGGTGCCGCGTGGCGAGGCCGAGCGGACTGGGTGGGTTCAGTTCGGGGCGAACCCGGGGTGGGGAGGCGGTCCTGGCCGGGCGGGCGGCGCGCGGCCGGCGGCTCTACTCGGCCGGGCGCGAAACAGGGGAGGGGAGAGAGAACAGAGAGGGTAGAGAGAAAGAGAGAGAGAGAGAAATTAAATTGATTCGAAATTCAAATTTTTCTCAAGGATTCCTTTTGAAACATGTGAAACTTTGAATATGAAAGTTGTAGAGAATTTAAAAGCCTACAACTTTTATTTCAGGAAAAAGTTTATTTGAGCAAAGGTTTAAAAGTTACTTTAAATTTCCGAAAACTATAATTCAAATAACTTATCATTTCATGTGATTTTTGTCACTTGTACCCCTAGAGTTCAACTGGACATTTACTAATCTTTTCATGGTGAACATGTCTATTCATTTTCATATGCCTATTTGCATTGGTGTGAAAGTTATTTGAGGTTCCTGACCTAGGCACACATACACATATACACATGCATTTGTTTCGATGTTTCTTGGTTAAGGTACATGATTTGGTGCTAATGACCCTGGTTTAGCTAATGAAACACCTGGGATGTTACAAATAGTCATTTATAGGAGGATAGATATTCTTGGAGAGTTTGAATTTATAGTGGCAATAGTCATTTGGTATGAAATATTGTATGCTGTTAATTTAGTGAGCAAACATTTGCAAGCAAAGGATATGCTTATCGATATTGCTATTGAGAAAGTGGAAGGGTTGATTTCTTTCTTCAAAAACTACAGGGAAACTGGTTTCTTGGAGGCACTAGAGACAGCCAAATGAATTGCACTTGAGATGGATATTGGAACAACATTTCGTAAGAAACGAGTAATTAAAAGAAAAAGACAATTTGATGAGACCTCTGATGACACAAATTTGGCCACACAGTCTGCCGAAGAATCATTTAGAATCAGCTATTTCACTCCTATTGTTGATCAGGCTATTGCCTCACTTACAAGAAGATTTGAACAGTATCAAAGTTACCAGAAAAATTTTGGTTTCTTATTTACTTCTGAAGCATTGAAATCATTGGATGCTAAGAGCTTGAAATCATCTTGTCAGAATCTTGAGGCTATCCTTACAAAAGATGGAAAATCCGATATTGCTGCTAGTGAACTGTACGTGGAGTTGAAGTTCCTTCAAGATTTCATTCCTAAAGATGATATGGGGCCAGTTGAAATTCTGAAATTTTTGAAGCGACATGATTGCTTTCCAAATGCAAGCATTACATATAGAATTATGTTGACTATTCTTGTGACTGTTGCATCAGCGGAATGAAGCTTTTCAAAATTGAAGCTATTAAAGTCCTACTTGCGCTCTACAATGACACAAGAAAGGCTCAACGATTTGGCTATGATAGCACTTGAAAGTGACATGCTGGAGAAGATTGATTTTGAGCGCATCGTTGAAGATTTTATTTCAAAGAATACCCAAAGAATAAAGTTCTTCAAGTGAACAATAGGTACGACAATTTTTGAAATATCCCATTACTGTGCTACTTGTTACTATTGTTTGATTTTACTAGACCACTAGGGCCTCGTCTTAGCATTTTGCACTGGGCCCCTGATTTAGCCGGGGCGCCCCTGCTATGATGAATGGTTCAGATGACAATAGAAAACTGCAAATGGTTCCGATGACATAAAAACATTTCTCCAGTCAGTGATCCCCAACTAGATCATGCCTCCTCATCGCTATCCTCCAACTCCAACTGGGCGAAACCATTGGTTTGGTACTGATAAATGAGGTCCCTCTCCCAGTCATCCGCAGCCTTGCACAAGGCTGCCATGCCGGCAAGGCTGGCCCTCAACTCTAGCTCCTCCTCGGACTCAGGAGGATGCTGCAGAACCTCTTCAGGGAGGCCGTAGGAGACACGGCGTGGGGGGTCCGCCAGCAGTGTGTCGATGTACCCCTGGGGCACCCTCACTTTCGTCATCTTCTTGACGGCTCCCGCAGGCTTGCTCTTGACCTCCGCCGCCGCTTTGTTCTCCATGATGGCTCCCGCAGGCTTTCCCTTTGTAGAGTTGTATAGGGCAACCAAACCAAGTATATTGATCATCAATGAGTACAATATATAGTGTACAAAGGGTGCCCTTGGGCCAAGCCGTGATGGCGTACAGACGGCGTTCAGCCGTTGTGCGCAGCGCGCATGCAATGGCGGAGCGCGCGGTGCGGACGCAAGTGAGCGGTGAGTGTGCGCTGGGCGGGCGTGAGTGCGCGTTGAGCGCAGGCCGTTGGAGATCCGCAGAACGCGGTCGTGCCCGGTCACGCTCTAGCCGTTGGCGATGTGGTTCTGCTGACACCCCCCCCCCCCGCAATCGCGACGTCGCCGGTCGTGACGGAGAGACTGTCTATGAAGTCGAGGAACAACGCCGACGGTAGCCTCTTTGTGAACACATCCGCGATCTGGCACGCACTAGGAACATGCATGACTCAGACCTCGCCAATGGCCACCTTCTCTCGGACAAAATGAATGTCCAGCTCAATGTGCTTCGTCCTCCGGTGATGCACAGGATTCCGTGACATATACACCGAGGAGATGTTGTCGCAGAACGCCACGGTTGCCGAAGGCACCTTGCAGAGAAGCTCGCCAAGTAGATGTCACAGCAAAGAACACTCGGCGACGGCATTGGCGATGGCTCGATATTCGGCTTCAGCGCTGGACTGCGAGACCGTTGTTTGGCGCTTGGAGGACCACGAGATGAGGGAGTCGCCGAGGAAGACACAGAATACGGACATCGAGCACCGAGTGTCTGGGCAGCCGGCCCAGTCCGCGTCGGAGTAGACAGTGATCGTTGGTGAGAGAGCAGCGCGTAGCTGAATGCCCATGCGCAACGTCCCCTTGATGTACCAGAGGATCCGCTTGAGCATCGCCTGATGCACGTCCCGTGGTGCGTGCATGTGAAGGCAAACTTGTTGCACGGCATAGGCGATGTCGGGCCGTGAGATTGTGAGGTACTGGAGTGCCCCGGCGATGCTGCGGTAGGTGGTGGCGTCAGTGAGGAGTGCGCCATCAGAGGACGAGGGCTTCGACTTGGTGTCTACAGGTGTGGCAATGGGCTTGCAGTTCGCCATGCCAGCACGCTCAAGAAGCTCTTCGGTGTACTGGGATTATGAGAGGAAGAACCCCGCACTGTCCCGGCGTATGTTGATGCCGAGGAAATGACGCACCGGGCCCATGTCCTTGACGGCGAAGGCGTCGTGGAGACGGGCGATCACTTGACGAAGAAGGCTCGGTGTAGACGCGGAGAGGATCATGTCGTCGACATATAAGAGGAGGTATGCAGTGGCGCCGTCGCGGTTGTAGACGAACAAGGATGAGTCCGCCTTGGATTGTACTAACCCAAGCGACGTGACATGCCCGACGAAGCGCTCGAACCATGCACGCGGAGCCTGACGGAGTCCGTAGAGTGATCGCGTCAGGAGACAGACGTCGTCGGGTCGCCGTGGGTCGACGAAGCCGATCGGCTGCTGCAACACCCCAGTGTTACGTTTTGGGTTAATCATGTGCTTTAGTCGCTAATCCTCGCTTAAACATTGTCATTAATGTTAACCTTTCTCGCTTAGTGGCATTTCATGTCAGCTGAGCTTTAATCCTTATTTTTTGTCAAATCTAAAGCTCAAATCAGGTGTTGCCCAACATCAAAGTTGTAGATTTTTCCTTCCTCTACAACTTTTGTTTTGGCAAAAATTCAAGTTTCAATGTGAAATTTTGAATTTTGGACGGTCAAAATTGAGCTGAGTTTCGTTGAACCATTTTTTTTTCTCTCTCTCTCTACCTCTCCCTCACCGTCCCTATTTCGCCGTTCATCGCTATTCGGCGTCCGTGCGCTGGCGCCGCCTCACGGCCGTCCACGCGCCATGCCCCCGACCAAAACCGCCCTGGCGCCCCTGGTTTTGGCTGAAACCGCCCCCTCTGTCGCTCCTTGGCCTTGACACGCACCCCCGCCGTCCTCCGCTCGCGCTGTCATCGTCTCGTCACCGTTTAAGCCGTGCCTATCCATTCGCAAGCCAACTCCGATTTCTCCTCTCCTCCTCGCGCTAGAGCCAGAGCTCGAGCACCCCTGCCCTCTGCAGCTCACGAGCGAGCTCGCCGTCGCGCCCATGGCTCTGCCGCCCACGGCCACCACGGTGCCCCGCGCCACCTCCCTCTCTTTCCCCAAATCAAGTACCCCAGCACGACCACCGCCTCCCAATGGACCTCCCAAACCCGGCCGCACCACCCCTTCGCCGCCGGAGTGACGCCGCCGCGGCACAGAGCCTCCGCCATGTGACACCCCAGCCCAAGGCTTAATAGGATTAATAGGATACTCATACCAACAAGTTGCAACTTCTTTTCTAGAAGCCGGTCTCCAAAGAACTCCGAGGTTAAGCGTGCTTGGCCTGGAGAAATTTGGGGATGGGTGACCGACCGGGAAGTTCTTCTCGGGTGCGCACGAGTAAGGACAAAGTGTGCAGAAAAGATTGGTGTTGGTCTGTGAGGACAGTCTATGTCCTAGAAAGCAACCAGATGTAAGCGGGCCCGGCCTCAGGGAGGCGGGACGTTATAGAATGGTATCAGAGCCGACTCTCGTGGTTTCACGGGCACGTACGGGCGTAAGTGCGGAGGCATGAGCACGGGCGCGTGGCGGGTCAGTGCACGGGCATCTGGGATGCGCCGTTGGCACTGGTCGCACGGACGTGGCACAGGGACCGTTGGCACTGGACGCACGGACGTGGCACATGGGCTGCTGGCACTGGACGTACGGGACGTGGCCAAGAGAGGATGTTCCTGGCTTGGGATGGACCGACGAGGACGTCGGTCTCTTAAAGGGGTGAGCATGTGACACCCCGGCCCAAGGCTTAATAGGATACTCATACCAACAAATTGCAACTTCTTTTCTGGAAGCCGGTCTCCAAAGAACTCTGAGGTTAAGCGTGCTTGGCCTGGAGAAATTTGGGGATGGGTGACCGACCGGGAAGTTCTTCCCGGGTGCGCACGAGTGAGGACAAAGTGTGCAGAAAAGATTGGTGTTGGTCTGTGAGGACAGTCTATGTCCTAGAAAGCAGCCAGATGTAAGCGGGCCCGGGCTCGGGGAGGCGGGACGTTACACGCCGGCTGCCTGCTCCCGTGGAGCCCCACCCTCCGGCCTCCTTCTGCCCCCAACGGAGCCCGGGAACGGGATCCACGCATCCCCGCGATGCTCACCGGCCCAAGCCCGCCACCCCTTGCTCGCCAGAGCATCGCCGTCATCGTGGGCCACCACCGCCGGCCGCTGGAGCTCGTGGAGCCGTCGCCTCAAACTGTCTCCCCACGAGTCAAGTGCACCAATAGTTTCACCTCGTCGCCCTCTAGCTTTTCCCCAACTTTCCCCACGCCGCCGGCGAGCCCCCTCGCCGGAAACGGCCGGCGCCGCCCTCCCTGTGCGCCTCCTCTGTTTTATTTCCGCCCAGAGACCTCGGGCAAGAATTGAAGCAAGTTTAGGGCGTTATCTGCATAGCTAGACTCAAATGAATAGTGCTGCGAAGGGTTGTTTTGTAATAATTGGCTGAAAATTTGAAAAATCATAGTAAATCGTAGAAAAATCAGAAAAATACAAACTAAAATTTTTTGGATTCCTTGTTCTAAGATCTACAACTTTTCTTATAGGTTGATCTTCAGTTTCTAAATAGTTTTTTCTCTAGTTTAAATGTTAGTTTAAGTGATTGCAAGTTTTGAAAATGCATAGTAAATAGTAGAAAAATGGTAAAAATCTAAAACCAGTTGTGTTAGTTTTTTTTTGGCGTGTAGAACTTAGGAAAAAAATTTAACCTGCTGTGTATTTAATTTTTTTATGATGTATTGATTTAATCATGAGTAATGCTTGTTTTAGCTTGTTTATTTAATATCTGCAATTCGGAAAGTCGAAAAATTATGAAATTTATTCAAAAGCTTAATATTTGCATGTTTAGTTCACTGTAAAAATTTCAGAACCAGAAGCTATATGCATGTGTGTAAATCTATTTTTGGTTTAGTTTGTCTTGTTGAGAATAAAATAAATGCTTTATGTTATCAATAAATGTTGGTTAATTGTTTTTACGCTTCTTCTTAGTAGCTTATCATGTTGGTAAAATTTGGTTACCAGTTTATGATTGCAAGTTAAGTTTTTACTTTTTGTTTGGTTCCTAGTGTTAGTTTTCCTTGTATGCGGTTACTAGGAAATGCTTTGTTGCGTGTTAACTCATTTGAGATCATATGTGGTTTGCTTTATATGGCTTAGTTCAGTTTACATTTCAGGTGGTTGTGTTTAGAATCAGAATATGGGTTGCTTTCATATCGCTTGGTTCTATGTGCTTTTTAGTTGAATAGAAGTCCCTAGTTATTTCCACCTTGCTTATGTTGTCTGGTTAAGCTAAATGAAAATCTTAGTGTGTTCTCTTGCTCATACTTGCTTGCTAGTTAATGGAGTTCTAGTCTAACCTTTCCTGCTTTACGCTGTGTTTTAGCTTTTCCAAAATAAGTTTATGTAATGCTTTTTGGAAGCGAAACACTTTATTTATATCGTCTGCTAGTTGTGTACCATGATTGCTGTACTTGCTATCTCTACGATAGACTTGTGTGATGTTTAATTAACCTTCACTTCTTTAGATGCTCATGCCCATGCAATAGCGACCTTGTGCTTGTCTTGCTTGCCCTTTTCGATGCATTGTGCATGCATTCAGACATCCACATTGTTGCATCTCATTTAGGAACACTAGATGTGTGAAGTGTGGAACTGAAGGGTGATGTTGGAGTCGATCCAGAAGATGGTGTATTGATGAACTGACCCAGAAGATGGAAGGACCGACTGGAGTGCATGCTTGGACTGGGATGATGTCAAGCCGGTGCAAGACTACAAGCTAACTAACTAACTTTGTGTCAAGCCCAGGCAAGCCCCGGAGCATAACCTCTATTTTTAGTATTCAATGTTATTATTTAAGTATTGTGAATTAAGTTTTCTAGGAGTTGAATGAAACCCTAGTATACATGTTTCTCCCTAAGTACCTATGAGTCTCTACTAGTATACAGGCACCGTTAGAAATGCTTGCTAATTAGGGACCCGGTAGAAGTCGAGTGATTCCTATCACTCGCGAGATATAGGTCTTGTTACTTAGGGAAAAGTTACTGGATAATGAAGCATTGAGAAAAGAAAGGAAAAATGGAGATCGGGCGGAGGAAAGTTGGTTCTGGACATGGAATGAATGGAAAGTGAGCCTCTGCCTGTGTCGATTGAGGACCGTACCGTTGTTGGCTGTGCTGACCAAGTTTGAACAGTACTAACCACATAAAGTAGGAGGTAGTCGAAACCGGTAAGCTCAGTACCACATGTGCACCAGTAGGCGGACTTGATACTGTCTTCACCAGTGGAGCTAGTATACAAACTCATGGCTGACCCTTCGTTGGTATCGGTGGGGCTAGTAGTCCCGGGTCAGGACAGTTCGGCTATTCGGTGTGCATATGTGAAGGGTTGCCACGTAGGGTCCGACGGGGCCTATATGTGACATGTGTGTTAGGTCCACCTTGCAAGGTTAAATCGGATCGATTCGCCGTCTCTCTCGGTTAAGAGAACCTTGGTCACTTCGTCACATCGTAGTAAAGAAGTAAAAATGAGAAGAGAAGTATGATGAGATATGTTGTGGTACTCTGTAAAGATTAATGTGATCAACCATGTTTGCTTTAGACGATCAGGCAAATCTAGTTGGTACTTGATAAACTTAAATTGAGCTAAAATATTGAAAGTAAGGATCCAATATTAGTAGCTTTTCAGCAAAACAAACTCTAGAGCCAAAAAGCTTTGCATGTCTAGATAGGGAGCTAAGTATACCCGAGTCGGGTAAATCTTGCTGAGTATTAGTATACTCAGGGTTTGTTGTCACCCTGTTTTCAGGTAACTGCTGCTGGTTGAAGCTAACCAGGATCCACATCGGTGGGCTCGATGTGACATCCTCACGCCTTTGTAGTATCGTGATTTTTGAATCAAACTCCTATTTAATTTCCGCTGCTTTTTGAACTCTGATATTTTAGATAAACTCATTTTGTTAAGCTCTATTTTGTAATTTAAATTTGACAAACTTCTGTTTGCATGTAATCATCTGTGCTCGCCTTCGGGTGAGACTTCCGGTGTTTTCGATCCTTAACCCAGCAGGCTGCCGGATTACACCGTTTTAAGTGCGCTGTGGCTTGTTTAATACTTAAAATGATAGTTAGCGCACTTAAGCCGGTTTAATTTGGGCGGTTCTGTTACAGCTGCTGGCTGAACACCTTCTCCTGAAGGTTGCCGTGGAGGAACGCGTTGGACACATCAAGTTGATGCGCCGGCCAGTTGTGAGTGGCGACGAGTGTGAGCACGGTCCGAATAGTGGCCGGCTTGACCACTGGCGAGAACGTCTCCCGAAAGTCGATGCCAGGCCGTTGATTGAATCCACGAACAACCCACCGAGCCTTGTAGCGCGCAAGGGAGCCGTCGGGATTCAACTTGTGTTTGAAGACCCATTTTCCAGTGATCACGCGAGCACCGGGAGGACGTGGGACAAGGCGCCATGTTTGATTAGCCTGCAAGGCATCAAACTCACTCTGCATCGCGGCGTACCAGTTAGGATCCTTCAGTGCTGAGCGAACGCTCTGGGGAACTGGGGAGATAGCCGTCGTCAACGTCGTCAAGGCGTACTTTGGGTTCGGCTTGTGAACGCCAGCACGTGCCCGTGTCACCATGTGGTGACCAAGGGTAGTGGTGTCGGTCGACGGCACAGGTGACGGAAGCACCTGGGTAGAAGTCGATGGAGCCGGAGCCGAGTCAGTTGGGGAGGAGGCCGCCAGTGGGAGTGGTGGAGTAGACAATGGCGGTGGCCCGGATGGGGCCACCGGATGCACCGGAGCTGGGGACGGCGATGGCACGTTGGTGGGGCGCGCAGAACGTGCGCGTGTAGGAGGTGGAGTCAGCTCGGCGGCGAGGCGTGGGGGAGACGACGTCGGGGCGGGCGCGCGTGGTGCAGGCACGTGGCGCGTCGGCGTCGGTTATTCGCACGGAGCAGATCGCATGTTGTTGGAGATGGGGGGCAGGGCGTCGCGGAACGGGAAGACCTGCTCGTTGAAGACAACGTGACGCAAGGTGATCACGCAGCCGGAGCTGACGTCGTAGCAGCGGTAGCCTCGGTGATTCGGCGGGTACCCGAGGAACACGCAAGCGGTGGAGCGCGTGGCTAGCTTGTGGGTAGAAGTAGCGATCAGGTTGGGGAAGCAGCGACACCCGAACACGCGAAGCTCGTCGTAGGAGGGTGGAACGCCGAAGAGGAGTTCGTGTGGCGTCGTGGCGCCCGTGGCGCGGCATGGACGGCGATTGATCAAGTACGTCGCCGTCTGCAGAGCTTCAGCCCATAACGTCAGAGGTGCAGCACTGTGAAGAAGCATAGTACGCAAGCAGTCGTTAATCATGCGAAGCACGCGTTCGGCCTTCCCATTCTGTTGAGAAGTATATGGGCAAGACAGACGAAACTGAATGCCCAAGTTAGAGAGGAGAGTGCGCAAGGCATTGGAGTCATACTCCCGGCCATTGTCAGTTTGTAGAGCCAAGACGGGAAGGCGAAACTGAGTATGAACATAAGAGAGAAAAGCACGAATGGTAGAAAGAACATCAGACTTGTTCCGTAAGGGAATGGTCCAAATATAATGTGTAAAGTCATCAAGAAACACCACATAGTACTTGTACCCGGAACAATTGTAAACAGGCGATGTCCAAACGTCTGAATGTACTAACTGAAAGGGAAAAAATGTCTGAGAGACAGAGGTAGCAAAGGGAAGGAGAACATGTTTCCCAAGGCGGCAAGAAGAACATGAGTGATCTTCAGACTTATTGCACTGGAAAGGGAAATTTGCTAAGACTTGAGAGGTGATGTGGTCGCCGGGATGCCCCAACCGTTGGTGCCACAAGGACGTAGTCGCAGTGGCGGTGAGAGCTTGATGAGGCAGGCGCAGAGGGTAGAGATCGCCATGGCTATCACATCGGAGCATCTCCGCCCTGGAAGGAAGATCCTTGATAGAAAAACCGGAGGGGTCAAATTCAATAGAGACATTGTTATCATGGGTGAGGCGACGAACACTGATCAGATTCTTAACAAGGTGAGGAGAAATAAGAACATTGTTCAAGTGGAGGGGTTCGGTGGCAGTGGGAATGAGTGTGTGTGCTTGGTGAGAGACAGGCAACCGAGCACCATTGCCCACTGTGAATGGAGGACGGGTGAAAGTTACCAGAAGAGGAGGACATGTGCGACGACGCGCCGTTGTCGAAGTACCAGTCGGTGGCGCTGGGAGGTTGCTGTGGAACGCCGGCAGACTGGAGGGCGGCGTAAAGGCCACTCATGTCGAACGAGTTGTTGGGTGAGGGAGCCGACTAATGCGCCACCATCATGGCCTGCTGAGGCTAGAACGGCGGGCGGGGCCCCAGAACGCCGGCACCCGGCACGCGGAAAGGCATGGACCAGGCCTGCACCATGCCCAGCCAAGGGTTGTAGCCCGCGGGCCAAGGCACAGACTGAGAGCCGCCAGACTGGTAGTTGGAGCGAGAACTGCCGCCGTTGCCGGTGTTGTTGTTGTTGCCGCGACCCCGACTACGACGCCGATCGGATCTGTTGGAGGAGCGAGCCTTGCCACCGCCATTGTTGGATCGGGATGGAATGGAAGAGGATCCATCTTTGGCGCCGGTGGAAGAGGAGTTGGACGAGTCACCGTGCGTCGCGGCGAGGGCTTGGCTGGCCTTAGTGTTCGCATCGTGCTGAGCGCCCATTTCCTCAAGAACGAGGAAAGAGCGGGCACTCTGGAAGGTGTGCGGCGGGTACTTGGAAGTGATCACCGGCTTGACGTCGCGGTAGCGAGGGTTAAGGCCACGGAGGAGGTTGAGGACCTGGCTCGGTTCGGAGACCGGATGGCCGATGTCCCGCAGCTTGTCGGCGACGCGCTTGAGCTTGGTGCAGTAGTCGTTGATGGACATGTCGCCTTGCTGCACGGAGCGGAGCTCGGTCTCGAGGAGGACGGCGCGCTGCAGCTCGTTGTCGCGGAACAAACCCTCGATGGCGTGCCAGAGGAAGAAGGCGTCCAGGCGATCGCGCCGAACCATGTCGAAGATGCTGCTGGAGACCATGGTGAGGATCCAGTTGACGATGCAAGAGTCCACCATGCGCCACTCGCCGTTGCGATCCGCAGAGGGAGTGGTGGTGCGGACATGGCCGCGGAGGCCAAACTTGCCGAGTGTGGAGTCGAAGAAGAGGCGCCACTGGCTGTAGTTGCCTTCGTCCATGTCGAGGATGACCGGAACATGGTGGCGGATGGAGATGCCTTGAATCACATAAGAGTAGGCTGGGGCGACGGGAGGAGCATCGTCGTCATCAGAGGAGGAGGAGACGCCGGAGTGGCTTGGCGAGAGCGCCATGGGAGCGGAAGGAGCTGAAGGAGGAGGAGGAGGATCAGGTTTAAACTGATACTGTAGCAGCACCGTCCAAATTAAACCGGCTTAAATGCACTAACCATCATCTTAATACTTAATCAAGTTACTGTGCACTTAAAACGGTGTAACCTGACAGGCTGTCGGGTAAAATCCCGATTAAACTACTGTACTCCAGGATCACAATTGCACTTAGACCCGTACGAAGACGAGCACAGGTGTTACCAGCAACAGAAATCTTCAAATTAATTTACAACACAGGTTTTACATAAAAGGTTTAAATACAAACAACAGAGTTCAAACGCACAGCGGAAGTTTAAAACTGAGTTCGAAATACAATACGATAGCTACGACGACGATAAAAGGTGAGCTCCACATCCTGCCCACCGATGTGACGCCAACCTGCCCAATCTTCACGGGGAAGACGGGGCCCACTCGACGGTCCAACCTGGAGGAAGCGGCTGTCCAATCCCGGACGCACAGATCTCCTCGAAGTCAGCGGGGACACAACCTGCTTAAAAAAAAGTTACAACAACAACCCTGAGTATACTAATACTCAGCAAGGCTTACCCGACCTTGGGTATACTTAGCCCATTACCTAGACATGCAAAGCTTTTTGGCTCTGGAGTTCTTTTGCTGAAAAGCTGCTATAAGTGAATCCTTACTTTCAATATTTTAGCTCCATTTAGTATACCAAGTATTACTAAGTTCGCCTATTCATCTAAAACACACATGGTGGAACAGATTATCTTTTAGTAACTTCCAAACCAGTCTTTTCCACTCCGTTTTCATTCCACTTTCTTACTACGATGTGACAAAGAGATCAAGGCTCTCATAACCGCGAGTCACGGCGAATCGATCCGATTTAACCTTGCAAGGTGGACCTAACTCACACGACACATGTAAGCCCCGTCGGGCCACTCGCGTCAACTGTTTCCACATTACCACGGCATCTGAACTACGCCTGCTAAAACCCAGGTGATGGGCCCCTCGCAGTGAACTCCCGGAGAACCCGGAGGCGGCATCCTATCCAACACCCACCAACTCCCACGCCCAGCGTAGCATGGCGGAATTCAAATCACCGCTGTAAGGTGGTACACAGCTTACCGGTTTCGACTACCTCCTACTTCCGGTATGTGGTTAGTACTGTTCAATCCTCGATCAGCACTGCCAACAACGGAACGGTCCTCAATCGACACAGGCGGATCTAACTTTCCATCCATTCCAAAACCAACTCATTTCCGCCCGGTCTCCATTTCTCTTTACTCCACAATTCATTTCAAGCCAAGGCTTAAGGGATCAAGATCCTAAACTTGCGAGTGACAGCAATCACTCGACTTCTACCGAAATCCTATTTAGCAAAGCATTTCTATCGACACCTGCATACTAGTATAGGCCCACGGTACCTAGGGAAACATGCATACTATGGTTCCATTCAACTCCTAGAACATAAATGCACAATACTTAAATAAACATTGAATAATTTAAATTATGGTTATGCTCCGGGGCTTGCCTTGCAGGTCAGCGGGGTTAACTAGGTCTCCGGGGGCGTGCTCAACGGCGTCCTCCTGCTGCGCTCCTGATCGTGGCTCCTGGACCGGCTCAACGATCAGCTCGTGGACAGCTTCGTTCGTAGCGTCTACACGAATAAAATATGACATGCAACAGTTAGGATATGGTGCAATGCATACGTGCTTACGATGCGAAAACCAAAGTTCAAACATTTAGCCTGAAGTGCTTCCAACGAAAACAACTACTAAAGCGACTTAGGTTAGCATGGATTAACAGGAGTTTGCCTTGCATGCATGAAACAATTAACTAACCCTAGCAAGTAAATGAAGTATAAATAGATCTACCCAAAAGTGCATAGCAACAGGCCATGAAACTTTTACAGTGGACTATACATGAAAGGAGTAAGCCACTGCGAATTTTCCATAATTTTTAGAGTTATAGAACAAGTGGTACAAAATAAACTAGGTCAAAGATAAAATGAAATTTCACCAGAGCAAAAGTGATAAAATGCATGATTAAGCATTTTTCCTCTAAAGATTATGATTTTAGAAAGCTAACAAAATTGGTTTGGTATTTTTCGCATTTTTCTGCGATTTTATACGAATTTTGCAAATCTCACTCAAATCAACTAAATAGAAAAACAAAACCCACCCCTACCCCCACTGACCCGCGGGCCCCACCCGCAGAGCAACAGAGGGAGCAGGGGCTCCTCTGTTCTTCCCCGGCGGCGCGCGGAGCGCGCGCTCGGTGACCGTGGGGGCCGGCCGGCCAGCTGGGCCGCGCGGCGGCTCGCGCGCAGGGGGCTGTGCGCCTGCGGCCGAGCTAGGGCGCGCGCAGGGCAGCGCACAGGGGCGCGCGCGGGCTAGGGCGGCGGCGCACGCGGAAGGGCGGCGGTGGCTTGCGGCGGCGCGCAGTGGCGCGGCCACTCCGGCCGGCGCAAGGCCAGGCGGCAGCGGCTTGCGGCAGGGCGAGCCCCAGCGCGGCCGTGCGGTGCTGGCGCGTGCGGTGGCGCGGCCCCATGCCGCGCGGGCACGGCCCGCAGCGTGCGGCGGCCGGAGGCAGCGCGGCCACCGGCGGCGCGGCGATGTTCCAGAGGCGGCGGCCGCGGAATCCGAAGGGGAAATGGTCGGGAAGGAGGAGGAGACGGCAAGGAACCTCACCGTGCGCCCGATTGGAGCAGAGGGAGGCTGGAAGGTGGAGCTCGACGGAGAAGGCGGAGGTCCAGGGAAAATGGCGATGGCGGCGACGGCGGGAGCTCGATTTCGGCCGGGTTTGGGCACGGCCGGGGTCGAGGAGAGGTGGAGGAGGGTCGGGGCGAAGTTGCGCAGCTCAGGACGCGAAGGATTCGAGCGAGGTGGCGAGCTAGGGCCGGGAGGGCGAATGGCGGCGAGCTCTGCTCGAGCTCGGCGTGCACTGAGGAAGAAGGAGAGAAACGGACTGGGACGGGAAGGTTCCAGGGTGCTCGCGATGATAAGGACGGCGCTCGGACGACGAGGATCGCCGGGGCGCGATCGCCGACGCGTGGACGAGCTCGTCGACGGCCAGCACATCGGTATGGGCGTCGGCGCCCACACAGTGCTGAACAGGGCAAAACAGTAACGAAATTGAATGATTTGACTCGGTTTTGACCCTCCAATTCTCAAATTTTGATATGGCAACTCAAAATTTGGCCAAAATAAAAGTTGTAGAGGAAAGAAAGATCTACAACTTTTGTTTTGGGCGAAAATTGATTTGAAGCTCAAATCAGGGACAAAAACACAATCGAAACCGATTAAACGATGTTTTCTAAACAGACTCAATTAGCGCTAATGACAGAGATTAGCCTTAATTGTCGATTAAACACGCCATTAGCGTCAAAATAACACCGGGGTGTTACAGCCTTCCCCCCTTAAAGGAATCTCGTCCCGAGATTCACACGCGTAAGTGACCGATAAGGAGGAAGGATGCTCGTTAACCAAGGATAATAGCACTATCCAAAAATTACTTTCTCCAAACTGACTTACCTTCGGAATCTTTCTTAGGGGTAGCGCATTCAGCGTGAACTATCTCTTCACGATGGTACCAAGTACAAAATTTTTCTCTGTCGCATTGCTTATTTGACCTCTGGCCTTGTGTAGGTGGTTCATACTGTGCAGCTAACATCCGAAGTAGATGGCTTGAGTCGCCTCCCGACATACGAGCATCGGATAATATCCTTGTCCAGTTCAGATTATTAGAGGTGTTAACCGAATTCGGTGGATCTTTCCAAGTGGATGAACGGCAGTCCCGGATAAAATGACCGTATTCGCCACACTTGAAACAAGGTTGACATCCGGTGCAACGACATTTCTTCTTTGACCTCATTGATCTCCGAACAGGTGAACGAGTTCTTGCTCTTATAGCTGGGTCGACATCAGTAGTACTTCTAACTTGCCTTCTACCACGTGGAGAGAATTCTGTGCATGTAATTTCCCATCCACTCAAGTCTATGCTGCCTGCGCCGAGCTTGGGAGTCCGACAATTTACCTGGTG
This sequence comes from Panicum virgatum, assembly GCF_016808335.1. Lineage (NCBI taxonomy): Eukaryota > Viridiplantae > Streptophyta > Magnoliopsida > Poales > Poaceae > Panicum > Panicum virgatum. The sequence continues at coordinate 19,877,919 of NC_053144.1, forward strand.
ATCTTTAAGTCCCATCGGAAGTCGCGATGGTGGCATCAAGGAGTCCGAATAAACATTCTGCGTCTTTTCTTGCTTCCAATTTATTTCCGGTCTAGGGTTAGTATATTCTTCAAGTCCTTCGCTGTGCTCACTTTTCTTTTCTGTGGAGCTGCTTCGTAGACAAGGGCGGTCGTACATCTTGCAACAGTGGCAAGGCTCAAATTGCCTCATTGGTGCTTTAGTTATCACGACGTCGGAAGGTAGAAGGTTGATGTGCCCCTGACCAGGTTCCTTTCTACTACTTCCCACTGTATACTCCATTATTCACCTGAGAAACAGAATGAAGTGGAGACATCTTTAGCAGTAGGACAACTTCTATTTTGGGAGGACACACACAAACCTCATACACATAAATAGCTATACACAACATTGCATACGCAAGTTTCTAGCCCAAACTAAGCAAGGTCGTTTAGGGAACTCAAGATTACACATGTAGTCCAAAACCAGAATTTCCTACTATGGTGAAAGAAATTTCCTCTAGCAAGAATTCGCACTTTGCTGAGTTCAGCATATAGCTGATGTTCCCTAAGACGCTGGAGTACTATATGAAGATGCTGATCATGTTCTTCTTCTGTCTTGGAATAGATTAAGATATCATCAATGAATACCACGACGAATTTATCCAGCTTTGACATGAACACCGAATTCATGAGATACATGAAGTAGGCTGGAGCATTGGTTAATCCAAAGGACACGACCAAATACTCATAAAGACCATAACGAGTGGAGAATGCTGTTTTTGGTATATCCACCGGTCCGATTTTGATTTCATGATAACCAGATCGTAGATCTATTTTTGAGAATACCTTAGCTCCAGCTAGTTGATCATCTTGGTAAATTAACCAAGGTCCTTTGTCTACCACATCTTGTAGTCTTCTAGCATTTTCGTCCCTTAGCAGTTCTTTGAAAGATCAATCCCCTTGGTAACTTCGGAAGAAAGACTCACTAAATTTAGGTCCGGTATAGAGATTTCTAGGCAAAACAGCGAACGATAGATGCGGGAAATGCCCATGAGGAGATATCACACCGACACAGTGGTATAAGGGATCATAATTAGCAATCTCCGCACCAGCGTGTGTCGAGTAGTACAAGCATGTGTTGATTGCTCAGAGTAGGCTCTTGGTTTCATTGCGGCGCCGTCAGGCATACTTCCAACGAGAATCTCTTGTAGCACATATAGATCGTGCATGTATAAGCATTACGAGACGGAGGGATAGCAAGGAGGCGATCCAAAAACGAGGCATAACATGAGAGCAACAGGGATTAGCTGCCACAGATTGCTGGAAATAAGATTCTTGCTTAAGCTTCACATACCGCTTCCGTCCACCGATGAGATTACCTGATTACCGATCAACAGGCGATTCGGTCCGGTTGGACAGTAACATGAGATCAAGTCCGCTAACCATTCAGGAACCTACGGGATCTGTAAACGAAACTAGCAGACACCTGGAACAGAACTGATGTACCTTCCAGAGACTTACCTGATAAAGCAATGACGTGATTTACAACGGAACGATTTTGACGCTAAAGGAGAAAAGGAGATTAGCATTGCACAAGATCATCTTTAGAATAAGCGACAGAGAGGTTCCACCATGATTGTAGGTATGGCTTTTGACCATCAGGCACATGAGCAGACCACAGACATAGACAAGCACTTGGTGAAACTTGGCTAGGGTAAGCGTGTCAACGAAAATGTCTACAGGACGCTTAGATCCTGGATTTTTACAACACAAACAACCGTAACTAGCACTGCGTTTAAGATTTCTAGCTCCAAACCTTGATCAGGGTCATTTATGGAACTCCAAAGATTACGAACGCATTCCAGATCTAGGATTTTGCCACTAAAGCGAAAGGAACTTCCTCCTTGCATGCAGCCAGGGACGCCTCCTGATGACGATGATCGTTTTTAAGGAAGCATCAAACTCGTTTCGTACACGGTTCTTCAGCTAGATAGGATAACTGAGTCAAAATAAGGTTTTCAGATCTTAAAAGAAAAGTTAAACCGAACAAGGAATGATGATGAGACAAGATGGTCAGTTCTCACAATGCTGAGATCATGACATGAAGAAAGCGGATGTCGGTGAGATTCAGCACAAGGCTTGGGAGAACAAGTGAGGATAGCACGGAAGATGGGTTTAAATGGAAATTTCGGAACATCCTTGCTCAGAATTATATTATTTGAATGAGTTGCACGATACTAGTTGCAAAACATGCCCATTTATGCCGATGCAATCAAGGAATAATGACAAAATATATTCCAACTCAGAGTGCAAATGCTCGATAGCCATGATAATGATGCACCCTAGAGATGGATGATTGCAATGCCAGTGCAATAAAATGATGGATGAAATGGTGCATATGACACGATGCATTTGCCATGATGCTGGCCCAATGATGCATACACCATGATGCAAAAATGATGATGCTCTTGATGTATGCATGTATGAGATGCATAAAATATGATGCATACACACGTGAGTTTGCGATGCACACAATGCAACACGCGTCTTATGACTGTTCCCTCGTGACTAAACTCGCGTTAACCCCATACCCTTGAGTAAGTATTAGAAGTTAGGACACTAGTAAGGGTTGCATAAGAATGGATTGAGGTGAGGTATGTCACATATACCGAGACACCAGCGCGCTCCTAGTGGCTCCATCATGTGGCTGCAACACACACGAGGCCCTAGGTTCCGTCGCGGCATCAGGGTCATGCAACTAAACACCACCACAAGAGAAAACAAGAGTAGAAACCCAACAGACCAGAAAAGTCAAGATAGGTTAGAGGGAATCCAAGACAACCCACGATGTTACACTCGAATGCATTCCCGTTAGTCAATCTATGGATTCTTGACGATGATGCAACACCATGCACTGACCAATAACGTGATGCATGATTGTTGCAATGACTGTATTCAAAAAGTTATTTTGTCATAAACTTTTTTTTTTATTTATCCAAAACTACTGAGCAAGAATGGAATGTACAAAGTTCCGGTGTTAGAATCAAAATAGCCAACAATATAGATTACGAAATCAATGACAGGCCGATCATTGAACGATGGATTGAAAGACTTTGTTGGCAAATTCAAGGCTTTGCCATGAAAAGTAATAGTGGTTTTGTTGGAATTGGTCCAAGACATGAATCAAGAGGTTGACTTGAATGACAAGCTAAGATCTACTGGAAAGGTTCTCACATGATCCAAAGCCGTTGAGAAAGATCTTCTCAACCAGGGTCAGACTAGCAGATTGTATAGGTCTCACTACTAACAACACAAATTCTAGGTGGAGAATTAGGTACAAGCAACACAATTTTGGTAAACCGACGCAACCATCAAGGCAATTAATCAAACCAAGATAGGTCATGATGCATGCACGTTCTATCGTTCCTCACCAACAATTACCAATATCTAGGCATACGGGAACAATTGGTGACACAAATACGTACTCTCCCTATATATAGGCTAGTCGTTCCTACGATCAAGGATTTTATAACGTGTTTAACGAAGTTAGTGTTCCTGCAGACAAACCAAGACAACAGGAGAGATATAATTATCCATTTCTGGACCCTTCGTGCCAGCACACACGAACGGCCCCCATGTGTCCTACGCCACACGGGTAACGCATATGCAGTTTCCCACATATTCACACATACATTACCATCCACTATAGAGATGGCACCCAGACGTTCGACGCTGAATGGGCAGCGCTGCATACGTCACAACAACGTATTCACTTCCCGTACACTCGCCTTACGGGACATCCAAGGGTAGACGTGTCCCAAGGGTCACGGTCATGGCCAACCGCATGACAGGTTTACATCTCGTAACATTGCCTTACGAAATGGCCGTGATCACAATCACACGACATGAAATCCGCACTCCATATCAGGCGGCAGATAGCGACAGGCTCATTTGAATTGAGCCTTATCACCTCCTCGCATGCTCAACATACGGGACCCGCGCACGTATAAAACACGTGGGCTATTCTAAGGACTACCAGAATGCTTACCTTGCTTACCTCAACGTAGGTGCGTCGTTACCGAAATAAGGTTTAACAAAAAGTAAAAGCTGGAAGTGCTGGAATAAAATAGATACTTAGTTGCCACCTAACTTATATAACATAATTAGGGCATACGAACTATCTATTCTATTCCTTAGCGCATCTAGCGTCAACTTTTCGAAAACCTTAAATCGTTGCAAGGTAATCACCCCAGTGCAATTTAGAGCTCTGATGCCAGCTGTAGCAGCACCGTCCAAATTAAACCGGCTTAAATGCACTAACCATCATCTTAATACTTAATCAAGTTACTGTGCACTTAAAACGGTGTAACCTGACAGGCTGTCGGGTAAAATCCCGATTAAACTACTGTACTCCAGGATCACAATTGCACTTAGACCCGTACGAAGACGAGCACAGGTGTTACCAGCAACAGAAATCTTCAAATTAATTTACAACACAGGTTTTACATAAAAGGTTTAAATACAAACAACAGAGTTCAAACGCACAGCGGAAGTTTAAAACTGAGTTCGAAATACAATACGATAGCTACGACGACGATAAAAGGTGAGCTCCACATCCTGCCCACCGATGTGACGCCAACCTGCCCAATCTTCACGGGGAAGACGGGGCCCACTCGACGGTCCAACCTGGAGGAAGCGGCTGTCCAATCCCGGACGCACAGATCTCCTCGAAGTCATCGGGGACACAACCTGCTTAAAAAAAAGTTACAACAACAACCCTGAGTATACTAATACTCAGCAAGGCTTACCCGACCTTGGGTATACTTAGCCCATTACCTAGACATGCAAAGCTTTTTGGCTCTGGAGTTCTTTTGCTGAAAAGCTGCTATAAGTGAATCCTTACTTTCAATATTTTAGCTCCATTTAGTATACCAAGTATTACTAAGTTCGCCTATTCATCTAAAACACACATGGTGGAACAGATTATCTTTTAGTAACTTCCAAACCAGTCTTTTCCACTCCGTTTTCATTCCACTTTCTTACTACGATGTGACAAAGAGATCAAGGCTCTCATAACCGCGAGTCACGGCGAATCGATCCGATTTAACCTTGCAAGGTGGACCTAACTCACACGACACATGTAAGCCCCGTCGGGCCACTCGCGTCAACTGTTTCCACATTACCACGGCATCTGAACTACGCCTGCTAAAACCCAGGTGATGGGCCCCTCGCAGTGAACTCCCGGAGAACCCGGAGGCGGCATCCTATCCAACACCCACCAACTCCCACGCCCAGCGTAGCATGGCGGAATTCAAATCACCGCTGTAAGGTGGTACACAGCTTACCGGTTTCGACTACCTCCTACTTCCGGTATGTGGTTAGTACTGTTCAATCCTCGATCAGCACTGCCAACAACGGAACGGTCCTCAATCGACACAGGCGGATCTAACTTTCCATCCATTCCAAAACCAACTCATTTCCGCCCGGTCTCCATTTCTCTTTACTCCACAATTCATTTCAAGCCAAGGCTTAAGGGATCAAGATCCTAAACTTGCGAGTGACAGCAATCACTCGACTTCTACCGAAATCCTATTTAGCAAAGCATTTCTATCGACACCTGCATACTAGTATAGGCCCACGGTACCTAGGGAAACATGCATACTATGGTTCCATTCAACTCCTAGAACATAAATGCACAATACTTAAATAAACATTGAATAATTTAAATTATGGTTATGCTCCGGGGCTTGCCTTGCAGGTCAGCGGGGTTAACTAGGTCTCCGGGGGCGTGCTCAACGGCGTCCTCCTGCTGCGCTCCTGATCGTGGCTCCTGGACCGGCTCAACGATCAGCTCGTGGACAGCTTCGTTCGTAGCGTCTACACGAATAAAATATGACATGCAACAGTTAGGATATGGTGCAATGCATACGTGCTTACGATGCGAAAACCAAAGTTCAAACATTTAGCCTGAAGTGCTTCCAACGAAAACAACTACTAAAGCGACTTAGGTTAGCATGGATTAACAGGAGTTTGCCTTGCATGCATGAAACAATTAACTAACCCTAGCAAGTAAATGAAGTATAAATAGATCTACCCAAAAGTGCATAGCAACAGGCCATGAAACTTTTACAGTGGACTATACATGAAAGGAGTAAGCCACTGCGAATTTTCCATAATTTTTAGAGTTATAGAACAAGTGGTACAAAATAAACTAGGTCAAAGATAAAATGAAATTTCACCAGAGCAAAAGTGATAAAATGCATGATTAAGCATTTTTCCTCTAAAGATTATGATTTTAGAAAGCTAACAAAATTGGTTTGGTATTTTTCGCATTTTTCTGCGATTTTATACGAATTTTGCAAATCTCACTCAAATCAACTAAATAGAAAAACAAAACCCACCCCTACCCCCACTGACCCGCGGGCCCCACCCGCAGAGCAACAGAGGGAGCAGGGGCTCCTCTGTTCTTCCCCGGCGGCGCGCGGAGCGCGCGCTCGGTGACCGTGGGGGCCGGCCGGCCAGCTGGGCCGCGCGGCGGCTCGCGCGCAGGGGGCTGTGCGCCTGCGGCCGAGCTAGGGCGCGCGCAGGGCAGCGCACAAGGGCGCGCGCGGGCTAGGGCGGCGGCGCACGCGGAAGGGCGGCGGTGGCTTGCGGCGGCGCGCAGTGGCGCGGCCACTCCGGCCGGCGCAAGGCCAGGCGGCAGCGGCTTGCGGCAGGGCGAGCCCCAGCGCGGCCGTGCGGTGCTGGCGCGTGCGGTGGCGCGGCCCCATGCCGCGCGGGCACGGCCCGCAGCGTGCGGCGGCCGGAGGCAGCGCGGCCACCGGCGGCGCGGCGATGTTCCAGAGGCGGCGGCCGCGGAATCCGAAGGGGAAAAGGTCGGGAAGGAGGAGGAGACGGCAAGGAACCTCACCGTGCGCCCGATTGGAGCAGAGGGAGGCTGGAAGGTGGAGCTCGACGGAGAAGGCGGAGGTCCAGGGAAAATGGCGATGGCGGCGACGGCGGGAGCTCGATTTCGGCCGGGTTTGGGCACGGCCGGGGTCGAGGAGAGGTGGAGGAGGGTCGGGGCGAAGTTGCGCAGCTCAGGACGCGAAGGATTCGAGCGAGGTGGCGAGCTAGGGCCGGGAGGGCGAATGGCGGCGAGCTCTGCTCGAGCTCGGCGTGCACTGAGGAAGAAGGAGAGGAACGGACTGGGACGGGAAGGTTCCAGGGTGCTCGCGATGATAAGGACGGCGCTCGGACGACGAGGATCGCCGGGGCGCGATCGCCGACGCGTGGACGAGCTCGTCGACGGCCAGCACATCGGTATGGGCGTCGGCGCCCACACAGTGCTGAACAGGGCAAAACAGTAACGAAATTGAATGATTTGACTCGGTTTTGACCCTCCAATTCTCAAATTTTGATATGGCAACTCAAAATTTGGCCAAAATAAAAGTTGTAGAGGAAAGAAAGATCTACAACTTTTGTTTTGGGCGAAAATTGATTTGAAGCTCAAATCAGGGACAAAAACACAATCGAAACCGATTAAACGATGTTTTCTAAACAGACTCAATTAGCGCTAATGACAGAGATTAGCCTTAATTGTCGATTAAACACGCCATTAGCGTCAAAATAACACCGGGGTGTTACAGATACCATGTAGAGTTGTATAGGGCAATCGAACCAAGTATATTGATTATCAATGAGTACAATATATAGTGTACAAAGGGTGCCCTTGGGCCAAGCCGTGATGGCGTACAGACAGCGTTCAGCCGTTGTGCGCAGCGCGCATGCAATGGCGGAGCGCGCGGTGTGGACGCGAGTGCGCGGTGAGCGCGCGCTGGGCGGGCGTGAGTGCGCGTGGAGCGCAGGCCGTTGGAGATCCGCAGAACGCGAGCGTGCCGGGTCACGCTCTAGCCGTTGGCGATGTGGTTCTGCTGACACCCTTGCCCCCTCCGGCGCTGCCTTGTTCACCGCTATGGCCTCCGCCATCGCCGGCTTGAGTTGCGACACGGGACGCTTGGTGAAGCCGACCTGGCCGAAGCAGTCGCCGCCGGCCGCCGAGTTGCTCCAGGTGCCTAGCAAACCTCCACGGGCTTGCGGCGGCTGCGGTTGTGTTGATCCAGAGGACCTGGTCGTTGCTGTACTGTACTACTATATATGGCCCAGCAACAGGAGGGTGCCGCCTCGGACTCTTCTCCTTGGACCCGTGCGCCGACCCTCCTATCAAGCGGACACGTAGCGTTGCTCGATGCGGATTCGTTCTGCACCACACCGGCAGAGCCCTGAGCCCGTTCGTCATCCCCACACCGTTGGAAAGCGGAGACCTAGTTGGGCCAATTGAGCCAGACCAACCCATTAACCAAACTCTCCTGGGCCTGGCCAGGTAAACTGCATCGTTAATTGCGAGATTTTTTTTTTGAATCAGTTCCTCCATCCTCCTAAAATAGTAAATTAGTTCTCTTTATTATTCCATCCGCACTCATTCCTTTTCCGCAAAAAACAACACGCGAACCAGCCTAGCAAAACACTTGCTATTGTTTTTTTGGCAGTCTCGCAGATCAATTGCTATTGTTTTTTTCGACGAACATCACTTGCTATTGTTGATAATAAAACACCATTGAACACCATACAAGCACATACAGCCACAAACACATTCATAAGATCAAATGGTTCAACAGAGAACACGCATAAGGGCAACCTACAGGCAATGGAATGACAGAAAAAGAATGTAATCGTGTCCTATTTTCCAATTCATTTTTTGGTTGGATTGATTTAAAAAATATCAGTAGCATGGGCAAGTCTGGAACTCCAGCTGCAAGCGTCACATGATCGTGCCAATGAAATTCTTCCAAACGCATAGGATGCTTCCCAACATAATAAACGGAAAAAAAAGTGGCCATTCCAAAATGAAACATCATTTACAGCAGGATAAAAGACCACATACTGACTAAAAGTTAGTAGCATGCTCGGGCTATGAAACGTATATATATATATATATATATATATATATATATATACTCGGAATGAAGCTCGATACAGGAAGCTAGACCGAACATATACCATAAACATGGTGCTGTGAACTATTTGGGCAATGGTATGCAACTTCTACTCCATTCTTCCAGACAGATGTATCGGACAACTCCACCAAATTAACATGAAAAGTAGAGATGTTCGAAGAGGGATAACATCTTAACAGCAAAATACCTAAGCTGTTTCACAACAATCAAAGTACTGATGCAATGCAAGTTTGTGACGCCTCCAAATTAGCATCTGTAATGTGGATCAGCAAAGCATGACCACATGGCTGCAGAAGCAGGATGCCTAATTCTTCAGGTTAGCATCTGCAATGTGGATTGGTGAATGCGACCAGGAAAATCCTACATCGCAAAGGAATCCTGAAAGGTTTCAGCGTCTTCCAAGTAAGCCCTCAATCTAATCTGAAACATAATCTAAAGTAAAGGAAAACTGGACAAAAAGTGTAAGCTGGAAAAGAATTAGACTGCCAGCAAAGGTAATATGCTGATCTCATAAGTGTCCTGGTTCATAAACATGCCAAACTACTTGCAAAATTGCAAACCAAAAACGAAACTCACAATATCAAAGATACCCTTTTCTCTGGTTTGAATTTTGCAGCAGATGATATGGGGACGACTTGCTGACCATAAAGGTACCCTTTAATTCTTTGATCTATGCGGAACAACTTTGACTGATTTGACAGTCTTTCTGTACTCAAGATCAAATTCACTTCATGAAAGGCAAATTTATCACTTGGAGCCTTGTCAGAATACTTATTGAAAGTTGGGAATTTTTCCTCGGTCATTTCCTTACACACCAGCACCTGCACATATAACCTTCGCATGCATTAAAGGGGGAAAGAGAGAGGAAGGAACACGCTAGTAGCAGAAGACAATCATGTGCATTGCAGAGCTGCAATGGAGCTGAATGCAGGTGATAGGAACCCCCGAGCTGATAAAGCATGGAAAATAAGTAAAGAGAAGAGTAGCGGAAGGCTCACCTCGCAGGAGGTATGAAGGCAAAAACGAAGACCCCTCCAAGAGCAGGAGCAGCAACGTGAAGCGTGCTGCAGCCTGCAGAACCTGAACAGAAGGGGATAGTTAAGAAAGGAATGCGCACGCAGATCGAAAACACAGAAGGCAAGTATCAAAATCAAGGAGAGGCCGAACAGCTGTGAGGGTGTGTATTATTTCAAAAAAAAAGTTTGAATTCTGGTACTGTAGCATATTTCGTTGTTCCTTAACAAATAATGTCCAATCATAAATTAATTAACTTTAAAAGATTCATCTTATGATAATCAGTTAAACTGTGTAATTTGTTATTTTTTTCAACTACATTTAGTGCTCCACGCATGTGTCCGAAGTATCGCATAATGAAGCGGAGCACACGGAAGGGAATATCAAAATCAGAAACAAATCAAGAACCCCAAGGAGCATGGAACCCTAATCAAGCAGGAAGGTAAAAATCCTCTAGTCAAGAGAAGTACCAGTGTACCAGCAGCTGGAGAGAACCAAGAGCACCGCAGCCAGGAATCCCACGCTCGAGATCCAATGCCAACTTGCGCATCAAGAAAGCGTAAGTTACGGATGAAGACGAAGAGGAGCGATGCAGAGGACAACGGCCGCCGGCGCAGCTGATACAGTATGCGGTATGCCGAATTGCCAAGCACAGGAAGGAGTAATAAGGACATACTTTTTTTTTTAGAGGAAGTAATAAGGACATACTAGTAGAAAATAAGACAAACAGGCTGTTCAAGCACCGAACAAAGGGAGCCCAAAATGTTAGCGGGACATCGACGTGGCCCATGATCGAAACAGCTAATGGGCCAACGTACAGGCAAACCTGAGTGAAATACAAAGAACGATGTAATGGGCCATCTTTAAAAACCCAAGAATCACAGCTCAAGGGAAGATTTTTCTTTTTTTACCGGGTAACAGAGAAACATGAAAGAAATAGCTACGCACAAACACAGCCTCAAGACTCCAGCGCGGTGTTTAATTTCCTGCCGTTCTCTACTCCTCTGCTCAGTGCCCTACCGTGTCTCGGCGCCGATGGACCCGTCCTTCTGGAGCTTCAGGCCAGGTTGCTGAATCGCTGCCGCGAGTACTGCCGGGACGCCTTCCTCCAGTCAGCGCCGCGAACTCCTCGTAGCTTATTTTTCCCATCCTGAGAACATCGACAGATAAGGTCCTGCTTGTTAGGATGACCGGGCAGAATGGTCTTGTAACTATATACAGGGATTTGAACTTGTCAAATCATAGCTCCTTTTGATTAATTACTCTAAACAACCAATCATATTAGGTCATGTGCCCTTGCTGTATCCTTTCTTGGCCCCACATGTTGATAACGGTCAAACAATCCTTCAGTTTAAATAAACCCATAGCAGCATCTGAACTTTGACCGCCATGCAGTCATAAGCAAGGCACGGCTATTTACCATCAAGGATGCTCTACAAATTAGTTTCCTGGTTATCAATGGAAAAGAACTAGTTTCATGGTCTAGGGAAGCTAGATTTTGCTTACCTTATCTGTGTCCACATCCCGGATGATGCCATCGATAATGTCTTCATCAGTTCCCTCCATTTTCGTCAGCCAGTGCCTCTCTATGCTCTTCAATTTCTATGTACCCACTCTTATTCCGGTCGAAGTATGTGAAGGCCTTTTGAATGTGTTCATCATTTCCTATTTTCCTCACATGAATAGACACGGTGACAAATACAGCGTAGTCCAGGGTCCCATTTTTATCAACATCAGCCTGCAGAGCATTTAAATTAACATTAACAAGTTTGTCCATAATATTTCTGTACTAGGTTATATTAGCGCATCTTTCATAAGTAAATAACATCCATTATGACCCGAAGGTCTGAATCAGGCATTTGGTATCCAAGTTTACGAAGCCCAGCCTTGAATTCCTCGAATGTTAGCTTGCCGTTCTTGTCACATCCATTTTATCAAACATTTGCTTTATGTCAGCTGCTTCCTCCACAGACAGATGCTCAGCAATTACCTGCAGATGTTTAAGAATAAATTAAGTTACTTTAGAATGCACTTTCTATGCAAGAAAAATTATATATACTAATTTCTGTTCAATAAGGATAACTTCTTTTTTTACCAACATGCAGTAAACCCTACCCTTAGTACTTTCTTCTTTAACTTGTTCATTGCAGCAAATTGCTGCAGCCTTGCTCGGACAGCATCACCGAGAGGAACGTCTGGCATCTTTTTAGAACGCCACTGTGAGAGCATTTTTAACGAAAATATAAGAGGTGCTCTGTAAAGTATGCTGGTGCCTCTCAGTCTCACTCTCAGGCTTTTAAGCAGGCCTAGGAGCAATTGGATCCAAACCCTAGGATCTCATACCAATTTAAGCAAAAACCCAAAATTTCCTAAAGTGAGCGACAATGTGACGACGATAATCTGCTGTCTGGTTACGGGTTAGGGGTTTGATGAGCGGAAGAATTTTTCAGTTCCATAAAAACTGCTCCAGATTACATAGAAGATATCCCGCAAACTTCAATATGTTGCATTCTGAAACAGCCGTAGGTGTATAACGATACTCTTAACTGTGAAGATTTCGTTACAATCAGAAGTCGTAGGGTCAAATTCCGCCCTCATAGCAGAAAAAAGAGAAGTACACGCATATTCATCATAAACATTATCCTTATTGGCAGATCGTTTCGCACATATACTTTACAAAAGGTCAAGTTTGCGACATCGGGAACACTAAAATTTACAAAACAGTAAATGCTACCAAGGTCCAAGTTGCACGTTACAACAGAGTAAACAAGAAAACAAAACACCAAGTTCTTCAGACTCGTGGATCACTGAACCTCACAACTCACAGGAAAAGTGTACAGTGTACAGATGAGGTCTATCAAAGTTCATATGCTGGGAACCTTGATTCGGATGGATCAATCATATCCAAGAGGAGGTATGCCATCCCAGCCTTCCCTTCAAACAGTGAAAACGGGCGATCACCACCATGCATCGCTCCCTCGGCGATCAACTCATCAGCTTTCTCGAGAAGAAAGCATGCAAAAGCCTTTGCTCGATAGAGGTACTCGATGTTGCCAGTCAGCCTGTACAGTGAGAGGAACACGTAGGCATTCCCGCTTACGCCGTGACATATCCCAACTCTCTTCAGAAGCCCTCGGTTCCAGACAACCTCCGCAGCATCTGCAGCTGATTGCTTGAAATGATCATCATGGAAGACCTGAAATACAAATGCAGTTACCCACGATGACATACAAGGATTAATCGATCAACAAGTTATTCACAGCTTCAGTCTATCATTTAAACACTGCCAAATCTGAAAACTATACTGAATAAACATGCAGACACACAATGGGAGATGCAGTAGAGAAGCTGGTGCTAGGGATCTCCAGGATTTGTTGCCAGGATAGGGCTGGTGCCTTTTCTTTCTGGACGTTGTTTTTCTTGTTGTTGCGTGCATGTACATGAGCTGTACCTTTTTTCTTCTATAATGAAATGATAGTATTCATACCCAGCTCTCCTACGTGTTTTAGATAAAACAAAATGCATTAGAGCAAGTGTAAGTGTAAACAGATGGAGCAATCACCTCATATGCTTTAGCCAGTGTCAGCGCAACACCAGGGGCACCATGACACCAATGCACCAACCGATCAGACTCATTGCCTTCACTTGAGGGATAGTTGCCACTAGGAAATCTGTTCTTGGTCATGTACAGCAGGGTGTTCTTCACATCATCCTGCTCATCCAGTTTAAGTTCAGTGTGCATGAGCACGTGCATGATTCCAGCAAGACCATGGGCAGCGCCCCAGTACTTCTTCCCATGCCATTCGTACATCAGCGGGCTACTCCCCTTGCTTGACAGCTTTCTTCCCTCCTTAATGATGTCCTTTGCCACAGAATTCTACACAATTGAAGTGGTTGATCCAGTAAGATTTCCGGTGCCTTTCACATGAGCCTAATTGAAAAAAGGAAATGTGAAAGGAAATTATATAACAGAACTACATCATCAACATACAATGTGTTCAAGAGGGATCGTCTTCTCGCTGAGATGCTTATTCAAGAACAAGCAAGCCCATAGATACCCCGCCCTTCCATACAGCAACTCATTTGGTACTTTCTCGGTGATTGTTATCTACAAAATCACAAACAAGAACAGGTGAGTCTACAACATCAGGACTACTACCAATTATGCCATCTGTTGTTGTACAGCCATGTAGCAACAGCACATTGAAGACACAGGTAACAAATCGACCCATAAACCCGAATTATGCTTATCAGAAGCCTCACCTCATCGAAGGAGCTCAGATATTGGGTGAGCCTCAACTGGTCATCGCAATGCTTGGCAATCACCGCCCCAAGAGCGCAGACACCGGCCCTCCCACATATGAATGTCAAGAACCTGCGCCTTACACACCCATGGCATGGCCACACCCCTCCATATCATTATCAACCAGTAACCGCAACAAAATCAACAAGTATCAAGCGCGACCAGAACAGGGCTTCATCTTACGGCAGTCCCTGCGACGCGTCGTCGCAGGCGCGGACGATGTCGGCAGCGAGGGCGAGGTCCCCGCGGTCGCCGGTGACCCGGAAGGACTTGAACAGCAGGAGCGCCGTCCCGAGCGCGCCCGTGTAGAGCGTGTAGTCCGTCACCTGGCGCCCCGGCTTCACCCACGTCTCCTCCACCACCTGCAGCCAGGGCCCAGGGGGGCAGAAGCGGGACCGAGCAATCAGTCGAGCAGCTGGCGGGCGCGCGGCAGGAAACCGTAGAGAGCAATCGAGTAGCGCGGCGCCGTGCCTTGTCCTTGAGGCGGCGCGCGGCGCGGAGGAAGCGGTCGGAGAGCCTGGCGTACGGGAGCGAGAGCAGGCCCCGGAGCCCCGCGGGCCGGTCGCCGCCGCCGCCGCCGGCCTCGGCGACGAAGTCGGGGAAGTCGTTAGGGAAGAAGCGGTCGGCCATGGCGTCGCCGCGCGTGCTCCGACCCCGCTTCGACTTGGAGGCGCGCGAGGAAGAGGAGGGTGGTGGTTCGCGACGGGTGGCGAGACCTTCGGTGGCCTTCGCCTTCTCGCAAGTCCCGCCGCCGCCGTTCCCCATGCCTGCCGCGCGCTGGGGTTATAAAGCTGGAGCCGGATCCTGAGCTGGAGTTGTGTGAGAGAAAAACACTGTTGTCTGGCTGGTTGTTGGAGGCTGAAGCTGGAGTTGTGTGAGAGAGAAATACTATAGAGGCTGGAGGCTGTCCACCAGCCGAACGGGGTGAAAAAGTGCTCGCGAGGTCGCTGGACGCCGCGGCGCTGGTGATGGTGGCACGTCTGTCGCGCGCTCGGAGCAACGCGTGGAGCGCGCCGCTGATTTTCCTGCTCCCGACGAACTGCTGCTGCTCGTCTCCTCTCGGCGTTGGTCCGCGTCTGGTTGCCGTTACCCGAAAGCTGGTGTAATCGTGTCGTCTGATCAGCACGATGTCTATTTTTTTTTAGAAAACTATGTCTAGGGAGATGCAGCTTGGGCAGCATGGACCTACCAACTGAAGTTTCCTACATTTCTTGATTTTACGATCCTCTGTTTTGTCATTCCATTCCTATTATTTTTACGTAGTTTCTCTATTTCTTTATTTATTTTGCATTCCTCCGTTCAGGAAAAAAAAGGGAGCGTGTTCCTGCACGAGCTGCCGCTTCCTTTACAAATGTCAAAGCCCTGGGAAATCAGAGAGTTCGCCGGAGGACTAGCCACGAGTTGCCAACTGGCCTTTATATTCGCCCGTGTCTCACCAGTCACAGATGTGTCCGTCACACAGATTCCAAGCTTTGCAACAAATTTTCAAAAAAAAAAAACTTTGCAACAATGTTTGCGTGATCCAGTTTCCGTTTACATTAACACAAACTCGTCTTAAGATAGCACAAGCTTCTTCAATCTTGCCATTCCTTCCGCTTAGGACGTATGCACCACACCATTTTTTTTAAGAAAAGAAGAAGCTGTTTTCACCATCTATATATGACATCCTATCTTGATTTGAATAAGGGCAATGACAGTTTATACACCCACGCGTCCATCTCTTCTGAATGATAAAGTTTACCAGCCTAACATGTTAATGTACAACATGGTGCCTAAGACGAAGCCTCAGTAACAGCTAGAAAGGAAAACTGTAAATTGATCCTCTATTGAAAATCGACGCCCTCAACTTGTGCTAAAATTTCCGCAAATCCGAACCTGTGTGTGACCTGCAAGGTGTTAAGAAAAATCCAATAAATTAGGAACCTACCCGCCCAGCACTACTTTTGCAGTATGTAAACTAATAACACAGTTCAAGGACCATTCTGGTTTCTGAGCGAATTCTAGTACCTGAGGTCTGTGTTTTCTTGTATCTAAATTTTGTACTCATGAACGCGCATCCACTTTGTCGATGACCATTTATTGCCTTTTATCACCGGACATCCACCTAAAGAGAATTTGCAGTTGAAAAGGGTCAGAGTACTGTGGCATAACACTACTGCTGCAAAATATGCCATTTCATGAAGATTAGAAATTTCACCATGAAGGCTTGTGGGATCCAGGGATCCATCAGGCTTCATGCTCCAGAAGAGTAGCGCATCTCCCATCTTCGGTTTAACAGATAGACCATTCTTTGCACATTCAGATAGCTCATTATAAAATGGTGATGAGCTGCTGTTTACTGGCGCTGAAGGGAACACGGTCTCGCCACCATCTTCAACATCCGAACTAGTAAATAACAATTGCCATGAAAAAAGATAAGTGTCAATTTGCTCATCAATGGCACATATACAAAGAATACGATACTATAGTACATACAGATACATAAGAAGAGTTGCTATACGCTGGCCTCCATTTTTGGTGTTGTAATCATCATGGAAGTAATCAAAGTGAGGCTCGTACTTCTGCCCAACTTCATAGTGGAGGACTTGAAGACCCTCTCCATGCTCTGCAAAATTACAGGGAAATTATAAAGAGAGGGGGTAATGGCATTTGAAGTAAAATTGCAAACGAAAATAGCCAGGCACCGAGGCACCAATGGCCAAAGAAAGACTAGTTGCATTTCATGATTTTTGTTTACATTTACGATTGGTCATCAAAATTTGCTGTAATGGGTTATTATTTGTTTCTATTCGCTGAAATAGAGTTGATTCTTGTAGCTTGGGGACTTGTTGTGTACCTCGCCATATTGTTGGGTATGTACCTTTTGGTTTAAAATGTATGTTTAGATGTCAAACCATCAAAATTTAGCTACTGCACATGCTGTACTGTTCTAAAAATCTAAGTTTTGAGACTGGTCGCTGCACAATCAGTACATTCATTTTTTTTTCCACAGCATGCAGTCTTTACTGAAACCTTAAAGAGCAACATGTACGACATTGAAACCTCCAAATTATACCAAAGAACACAGCATGCTACCTAATGCACAGTTTAGTACATTTGCAGATAGTGATTGTGTTAATAATCTCTAGTGCAGTACATCATGTACGATTTGGTGATTCAGTGAGGTAGTTAAAGCAGGAGTCATGACTTTTTGAATTCTAACACGGCCTATTTTATTTGTATGCTGGACCTAAAGTGTACTTTGAAGGTAGGCACCACTTAAACATTAAGGCAGTAGTCAGGACTTTCGAGTCATTCCATGAAGCAGACTATTTCCGAAATAAAACTGAAAATTTTTCAAATGTACGAGTTAGCTGTGTCAAACAGCACCATCCAAACATTAATCTAATGATTAAATGTCTGTTGACCATACCGGAATTTTGTTCATAGAATAATACACATAAAATTCAACTTTTAAACACATGGTAACTACAACGTACCTACAGGTATGAAGGTGTAATCTGCTATCCTTTTCTCAATTGTACGAATAATTTTGTCCTGCCCTCTTCTAAGAAACGTTCCTGAACTTGTCCGCACCCTGCATATACCGCAGCAAGCAAAATGAGCACCACAGGTGGTGTAACATCCCTGAAATTGTAACTTCAGCTATGTTCAGACCTGCTATCTTTGCTCCCTCCAGTTGCTGAATCAACTACTGTTGACTTCTTCATGTGAGGCTTTGCCAGCGAAATCAAATAGTCGCATTCTTCCTTGGACTGAGAATAACATAAAATTCAGTCATAACTCATAACTTAGTCTTGGTGAAGCAATTGGAAACAATCAGCACTAAAAACAGAGTTGAATATGAACAATTGACCACGACCACCAATCCTGACATTACTTTCTTTTCTATGATGCAGCCACTGCAGCAGCAAACATGAATTCATTTGCATCACTCAAATGAATTGGCAAGTGGATAACTATGAGTTCAGATGATAAGCTTAACATGATGGAAACATCCAGACCATATGGTCAAAACCTGAGTTTAGACTCCAGATCCACCACTTTTAGCAATTCACAAGCTGTGTGACACTATGAGACAACGACTATGAATGGCGAGTACAATGTAGCACCTGATGTGCCCAAACTCTCGTGAAGCTCAATGACAGCTGTATCCCATATGTACACTAGCCATTTCAAGTAAACTAACTGATTGCGGCCGCCAAGATCTGTAATAGAGTCATCAAAACAACATTTCCAGTATCCCATTCGCAGCATCACCGGTTCCCACTTTGTTTCTGTACATATAAGTTGAACGACTTCGGGGACAGGGCTGCCCAGAGCATTTGTAAACGTTACTGAAAAAGGAACAACGGATTTCGGCAGAGGGCTCAGTAAATTCGATCGCATAATCGAGGTGTCAACTAATGGCCTGGTGTCTCGCCAATTGCTCAACTAAGATTTCAACAGAACCGGGGGGGGGGGGGCTCGAGATCTCCTGATGCATGGAGCAAAATCGCATCTAGAACATGGGATACATTGTACAAAACAAAAACGAATGAAGCGAGGGACTCACGAGGAAGTTGTGGTACACGAACGCGCGGGGCTCCCACGACAGCACCTCCGTCCACGGCTCCCCCTTCTCCCCGCGCACCTCCAGCCCCCTGCAGCACGCAACGCGCGCGCGAGCAGCCACGCGGTTAGCATCTCGCAGGAAACCAAACGAGCGCGCGCGCGAGAGAGAGATCGAGGAGACGGAGGCGGGGGAGAGGAGGAACAGGAAAAAAACGCACGACTCGGTGGCGGATCTGCGGAAGCGCGCGCGCGGGCGTGGGCGCGCGAGGCCCGCGCCGCGGGTCCCGGCGCCGTCGGAGGCCCCCGGCAGCGAGAGCGCGCCGAGCGCGAGGAGGAGGAGCAGCGCCGCGCACGCCAGCAGCAGCGCCGCCACGACGGCCGTCGACGGCCTCGCGCCCCGCTTCCCGCCCCCGCCGCCGCCGCCGACGCCGCCCAGCAGCGGCCTCCCGCCCCGCCCCGCCGCTCGGCCCGCCATGCCGCCCGCCCGCCCGCCCGCGTCGCAGGGCACGCGCGTCGGGCCCGCTGCCTCTTGCCTCCTCTCCCGCTCTCCTCCTGCCGGTGGTTCTAGCTCTCTCTCTCTCTCTCTCTCTCTGGCCTGAGTCGCGGGTTTTTTTATCGCAAAGGATGCAGAATGCTGCGGGGGGACACGGTGCGCTGGTCGTCGGTACGGCGAGGCGCGGCCGGGTTCGGTATGTGACGTGTCAGGCGGGTAGCGGGTGGGCCCCACGTCGTACAAAGTCCATCCATGGCTGTGTTTAGTTTCAAAATTTCTCCATCCAAACTTTACTGTTTATCTATCGCATCAAATCTCTTTCCTCGTGTATAGAGCATTAAATATAGGTAAATAAAAAAAGTAATTGTATAGTTTTGATGTACACGACGAGACGAATCTTTTGAGCCTAGTTAGGTCATGATAGGACAACAATTATCATATACAAACGAAAAGTGCTACAGTATACTACAGTGTCTGATGCGGCTTTTTTACCATTATTTTACGGATCTAAACACAGCCCATCTAGGCCGTATCCACGTGGGTTACTTGTTGGGCTGGAGACCCCTCAAAAGAAAAACTTGGCAAAAAAAGAAAAAGAAAAACTTGTTGGGCTAGAGAATTTAGCCCTGTTTGGTTTGTACTAGAAAAATTTGGACTAGAAATTTTATCAACTTTGACCGCTAATTAAAGTGTCAAATAAAATCAATTCATAAAACCAACTTCAGAACCCTGCGCTAGGAATACTAAACAACCTAATGAGGTCTTTGACCGCGTAATTAGAAGATGATTATTGTAGCAATCAATCATCAATTAATTATCGTCATTAGATTCGTCGTGAATCCCTAAAAAGTTTGGCAAATGGATTTCATTTAGTACTCTATACATACGATATTTTTTATCGGAAAACGTGCGCACACTGTTGCTAAAATCTTCCAGACCGATCCAAACACGACCTCCATGCACTTGACCCAGGACCGAAGAAGCCATGGGGCTCGCTCGTCGTGCGCTTTGTTTCATCATCAGAAGCTGAAGGCAGCAGTAGAGAGTAGAGAGCACGGGGAGGAAGCCACTTCACTGGATCGAAGTATGAAAAGGTCTGGTCGCGCTCGTGCATTTTGTACGTGCGAGTGCCGCCAGTGAGATTGACATTGGCCGCTGCTAAGGATGGCAACGGGTCGGGTTCGGGTCGGGTGGAGTGTCTGGCCACCCAAACCCGAAACCCGAATTTAAAATCCGAACCCGCCCCGAACACCGATTCGGGTGAAAATCCATCCCCAAAACCGAAATCCGCGGATACCCGAAACCCAACGAATTATCCAAAACCCGAAAAAAAGTTCACAAACCATGCGTTACTGCTTCACCGTGTGCGGTTGTGCGCTAACGGGCTGCGCGGTGAACCCCTGCTGGGCGCGCTGCTTGCTCTGTAGCTGCTGGACGCGACACCGTGCAGGCTGCCTGCTTGCTTTGGGCCACGGGCCAGCTTCTGGCCTGTCCACTCCCGTGGGAGCTGCCTCTGGTCTGGCTGCCTTGGACTGGCCCATGCGGAGGAGTGCTCCTGCAGCAAGCCGTGTGGGCCTTGGGCTGCTCGTGTGTGGCCAAGCTCGTGTTGCTTTCCGGAGCCCCGACGGTGGATCCGTGGGTAAAGATTAAGATCCGCCCCAAACCCGTTAGATTTCGGGTATCCGAATCCGAAAATCCGTGGGCATAAACTAAAACCCAAAACCGAAACCCGAAACCCGAAATCCGCGGATATCCGCCCCAAACCCAACCCACTGCCATCCTTACCGCCTGCACCAGATTTTGGCTCCAGGTGCTCGAGAGGAGGGGAAATGGTTTGGTCATTTGGTGGCTCGAGGCATGGCTTCACGTTCTCGAGCAAAAAGGACAGACTGGATTTCTTGTGCCGGATTTTGGCAATAGGTCCACGAAATTAACGGTCTGAACCAATCAGGCATCACGAAGTTGAATGCACCAGACGGCGGTAACGGATCATGCCTGACTTTTTCACAAACCAACTTGGTCATCAGCTCTTAATTGTACAAAATTAGAGTCTAATATTTTTAAAGTCTGGCTCTTTAGATTATCTAATTCAAATTTTAAAACCCTTTACCACCTCTATTTGTAGCACTTTTTTAGTCAAGTTAAGCGGTGCCATTTTTATGGCGACTCATCAAGGTATATCACTTCTTTTTACATGCAAGGTTCATCACGATGAATTAGGAAAAACACGCCATGTAGTATTGCGTTTCATGTTTATATATATCTATTTCTCAGACATTCGTTGATTGTTAAGATCGCTAACCACACCCTCCGCATGTTTCGACGGCGCTGTAGACATGCTTGAAGTGGGCAACGGTGGTATGTCTGAGGCGGCCGCACTGATCTCTCTCTTCTTCTCGCGTACCGCGCACGCAAGACAGTCTGCCTCTCCAATCCGACTCCCACGTACTCCAATCCTCGCTGGCTTGCAGAACCACCGCACGCATCATCATCTATTGTAGTTTGATTTTGGCCCTGTTTAGATCTTTACATGTAAACGCAAAAAAACGTAAACGTATTAAAGTGAAACGGAATCTCTAATTTGAAACACTAAATGAAGTCTATTTACAAAACTTTTTGCATGGATGGACTGTAAATCGCGAGACGAATCTAATGAGCCTACTTAATTCATAATTTGCAATAGTGATGCTACAGTAACCATCCATCCGCTAATTATTGATTAAACATAGATTAATTAGCATCATTAGATTCTTCTCGCGATTTACAACCCATCTATGCAAAAAATTTTACAAATAGACTTCATTTAATACTTCAAATGCCCTGTTTACATCTTTACACATTTTTGCAAAATGAACTAAACACACCCTTTGATTAGTACCGAACTGTGCTCATGGAGCGAGAAACACGGCGTCAACTACGCGCCGCTCCGGGCATCCCTCGCTGGGCAATATGGCGGTGCCCAGTCATCCCTAGCCATGCTTGGGGGACAAATGTAACACCTCATGTGTTAACCGCCTATAATTAAATTAAAATGGTAATTAGTTTCTAACTCACGCGACAAATCACTAAATAAAAAGTCTTCATGTCAGTCTGGGCCAGACCGGTCTGACCGATCGAGACAACCGGTCTGACCGGTTGAACCTGTTTCAACCGTTTTGGACCCCCACAACATTTAAATCACTCTCTCTCTTCTCCCCACCAACTCACTCATCCTCACCCCGTGTTCAGCTCTCCTGCCAAGCTCTCTCCCTCTCATCCCCTACCCAAGCCCTAAGCTCTTCAATCCTCCCTCTCCCTTTGATTTCGAGGCCATGGGAGCTTCGGATTTGCGTAGGTGATCATCTCCTCCACGTGCTCCTTCCTGGGGTGCCGGGGATTCCAAGTTCCTCGTGGGGAAGAATCCATCCAAGGTAATCAAGCTTGGGGTGGATTGATCTCCTTGTCTAGGTGGTTCTAATTGATTTTCTCTAGTCAAACATATCCACTTGCATCGCTGAACTAAAGCCTAGAAGGAATTCATAATTTGTGGGCTAGTTGATTCATCCAAGGTATCTCATCTAGGGTTGGGTAAATCCATCTTTCTAGGAGATTTGAGTCGAGTTCCGTGGGTCAAGATCGTCTATATGCATCTCTGAACTAGGGCCTAGAAGGATTTGAAATTGGTGGGCTAGTTAACCGCGACATGGATTCCAGTTTTTGATCTAGGTAGGACCGGTCTGACCGGTCGGAGGGGCCGGTCTGACCGGTGGTGTGGTTAGATTAATTGGAACTGGTGTAGGGTCGAGATGGCGGACTAGAGGGGGGGTGAATAGTCCTTTCTAAAACTAATTGCGCCGGCTAACCGAAACTTATGCGGAATTGAAACTATTCGCTTAGCCAAGACTACACCCCTCTAACTATAACTCTAAGGCACCTCCAAAAAAGATCCTACACAAAGCAAATGGAGTGCCAAGCTAGTAAGAGCTCTCTTAATAAATCTAATGCCAAGACACACAAGCCTAAGCACTAGTACTTCACAAACCGCGGGAGCTCCTACACAATTCTAATGAGCAAAAGCACAAAGCCAACCTAAGCTCACTAGATGCTCAAGGACAAGGATACACAATCCAAATCCAAGAGCTCAACTTGCTTAGTTACACAATCTAAGCAAGAGCAACTAATTAAGCTACACAAGCTAACTAGATACACTAGGATCTCTACTTCTAGCTACACAAGCAAGAAGTTGATTAGCAAGCTACACAAGCTAACTAATCACTAGAGAGCAACTACACAAGCACAAGATATAGAACAATGTAAATACAATGCTTGTGATTTGGAGAAAGCAAACCACCGAGAAGAGTAGACAAAGTTGACACGGTGATTTTTATCCCGAGGTTCACTTGGTTGCCACCAAGCTAATCCCCGTTGAGACAAGCTCCAAGGTTGCCGCCGATCCTCTTGCTAGTGGTGACTCTCAAGTCACACTCTCCCACGTGGAGTGCTCACACCGAGCTCTAGCACATGATCCGGCCGGACCACTTGTTGCTTTTCACGTCTCGCTCAACTAGAGTTGCTCTTCGCGGCTCCCGCGGGGTGAGCACAATACCCCTCACAAACTCTTCTCCGGAGCACCGCACAAACTTCTTGCGGGCTTCAACGGAGTCTCTTGCCACCAAGCCGTCTAGGAGGTGGCAACCTCCAAGAGTAACAAGCACACCGGCTTGCAACACGATCACCTAGTGCCACTCGATGCAATCTCTCAAAGCAATCGCACTAGAATCGCTCTCTCACTCGATCGGATGAATACTATCAAGTTAGAGTGAGTAGAGGGCTCTCAAGCACTCTCACACATGGACACTAAGTCCCCAAAGTGCTCAGCACTCACAAATGGCCGGCCACACCCTCTATTTATAGAGGGAGGCCCCCAAACTAGCCGTTACACTCAAATCCCGTGAAAACTGAGTTTTCGCGGACTGTCCGCCTCACAAAAACCGGACTGTCCGCCATTTAAAACCAACGGCTAGAACTGCAATGATTATGTGTCAGAGTCGACCGTTAGAGCCCCGGGCGGACTGTCCGCGCCCCTGGGGCGGACTGTCCGCGGTTCAAAACTTCGAACCAACCGATTTGCAAACGTCTCTGACTAAATCTGGAAGTTACCGGCGGACTGTCCGCTCCCCAGGGGCGGACTGTCCGCAGTTCAAAACGTGAGCACACACAGAAACCGCAGTGTTTCTGTCCCAGAAATTTCAGTAGGAGGCGGACCGTCCGCCCCCAAGGACCGGACGGTCCGCAGGTCATTTTGGGCACCCAAGACAGAACAACCAAGTTTCTGCGCCCGTTTCAGCTTTTAAAGGCGGACCGTCCGCCCCCATGGACCGGACGGTCCGCAGGTCATTTTAGACCACCCACAGAGCCAAAAACGGTTCTGTTTGAGCTCAACTGAGATAACGGCGGACCGTCCGCCCCTCAAGGGCGGACCGTCCGCAGGTCTAGGGCGGACCGTCCGCAGGTCTATTTCCAGCAGAAATGTACCTCGGTAAAACGGCCATAACTCTTAGCTCCGATGTCCAAATTAGGTGATCTTGGACTCTATGGAAAGCTAATTCAGAGGGCTACACAACCCAACTGAATTCTTGATCCAAAACACAATGGATCAAAGCAGTATTCCACTCCAAGAGCCACCTAATTTCCGGAGAACACCGAAAAACCTTTCTTACTTCCCAATGTTGATCAACATCAACTCCAACTCTTTCTCCTTTGCAAATGTGCCAACACAACCACGTGAACAACACCATGTGCATGTGTGTTAGTATTTCACAATCATTTTCAAAGGATTTTCACTTGATCTCACCACGCCACTCGATCCTAGCTACATTGCAATGTTAGATCGCTCAAGTGGCACTAGATGACCGATATGCAAACAAGTTTGCCCCTCTTGATAGAACGGCCATCTATCCTAAATCCGGTCATGCACTTCTCTACACAACCTTTGACCGGTGAAATGAAATGCTCTACAAGTCATACCTTTGCCTTGCGCATTCCATTTCATCTTTCCAAATATTGATGCCACACAAGCACCAAACTCCATCAAGCCTTTTGATCATCTTCATGAGTCAACACTTGGCTTGATCTTTCTTAAATGATATGATCCACTCCATATCATCACATGACCTCTTTGGTCCATCGATCTTGACCTTGCTCGCTCTTCACCGTTGCCTCGGTCCATCGGCGCCAAATCTTGCCCAAGCTTCACCGCCTCGCGGTCCATCGCTTCAAAGCCTTGACTTGCCCTTCTCCATTGCAACCGGTCCATCAAGCCAAGCATTGTCTTGATCTTCTCCACTTTGGTCACATGACTCCATGTCATGTCTCATATGCAATGAGCTCCTCGATCACACTATATGAGCATAGCATCAATCCCTTAGCCATTTCTCCACCATGGCACATGTTGCTCATACTAGTGTCTTTGTGTGGACTAATTTCCTGTGTATCTCAACATAAACACTTATTAGTCCACCTAAGTTGTCACTCAATTACCAAAACCAAACAAGAGCCTTTCAATCTCCCCCTTTTTGGTAATTGATGACAACTCTACAAAGATATGGAAATTAAGCATATTCCAAGCTAGCACTTCACACATGTGTAAATAGCTAACTTGGTTTGGATTTTATGTTTCTTATCCACCATTAAGACCACTTGTAAAGATTGGATAAGCACCATAAAAATCCGACTTGGTAGTGATAACTCCCCCTACATGTGTGCTCAAGAGATTTGGTTTTAAACTCACACACATGCATAAATATGAAATTTGTGGGATTGTTATCACTACTAAGTGATGCTAAGGTATATAGGATAAACCTTTGAAGCGTGATACCAATTTGAGATTTGGTTTTAAACTCACACACATGCATAAATATGAAATTTGTGGGATTGTTATCACTACTAAGTGATGCTAAGGTATATAGGATAAACCTTTGAAGCGTGATACCAATTTGAGTTGCATCCTTGGAGTTCATTCCTTAGCATCAATGAGTAACTAGACATTCATCAAAAACTCAAGATACCTCATGAGATCAACAATATTAGCAAGGCTCTTGATCCATTTGTAAAAAAAAATGTCTAGCTACAATCTATGCATGCTAGTTATCAAATCATCAATTAAGTTCTATGACTAGCATACGTCACACACAAGCAATGCATATATAAATTTTAAAACTTATGCAAATGCAAGCAAGCACATGAATATGCACATATCAAATGCAAACAACTAAGTTCATGAGCTTGCTCCCCCTACTTGTGTGCTCCTCTTGTCCAAGAATATTGATCCTCCTCAATATTGCCCCTCTTGATCCATGTCCATGATCGTACTCTCATCTCATCTCTCCCTTTGTCATCCAAGGATAATTCATATCTTTGTTCATTTCTCTCCCCCTTTGTCATCAATGACCATAAAAAGGGCCGAAGCCACATGAAATTGGCCATGTGAAGATCAATGGCTACCACTTGAGGTTGTACCTCTTGTACTTATAGGGTTACCACTTGAATACCCCTTGTAGGCAATCATATGAAGCGTTTGTGGTTTGATACAAAGAGTTGGACTTGGGTAGATGGTTGAGTCTTGAATCTTCATTTTTGATGGACACTTTCAATTTGATTGGAATTGACACCACTTGTAACAACAACATGTGGAAGCATGAAGATCACCTTGAAATGCCACATGTAGGATACTAGTAGGATCCTTGACCTTGATACTTTGTAGTGGGGCTCCTCCCCCTATGTCAAAGAGTTTTGTCAATCTACTTGAATCTTGAGCTCTTCTTGATGAGGATAGCTTTCTTGATTTGAATTGATCACTTAAAGTTGAGGATCACTTGTGGAACCACCATTGTTGTACTAGATCTACTTGAATGAGTACCACTTGTATGACCATGTATATCACTTGTAGAGATACAATGATATACCTTTTGTTGAATCTAGTATCATTTGTAAAATTATGATGGATCACCTTGTGGAATTTGACATTGATAACCAATTCTTGAACTAGATTGTTTCCATGAGCTTCTTTCTTTTTGACTTGATCTAGACTACTTGCCCAAAAAAAATTCAACTCGGTTTGAACCAATGACAAGCTTCTTCACACCTCATTCTAAGGGTTATCTTGACAATGTTGAGTTAAACACTTGAAAGCTCATTTTCTAGATCAACTACTTGGGTTTACTAGCTCATGAACATGTCATATGTTACCACTAGATCATATCAAGCATAGAAGCAATAGTGGCATCATAAAACATTTAAATTTATTTTATTTTTCATGAATGATCACTATATATGACTATATGCATTAATCATGTCCTTAGCATAGTATAAATGCATATGTCAAGCAATTTCACCTTGCTATGTTGGAGTAGAGGATAGTCATTAGATTCCAATTTAGCTCTCCAACTAGTATCATGAAGTCCAATTATAATAGCTTGGTGAAGACAATGAATGTCAATATGAAAACCATTCTTCACCCATATGAAATAAATATCCCTTATCATCAAATGCACTATCTTGTTGTGGTTGGCTTGCTTCATCTCTTTGATCCTTGCTTGCATGAGAGAATACCATTTGAATATCACTTGAATTTTCATGAATCTCTCTACTTTGGGTGTTGCTTGTTTTTTTTTTTGATCAACTCATTTGATATTTTCAACTAAGAATCTCCAATGACTCTAGATCACCACTTCCATATTGGCCTTCCAAGCACCTTGCTTGTCAATCCCATTGTTGGGCGGCTTGGTCCCTTTCTAGGGAGAAGTGATCTATCCAAGAACCATTCTTGACACTCATTTGAGATGAATTTAGTTGATTGATCAGACAATGGACTTGTTATGATGAGTAATTTTGGAGTCTGCTCTAAGTCCTTTTTCTTTCTACTTGAGGTTGGTCTTGATTCTCAACTTGAGTACTAAAAGTGTGCCAAAAATACTTCACAATCAAATGGCCTTGTACCCAATACTCGTCATGCTTCTAGATTATTTCAAAACCAAACCTAGGTTCCTCAACCACTTGTAAAGATGATCAACTTGAGGACCTTTCAATTTAAGTGACTCAAGATTAATCCAATATTTGTCACTTTTCTGGGCAGATTCAACTTGTCTCAGGCGGACCGTCCGCGGTATACTTGGCGGACCGTCCGCGCTTGCATAGTGGGCATATCATCGGTGTAACCGAAGCTTACCGGTGCATCTGGCGGACCGTCCGCGATCCATGGGCGGACTGTCCGCGCTTTAATTTTCTGCTGATCAGAGCCTCTGGTAAACAAGTCTCATTAACTGCGGACCGTCCGCCTCTTACCCGCGGACTGTCCGCACTACTAAATTTCAGACAGCCCAGAATTTTTCTAAATTTCACAATTTCAACTTTGAATTGGGATCATTGCTCAAATAAAATTCCAAAAATCTCAAAACTAGCATGAACACCATCCAAAGACTCATATGAGTGAGTAAGAACGAGAAATCAAAAATAAATCAAGTAAAATCAAGAAAACTCATAAATAGCCCATAAAAGCCTCAAAAATTCAGAATTTTGTACCAAGGAGTGCACAAAAGAACCAAATGTCATAAGAACTAGTTTTCAAGCCACATTTGAGAAGTAAATGACTTTTAACTCATTTTTCAATTTGCAAAAAGATTGTTCATCCAAAAGCAAGGTTTAACACAAATAAGTTAGCAAGCCAACAAATATTTCCAATGAATTTCTCACAACTAGAAAAAGAAACTTGTATGTTGTAGCACTTGGACTTCATTGTTTTGATTTGGCATTGGGTTGTATATATGCAAAGAAAATTTGAATTCCTTGATTCAATCATAAGATCAAGAATATGAATTTTATTTGAATCAAGCCTCCAATGCCTTTGGTACCTACACACATTCATCCACGTTTTGATGGTACCCAAACTAGGTTGGGTCCTCTCAAGTTAGGAGCAACATACTTTGGCAATGCCTTAGTATGAATAGCGGGATGTTTTGCAATACTAACAAATGAGGTACCATTACCATCCTTTCTAAGCATAATATTTGCATCAATTGAAATAGGCTTAGAATTGTTACCTAAGGGACATGAATAAGCCATGTGTCCCCTTTCCCGGCATAAGTAGCATCTTCTCTTTTGTTGAGCATTTTCTTCCTTACTCATTTGATGCTTCTCATTGCCTTGCTTCTCATTGTTTGCTTGAGCCTTCTTCTCAAACTTGTTTGGGCAACCCGAAGCTAGGTGACCCAATATTGCACAACTATGGCACTTGATGTGAGCATGTGGATTCTTCTCTTGAATCTTGTTCTTGCTCAACTTCTTGGCATCTTGAATGTGAGTTGGATGCCTTGTTCTTGCCTTGCCACCCCTTCTTGTTCTCTTTTTCATCATCTTCAAGTCATCAACTTGATCATCATGGTTGATCTTGACTTGAGGTTGGGGTACCTTCTCTTGCTCAACTTGTGGTTTTGGTTGATGTTCTTGTTGCTTCACCAATTGCTTGGTTGGGCACATTGAGGTGAGGTGACCCCAAGTGCGGCACTTGAAGCATTTGATATGTTTAAGCTTCTCTTCTTCCTTCTTCAACTTTAGCTTTTCTTTGTTGGGGCAACCATTTGCAAGATGTCCCATCTCATGGCATTGAAAGCACATGAAATGAGATAGCTTCATTTCTTCTTGCTTCTTCATCTTTCTATTATATTTATTTTTGCTCCATTTCTTGCCTTTGCCTTTGCTCTCGATGGAACCAATGCCACTCATGTCACCGAAGCTTCTTTGATTTTTGATTATGCTTTCAAGGGTGACTTTTGATTTTGTCCATCTCTCTATCTTGTTGCTCAAATACTTCACTTGACTTTGGAGCTCTTTATTTTCTTCTACAAGGTTAGTCTCATATTGCATAGTAGAAGAAGAACAAGCATCTATATGTGAAGTACATGGCATAGACAATAAATCATCACATGAGGTGGATACATGTTTTTTGCCTACATCACAAGGGTTAGCAACATTTTGCAATTGATCCTTTGACCCATGTGATGAGCTCTCACTAGTTTTAATTTCTTTATTAGAAAGCTTGCTAGTGAGTAAAGCATGATCTAGTACCAAATTTTCATGAGCAACACTAAGCTCCTCATGAGTCAATTTTAGCTCCTCATGTGAACAACTTATGACATAAAGTAGATGCTTTTGTTGTTCACATGTGTCTTTGAGAAAAGAGTTTTCTTTTTCAAATTTGATTGTTTTGGCTAACACTTCCTCAAATAATTTAGTCATGCTAGCATATCTATTCAAGAGCTCATCATATGAATTAGGATCAATCATATTGCAATTTGATACCTTTGTGTCACCTTGTGACATGAAGCAATGTGATGATGGAGATGAGCTTGAAGTATAAATATCATCCATGCATGAACCACCTTTATTAACAAGTGTGCTTGGAATAGGATCATCATTTGCAACACTTGAATTATCACCATCAATTATATCAAGTGAGCTTGTTGTAGTTAGATCATTATCATCATCATCATCATCATCATCACTTGACCATGAGGTGGAGCAATCTTCCACAAGTACCATGTCGTGAATATGCTCACCATCCTTATGCACTTCTTCCTTGGCCTTAAAATCATCATCATCATTGGAGGCCGCCCCATATTTCTTATCGAGATAACTCCAAATCTCGTGTGCGGTTTTCATATCCATGATCTCATCAAGTATACAATTATGCAAAGATCTAAATAAAATGTTAGTAGCTTGGATATCTAGATCTAGGCATTTCTCTTGTGTTGGAGTTAGATTTCCTTCATCTAACACATGAGAAAATCCTACATCCACCATCCACCACATTTGAGGGCAAATAAATTCAAAATTGCATATCATCCAAGTTTTCCACCGTGTAAAGTGTGTGCCATCAAAAATGTGTGGACACTCAACATCTAACCCATAAGTCGCCATCCTCTCGGGTCGGTAAGGACCACAAATGAGAGACCTCGGCTCTGATACCACTTGTAGGGTCGAGATGGCGGACTAGAGGGGGGGTGAATAGTCCTTTCTAAAACTAATTGCGCCGGCTAACCGAAACTTATGCGGAATTGAAACTATTCGCTTAGCCAAGACTACACCCCTCTAACTATAACTCTAAGGCACCTCCAAAAAAGATCCTACACAAAGCAAATGGAGTGCCAAGCTAGTAAGAGCTCTCTTAATAAATCTAATGCCAAGACACACAAGCCTAAGCACTAGTACTTCACAAACCGCGGGAGCTCCTACACAATTCTAATGAGCAAAAGCACAAAGCCAACCTAAGCTCACTAGATGCTCAAGGACAAGGATACACAATCCAAATCCAAGAGCTCAACTTGCTTAGTTACACAATCTAAGCAAGAGCAACTAATTAAGCTACACAAGCTAACTAGATACACTAGGATCTCTACTTCTAGCTACACAAGCAAGAAGTTGATTAGCAAGCTACACAAGCTAACTAATCACTAGAGAGCAACTACACAAGCACAAGATATAGAACAATGTAAATACAATGCTTGTGATTTGGAGAAAGCAAACCACCGAGAAGAGTAGACAAAGTTGACACGGTGATTTTTATCCCGAGGTTCACTTGGTTGCCACCAAGCTAATCCCCGTTGAGACAAGCTCCAAGGTTGCCGCCGATCCTCTTGCTAGTGGTGACTCTCAAGTCACACTCTCCCACGTGGAGTGCTCACACCGAGCTCTAGCACATGATCCGGCCGGACCACTTGTTGCTTTTCACGTCTCGCTCAACTAGAGTTGCTCTTCGCGGCTCCCGCGGGGTGAGCACAATACCCCTCACAAACTCTTCTCCGGAGCACCGCACAAACTTCTTGCGGGCTTCAACGGAGTCTCTTGCCACCAAGCCGTCTAGGAGGTGGCAACCTCCAAGAGTAACAAGCACACCGGCTTGCAACACGATCACCTAGTGCCACTCGATGCAATCTCTCAAAGCAATCGCACTAGAATCGCTCTCTCACTCGATCGGATGAATACTATCAAGTTAGAGTGAGTAGAGGGCTCTCAAGCACTCTCACACATGGACACTAAGTCCCCAAAGTGCTCAGCACTCACAAATGGCCGGCCACACCCTCTATTTATAGAGGGAGGCCCCAAACTAGCCGTTACACTCAAATCCCGTGAAAACTGAGTTTTCGCGGACTGTCCGCCTCACAAAAACCGGACTGTCCGCCATTTAAAACCAACGGCTAGAACTGCAATGATTATGTGTCAGAGTCGACCGTTAGAGCCCCGGGCGGACTGTCCGCGCCCCTGGGGCGGACTGTCCGCGGTTCAAAACTTCGAACCAACCGATTTGCAAACGTCTCTGACTAAATCTGGAAGTTACCGGCGGACTGTCCGCTCCCCAGGGGCAGACTGTCCGCAGTTCAAAACGTGAGCACACACAGAAACCGCAGTGTTTCTGTCCCAGAAATTTCAGTAGGAGGCGGACCGTCCGCCCCCAAGGACCGGACGGTCCGCAGGTCATTTTGGGCACCCAAGACAGAACAACCAAGTTTCTGCGCCCGTTTCAGCTTTTAAAGGCGGACCGTCCGCCCCCATGGACCGGACGGTCCGCAGGTCATTTTAGACCACCCACAGAGCCAAAAACGGTTCTGTTTGAGCTCAACTGAGATAACGGCGGACCGTCCGCCCCTCAAGGGCGGACCGTCCGCAGGTCTAGGGCGGACCGTCCGCAGGTCTATTTCCAGCAGAAATGTACCTCGGTAAAACGGCCATAACTCTTAGCTCCGATGTCCAAATTAGGTGATCTTGGACTCTATGGAAAGCTAATTCAGAGGGCTACACAACCCAACTGAATTCTTGATCCAAAACACAATGGATCAAAGCAGTATTCCACTCCAAGAGCCACCTAATTTCCGGAGAACACCGAAAAACCTTTCTTACTTCCCAATGTTGATCAACATCAACTCCAACTCTTTCTCCTTTGCAAATGTGCCAACACAACCACGTGAACAACACCATGTGCATGTGTGTTAGCATTTCACAATCATTTTCAAAGGATTTTCACTTGATCTCACCACGCCACTCGATCCTAGCTACATTGCAATGTTAGATCGCTCAAGTGGCACTAGATGACCGATATGCAAACAAGTTTGCCCCTCTTGATAGAACGGCCATCTATCCTAAATCCGGTCATGCACTTCTCTACACAACCTTTGACCGGTGAAATGAAATACTCTACAAGTCATACCTTTGCCTTGCGCATTCCATTTCATCTTTCCAAATATTGATGCCACACAAGCACCAAACTCCATCAAGCCTTTTGATCATCTTCATGAGTCAACACTTGGCTTGATCTTTCTTAAATGATATGATCCACTCCATATCATCACATGACCTCTTTGGTCCATCGATCTTGACCTTGCTCGCTCTTCACCGTTGCCTCGGTCCATCGGCGCCAAATCTTGCCCAAGCTTCACCGCCTCGCGGTCCATCGCTTCAAAGCCTTGACTTGCCCTTCTCCATTGCAACCGGTCCATCAAGCCAAGCATTGTCTTGATCTTCTCCACTTTGGTCACATGACTCCATGTCATGTCTCATATGCAATGAGCTCCTCGATCACACTATATGAGCATAGCATCAATCCCTTAGCCATTTCTCCACCATGGCACATGTTGCTCATACTAGTGTCTTTGTGTGGACTAATTTCCTGTGTATCTCAACATAAACACTTATTAGTCCACCTAAGTTGTCACTCAATTACCAAAACCAAACAAGAGCCTTTCAACTGGTCTGACCAGTGTGGCGGTGGTTGAGAGGGGATTATAAGTGGTAGTTAGTGCTTATGGTTGGAAATTATTTTGGTTATTGGTTACCTGTTAATTTTATAAATCATGCATGCATTCTCATTGCCATATGCATATGTACACGTGTAGCAGCCGTGGCAAAGGAGTTGGTGTACGAGATGGTTGCGGAGCCACAGGAGTCGCAAGGGCAAGCCCCGCAGCAGGAGGTTCGTGGGGAGCCGGCCCAAGGCCCAACTCACCCTAGTACTGAGCAGCAGTCCGAAAGCAAGCCCCGGTGCATGTCCTATTATTTTAAATTTTTACTCACTATATATGTATATATTACTTGTGCATTATGTTTCAGGAGTTGTTGAAACCTTATTTGCATGATCCCTAGTTTTTTCTGGGCCTTATACTAGTATGGATAGGTCGTTAGCACTGCCATGCTTAATAGAGCTCGATAGAAGCCGAGTGATATTTCTGTCACTCGCGAGATATAGGATGTCCTTATATTACATTATATGGTTTGCTATATTCAAGATGATATGAATAGTAATTGGAGACCGGACGGGGAAATGCTGATGATGTATAGGTATGGCAGCAGGACAGGGTTCCTGGGTGTCTTAGCCCCGTCTGAGTCGGTTAAGGTCCGTACCGTTGTTGGCCCTGCTGATCATGTTTGAATTGTACTAACCGCATGCCGGGAGTAGGAGGTAGTCGAAACCGGTAACCGAGTACTGCCTTGCTTCGAAAGTACAGGAACCCGCACCCAACTCCTAGGGTAGTCGAGTGGCCGCAGAGAAAAGGGGTTGCATATGTTTACTTTTGGTGGTCTCACATAGGGATCAGCTGACTATATGTCGTTGGGCTGGTTCCTGTAGTTCGAGGCGGGAAGGGAAATGGTTGGCATGTATAGTCCAATGGGGCAAATGCGTGCCGTGTTGGTTAGCTCCACTTTGCAAGGTTAAATCAGATCGATTCGCCGTCAATCGCTCTCGGATATGAGCACCTTGGTCACTGTATCACATCGTAGTTTATGTTGGATTGATAATGAGATTTATGGTTACGAATACCTTGTATTATTATTTATTGCTCCACCATATTTGCTATAGTTGGTTTATGCAAATGTTAGATTATGGTTAATTTACATAGAATCTGGAACTAAAATAATGAAAAGAAGGAACTACTTAGTCGTTTTTTCTGCAAAATAACCACCAGCCAAATGTCTTGCATGTCTAGATACGTGGGCTAGGTATACCCACTGGTCGGGTAAGTCTTGCTAAGTATTAGTTGCTTAGGGTTTGTTGCTACCCAAATCATTTCAGGGCACTCGGGCGTGAATTTCTGCCCCTGCTGTGTCAAATTAATCCGTCGTGACGCAAAGGGGTGGGAAGTGGTAGATCGGGATCCTTAGGCTAGGAGTTTGTTGAGTTGCACACTTGCAGGTTGAGGGTGCAACCTGTCTGTTTTGGTTGGACCGGTCCGTGGACCGGTCTGACCGGTGGCTTCGTGGGGGTCTCCATGCAGACCGGTCTGACCGGTTAGATGAACCGGTCTGACCGGTTGTGTAGTGGCTAAACACTAAAGTAGTTGTAGGTTGTTTTCTGTTTGAACTGGGCTACCCTACTGTAACATTTGTAAATTTTTGAGTTATGTAATCTTTGAAAAAATTTTGTATTTGAACTTGGTTGTAAAAAGTTGTGTTATATTATGTCGTGTTGTTGTATTTTTAAGTATTTGTCGTGCTTGTACCATCTGCGCCCCACCTTCGCGTGGGACTACCGGTATTGTTTCGATCGGGCCGTGGGTTGAGAAAGGACCGTCAAATTAAACCATTAAGCTAATGTGTCTGATGTGTTCAAATGACGGCCATTACGCTTAATTTAGAGTTTTAATTTGGCGGTTCCGTCACAGCAAAGGTGCTGGCTCGGTGGGAAGGAGAGCTCGTCGACTGGAACCGACATCTTCGGCTCACTGCAGCAAAAGCCGGTGTGACTGTCCTGACCGTAAATCTGGTGTGACGGTTTCGATCGTAAATCCGGTGTGATGGTCCTGATCGTAAATCTGGTTGTTGTATGCGGAAGGTGGTTTGCTCCGTCAAGGGCTCGCTCTCCATCCAACCATCACCTTTTGCTAACAAGGACTTCGCCTGTTCTATTCCCTGCACTTTCACTAAATAAATACTTCACGGGGGCTACTAGCGCCATTGCTACGAAGTCATATAAAGTAGAGAAATTGTAAAATTGACACAATTCTTTCCGAGTAAAACGTCTAGCACGACAGCACCCTGTTTGCATTGAAAGAGGGCAACAGCAGCAGAACTAAACTTCTGTCGTCGTCTCATTGATAATAGGGACGATCAGTCGATCAAGGGCAACTAGCACGATCAAGAGCTCAAGCAACAACAGCCTCATGCATTTGTCTCCTCAACCTCCTCTTCTCTTGCACGAGCCCTTTTTTTATTTTTTTTGAATTAAGCCTTCCGGCAAGCTTTATTGATCTGATAGGATAGTTACATCGTTTACAAGCAGTTGTCGGACAGATGCTGGGGGGTCATCTATCCAAATACAAGAATTTCTCTCTAATCTTGCTTGCCTAGCCAGCTCATGAGCTACTTGATTACTCTTCTTATGACAATGAGTGATGGAGATTGCAGCAAACTCCTCCCAGAGATGATTACACTCCTCAAAAATAGCAGCTGACGCCGTGGCTGAAAAACCACCGTCAAGCATTGTATCTACCACCTCTGAACAATCAGCTTGGATTTGCACACGAGAGCAGCCGATCTGCTGGGCCAATAGCAGGGCATCTCTCAATGCCGAGGCTTCCGCCATTGTCGCATCCAGAACATGGGAGATATAGCTGTCCGAGGCTGCTGGCACAGCAACTAGGACATCCGAGTTGGTTCACATCTTTAAGCAAGAGACCATTCCTTTTCTCCAGTTTTGACATTATTCTGTCAGATGATGGCCAATCTGTAGGGTTTCATTTCAAAATAGGCGAAAATCCACATGGACGTTATTTTCCCACGAGATTGGGATCATCAAAAATTCAAAATACTTCACTGAACACAATGAAATAAAAACAAGAAAACACAAAACGCTAAGCACATCATGTAATGTGTTTTGAATTTTCTCAATAATGTTAAGGTCGCTAACCACGCACTCCGCGTGGTCTGCTTGCCGGGGTTCGCGATTCCTATATTACCGGTGCTGGTCACGTCTCCGTAGCCAATGTGGTACTTTATTTCTTGTATACAGAAGCCAATGTGGTACATAAACATAA
Source organism: Panicum virgatum (assembly GCF_016808335.1). Lineage (NCBI taxonomy): Eukaryota > Viridiplantae > Streptophyta > Magnoliopsida > Poales > Poaceae > Panicum > Panicum virgatum. Next base: position 19,915,334 of record NC_053144.1, read on the forward strand.
AGAGACTTAAAGGCTTCTAATTATACAAGACTCTACGATAAAGGACCACCACTAGGCCCGAAAATTTTCCAAGAGACGTCCGCGAGCCCAACAGGTTCTATGTAGTAGCCCATGTAGCCCAACACGAATGCCTAGTGCGTCTTCTTTATTTTTATATTTTCAAAAAAAAAATTACAGAAATATATTTTTGGTTTTAGATTTTACAGTTCTATACCCCTACCGCCCGGCAGGGGGGCGGCAGGGGGCCTGCCGCCCGGCAGAGGGGCGGTAGGGACCTATATGTAAATAAAAATAATTTTTTTGCGCAGAGGTCTTTGGCGGGTGCCTGCCGCCCCCCTGTCGGGCGGCAGGTACCTGCCGCCCAGTGGCAGGGCAGTAGGGCAGGCAAAAGTTTATTTCTTTTTTAATTTCCAAAACAGTGAAATTCTAAATTCAAATAAAAATCATAGAAAAATCATAAAAACGCAAACTAAATTTTGTTAGGTTTCATAAATCAAGATCTACAGAGGAAAAATACTCATGCATGTGAAATGTCAATTTTGCCCCTGCTAAAATTTTAGGTTGTGTTTAATCTAGTTTATTTTATATTTGTTGTTCTGTTTGTCTAAAAATCCTGAAAATTTTGTGGTAGCCTACTCTTTGCATGTGTATTCCACTGGAAAATTTTCAGATGCATAGCCTAGGTGTATGTTTGTGGATCTATTATTGTTGGATTTCCATCATAGGGCTAAATGATGGAAATTCAACAATAATAGATCCACAAATATGCACCTAGGCTATGCACCTGAAAATTTTCCAGTGGAATACACATGCAAAGAGTAGGCTACCACAAAATTTTTAGACAAACAGAACAACAGATACAAAATAAACTAGATTAAACACAACCTAAAATTTTAACAGGGGTAAAATTGACATTTCACATGCATGAGTATTTTTCCTCTTTAGATCTTGATTTAATAAACCTAACAAAATTTAGTTTGTATTTTTCTAATTTTTCTATGATTTTTAATTAAATTTAGAAGTTCACTGTTTTGGAAACTAAAAAAGAAATAAACTTTTGCCTGCCCTACCGCCCCGCCATCGGGCGGCAGGTACCTGCCGCCCGGCAGAGAGGCGGCAGGCTCCTCTAAAGATCTAAATATGATTAAAAATAAATTTTATTTACATTTAGGTCCCTACCGCCCTGCAGGAGGGTGGCAGGGGGCCGACCGCCCTGCAACCGGGCGGTAGGGGTACATAACTGTAAATTATGAAACTGAAAATATATTTCTGTAAAAAATAATTTTGAAAAATATAAAAATAAAAAAAACGCAATGCGTAGTAGCCCTCTTCATGCACGACACTGATTTTGCCTCAATCATCACGTATCGGTTTTGCCTTCAATCCTCACGAATCTGTAGCCATAGAATTTTATGTTTTTTTTCTCCCTTTGGTTCGTTGTACTGAGGCCACATGCACAATTGGCTAATCGCTGTCCACTTACAGATTCTGGCATTCAGAGTACTAGAGAAGAGCCGATCCCCGATTCAGCATTTTGCTTTTGTCAAAATGGTAGAAAGTGTACGATCCTCTACCTTATATATTCATTGATAATCATAAAGCGATTAAACCACTGATTCATACAAAAGCAAGAAAAGAAATAAATAGATAAAAAACAATTGAGAAAAGCGAAGATAAAAGAACGATTCAGTTCGGAACCAGACACCGGCAAAGCTGCAAAGTAGGCAACCGACAAGTCTTGTTAGGAAGCCTTCGGCCGGCTACATCAAGATCCAGTAAAAGAAGGGGGCATTGATGCTCCCATGTTCGACTTTGAACCAAACTACTTTTCGAAGTCCCCGGCTGGCCAGTCCAGGTCCAAACCAAGGGGGGAATTCCATTGCAAAAATGGCAAATTTCACATGGGCTTTATTTTCCATCGAATGAAGATGACCTCTCTGCCTTTTCCATGTGGTCATCTCTGCGTTCGGCAGGCTGGAGCTGGAATAGGGTGAGAGAAAAATATTGTTGGGCTGGCTGGAGCTGGTGGCTGGAGTGGTGTGAGAAGAAATTACTGTAGCGCTGGAGAGGAGAAGACTAGCCGAACGCAGTGATTGAAAGGGGATTACAACATTGGACCACAAGCTACAACTACCAATCGAGTTCCAGCCTTTTTTTTTTCTCCCTCCTGCATTTACATCCTGCAGCAAAGAAGATAAAAGCATATAAAACCTGATACAATCGTACAAGCCATATGGAAGAGATCATATGGCTAATATTTGGCGAATCCTAATATTTGACGAATCACGCATGTGATCTTTTAGTGGCTAATATTTGCTAGGAAGAGATCATATGTAGTGTTCGCTTTGCTACAGCTATTTGAATGTATAAGAACACTGCACATGAGTGAACAAGCACCAAAATCACATTCTTCAGAGCACAGATGTACAAGCTAATTTGCACCGGCGGAGGCAATGCACCATTGCACCTGATATTTAAAGTTGCTGCCATAGGAAGAGCACATTTTATACTCCGATCCCAAACATAAGTAGTTTTAGGTTTGCCCTAGGTCAAACTTGTTTAGCTTTGACCACAAATAGTTAAAATTATAAATAGTATGAATAGTTTGACAAGCCAAGGTTGATGATACTGGATTCATCATGTAAACAAATTCATGACATATTTATATTTCTTAATAAATAAATATATTTTTCAGAAATTGCTGGTAAAAGTTGCACCATGTAGACAGTATCAGTGTCCTAAACTTCTTATACTTGTGACCGGTGGGACTTGGGAGTACTAATAATTTATATATCAAAGAAAAAAGATGGAAGTACAAAGAGCAAGTACACCTCCAGCGTCAATCAGTTCCATTATTTTCAAAGGTCTACTCTAGTGTTGCAGTGGATAACAGCCTCAAATATCTTCAGCACAGAAAGATCTCGGGCAATTACAGTGCATAAACAAACTTTTTTTTTGGAATAAATCATAAACAAAGAGCAACCAGAACTCCTGAAGATCAAATATTGCCTAGCTTCTCGAAATATCAGAGTAGGTAGTTAGCATCAGTACCTGGCAACAAGCTTTGCCTCAAGTACTTGCCTTGGAATGTCTTCCTGGAAATAGACCAAAGCACCCAATTGCTTTAGCGCACTCCATAACCATGTAGAAGAAGAGTGTCTGCTATCACATTCCTTGCTTCGGAACATAATGTTTCTGCATTATTCCCTTGAATAGGTCGGTGAATAATAACCTTTACTGAACCTGAATTGAGGATGCCTTCCATTCCAGAAGGCATCAATTTCCCAGTCCCGATAAGAGTAATAGGTATCACAGGAGCACCGGTCTTTGTGGCAACACTGAATGCGCCTCGCTGAGAATAATTATAACAGCATGTCACTGCTCGGAGAAAAGTAAAAAGCATAAAATGCAGAGAAATAAGAACTACTTTGATAGAACCTAACCTTAAATACACCTAACTTGCCATCTTTACTTCGAGTCCCCTCGGGAAAGAAAAATACGGAAGCTCCTTTTCCAACCAAGTCCACACACCGTTTGAGACAATCCTACATTTACAAAACCAATGTTATGGCGAAACGTGGAGATAGTTGAAAAGTAAGATAGAGTAAGATGGAAAGAATTAGAGAAGGCTTAACTGCAAAATATAATGTATATTAATGCTAAAAATGACACTATATAAAGTTGGTTATCTGGTTTGTTTATTTGTTTCAAACCAAATGCCAAAGTGTGTTAACAAAAATGGAGCATGTTAGGCCAATTACCAAACAAATTGTCTGACGTGTCCCTCTAAATAAAACAGAGGGTCCAGAAAATATAGCTTCATAACAATTTAATCTAAATTATATCTAAAAGGGATGAATTTACTCATACCAGCTGGCTTCTGCTGTCCATACGCCGCAGAGGAATCACACCCAGGAGATACATTGCCCACCCTATAATAGGAAACATAAAGATACTGGTCTTGCTTATAAACTTGAAGCACCTCCCTAGAGTTAGAAGGGTATAGATATCCAAGAAGCTCTGATGGTTAGCAACATAGACAGCAGGGCTGCTATTTGGAGGTAGATTCTCCATTCCCTCAACCTCGAGCTTGTAGAACATGGAAATCGTCAAAGTAGCCCAAATTTTCGCAATGTAATGCTGCGCTCTTCTGCGGTACCGATCAAGTAGCAACACGAGTGGATGAACCGCAACCATAGCTACAAACAAAAAGATTGCTGCAACTGCAGTCACCAAATAGAAGCAAGCCCCTCTGACTCTTGAAGCCACTTGCAGGTCTGTCAAAATAATTTCAAGTTAGCACAAGGAAATCCAATTCTAGAATTTGGTCTCTAGCATTTATCTCCATAGACAGTTCATTTCACACAAGGTTCACAAAAGGTCGATGATTTCTACGCTCATAACTTTCCCCTTTGCCGAGGTACAAGTCGCCCCGCCCACTATTCCAATAAGCCAGATCATCACCATTTTAAAACGGTAAAAAAACATTTCGACGTATTCAGTAATTAAGCTGAATACCTGACAGCGCCTGCGTGGAATCCCCTGCTGCGGCGGCGGCCGCGCCACCGGCGACAGCATCCGAGAGCACAGCCGTATCTCTCCGACGCCGCCACCTCATCGCCAGAACCTGCGGGCTCGGGGACCGGAAGGCTACCACCGACACCCGATGCCGCGAGCTCCATGCGCGTCCCCCGCCAGCCACCGCTACGAGCCAACCAAGCGACCAACCATCCATCAATAAGATAAGATCAGCACCGAAGCTAGCGCCGGAGAGAGCCTGGCGGCTGGCGCCCGAGCAGAGTGGCGAGGCGGCAGTACCGTGGGCCGAGGAGGAGGAGGCGATGGAGATTGGCGACGCGGCGGCCGCGGCGGGCCCCGGCCGGAGGAGCGTCCCCATGGCCCGCCCGCCCGCCTCCTACTCGCTGCCGCGACCTGCGAACGGCGGGCTCGCGATCTCGCGACGGAGGCGGCCGGGGCCGGGAGAGGTGGCGCGCACGTGGCGAACGTGGAGGCGGGGTGGATCAGGCCGTGTCGCCGCGCGCGGCCTTTTCGGTGTGGGAGGGAGAGGGATGTGGGGGCCTCGCTGGAGAGGATGGGATAAAGCCGTGGGGACTCGAGCCGGGCGCGGAGGAGACGAGGGGGGATTGGGATTGGGCAGGGTGCGTGCCTGTGCGTCAGCGGACGCGTGGGCGCGCGCGGATGGGCGGCTAGATGTCCGCGCGCGGGCGCCGGCGACGGCGAGGCCGGGCCACCGGTGGGGCCGTGGCGGCGGCTGGCTAGTGGGCCCCAGCCACCAGACCAGACCCCCGGCCGGCGCTCGTGGGGCTCGGCTTGTCTGTTTTGATTTGACGTGGGCCACGTGGCACGTTGGACAAACTGGGTCGGCGTGCTAAAACGCGGCCGGAGGGGTCAACCGACCTAACTGTTTTTTATTAAGAGGAAGTAACACGGTTTCACTCGCGGAAAAATCCCCCGAATTCTGACCCATAACCGAAAGGGTCAAACCTTGCGGCGAGCACAGCGAGCGAGATTTTTTTGCCCACAAGAAAATTCGTCCCGATTGGAAATCGAACCAGCGACCTGGACTGGGAGTGCCATCAGGCAGAGCTAGCCAGTTGGCCGCCCAACCTTAGGCTGGGGTCGGCGTGCTATCGTGGTTTTCGAAGCTGCCTATTTGGAATTCTTCACCCGTGGGCGGCCGGCGTTGTCCTTCCTGTGTCCCCGGCCGGGCATGCTCGTGCTCTCTTGTTTGTGCCGGACGCGGCATAGCTCGAGCGCCAGCCGTTTTTGTTTCAACTGACGGTGTATCAGAGCAGATTGCCGGATCCGAAAAAGCTTTATCGCAGCGGTATTGCTGCTGCTGATACAGACTACAGATAAATCACCACTTCCATAGTAACAACCTGACAAACACAAGACTTGTATCAGCAGCGAAACGCCACATGGCGAACTAGTATCCACTGATTGTAGTGCAGCATCCACTCTAGCCAAAGGCGGCATTTCAGGGGGAGACACAAACTAAAACTGCACGGATATCATGAGATCGTTCTGATTCCAGAAGATCAGGCTTGTGTGGTCACTGATTACATGTGACAAAAGTACAAACTGTATGGCTAGGCAGGACACCTGGCTATGCAGGACACCTGAAACAGACAAATTACATCCCCTATGCTGTTATTATACACTAAACATAGGCGCTATTCCTACGATATGAGAAACAACAAGATTTGGAGGGAGGTGAACAAGAAACTAAAAACAGGATCAAAACAACAGCAGGACACAAAAGGAAATAATCAAATCACTGTTAGCTCCCAAGCCCACTGCAGGTCAGCCTCCGGTGTCCATCTACCGTGCCCCGGCCAGGTGACGAGCAACACCTGTGTGAGCTTTGGCTGCAAAGAGGCCAGTTAATCTGTACAGGGGGCCTCTTCGCACTTCTATGATAGTCTGCATCTTTCGATGACTTCAGTGACGGATGAATGTGTCTCCTGTGTCATCATGTTGAGCTGCAGATGAAATGTCTGCAAGAGTACACGGAGGGTAAATTATCATGTTGAGCTCAAAGCAGACACAGAAAGATATCAAATGTCTGGAGCAGCAGAAAATGGGAACACACCACAAAATCTATTAAGATGCCAAAAAAAAAGTTTTCTAGACGCAAACATCATAAGGAATAGGAGTACAATCTAAGGACATGAGAAACTATTGATTCCCCAAAATGGTAGCTTGTGTATCTTTCAAACTTTGTGCAAGACAGTTCTTGGCAGTTCAGAAATTTTGCACATACCACAAATTTCTCCAGCACAGGAACAAGAATCTTCAAGCTGTTGTTTGGAAGGCAACTGGTAATGGCTTCTCTAACCTTCATACTGTTGAAGCAAATAGACAATTCAAGTTAATCACCATGGGGTTTAAATTATAATCATAACAATTTAACAAACATTACTAAACAACGCAGATCACGAACCTTTCTGTTGAAAGAAAAGCAAGCACAAGTGCTGCATAGGCCTCTACAATCATCATTTCAGCTTCACGCGCTCCTTGCAACAAAGATTCTTCATCATCCTAACAATTACAAACAACAATTAAACAATGATTCACAAAAGCCAAAATGATATGCAGTTAAACCTTTCTAGGAATCATGTACAAATACAGCATATAGAAGAGTGATATATTGCATTGCAAACCAAGGACTAAAAGGTGTTGATTTAACTCTGAGTTTCAACTAAAGCTCTTGGCAATCTCTCTATAAACTTCTTATTACATTTCTGGTGTTCCTTTTGACAACATAACTATCAACTGATACTCATTATATAGGTAACATCAAAACAGGATACAAAATAGCAGGAATAGGAACAAAAAGGATGGTATCGTCATGAAAATTCAGTGCTTTGATGAGGGGGAACATGGCAAGGGAAAGTGATATGACCAAAACACTGTAGATCATATTAACTGAAGAATCACAACACCTAGGAATAGGTATTGTTAGAAATAGAACAACAGAGACATTAAGTGCACGGTCTATATATACAGTATGTGGTGGACTGCCAAGATAAGGGCAGCCTGTCTTGCTGATATAACATGTGCATTAGTTCTATGCCATTTGCAAGCATGCAAATCTATCTTGAAGTGAGATCCTAGCTTTGTTATGTTGTAATAACATATAAAAACTTGAGGATGAGAATTACCGGTGATATAGCTTCAGCAGTTTCCGCTGAACCTTGACTCCCTAAGAATATTGAACAGAGCAGGGGAATGACATCCCTCTGTACCTCTTCGCTATCTGGATTTTGAGATGTGTTGACAGCAACACGGGCATTCGCAAGCCGTATCCTGTAGCCAGGTACATTTAGACATACAGATATTGACTAGAGTAAGTATAGAAATGCGCCTGATCCAAGAAACAGGCAAAACACAGGCAAAACAGTAATATGGACATGAATGAAGCAAATGGAACAGAGGCTAGAAAAGGCACTACCTACCTATTAAGGCTATCTTTCTCCACAAGGTTGACAAGCAGTCCCAATATAGCAACCAGAAAATCAAGTTCATGGTCTCGCAATTGCTTAGTTTGGAGTTGTTGTGCCTTGCTGTTCTGGGAAGACGACAGGTTTTGATAATTGACATCTTGACCAGAGGACACTCTTTCTTTCAGTTGATTGTTCTTGTTCATGGAAAAATCAAATGACGGGAAATGCTTAATGATCAAGGAGGCCATGGTATTAATTCCACCACAAGACGCGATCTGTTCGCAACCATATGGGTTGTCATTTGCCAAGTTCATAAGAACCTGCCATAAAATTAATGGAAGTTGTCAGATACATCTTATTGCAAACATATAAAAACAAATACCTCTCGCTAGTATGCCACCAGCCTACTGCAAAAGATGTCTGTTTGGTAAAGTTCCGCAAACTGTCAGCTGATCAAAACTCTAACAACGACCAAAAATAACAAGACAGGCTAAAACTAATGTGTAAGAATATTGTTGCAAGACAGGCTAAAACATGTACAGTTAAGCTTGGATCTACAACAAAAATAAAGCCCCTCACTTAAATATAATCTCAAAAAGATTTAGGATGCTAAAATATTAAAACATCTCAGGCGGTATATAAGCTTACTAAAGCTTGAAGGGCACTCATAAGCAAACAAGCTAGGGAAGATAGGTTACTTTTTCCATACAAACGAGACGTATCTTATCTACTAAGCATTTATGCAACTCTATCAGCAGCTCAGTATCCTGCCTAGTATGAAAATTACAACTTTAACCACAATATCAAACATTAAATCATCAAGTATCAACAGTTTGGTAGGTGCTGAGCCAGTGGCAGCATGTCGTAATAATGCACCATACTGCACAAATGTTAGTATTAACCTCACCTGTTGCTCAAGCATAGATAGCATCCCACAAACAACTAATATCTGTCAGGAATGGTGAACGATTTGTGGTGGATGTGAATACATAGAATAAAAATGATAAATGCCTGACAAATCGTGCAGAAAAACCTCAGCAATTGGCAGCCATCAAAAGGATAAACAACTTCAACATCTTTTTACCAAAAATTAAGTAATGCCAGACAACAAAGAATATAGCTAAACCAAGACAAGAAAAACTGAACAGAAACATGATTAATTACCTTAACGGATGCCAAAAGGCAATCTTCCAAAAGACTGGACTCATCTTCAGCCTTGGAATCAAATGTTGTACCTGAATGATAAATATCTTCAGGATGACATGATTCAGGACTTACAATTGCTGCAGTCCCACAATCGTTGAGCACTTCTCCATTAGCTCGTTTTGCTCGCTTCTGTGGTGATTTCCTTTTCGGACCAAACAAATCCCAATTTGAAGGTTCTTGATCAACATCATCAAATGCAAACGGATCATCACCACTATTGCCCAAATCTGTATCCATACTTTCAGATAGACGGCGCTTTTTTGCCATTTCTCTGGAGTTCCTACCAGAAGTTTGTGCTCTTATAGAAATCCAACCAGTTGAGCCTCTGATTGGATTAGCTTTAGAACGATCCTTTCTTACATTGAGCTTCAAACCAACACCGTTGCTGTGTTTCTCGACAAATGATTCACTTGATGCCCCATTGCTCGAAATTGAGGGAGAACAATCTAGCATCCTTTGTGACTCACAGACATCACTACTAGAAGAGATAATAATATGAGAAACTTCAGATTTGGAGGACAAGCAATTTTTGCGCCTTGGATTCAGCAAAAGGCCTTTTTCTGCTGGGTTCTTGCACTTGCCATGATGATTCAATAAATTTGCACCTCTACTGTCTGCTGCACAATGCAATGAAGAAAATGTAAGTATGCTAAAACTTTTGAAGGGAACAAATATTTTTTACCATGACACAGAAAGATAACAGCACAGTTTATCCACACCACTGGTGTGCCAGATAGCTTAACTACTGTACTGAAATTGAAACATAAAAGGGCGAATATCGATATTCAGGATAACATAGCAAAGAAAATATAAATATACAAAGAAATGGTCAAATGGTACCTTTATTACCAGAGCAGCCCCCATTGGGTACTTTTCTGGAAACAGTGGAACTGTTCTGAAGGAGAGAAAGAGCTGCAGCAAAGGATATTACGTCATATTTAATTATCAAAGGGTGCAACAGGCTTTTCATTTAAGTGTAAGTAGTAATATTAAATCATTATAACCACGTACCTGATAGTAATTCAATAGTATTGAGAACAACACCAATAAAAGGAAGTGAGGAGCCCTTAGGGCTCAATTTACGACTCATGCGGAGCAAATGGGTCTGGAACAGGGGGGAAAATATGAGTTAAGAGCTTAAGACACTTTGTACAGGAATAATAAAAGTTAGCAGCAGTACATGGTAACACTATTACTGCAGATAAGCACAAAAAATTAGAAAACATTGTTGACAAGTAAGAAGGAAATTGAACAAAAAGGATTCAGAAAATTACCTTGTTATTGTCGCTTAGAAATGTGGCATTCTCCAAAATTTTAAAACATTTCAAGAGGAGTGCAGCACTTTGCAAAGGTGTTCCTTCCTTTAGCTCCACAGCCGTAGTGGAGGTCTCCTTTACAAGTCTCTGATAGACAAGGTTAGCCATAAGTCACAGATTATTATTGCAGTCACTTAGCACAAATGCATGATACAAGTAACATGTATTATGTAAATATGGGGACAAACGAATTGATTGTCACCCTAAGGATAAAATATGAAAATACTAAAGAAAGTCAGTATTAGAGTTCTGGAATGTCCAGGCAAGGCGAATATCAACGGAATTGTAACACTCAATAGCATTAGAAAAAAAAACATTTGATGACTCTTTTGGACGCGATTCGCATTAAGTATATATCATCTTGAGAGCATATCAGACAGGAAGTTTAAATTTCAAGGCATATTACTCGATTGTTTCTCCAAAGTCCAAACTTCCATAGTCCAAAATGATACTTCTACTCACAGACTCACAGTAAGACAAGGTTCAAGTAATCTCTGTGCTGAATCTAAAACATTTCAACCAAATCAATTTTCACATCATGACACTGTGTTGCAACATGTTTTCAGGTGCCGAAAATAATCTTCTTTTGAATTGCGGCTCTAAGCATATTGAAGCCGGAAAACAAAGTTCCAAAGTTCATAATCCTTTGCCATAGCAAAACAAATAGTGCCAAATTAATAGTTTTGTCTAAACCTGTTAAAGAACAAAAAGGTACCACAAAAATGAGGTCTTACCTCCAGTTCTGAATGGCAATTCACCATAACATTAAAGATATTATCAAGACCACCTGACTGCCTTAACGTTTCTTTGAAATTTCCCCCAATTCTGGTCACCATGTCAGATGTCTCTGAAAAAAATGTTATAACACTTCAGTGTAATGATAGCAACATTGCTACTAGTGCAGGTTTGTTCAATGAACAGATGCACATTGCACCCTGTTAGAGTATATTAGGCAACTCCAGATATGGTAGTTTAGGATTGATGTAATCCCGTGATAGCCTTCCTTATCTCTAGGGGGAGGTGTCTTGCCCTCCAAGCCTTGTACTCCTATATATACCGCCCAAGGGGCTCGTTGCAATACAATCGACCGCATTATACGCATCATATCTTTCCTACATGGCATCAGACGTCTAGGTTTTAGATCCTAACCTAGCCGCCGCCGCTTCCGCTGCCGTCGCGCCGCCCCCGGGGAGATCGGTCTCCGCTGGGGGCAGCGCCCTCCTAGGATGCGCCGCGGATCCCTCTGATCCGCGCCGCCGTCCACAAGCAGCAGGAGGGCTGTCCTCTACCGTCGCCGTGGCCGCGTCGCTCGTCGGCATCGCCATGGCCCCGCCTTGGGCCGCCGCCGCCTCTGCGTCGTCGTCCCCGGCCCCGCTCACGGCTTCCCCGCCCCTTCCGCGTCTCAGGCCAGCCCCCCTCCCAGCGCCGCCGCCGCCGCCGCCGCACGACAGCGCGCGTGCGCGGCTGCCGAGGGGGGGAGCCCCTCCCAGTGCTGCCGCACGGCCTGCGCACCGCGCGCGTGTGCGGCTGGAGGGGAGGAGCCAAGACCGCGCCATCGGGCGGACGGGCCGCCGCGTCGTGGGCTCCGCCCCACCGCCCTTCCCTCGCCGGCTACCTCCCCTGCGCCATCGGCCGCCGCCCTTCCTCCCCCAGCGCCGCCTCTGCTTCTCGAGAAGACGCGGCTGCGGGGGCGGATCTTGGCCTGACGATCGGAGGAGAGCCGCTCGGGTTTTCCAATCTCCTCTGTTTTCTCTGTCCCGTGTTGACCACGCGGGGAAGAGACAAGGAGGAGAGAGGAATTCGCTACGGCACCCGAGATTGTACTCGGAAGTCACCCTGCTGCTGCTGTGTGTTTTTCTTAGGTTTTTCCCGATTCGTTATCGGGTTTGCGTCGCCCTGCCGTTCGTCTTCGATCCATCGTCGACCCTCCCAAAGGACGAGGTTGTTGTTGCGCCCTCCAGGCTGCAGCAACGACGTTCGTGATCAAGCCACCCTACCGGTGTCATCGCCTTTTCAGGCGGTGGCGCCACTCGCCGCCGGTCTTCGTCAAGCAGGCGCTCGATCCACCTCCGCGCCTCCAGCCGTTCTCGCGCGGACATCGCCGCCGATGTTCCTGAAGGAAGACGTCGTCGCCACCCCTGATCTGAGCGCGATACTTGCTGCAACCTGCACCGTCGCCACCCCTGTCCTGAGCGTGACCTAAGTCGCAAACCGCGCCGTCTACCTTCGTCATCCGCCGCACCGTCCTGCTGCTGTCTTCGGCAAGAAGCTACTGAGTTTACAGTCAAAGCTTTCGCACCGGCGCCCCCTCCACGGCTTCGACCACGTCCACCTCGACTTCGGCTACTACGGCACTAAAGGGCTATCATCTGCATGAGTCTCCAGTCAAAGCTTTCGCACCGGCATTCCGACTGCAGGGGGGATACATCTCCATTGTTCTCCAGTGTGACCGTTCGTGTTGCTACCGCTACGACTGCGGGGGGATGTTAGAGTATATTAGGCAACTCCAGATATGGTAGTTTAGGATTGATGTAATCCCGTGATAGGCTTCCTTATTTCTAGGGGAGGTGTCTTGCCCTCCAAGCCTTGTACTCCTATATATACCGCCCAAGGGGCTCATTGCAATACAATCGACCGCATTATACGCATCCTACCTTTCCTACAACCCCCCCCCCCAAATTCTTAAGGAAAAGTTCAATTTACTCCCTTCAAGTGTAGCCAAAGTCTGAATAACCCCCTAAATTATAAATTGGTTCAATTTACCCCCTAAACTGTGCAATTTAGTTCATTTTACCCCATAATACAATTTGTCTTTTTTCTTTCTCCATACACAAGTTGAATTTTAATTCAAATTTTGCAGGGTAGTAGTGAACATCACAATGCATATTTTCATCATTATTTTTCATATAATTTGAACTCCAATGATTAATTTACTATTAAATATCCTAACCTATCAAACTAATGATAAAAAATTATGATATATTTTTTCTAGGATGTGTTATGATGTATACTATCATCTTGTAAAATTTCAAGTTAAAACTTTATCCCACTACTAGAAACCGGATCCAGACTTTGGCTATAGTTCAGGGGAGTAATTTAGAATTTTTCTGATTCTAAATAAGCCACCAAACAAAAGACAGTGGTGAAACAAGAGCCAGACAAAAGCATTCATGTAATAATGTAAACATAAGTTACTTATTATTATTTGATTTAGTTGTTTTGATCAATAAAATAACAGACCTAAAGGGATAAAGAACTTACCCTCTAATCCAACAGCAGACAAGCAAGCCTTTTCCATTGTCAACAAAGCGAGCCACTTCGAACACAATTCTGGCCTTGCTGTTCTCCTGCCATCCCTGTCTAGTGGCTTGATCTCTTTGCAGCTTAAGAGGATTTCTTCAACTTTGGAAAGGATGTCCTCCGAACTAGAGTCAGCATCTTTATTTGCACCATTAAGCATTTGAAATTTACTGATTCCAAGAAGTTTGGAACCTATTGATGGCGCTTTGGCATCAACAACATTCACCGGAGGGTTTAACAATTTAAGAAGGAAATGAACACAAGTTTCTGAATCCAGCAAATTATTGTCTTGGACCTGAGGAAAGAGGGAACAAGAATAAGCAGAATTCATACTGATGCGAATATTCAGCAAAAATATCATTACCTCAGTTCTTTATTACATGACATTCTAGAATCCTTGCCATCAAATATCTAAAAGTTGACCAGTTGACCATTTATATGGTTAGATGTATATAGATTTGCTAAATGAAAATACCATTACCTTTTTTGTTACAATGCTTCCATAAAGTTATAATTTTATTATAGTACCTTAAAATAAAGTTATAACAATAATGGCCAAAGTTGCATTTCAAAGACCATGAAAAGTCAAAATGTCCAGTGAAAAATGAAAATTACCGGAAGTAACGAAAGAGAACTCCTCAAGGGTAATTAAATTTTACATCTTTTAAAACAGGACACACAGTCATATTGGTCAAACTAATGAAAAAGATAAATACCAACTCTGCCTGAGATTTACTTCCACATAAATTCCAGTTACTAGAAATTATTGAGATTAAAAGCATGTTATTTCTTGACTGATATTCTCATATGACATGTCAGTCTTTGTAATGAGAAATCAAGTGGCTGCTTCTAAGAGAAACACAGCAGAAAGAAATAGCTTTTCCACCTTGTTAATAGCTCAGTGACTTAAGAGATAGCAGACATATTTAATATGCATAACAAATTGGAACGCAGCATGCAGGGAAGCATGTAGACTGAGATTACGAGGTACTCACATCGCTTGCCAAAACAAATAAAAGAGCTCCTGTAGCAATAGCGCAGGGAGGATCATCAATGTCCAGAACCAAAATAGCATCGATAATTTGCTGTAGCAATCTACAGAATATAACCAAAAAAAAAGGAAGGCAATAAGTAATAAAATGGAAAATGGTGTAAAAACTCCATAATGATGAAATCTAGTACTGTGTTTGTTGAACAGTGATATTAATTTAGCCGAGCATCTTTAGCACTGGGCAAGTTGTGAACTTCATGATTACCTAACTATTTCTATGGTCTTTTGAGAGACTATGAACTGCCATTTGACCTTGCTAGAGAAATTGAAGATCAATTCAGACAGTAAAATAGATACCCTGCAGCTCTTATGCAAACCAAGGAATTATGTCTTTAACTAAAAGTGCCGTGTACAGCATCAGTGTTGATCCAATGTTGAGGATAAGAGTAAAATACTGATTTCCAGCTCTGATTACATTTCAGTTTACAAAACAATTGGCATTCCTGTTGAATCAAAACGACTGGAAACCTGCCTAATTACCAAAAGTCACCCAAAATAGTCATAGACGATTACGGAGGAACATTTAGCTACACTTCAATAGTTTGTGTTTCTGCCAAACACCATACTGTAGATAAATGCAATGATGCTTGAGCTGAGCAGAGATAATTCAAACAACAAATATCAGTTTCTAGGCAATTGTAGTCACCAGCCATGGTACTGCTTCTGGAACCATGCAAGATAGGATGTTCAGCTAAATAAGAGACCAAACTGCTAGAAATGTTCCTAGGCAGCTCAAATGCATACTTAAACCCATTGGTATTAAACACGATGAAGTGATCCTCAGGCTTGTTATGCACCAACAGAGAGTATACAACGTAAGAGGAATAACAGCTCGTATATTCAAGCAATCGAACAGGAAATCATTGAGCCGTAACACCATTTCTGTGTCAAGTGAGGAATTAGCCGTATACCGCGAAACCAAGTAAACAAAGGAAGCTCGTGGTCCAAAGGCAGAAAGGTGGTTCCTTTCTCGAAAGAAACCCTAATCTTGAGCCCTAATCGTACGACAACACCATTATGGTTAACGATTTTAAGGTCAAGATTGCCAAGAATGACGAGCAAGAAACTAATTGCTGTTCTTTGCAGAGCGGAAAGGAAAAGAGACGCCTTTGGCGCACTCACCCCTGGACCCGGAGCACGCGGCGGCGCTCGGCGGAGGCGCAGATCCCGAGCAGCGAAAGCAGGCTGGCCCGTCGCGTCCGCCTCTGTGCGGCGGGGCGGAGGCCGTCGAGCGCGAACGTGACCTCGTCCACGCTCTCCATCATCTCCCCGTACTCCTCCGCCTCCATCAGCGTAGCCGACGGCGCCACCGCGGGGGGTTCCGCGACCGCGAGCTCCCACCCTCCTCTTCTTGCCCCGCCCCGCCCGCGCCGCCTCGCCTCCTGCCGGGGCTGCGGCGGCGGCGGGGGCGGGTCCTCGTCGAATTCCCACATCGAGGAGGACTCCTGCGACGGCGGGAGCGGGAGCGGCTGCGAGGCCGACGACCCCAGCACGTCGTCGTCGGCGTCGAAGTCGAACGCGTCCTGCGAGGACGAGACCCCGCCCCCGCCGTCGGAGAAGGAGCGGGATCTGCGCCCGTACGTGCGCACGATCATGGCGCCCGCACCGTCGTCGATGCGCTGCGCCTGCGCGTGCACGGCGAGGAGGGAGGGAGGGAGATTTGGGTGTGGTGTGGGTTTGGGTTCCGTCCGGGGGGCGTTTGCTTGGCGTTGCGGCTGATGCGGATTTGGGAATTGCGAGGTGGGGAGGGCAGACGCAGCCTGCTTGGCCTTGGGGAATTGGGGGAGCTCGGCTCCGGCTCCGGCTCGCGGAGGATTGTCGCTGATGGGTGGGGCCCTCGCGATGTGTTTGGTTGGGTTTGTCCGTTTCAGCCGGTTTCGGCCGCTTTCGCCTCGGGTTGTTGGCCGCACAGGATGGCGGTGGCCGCAAGGCGGGTTTCCAGCCGTCAGATCTCCGGTGCTGATGTTAGCATCAAGCCAACGGTAAACCACGAAAAGATTACGATTTTTTTTTACTTTCTCTGATTTTTTCTAGAGCTTGTGAGCATATCTTGTTTCAAAAATTCTTTGGAGCAGTTTCATGGGTTAAATACTTAATGAAAGCCGTATTAACTTTATTAGATACTCCTGATATGGGTTAAAAACTTTAATGGGAGTAAAAAAATTATAGTTTCCAATAAGATAAAGTCCATCCCTATTCATATGTGAAATGGTTAAAAAGAAACGAAATACTGTCATATGATCTGAATCAAAGCTTGACTTGATCAAGGCCCCCTTTGGCATAATTTTTTTGAAATAATTTCACCGATGGCTACACCTAAAACTGGGGAAACAAAAAGCATTTTGTAAACGGCTTCGTGCGTAAAGTATCTCGTGAAACTGTAGACAACTTGCACTACCAGGAGGAGCTAAAAAATGCTAGTTTCATCAGCTTCATCTTTTTTATCTACTCTCTACGTTCTAAATTATAGATTGTTTGACTTTTTTTAATCTCAAGTTTGATCACTTGTCTTACTCAAAAATTTGTGCAAAATATCATTTCTTTTGTCGTGGCTTACTTTATCAATACAAATTCTTCAAGAATAATTTAAAATTGACTATGTTTGTACAAATTGTTTTAAATAAGACGAGTGGTCAAACTTGAGGTTCAAAAAGACGATCTATAATTTGAAATGGATGGAGTATTTATGAAGAATAGTAATAAGCGGTTTCGTCAAATATTTTTCCAAAACAGATTCAGTTTCATCAGAGAAAACGCAGCGGAGAAGCTGAAGCCATATGTTTTTCTCCTTGCCCTAGCAATTGGTAGCAGGTTTGCCCCGCCTTTGGGGCCCGCGGGGCTCAATCCTCGATTCGAGAGGGCATTTCAAACTCTTCATCCTGTTCGGCAGGCTGTGGCTGGTTGCTAGTGCTGATTTGTTGTGAGTTTAGTGTGAGAAAAAAACAAGAGGGAGAGAGAACTGCAGCTGTTGCTCTGGAGCTCATGTCAATTGCATCTCCGTCACCCGCCGTGCAATTTTTTTGAACTTGTGTCGCGGATCCATAGAACCGGTTCATGAGCAGCGCCAGGGAGCGGTTCGCCGTAGCATGCCATCGGCGTGTGCTGCCGGCGGTCAGGCTCAGACGGCGTGAATAAAGTACTCTGTTTTGCCACGTCATCAAACAGGCGAAGCGCCCACAGATTTGCTACCTGGTCTGCTGGTTTGAGACTTTCCCTTTCCAGGACTCTAGGTACTGTACTAGGCCTTCAATTTCTGTATGCACATGTACTGAATTGCATATTTTCGAACATTCGGCATTTCGACCCTTCGTACTGTGCTAGGAGCACTTGACAAAAAATAATTTGCTGGGTAAGAAATTCCTCAAGAACTCGAAGGAACAGAAGACGTGCCATGTCCCCAAGAAAGAAAGGGAAACAAATCTGAAGTTGCTCAAAGGCAATCGCCTGATTTAATTTTGGCAGCCAAATAGTAACCTCTTATTACCAGTAATAATCTATGACCAAAGCAGAGCAAAAGGCTAGAGTTACAGTCCACTGCAAAAACCATCACGGTCAGGAGCAGAATATACTAGTATTGTACACGTGTACACACTTGTGTTCTCGGCCCTCTTGACGCGGCGGCATCACACTGTCTGAGATCAACTAGCGAACTTGTCCTAGGGGTGGAATTAAAAAAAGAAAAAACTGCCGCCGGCTGCCGGCGCCGGCCATGGTGATGCAGCACATCGATCGATCATGCCAGGCCGACGAGCTTCTCGCTGATCTCCCAGAGCTTCTTGGCCTTGTCGGCGTCGCTGGCCTCCTCGGAGAGCTGGTTCTCGAAGGACGCCGAGTTCTTGTTCCAGCTCCAGTAGACGCCGGACTTGGTGAGGCTGGGGTCGCTCACAACCTGCGCCAGCCGCTTCCCGGCCTCCTCCTCGGAGACGTACCCCTTGGTGATGTACTTCTGGAACGGCGGGAACAGCAGCCGGAACAGCGGGATGTGCTCCCGGAACAGCCCCGTGGTGGCGATGCACCCCGGGTAGAGCGACGCGAAGGTCACGCCCGTCTCCTCGTGGTACCGCCGGTGGAACTCCTGCATCGTCAGCATGTTGCACACCTTGCTGTCCTTGTACGCCTTGGCGCCGTCGAACTCCCCGCCGTCGATCATCACCGAGCTGCCCACGCCGTTCAGGCCGCCGGCGAGCCCGCGCAGGTCGCCCAGGTTCGCCTTCGGCGGCACGTTCCCGGCCAGCGTGTTCGTGTTCCCTGCTCGATCGATGACGACCATTCAATTGTCGGGCGTCCAAGAAAAAAAAAAGAGGAATGATCGCCGCCGTCGTGGCCGGAGGATCGCTCGCCACGTACCGGTGATGGAGCCGACGATGATGAGGCGCTTGGAGGGGTAGTCGGAGGACTGAAGGTCGCTGAGGAGCTCACGGGCGAGGAGGAAGTGGCCGAGGTGGTTGACGCCGACGCTCATCTCGAAGCCGTCGGCGGTGTAGGACGGCTCCTTGGCGGTGGGCTGGTACACGGCGGCGTTGCACACCACCACGTCGATGGGCATCTCCAGCTGCCGCACGTTCTTCACGAACTGGCGGACGCTGTCCAGGGAGGCCAGGTCCAGGTGCACGATGGTGTAGCTGCCCTTGTCCATGCCAGCCGCCGTGGCCGCGCGCGACGCCTTGAGGAAGTCGCGGCACGCCATGATGACGTGCCACTTGCCGGTCTCCGCCAGGGCCTTCGCCGTGGCCAGGCCGAGGCCCGACGACGCGCCGGTGATGACTGCGGTGCCCTTGCGGAGGGTCTTCTTGCCCGACGGCGACGCGGGGGTCACCGACGGGGAGGACACCGCCGCCGTCTGCGCGCGGATGGCCACCGACGTGCTCACCCTCTGCAGGTGTTGTGTGCACATTTCAGTTACATTACAGGCATCATATCGTGAGTTATATTAGTGACGGAGTCGGAGACAACTGACAGAAATGCACGAGGAATAGCAAACATGTAGACTACTAGTTCTGAAGCCAAATATGGCCACACTGGCATCGCTCACAAGACTGGTTGTGAATTGGTGTTTGGTGATAACTAGACAGCTTTTCTAAATCTCAAATTTGAGCACAAGTGGCAAGGTGACAGTTACACAGCTCTTCTGCATCTAGTCAATCGAACAGTAACAATCTTGCGAGTTCTCTATATGACGAGGAACAGCAGCAATCGAACAGCTGGACTCGGAGACAGCAGTAGAGCACTGCCCGGTTACGAGTTCAAAGATTACCAGTTTCTTCCAGTGGCCATTACGGGCAACGGCAATCTACGGAGTACTTTGACAAGGATATACCTGTGAATTAGGCATACGTGGCCTCACTGACAGTGGACACAGACAAGCAGTAACTAGTAGCTGAGCACATTCGCGTCCAAGGGAGGAGTTGAATTGAAGCTCGCTGAAACGGAGGGACTTGAGAACAGAATCAACAGATAACAGAGCAGCAGAAGCAGCCCCGAACTTTAATTATACCTTGGCGCGCTGGCCCAGAGCGCTGGTCTCCAGCTTGAGGCCATCCGCGAGACGAACACCCAGGAACGCCGAGTCCTTCACCGACCCCTGCACGCCGCACCAGCATTTGCAACCGCAGTCAGCGCCACCGGAGCACGCAACAACAGTTCGCTCACCGCAGCCGCGGCCGGGGTGCTCGCCGGCCGGGCGAAACGAGAACGCACAGAGAAAAAGCTCCCACGGCTCACCTCCTTGCGCGCGGAGAGGGCCGAGGGGAGGAAGGACGTCGCCGCCTGGAGAGCCATGGCCGACCGGGGCGAAGGCAAGTGCGAGATTATCACGGACTGGGGGTTCTTCGGCGGGGAGAAGATGGGAAAGCGAGGCGCGGCGGCGGGGATGTTTCTTATTCGCGGCCGGAGGCGGTGGCGATAACAGGATAGGGGTGCGTGGTGGGGTTCGGCCACGCAGCGCCGAGCTGGCACCGGCCCGGCCAATGGGAGGGCGGCGGCGGGATTCCCGTCGCTGTTCGCCGCAGCGATCGGGACGGTTCTGGAGCGTGAGTTGTTGGTGGATGGGCGGGGCTTCTCGGGTCTCGCGGCGGCAGGACCAGTCGCCGAGTCGATCGAGAGAGACACTCTGGCCGCGTTTGGCCAGGGGCGAATTTTTTTTTTTATCTTTGACCACTAATTTAGAGTATTAAATGAAGTCTAATTATAAAACCGGACTCCTGGTAAATTCGCGAGACCAATCTAATAAGATCTTTGACTGCACAATTAAAAGATGGTACTGTAGCATCACTGTAGCCAATCATGGGTTAATTACCGTCATTAGATTCGTCTCGAAAAGTTACACCCATCCGTAAAAAGGTTTCGCAAATAAACTTCGTTTGGTACTCCATGCATGCATTCGTCTTTTTGTGAAAAAAATTTCGCGGTGTCAACCAAACACAGCCTGTCGCTGCAATCAGCCAACAGGATTTTTCTCTCATACTAAATCAGCACCAGTCAGCAGCCACCAACTAGCCAGCAGTATTTTTCTCTCACAACAAATCAGCACCATTCACCAACAATAGCACAGCGAACAGAGTGAGAGAGAGAGTTACAGGCTCCGGATCTCTGGCCGTGTTTGGTTTGGGCTGGAAAAAAATTCGCAAAAACTTTTTTCACATTTGACCACTAATTTAAAGTATTAAATAAAGTCTAATTACAAAACCACCTGCAGGATCTCTGGTAAATTCACGAGACCAATCTAATGAGGCCTTTGACCGCATGATTAGAGGATGATTACTGTAGCATCACTGTAACAATCATCGATTAATTACTGTCATTAGATTCGTCGCGAAAAGTTACACCCATCTCTAAAAAAGTTTTAAAAATAGACTTCGTTTAGTACTCTATGCATGTGAGATCCTTTTTTCGAAAAACTTGTGCGGAAAAATTCGTGTAGTAACCAAACACGGCCTCTATTTTTCTTTCTGTGAACGTACTCGGGGCTCGGTTTTTGGACGAGGCCTCCCCTCGCGTGAATCTCTCGTGATTGACGCGAGTTTGGGGCCAGCTCTAGACTAGTTCCCCAAATATGTGTGCTCAAGAGTGTACTTCCAGTAACTAAATAACACTATCAACATGTTACATAGGAGTACTTCTATGACGCTTCTTCTCCATTAGCAGTTACCAATCAACTTCTGTGACTTTAGCAGTCCAGAGGCATAAGCAAACAGATGCAAGTTGAGGAGGTACACCACCATTGCGATAAAAAACGAACCCAAGAGCGCAGCCCGCTGATGGACACTCACCGTTGTCAGCTCCGCTGAAGATCGATGTTAGCTTAGTGAACAGAACGCAACAGTAATTTATCACCGATTTTGAAGAAAATCATAGCTGATACTGATAAACAGGCCTGGCTCCGCCCTTGTGAAGCATGGAGCCGCTGCAACTCGCGTTGGATCGTTCAAAGTTTCTGATTCCACGGTTAACGCAATCCAACTCGATCCCGGAATAGTTCTGCGGAGTGTATAGTTGCCCAACTGGGCCGAGCCCGACGGGCTAGCACGGGCCCGGTCCAAAAAATCACGGCCCTAACCCGGTCCGGCCCGTGACCCCGCGGGCCCGATCCGTGCCCGTGCCAGAGGCCGGGCCGTGCCTGGGCCGCGATCGTGGCCCGCAACAATAGCACGGGCACGGCTCGGCTAAGGGCCCAGCACGGAAGGCACGGCCTCAGCCCGTTAGGCCTCCTCACTTCTTCACGCCGCCGCCGCTCACATCCTCCTGCCGCGCGCCCCCTTCACGCGCCACCGCCGCTCCGCACACCTGCCCTGCGGCGTTGCCCTCGGCCGCTGCTGCCCAGGTCATCCCGGCCTCCGGCCGCTGCTGCCCAGGTCATCCCGGCCTCCGGCCGCTGCCGTCGTCCCCCGCGCAGGCCGCCGCCGCAGTCATCCGTCCTCCCCTTGCTACCAGCCACCGCCGTCGCTCCTCCGACCGTTGCTGCCGTGCCGTCGTGCCCAGGGCACGGCACGACACGTCAGCGCCTTTGCAGGGCCATGCTTGGGCCGGGATGCCGGCACGGCGGCCCTACGCAGCACGGCACGGTAGCGCCGCCGTGCCCCGGCGTGCCGTGCTCCGCCGTGCTCGTGCCCATGCCGTGCCGTGCGGCCCGGTTGGCCAACTATAGCAGAGTGGGGGTGCCCGGCGACTTTTTTTTTGGGGCGGGGAAAGGAGCGGCAGGTTGCTTGCGCCATGAGGCGGCTGGTTGATTCGAAAGTGGTCGAGTCGGTTGACGATTCCTAGGTGGGCTGAACGGTGCGTTGGGCAAACACTAGACCTGCTCTTCAAGAAACAAAAGAAAAAAAGGAGAGAGATGAAAAACCACAAATCTTCTAGCCATTCAAAGGTTCGGACATACAGGTTTTAAATCTCTGTTCGGAAGATTACTAGACCAAATTACTTTTTAAAGTATGTGCGGCATAAATTAGGAAAATGTTAGTTGTTAGGTTCGCAAAGATGCGATCATTGTTCTGCATCCAGATGCAGCAGCACATATGTCACTTGAAGTTCAACGTCGTGTGTTGGGAAAACCACACTAACGCAGAAGGTTAGTGGCAGCGGAAATCAGCTCAAGATAACAACCTATTCACACAAAGGCAACATATGCATCACACATATCATATAGAAAATTACAGCAGCATCACATCAACCAAGAGACACCACCATCATTTAACGTGAAAAACCCCAAATTAGGGGGAAAACCACGGGACCAAGCTAGCCAAATCTTCTTCCACTATATGCTTGTGGGATTACAACATGTTCCTCTCTAGATAGCACTAGAGGCTCACATACATCAGGATTTCACTATCTTAGACAACAACAACAAGATTTGGGGCTGCAAACTCGAGTGTAGAAGGATCTCACCAAGGAGTGGTGGAACAGCAGATTGGAGGCACAAGGATGTGGATCTGAAGCTTCACAACCTTGAGGACGAACCCTCTTGCTCCGTTGCAAGATCTGCTCTCCAATCTCCTTCTTCTTCCCCCTATCCTCTTCTCCCCTTGGAGGCTCTATTCTGAAATCTCGTAGCTCCCTCTCACTCTGTTTCCAGAGGCTTCTTCCTTCTCTTGTAAGCCAGCACACTAGGTGCTAAATGTACCTAAGGTTGGTCCTCATCTTAGGCTATATTTTCCTTACATGTGGGGCTGCTCACAATGAGCATTTACTCTCCTCATTTGCTCCCATCACGAGGAGGATTTTCCAACATATCTCCCCCTCCAACTCATGAGGGGGCATCATCATGCCTGCGACCTCGCTGCACACTTGCAACTTCTCCTTAGGCAGAATTTTAGTCATCATATCTGCACCATTTAGGTGGGTATGGATCTTCTCAAGTTGTAGCATCTTGGAACTAATAATTTCTCGAATCTATTGGTACCGCACCTCAATGTGTTTGGTTCGAGAATGCAAACTTGAATTCTTGGCAAGATGAATAGCATTTTGGTTGTCACAATACAGATTATACTTCTCTTGCTTACGGCCCAACTCTTGTAGGAAATTTTTCATCCACAACACTTCTTTGCAGGCTTCAGCTGCAACTATATACTTGGCCTCTGTTGTTGACAAGGAAATGCACTTTTGCAGCCTTGATTGCCATGACACTGCTCCCCCTGCAAATGTCACCAGATATCCCGATGTGGACTTCCTTGAGTCCCAATCTCCAGCATAATCTGCATCTGTATAGTCCTGCAATACATAATCACCATTTCCAAAGCATAAACACAGCTTGGAAGTACCTCTGAGATATCTGAGAATCCATTTTACTGCTGCCCAATGTGCTTCTCCTGGATTACTCATGAACCGGCTAACAACTCCAACTGCATAGGCAATATCTGGCCTAGTGCAGACCATGGCATACATCAAGCTGCCCACTACAGATTGGTAAGGTACTTTCTTCATGTAACATCCCGGAAAATTCACCAAAACAAATCACTCGCTAAAAACAATTTTCAAAACTTTTTCGTCACTGAGCTCGAATCGTTTCAGAATCTTTATCTGACCGAGCTCCTAATTTTCCGAAATCCTTCCCGGCGATCCGCCATCCGACACCGAAATCAATCGTCGTCCCTTCTCTTTCTTTTCCTCGCCCCGCGTGTTGTGCTGCGTGTCGCCGACCGCCGCGCGTGGTCGACCGTCGCCGCGAATCCCGCCGACCACCGCTCGCTGCCATGGCGCCGCCCCTGCAGGCCGCCTCTGCCCAAATCAAGGGGGGAATTGATTCCCCGTGGCCCCCTCCCCCTTTTCCCTCAAGCCCCGGCAACCGCCGTGCCCTGGGCCGCCGGCGAGGGCCGGCGCCGGCGCCCTGGCCCCCTCCTCTGTTCTGTGCGGGAGAGAGGAGGAAGAAGGGCATTTTTGCCCTTAACCCCCTGTCCTTCCTCCTTTTTAATTAAGAACCCCCTCTCTCTATGTTCTTTTTTAAAAGAAACCCCTCCTATTTTCCTATTCGTAAATAAACCCTCCACCACATAAGAAATAATTCTGAATATACCCTTTCCCTTTTTAGAGTAACCCATGTATTCCCAAAAATTATAATCAAGCCCTTGCCATCTCAAAAATAATTACAAAGAGCCTCCTAAACCTCGGTTTAACCCCTAAATCCCTCTTCGACCTATCATTTCATGCGCCAAAAATTCTCCAATCACCCAGAAACTTTACCACGTCATTTCTAAAATAGTTTTGGCCAAGCCATTAGGAAATCACGTGAAAATATTATTCCTATCTCCATATTTTAATTTTCTCTGATTCGAGCTCAATGATAAAACATTTATTTATTTGTATTTATTGTGTGTTTGTTTGTGTGCCCCGTAGACAACGGTGTGAACGAGGGAGAACCTGTCGAGGAGTTCGCCAAGCAGTACCGCAAACCAGAGCCTGAAGAACCGTACCGCGAGCAGGAACTCCCGGAAGGATTCGAAGACGGCAAGTTCAATCTCATCCTTTGATTGCATATTTTGACCCAGTTTTATAAACACAATCTATTGGCCTGTTTTACTAAATTGCATATGCTTTGACTGCTAAAAACATGATTTGATAGCCACCCCTTGAGTTGTTAAAACCATTCCTTGACCACCTAAATCAATGTCTAAATATGATTTATTCTATTTGGATGTTAATCGCTGCTAGAGCGCCGCTTAGGACCCGGTACTCGTTTTATTACACTCAAAAATGGTTACAACATGCTTTATAAAAGGTAAAATGCGTGAGTGTTGATACAAGGGTAGTTGGGTTATAGAAGAATAAAATGTTAAGATGGGATGGATGAATGGCATTCCCTGGGTGGATTGTCATACGTTGGAGGCTCGTACCGTTGTGGTAGAGCAAGAAGGTTGGGAGATATCCATCCTGTCATAACTAAGGATCGAGTTGATGTGTCATCTTGCCTAACTCAATTATCGTGCAAACCACTCGACCATTGTGTGTGGCAACGGCTTAGCATAAACCCCACTAGTTAGTATGATAGCCATCAGGAGAGCTGAGAGCAACGGGTAATCAAGGAGAAGGGATAAGGTCGTGGTGACTTATGCCCTGGTTAAACCTCAGTGATAGGTCAATGGCCCCTTGAGGGAGCCCGTGTTGTCTAGTCAGGTCTAGATAAGGTGGATAATGGCTTTGTTGGGATCTGCACCGACACTAAGGTGATCGTGCTGTGGTACCCCACTTGTGGATAAAGTTGCACACCTCTGCAGAGTGTAAAATCTACTCGAATAGCCGTGCCCATGGTATTGAGCGAGTTAGGGTTTGGTCAGACAACTAGACTTTTGGGAGGGATGTTTTCGTGGTGTGAGTTGTTTTTGGAAGGTGTCCGACAGTTGTGCCGTGAGCTACTGCGGATGAGGAGTCCGGTAGCATTAAAACTTGGATCCTTGGTGTAGGATCAACCCCACTCATTGTTCGGTTAAGCAAGAAACGGCTTTAAGAAAACTTTTTTCAAAAATAAATCCCTGCATGTGTAAAATCTAGCTTTACTGCAAATAAACCTCGGCCTTATCCTTGATTTATCCTATGCATATCTGTGATACCCCCTCCGTGGATGGAGTTGGACTTGTTGAGTACTTTTGTACTCACCCGATATATATTTATGGTTTTTCTTCAGAAGAAGATCCGGATTTCATTGTTGAAGACGTTGAGTAGAGGTTGCATCCGCGCCCAACTTTGCCTGTGGTGTTGGTCCTCTGCAAGATGTTTCTGCTAGCACATCACTCTGAGCCCGAGCTGGAGACCGTCTGGGTCGTGCTTTGGTGTATCACCGTAGCTATTTTATTACTTATTATCGTTTATATCAAGTGTCCGCCTCCTCGGAGGTTTGTACGGTGACTGTATCATCTGTTGAATAAATGTGTTATCAGCCTCCTGGGACTGATATTTGTATCACATTTAGTCTCTACTTATGTGGGGGACGCTTCACTTTATCACTTCTTTCTCCTTTTTGCTTGTAGGACATTGATTTATACTCAACTTGTGATGTCCTGCAAGTGGAGAGAAAATGGATTTTGCATTTTGCATATTAAATCTTTCAAGTACCTTCTCAACATAACCCTCCTGTGAAAGCCAAAGCTTCTTCTCTGATCTATCGCGGTAGATTTTCATGCCCATTATTTGTTTTGCCGATCCCAAATCTTTCATGTCAAATGACTTGCTCAAGGTCTTCTTCAGGAGAGCAATTCTCTTAGTGCTATTTCCTACAATCAACATATCATCAACATAAAGCAAGAGGATAATAAAATCACCATCGACATATCTCTTCATAAAGACACATTGATCAGCTTTTGCATTATGGTAACCAAGATTAGTCATAAAGGACTCAAACTTCTTGTACCACTGTCGAGGAGTTTGCTTCAAGCCATACAAGCTTTTGTTCAATTTGCAAACCAAGTGTTCTTTTTCTGCAACCTCAAACCCTTCTGGTTGCTCCATGTATATCTCCTCCTCTAGGTCACCATGCAAGAAAGCTGTCTTCACATCAAGTTGCTCAATTTCCAAATTTATTGCAGCAGCCATACTAAGAACAACTCGAATTGAAGACATTTTGACCACATGAGAAAATATCTCATCAAAGTCAATACCTTGTTTCTGATTGAAGCCTTTCACAACCAATCTTGCCTTGTACCTTGGATGTGAGCTATTTTCTTCAGTCTTCAATCTGTACACCCACTTATTCTTTAGTGCCTTCTTGCCCTTTGGCAGATTTACCAATTCAAATGTATTATTCTCATATAGTGAGTTCATCTCATCATGCATGGCATCCAGCCATTGATCTTTGTGCTGATCAGACATAGCCTCCTCATAGCATGAGGGCTCACCACCATCAATCAACAACAAGTACTCATGTGGTGAATACCTGCTAGAGGGTCGGGGAACTCTGCTAATTCTTCTCAACTGCTCCTGTTGCTGTGCTTCTTCTAGAGTATCATCAATTTCAGCATCCTCAACAACATCATCATCATTATGCTCAAGTGGTTGATCATCACCCTGATCTGAATTGGCCTCTGGACTGGCATATTGGGTATTATCATCTCCCCCATGATTGTCATGCACAACTGGAGTTGGAATTGAATCCAAATCAACAACTCGAGGTGTGGAAATTTGTTTCTTTGGCCTCACAATATCTTCTATTGTCTCATCTTCAAAGAATATCACATCTCGGCTTCTCACAATTTTTCTATTGATAGGATCCCACAGTCTGTAGCCAAACTCATCATCAGGATGACCTAGAAGGATGCACTGCTTGGTCTTGCTATCAAGTTTTGACCTCTCATCTTTTGGAACATGCACAAAGGCTCTGCACCCAAAGACTCTCAAATGCTTGTATGATATCTCCCTTCCTAACCATACCTTCCGTGGAATGTCACCTTTAAGTGGAACACAAGGAGACAAGTTGAGTACATATGCTGCAGTCATCAATGCCTCAGCCCAAAATTGATTTGGCAACTTTGCATGAGAGAGCATGGTTGTGACCCTCTCTGTGAGTGTCCTGTTCATTCTCTTAGCAAGACCATTCTGCTGGGGTGTCTTCGGCACTGTCTTCTCTTGATGAATACCATACATTCTGTAGTATTTTTCAAATGGCCCTCTATACTCACCACTGTCTGATCTGATGCATTTCAGCTTCTTGCTAGTTTCTCTTTCAACTTTGGCATGGAACTCCTTGAAATCATCCAATACCTGATATTTGTTCTTCAACACATATGCAAAAATCTTTCTGGAATGATCATCAATAAATGTGACAAAATATAAAGCTCCACTAAGTGAGTTCTGTCATAGAACAAACATCAGTGTGCACAAGATCAAGATTATCATTTGCACGATATGGAGTAGTGGATGTACAAAAAGCAACCCTATGTTTTTTACCAGCTAAACAATCAACACAAGGTCTCAAGGTCATACCTTTCACCTCAGGAAGTAGATCCTTTTGAGCAAGGGAGTGCAGCCCCTTCTCACTTATATGTCCAAGTCTCTTATGCCACAACTCAATGTTGGAACTTGTCTCAGCGACATTTACCTCTTGCTTGCATAGTTTGGTCTTGGTGACACAAAGACATCCTTGTTTATCTCCACGAGTTACAATCAAAGAGCCTGTCGCGGAATTTCTAGGGTACCAACAGCCGGGTGGCGGAACGCACCTGCCTATTCCCAGAGAGGGAGTACTCGGGGAAGTACTAGCCGATTGAGCTAATCTTGCACTGAGACAAGCACACAAGAACACACGATCTCGAGTGGTTCGGGCCGCCGGAGCGTAATACCCTACATCCACTGGGAGAGGTATTGATCTTGGTAGTGCATGAATCTATCCTCTGCCGGGTCCTGGTTTTCACCCGGCCTGAGTTTTCTTCTAGCGGGCGCCCCCCTTTTATAGATCAAGGGGTGCGGATACATTGGTTGTTGAGGCCCCGACAAGCGGGCCCAACGTGACTGTGTAGTATACTGCGCAGAGTACTTAAATGGCTATAGTAACTGTGAATCTTTTCTCCGATATGCTTCCATGCCCCGCTGCCCCTCTGACCCAGGGAGGTCTTCTCTTGTCCCGTCAGCAAGGTGCCCGTTGGGGAAACGTAGCTTGCGGCGTGGCCTGTTGAGGCTATTATGTAGGCGTCATAATGGGTGAAGCCGAGCCATCGTGTCCATCTGTCATGGCAGACTGACATGCGCGGCGTGGGCGGCGCCAGCGGCTCCCCCACTCGTCTTGGTAATACGCGATCAATAGTGTCCCCTGGTCAAAGAATCATCTCGGCTCCTGCTATATCAATGCGGACGTTCACCTACTGCAATGAATGCAGTGGTAGGTGAATCTTAGCATGGAGACCAAGCGGCCTTACATACGTGTTTGTGCATGCAGACACGTGGCAGCTCCGGACCTCCCCGGGGCGGGGTGTCAATCCCTTCCCTTAGTGAGGGGTCCGGTTACTGTATAGGGGGTCCGGGACCCCATGGGGGGTCCGGGACTCCGCAGGGGTCCGGACCTCCACGGGAGGTCCGGAGCCCTTGCCTGTTCGGGCTGAGCGCCTGCTTCTTCCGGAATACGTGGTGCTCCCAGACCTTTCCCAGCCGGAGGACGGGCCCGGGACCGTCGTTGGGTGAACAGGGCTCCGGACCGCAGGGGTCCGGCTGTTTGGACGTGGTCAAGGATAACCTCAAGACTCTTGGCTAGACACAGCAAGAGGGGGTACCCCAGTTCTGGGGTACCGACAGTGGCCCCCGGGCCCACCTTGGGAGAGGCACGAACCCGCGGGTGGGGCCAACTATCGTGATGTATTTCCACGCAACTTGATTGCGTCGGTGTGCTCATGCAGAGAGCGGGCGCTCCGGACCCCTGAGGCCGGAACACCTGTTGCCAGGTTCTGGTACTCGAGCGTTCTCCGCAGGGTAGCAAGGGTGTAGGTTTAGGGTACGGAACCTGCTAAACCGCTGCACGGACCTCGAACCGCCCAGGGGGCGAGCTCTACTTTCCCGGACCTAGCTTTAGGCGGAGCGTTGCTAACAATCCCATGAATTACGCCACCGGACCTCGCAGCAAGGTGTAGGAAACCAGGCCTTATACTAGAAAGGAGCCCGGGACCTCTAGGGACAGCAGCCTCAGATACTAGGGAACTCGTAACAGGGCAGTGAAGTACGTAGGCTTAGGGTACATTACCAGGCTAAGCTACGCGGAGCTTCTCTACCCCAGGATACGGCACCACTTCTCCTGAGGAGGTCCCTAGGGGTCTGAACCGCCTTCCAGCTAGAAGGGGTGTCCCCACCTGACCACAAGCTAGCAGCTCAATTTGGATCGTTAGCAACAAAGAAAGGACTCCGTACGGAAGAAAGCAGACATGCAAGCTGAACGGAGAAGTGCTAGTAGGTTAATGTAAAGATAAGATAGAACTGAAAATGAATCTCCTTCATTACATGATTAGTGGTGTACATCAGAGGCCGGGATTACGAGGGCGGACCT
This sequence comes from Panicum virgatum, assembly GCF_016808335.1. Taxonomy (NCBI): domain Eukaryota; kingdom Viridiplantae; phylum Streptophyta; class Magnoliopsida; order Poales; family Poaceae; genus Panicum; species Panicum virgatum. Next base: position 19,946,621 of record NC_053144.1, read on the forward strand.
CTACCGCTCTGGACCACTTGCTGGTGTTGCCTGTTTGTGCGATGAAGCCAGAGGTCGGGTTTACAAGGGCGGACCTTTACCGCTCTGGACCACACGTAGGCACCATATCATTATAAAGGAGAAAAACACGCTCAATCCTATCTAATGATAACCTACAACTGTCGCCCCGTAAGGCGTGCACGTTGCTGGCCGTGGTGGAGCTGTCGTCTTGGTGGCTCTTCTGAGTTTGTTGGAGGCGAAGGTGCCCTGGACGCGCTTGTCCAGCATCATCCAGCATCACCTCGGGAGCTTGCAGGGCCCTTCCCAGCATAAGAACTGTTTCATGCTTAGTTTGCATGAGAACAATTTCTTTGGCTTTGAATGGGAGTGGCCCTGCCGTTGCCAACTGCCGACGGAAGCCGGCCTGATGGTCGCTCATAGTGAGCTGAAGCCAGTTCGACGCCCTTGCGCAGCAGAAGGACCGGTACGAAGCGCGGAGAAGGGCGGTCATTCGCCGGCTTGTCCTTGGTGCTAGCGCCAGGGGCCCCCACGCCTGGTGGTGGGGTCCTGTCTGCAGCAGCACCAAGCACCTCGGGTGGTGCCGGAGACGACACGACGACACGGCCAACTTCCTCTGGGATGGCCGTTGGCTCCAGGCTCCATGTTGAGAGAAAGCCTTGAGCTGACGCCATGCCACCGCAGAGGAAGCGTGGCCATTGCTTGAGAGAAAACCTTGAGTCGATGGAGGGGCGGCAGCGCCCAGCGGTGCCTCCGCTGTGCGCCGCCGCGTCGGCTCTGAGGTGTCGTAGTGGCGACACACAGTAGGCGCCGCTGCCGTGCGCCGTCGTTCTGTGGGCATTGCTGCGCCGGTGCCATGGCATGTGGCATGGGTGTCCCCCCTGCATTCCTTCATCTTCTCGTTCGGCGTTGTAGAGGATGAACACAGCCCAGAAGCCTAAAGATCCAGCCAACGCCTGACTTCCCCACGGACGGCGCCAAATGTCGCGGGATTTCTAGGGTACCCGCAGCCGGGTGGCAGAACGCACCCGCCTATTTCCAGAGAGGGAGTACTTGGGGAAGTACTAGGCGATTGAGCTAATCTAGCACTGAGACAAGCACACAAGAACACATGATCTAGAGTGGTTCGGGCCGCCGGAGCGTAATATCCTACATCCACTGGGAGATGTATTGATCTTGGTAGTGCATGAATCTATCCTCTGCCGGGTCCTGGCTTTCACCCAGCCTGAGTTTTCTTCTAGTGGGCGCCCCCCTTTTATAGATCAAGGGGTGCGGATACATTGGTTGTTGAGGCCCCGACAAGCGGGCCCAACATGACTGTGTAGTATACTGCGCAGAGTACTTAAATTGCTATAGTAACTGTGAATCTTTTCTCCGATATGCTTCCATGCCCCGCTGCCCCTCTGACCCAGGGAGGTCTTCTCTTGTCCCGTCAGCAAGGTGCCCGTTGGGGAAACGTAGTTTGCGGCGTGGCCTGTTGAGGCTATTATGTAGGCGTCATAATGGGTGAAGCCGAGCCGTCGTGTCCATCTGTCATGGCAGACTGACAGGCGCGGCGTGGGCGGCGCCAGCGGCTCCCCCACTCGTCTTGGTAATACGCGATCAATAGTGTCCCCTGGTCAAAGAATCGCCTCGGCTCCTGCTATATCTATGCGGACGTTCACCTACCGCAATGAATGCAGTGGTAGGTGAATCTTAGCATGGAGACCAAGCGGCCTTACATACGTGTCTGTGCATGCAGACACGTGGCAGCTCCGGACCTCCCCGGGGCGGGGTGTCAATCCCTTCCCTTAGTGAGGGGTCCGGTTACTGTATAGGGGTCCGGGACCCCATGGGGGGTCCGGGACTCCGCGGGGGTCCAGACCTCCACGGGAGGTCCGGAGCCCTTGCCTGTTCGGGCTGAGCGCCTGCTTCTTCCGGAACACGTGGTACTCCTAGACCTTTCCCAGCCAGAGGACGGGCCCGGGACCGTCGTTGGGTGAACAGGGCTCCGGACCGCAGGGGTCCGGCTGTTTGGACGTGGTCAAGGATAACCTCAAGACTCTTGCCTAGACACAGCAAGAGGGGGTACCCCAGTTCTGGGGTACCGACAGAGCCTTTGGTGAGCTTCCATTTTTCTTCACCAAAATGACTACCAAGTCCAATATCATCGAGCTTTCCCACTGACATCAAATTCAGGCGAATGTCAAAAACATGCCTAATATCTTCAAGTATCAACTTGCTGCCTATACTTGTCTCAATACATACAGTGCCCTTACCAACAATAGTTGATGAATCTCTATTACCCATCCTCACATAGCCAAAGTCACCACTTGTGTAGGATGTGAAATACTCCTTGTGTGATGTGAGATGGAAAGAGGCTCTCGAGTCTACTACCCAACTCAAATCATCATCACGAACAGCACTGAAACAACTATCATCTTCAATAATGAGACAGTCTTCACCAGCTGCAGTTAATGCTGAATGTGTCTCTCCTTTTTGCTCGATTTTCTTGCCTTGTTTTGTTGCAAGCTCTCTTTTCTAAAATCCGCACTGACTTCTTTTGTGGCCTTCTTTACCACAATGGTAGCAAACAATATTTGTCCTTGGACGTGACTGTGATCTCCCCCTAGATTTGCTTCTGCCATGCTGAATTTTCACTTGGCTTCGCCCACGGCTTTCATCCTTATTTTCAGCCACATATGCATCAGAAGATGATGATAAATTGTTGCCCTTTTCTTTCCTTCTGGCTTCCTTATTCAGCAGGCTATTTTTCACCAATTCAAGAGTCAGCTTACCATCTGGAACTGAATTGCTAAGTGACACAACAAGGGTGTTCCAGCTGTCCGGCAATGAGCTCAACAATGGCAATGCTTGCACTTCATCATCAAGATTTATTTTCATGGCTGACAGCTGATTGATGTGGCCTTAAAAGACATTTAAGTGTTCAATACCACTGCTACCATCTCGGTACTCTAGCTTTGCAAGCCGCTTTATCACCGAGGTCTTATTCATCGCTGTCTTCCGCTTATACATAGACTCCAATTTTTGCCACAACTTGAATGCATCTGTGTCATTAGCAACATGGTGAAATATATTATGGTTGATGTGCAAACGAATCAGCCCTACTGCCTTGCGATTGAGTACCCTCCAATCTTCCTATATGACACCTTCAGGAATTTTATCTCTCACAATTAGTCAATATAAAACCTTGCAATACAACAAGTCCTCCATCATGGGCTTCCATACAGAATAATTTGAAGCATCCAGCTTAATCATACCACTTGACATAGCATTATCTTCCATGACCAATGTGAGTTCTTCACCTCCAACAATTAATTTAGCTCTGATACCAGATTATGTTGGGAAAACCACACTAACGTAGAAGGTTAGTGGCAGCAAAAATCAGCCCAAAATAACAACCTATTCACACAAGGCAACATATGCATCACACATATCATAGAGAAAATTGTAGCAGCATCACATCAACCAAGAGACACCATCATTTAACGTGGAAAACCCCAAATTATTGGAAAAACCACGGGACCAAGCCAGCCAAATCTTCTTTCACTATATGCTTGTGGGATTACAACATGTTTCTCTCTAGATAGCACTAGAGGCTCACATACATCAAGATTTCACTATCTTGGACAACAACAACAAGATTTGGGGCTGCAAGCTCGAGTGTAGAAGGATATCACCAAGGAGTGGTGGAACAGCAGATTGGAGGCACAAGAATGTGGATCTGAAGCTTCACAACCTTGAGGACGAACCCTCTTGCTCCCTTGCAAGATCTCCTCTCTAATCTCCTTCTTCTTCCCTCTATCCTCTTCTCCCTTTGGAGGCTCTATTCTGAAATCTCGTAGCTCCCTCTCACTCTGTTTCCAGAGGCTTCTTCCTTCTCTTGTAAGCCAGCACACTAGGTGCTAAATGTACCTAAGGTTGGTCCACACTTTAGGCTATATTTCCTTTACATGTGGGGCTGCTCACAATGAGCATTTACTCTTCTCATTTGCTCCCATCATGAGGAGGATTTTTCAACATCGTGCAAATCATTCCACCTCACGGATCCCGCCATGTTCAAAATTAGTTCCTCTGCAGTAACTGCTCTCACTAAACGTGTAGGTCCTACTGACGTCAGGTCCACCCATCAGTGGTGAGTCCCGGTATGGTACTGCAAGCAAGACTCGTCCCAGTGTTCTCCGATTATCTTGCCACTGGTTGTGTATCCCAGCTAGAAGCAGGGAAAGAGAAAGAGAAACAACTCCATAGAGGGAACAAAGATAAAGGGGAGAGGGACGAGACGTGTCGACCATGTACAGTGTCGCGATGAACCCCACAGCCCAACTTGGCTTAGCCTGTGTAACGACTCGGCCCGGGATAACGGCTAAGATCTACTCTACATTTTGAGTAAACCACATCTGCTAAATAACTCTCTTGCACTTTCGTCCTCGCTTCGCGCAAAAGGCTGCAGCCGGAATTATTAGCTTCCCGCGATCCGGCTATTTAAGCTGGTCTTGCTCGCGTTCGGTTTCCCGTATGTGACTAAACTGGAAACACCACGCCGGAGCTACAGTATTTTTTCGCGCTACAGTAGACGTGCTACAGTAACTCGAATTCAGCCCGGCCCAACTGGCCACGGGCTGTCACAGTCACCCCCCGTTGAGGACTCGACGTCCTCGTCGAGACATCGAACCAGCTTACCCATACGGGACAAAGGAGTAGGATCCCCTCTCTTGGGCCACGTCCCATACGTCTAGTGCTACGATCCCATGTGCCACGCCCGTGGGTTCACTGCCAGCAGCCCATGTGTGTCCGTCCATATGCTGTTGGCATCTGTGTTCCCACGCGTCGACGTGCTCATGTACGCGCATTTCTGCCCGTACGTGGCGTGAAACCGCGAGAGTATGGCTCTGATACCCCTGTAACGACCCGGCCCGGGATAACGGCTAAGATCTACTCTACATTTTGAGTAAACCACACCTGCTAAATAACTCTCTTGCGCTTTCGTCCTCGCTTCGCGCAAAAAGCTGCAGTCGGAATTATTAGCTTCCCGCGATCCGGCTATTTAAGCTGGTCTTGCTCGCGTTCGGTTTTCGTATGGACTAAACTGGGAATACTGCACCGGAGCTACAGTATTTTTTCGCGCTACAGTAGACGTGCTGTAACTCGAATTCAGCCCGGCCCAACTGGCCACGGGCTGTCACAGCTTGGCCGAACTTTGTGACGACGAGCGGGCACCGATCCTACGCTGCCTGCGTTGGCTCCGAGCTGTGGCGAGAGCGAGCATGCTAAAAGGCAGCCACGCGCATTTCTATATATCATTTGCGCACCGCTCGGTGAGCTCTCGATGTGGCCACGACAGCGAAAAAAAATTTGTCCGCTCGATTGCCATCCGTCGCTCCAGCGCCCCCCGCCGATGCCTCCCCGCCCTCCCCTCCCAGGTCCTCTGTGTCGCCAGCACATTGGCCGGAAGCTTCTCGGCTCCTGCCGGCGGCCTGTATTAGCCTTCCCGTCGGTGCTCTCTAAATATCTACTACCTCTGCAATCCTCGATGATCCCGGCGGACGCGCCGCGCCGCCCTGCAGCCTCGTCTTCGTCTACGCCGGCGTTGCCGCCGAGCTCGATGCCGTCCCTGACGCTGCGCGCGGCGTTCACCCGATGTGCCTCTCGTGCTTCTTCCCCTTCACCCAGTCGCCGGCGCCGAGGTCACCCTCGCGGCGCGGAGCTCCTTCGCCTGCCGATGAGGACAACGGCCAACACTGGCCATTTTTCCTCCTCTCCATGAGATGTAGTGCCCCTCCTCGATGGCGCAGGGCCCGTCCCCTCGCCTCCTTCTCCTCCTCTCCTACTCCGCCCCTCCTGGCCCGTCAACCTCCATTCCCCCTATCCTTGCCTCTCTGCCTGATCCCTTCCCGGCCAGCGCGGCCACCTCTGCATGTGAGCTCCGCGAGAAGCCCTCAGCTGGAGCCCAACGACCGACGCCTAGACGCGGCTGGGCGGTCGGCCTTATTGTGGTCGATATCCCCGTCGAGCATCTCGCGCGCCGGGGGCCAGCGGCGCGTGCACACGCATCGCCATGTAGCTCGCCATGGCACGGCTCGAGTAGGAGCTCCGTCACCTCATCAGTCATGTGATCATTGCCAAGGTTCGTTGGTCCCAGCCTTCTTGTTTCTTTTCCCCACGACAGCCAAGATTGGCATTTCTAGCTACTGTTCTCTGACCATCTCTTGTTTCGCTCTCTAGCTTTCCCTCAAAGCTCTTGTCATGCGTGTTGTATTTGTTATTTAAAGGGATTCATTTTAGGAATTGCAAGCTCCAGACAGTGCATATCATTGATGTCATGTAGAAATCTCAAGAAGCTCAAGCTGATTGATTTGCAGGTTCGCAACTGGCTCCATATTTATTTGTAGTAAGCAGTGTCCCTTTTTTATGCATAGCATTGGACTCCAATTTATAAAGTTTGGTCCCACGTGGTGTTTAGGCAGATTTACTCTCTCAGCAGAAGATCTACTAGGCCTGATGGCATTGTTATTTTTCCAATGCATTGACCATGTATTGGCTAGGAGAGAAAGGGAATTGGCAACAAAAAAAAATGGAACTGCTTCCAAGTGGAAATTGACTTTTTAGAAGTGCTACTATAATTAGAAACCATCCATATGCTGAGGTATCCAAGGTCCATCCTTTAATACACTTGACTCGAGTACGATCACGGCAAATGCATTCATAGATTACTGCAAGGAAGTGACCTTGTTCTTTTCCTGATAGTTATTTTTTCCAAGATGTGCCACTGATGGCACATAAATAAGTAAATTATTTTCCTGCAATACATGTAAGGATCTGGTAATTCAAAGCTACTACCCCTTATTAAGAGTCTCAGTTAAAGTCTGGGGTTTAACATTTGTAAATTTATGCCAGGGTTTAACATGCTTAATATTTGTAAATATTACATTGACATAATTCAGAATTCAAGAGTTCAAATGTAAATTAGCAATGAGTTGTAAACTTTATGTATGATTTAATCAAGCTGTTATGAATTTAATTCCATCTCTTTTGTCAGCTTTGGATTAGCCCTAGAAGTCGAGCTGCTGATGAGAAAAAATATTTTGACAGCCATGTTGCACCATTTTTTAGGATTGATCAGGTATTTTCAACTCTTGTAACTTTATTTGTGTCCAATAAAGTGAGTGCCTATTATAAATTGTATTTGCTTATTTCCTGCCATGTAGAACAGCTCTTTTTCTGCGATTGTCTTAACTCTGTCTTATTTGTCCAATTGCCCTATTTTCCATCGAAGATGAATATTCTGAAAAGGCCATTATGTCGTCAATTGATGTTCTTAATACAGCTTATGTTAGCGACTTCTGCATCTGATGGGTTTGCAGCTTCTTCGATAGTAAATGATAGCAATATGAATTACTATTCCAGATCCAGAAAAGCTAGGAATTTTGCATGATAACGTGAATTTTGGGACTGCATGCCATATGGTTCTCATGTTTATTGTAATTGTAAAGATTGACGATCTACGTGCAAATTATTCTGCGTCAACATGGCCCTTGCTGATATTTGCTTAGTCACTCAGTACAGACTGCCACTCAAAATGTTTTGCAGGTGATAGTCTACAGTACCTACAGTATATTTTCTGCACTACAATTAGCTTGGTTTCTCAAGAATATATTCCTGTGTTGTCTAATATGGTTTGTACAAACCACTGTACAAGTGCTTGTTTCAATGCTTAATGCTGCAGTATTTCCAGCTGGATCCTAAAAAAATATGATGGTTCGGGGGTGGACCATGCTAAATTTTTTTTAGGTAAGTATCTAATGTTGAAGTGTCCTATCAATCCATGCTTTCAGATAATTTTTTAGCAGCTTCACCAAAATTGAAAATTGAATTGAATTTGAATATTCTACTTATCAGAGCATGGATTCTATAATGCATGACTATATTTAACTTGGTACTTAAGTTGTACTATTCACAAAGGCACATGCAGTATATCACAATGAATACTGATTATCATGATACTTATTGGGTTTTCGAGTTGGTTGCCACGATTATGTCTAAATACTTATCTTCTATATTTCAGCATCACAGACCCCGCATAGTGCGGGAAGCCTACGGCACTAGGTACGCCCTTTATATTTCAGCATCACACTTCTGAAGAGACATGATTGAGCACTTTTCATTCACCTATTAATCCTAGTACAATATTAGGTGGCTTTCAAGGAAACAATTTTACCGAGGTAATGTTTTACTACACCTTGCGATGAGAACCTAGATAATGAAAAGTCATAATGAGCTAATCATAAGAAATGGGCAAACCATCGTGAAGCTGAGTGATTCTTTATTCACTATTGTCCGAGTAGACAACATGCCTGCATTCCTCAGGCCTGCTTCTCTCCAAAGTGCTCTCTCTTATGCATGTTGCTGTGACTCATAAACAACATTTTTCTCTCTTAAATCTGAGGCATTTGAGCCCCTGCAGTTCTCTGGTGCCACAAATATTTCAACTTGATGCCCAAGTATGCTCCTTGATTGATGAAAGGCTTATCTGGTTAGAGTTGAAGTCCATAGTATCAATTTTCTTAGTCACATTTGGTGTTTCTGCATTATTGTGCATAGTGTATATTCTCAACAATCATCATTTAATTTTAATTGTCTACCTTATGGGATGAACAGGTGTACTATGAAACAGTCGAGCCCACAATTCCAATTATATTTCAGAGAACGAAAGCAATATGTTTTGCTTATGGTCAAACCGGCTAGTTCTTACAGGCTTAAATCAAGCTTATCTTATACATTATATTTTTACGCATAAGTGAATTGTGGTTTCCGATAATTTCTGCTGATCATGGCAATATCATATTGCAACCTTTTTTCCTGTCGTTAGTTTACTGCAATTTATCAACTCCTTCCTAAAAGGTTGGATAATCATATGTCCATTGAAAATGCTACCAGTATTATTGTTACATTTGCCAAATATAATCAACCTTTTCTACGTGCCAATTACAAAGGTTAACAAATATTAACTGACTTATGATCATAGTTTTTTAAGACCATTTATGATCACAGTTAGAGTCATTCGCTTTTTATCTTCCCATTTGCAAAATATTCAAACTGTAATTGTGGGGATAATATATCACCATAGATGCAGTTTGTGAAGCATGTTTCAACAATGCTCTTCTAACGACACTATGCTACAAGATAAGTGGATCTTCACCAAACAACCAAGAAGGTAAATTCTCTGTCCGATTGTTGTCTATAAAAGCTCATCCTCTAGCTGCGCTACTCCAACAAAGCTCTATAGTAATAGTGTAGAACAAGAATGAACTTAATACCACTTACAAAACATGTCAATGTTAGTTGAGGTTATTAATCTTAATAAACATTGCCTCTTCACTGATTATAGTCTCCTATAAACGTCATAGTGCCATGTGAATTTGGAGGATTTAGTTGTTTTAATAGATTAATTAATATGATATACTAAACCTCAATTTAAGGTGACAGATTATGTGCTAATAAACATCTACAATGTCTAACTGAAATTTCTTTAGTGATACAGCTTGGTCCCTTTTCTTTGTAATACCTGAAGCGTCATCGAATGATCATGGCAATGAAAATGGAATGACAAGGGACTCATGGGAGCAAATGCATACATGGCTCGATTTGAGGTAAATAAAAGCATTTGTTTCACATATACTTTGTTGTTAAGGATACATAGTTGCACATTGAAAATAATCAGCACAGGTCGATTAGGTAATGTCCTTGTATGCTTTGGTGGTGTTTGCATCCGTTGGCATCGAAGAGAAGGCTTGATAATGACTTCCGTTTGAATTATATTTTGGTCTTAACAAGCTTTTCCATTTGTCATTGTAATATAGTAGTCACAAGCAGCTGCTCCTGCAATTATTTGTTTGCCGCATTAACAAATCTCAGCGATATTTCAGACTACGGAATTTAGGCGCCCATTTGCTCCCTTCAGTTTTTTTTTTGCCATTAATTCTCAACCCTTCTCCCTCGTCTATCTTGCAGATTTAATCAAATGCTAATGATGGATGGTTATTTACTTCCTATGTTTCTTTCAGAAATTGTTGCACCTCTCAAGTCTACAGATATGACTTTGTAGAGCTAATGATATTATGATTATATTACTAAAATAACCGCTTGTGTCTAGGTAAGAGCCGAACCTATTCAAATTCCTGTTCATTAGCATCAGCTGAATTGATAACTCATATTTACAAAACTAAATGATGTGCAGGAGAACACATCCAGTGCATCCTTTGCGGCAATTGAAGATTGCATCCCCTTTGTAGCATAGTTACGCCAGGAGCAAGACAATGTTTAGGACCAATTATTATGTAACTATATATTGATCAGCAATAAAATATTTTGCTGGAATTTAGATTTGTAGCGGAAAGGAGCGAATGCTACCCGTTACAACATTGTGTATATATAGACCTCCACAAAAGTCCATACTGTTGTAGATTAAGATGTTTATTATACATAAATGCTCCTAATATTTGCATATATCTTATAAAAAAATAAAATGACTAAATGAGGGCGCGCCAAGGCGCGCGCAAAGTACTCGTTTCTATATGTCAATGCCCCGACGGTCGGCGGCAGCTCAGGGCATCCACGTCGGCCAAAAAGATTTGCTCCATCCGATGATAGATCTACGGTGCACATTCACTCCACCCTTGTGTTACTATTCCGATAAATATCTCCCCCGTGGAGAGCTTTCTTCCTCGCCACCTATCGAGACGGCCTGCTCAAAAAAAAAACTATCGAGACGGCGCTCCGCCGGACGCCCCCACCACGCGGCGGAGGCTAGCGACCGGCAGCCAGTAGCTGCAGCCCCGTCGGTCGGCGGCTTGATGCGTGGCCTGTAGATGCGACCGCCAACCGCGGCTCCGATACGCGGCGCGCACCCACGCGCCGTCCGGCGGCGTGCCGCGGCGCTACCCGCAGGGCCGCCGCGGAGTAGGAGAACGGAGGAGGAGGAGCCGCAGCTACGCTGCCCGCCGAGCAGCCGCGCTGAACCTCGCCGCCGCGGCTCCTCCCGGGTCACCGGGCGCCGCCGCGCTCCTCCTCGGGGCGAGCGGCGCGGCCACGCCGTGCTGTCCCTGCTGCCGCACCGTGGCGAGCTGCCTGCAAGGCAGCCGCGTCGACCCGCGCGCTCCTCCTCGGGGCGAGCGGCGCGGCCACGCCGTGCTGTCCGCGCTGCCGCACCGCGGCGAGCTGCCTGCCAGGCAGCCGCGTCGACCCACCGCGCTGCCGCGCCTCTCGCCGGGTAACCGCAGGCCACCGGGCCGCCACGCGCTGGTACTCCTCGGCGCGAGCGGTGCGGCCGCGCCGTGCCATCCGCGCCGCCGCGCCTCCCTCATCTCCTCCCACCCGTGCGTACGGCTGCTCACACTCGCGGTACATGTGATGCACCTCCTGTGGACATGGATTAAGGCTTCGGCGAAGAAGACGAACAGGGAAGAGAGGGAATGTATTGCTGAATTGTGCAGGGAGATAGATCGCTACGGGCTGCTTGGATTAGGTGGTTGCCGATTGGAGGGAGGAGGGAGGGGCAGGAGGAGCTGATTGCTGGCGATTTGGAGTTGGGGAAAAGTAGCCGCCGTGCAGCTGCAGGTTTGCTGTGTTATTTGCTCTTACGAGGAAGCTTGCAGGGAAGGAGAAGAGCACCAGGCGGCAGGAGCTTCGGCGGCGACCGGGTTCAGACTTCAGATCAGACGGGTTCGACGACGATGACGAACTCGATGGCACTCCTCCAGTTCATTGCCACGGCCGTCTGAGATGGCACATTGCGGAGGTGACGCGGAGTGATTCGTGGAGGCGAGGTGGGGAGCCGGGCGTGGCTGGCCACGGCCATGGGAGAGACTTGCGAGCTTCCTGGAGATTATGGAAAAGCTGTACCTGGAGACTCACCTCCTGCCTTCACTTTCAGTGGCATGCTACAACTATTTGTTCGAATAAACTTGCTACAACTTTCAGCGTAATCAATCTTAGACTGTACGTCTATACTATGTTCAGTACTGGCACCATAGTGCTAAGTTCAATGTCCTATGCATGTTTCTAAGTTACCTTGGTGCTTCATGATCAAACTGAGCTTGCCTTTCTTTGTACTGATAAAAGGAGCTCAGCACAAATGATTTAGAGGCTTGCAAGTGGCTTGATGTCTTTTTTGTAGTAAAGATTCTTTTTTTGCAGTACAAATTCTACATGAGAAATACAGAATATACAGACTATATTGTCAAATTCTATTCTGGAGCTAATGAAATTGTCATTATTTTTGCAATGTAGTCATCATTTTAGTGAAGTAAATGTGCATTACCATGGAGTCTCATACAAGAAGATCCAGCCTTTAGTAAGTAAGCATTTTGTTCTGCCCTCAAAAAAAAAAGTAAGCATTTTGTTCCCAGGAGGCCAGGACATAGTTTCTCATCTTGGTTTGCTCTTTAGTGTACCATATTTTACAGGCTTCATATTACAATAACTGTTTCCACCACTGTGTTCTTGTGTTCCTCTAATTTAGAAACAAAATAGGGCCATATGAACGGATTTTTAGAAAGTTTTTCGCGTGATATCATACTGTAGGCTATAGCCATTCTGGTAGATCACATAAAGCTAAAATTATGTATAGATTCAAGTTCTTCTACATAGCTCTGTACAACACATACATATACTATCCACTTCGGATTACTCCACTAAAACTCAATTTATTCAATCCAAACTAAAACATATTGCCAAACGGAATCAAGCGAACAGTTTACGCGCGCAGTGGCGCGCGCACTGCACTCGTCTGCTTGCAAGGCAACTAACCATTCAACAGCGACCGCCGGTCAAGACACAAGCTTAGGTTAGGTGGACGACTTGCGACGACGAGGAGCAGCGGCGCTAGCCAAACCAGCCCGCCAGCCAGCAGCCAGCTCGCGACAAGACAAGCTCGCCGTAGTTTTCATCCTACTCAGTCGTGAGGAGCTGGGGGGGCCTAAAAAGCGCGCACTTTGGCGCGCCGGCCAGCCACTCCTCGCCGGTTCCTGTCGCCGTCGCCGGCCACCACCGGAGTAAACTATACACGCGCGTGCCGTGGCTTAACTTGCGCAGTGGACACTGGTAGCATTCCGCATCCCCCATGCCGTCGCCCTTCTCTTCTTCGACCGCAAGGAAACGCGCGGTGATCGGGGCGCTGCTAGTGCTAGCTCGCGGCGCCGAGCAGCCGGCCGCCTACGGCCTACTCCGCCACAGGCTCGACGGCCAGCAGCGCCTTTCGCGGCACGAGAAATACTCGCGGCCGAGGCAATGGAGCGGACGCCGCCGCCGCCGCGGCGCGGCACGTGTACCAGGCAAAAAGCGTGGATGGCCTTTGGTGTGCCCATAGCTAGGAGCCTAGGAGACAGCAGGGCCGCAGCTCTGTGTAGCAGGCTAGCTAGCAGCGGCAGTCCACGTCGGCTCGCGCTGGCTCTGGTCTCTGCGCGCTCCACTATGACCTTAACCCTTAAGGAAGCAAGCAATCAGCTAAGCAAGCCAATTATCTCACCGAACAGAAGGAGGAACCTTCGTTCGCGCTCGCGGCGGCGGCGTCGCGCGCAGCGCGCTCGATCGATCGCCTATAAAAGCACCACCAGGTCGAGCACTCAGACGCCTCCATGGCTCGCAGCCTTCGCCTCAAGTCCTGAGCTGTGCGCGCTTCATCCATTCTAGGTACTAGCTCGAAGCTACATCACTGATCGTAGGCTCGTAGCAGTCACACGCTCGAGAGAGATTGCTAAGCTGCAGAGCTGCGGATTTAATTTGTGGCGAGAGTGACGAGGGGGAAGGGAGCTGGAGGAGGAGTCGTGCGCGGTGGCGGCTGACCGGCCCGGCACCGACATGCGCGGAGCGTCACAGTGGCACTCCTCCCACCGCAGCCAGCGCGCCCCGTCCGACTACGACGCCGCCGCCCTCCGCCCCGCCGCCGGCAACAAGCTGCCCTGGCCGTCGCCGCGGCGCCCGGCCAACCATGCGCTCTTCCTTTCCGGCCTCTCCTTCCTCTTCCGCTTCGTCGCACCTCTCTTACCTGATCCCTGCTAGGCCGCCGCCGCCTCCTCCTCCCCCCCTTGCCATGGTATATACAGTATATACACATACACTGTCTGATGTAATTCATCCTTCATGGAATGAAACTATGCTCATGAGATGACTCGCGGCGTGTTCTTCTTCTTCTCAGGGACAGGGATACTGTGCGGCCGGTGGCATCACCGTGCCGGCAAGTGTGGCCGTGGACGCGGCGAGTGCCGCCGCCGTCGCGCCGAGGCAGGGCGCCCGGAACGCGGGCGCGGGGGGCCACCCGCCGCTGCCGCGCCCGCCGCCGCGGCAGTGCCCGCGCTGCCAGTCCGGCAACACCAAGTTCTGCTACTACAACAACTACAGCCGCGCGCAGCCGCGGTACCTCTGCAAGGCGTGCCGGCGCCACTGGACCGAGGGCGGCACGCTCCGCGACGTGCCCGTCGGCGGCGACCGCAAGAACAGGCGCGGCGGCAGTAAGGGGGGCCCCGCCTCCGCGAAAGCGTCTGCCTCCGCCGCGGCCGCGGCGACGATGCAGGGCGGCGCCGCCGATACGTTCCCGGACCTCCTGCGGCAGCTGGTCCACTTCCAGCCGGGCGCCGCGGCCGTGGGCGGGGGCGGCTACGCAATCGACCTGAGCGCGTGGCAGCAAATGGCCGCCGCCACGGCGCCGCCGCAGGGACCTGGCGATGTCAGCGCACTCGGAGGAGCGGCGGCGGCGGCGGCGGCGGCGGCAGCGGAGGCCAACTGCGGCGCGTTGCAGTACTGGGGCGAATGGCAGCAAGATGACATGCCCGGCCTGGACGGGGCTTGCTAAGTACTATGCGTGCTACTCCAGTAGACTACTAGTAGTGCTTGTATCAGTGAGCATATGTTACTGTTAGTACCTTGTACCTACATATATACGTATATATGTATGCGTGTACTACAAACGTAATACACACTACTTACGCTCATCGGCATGTTTTTTTCGCTAGTTTTTGTGCACGTATTATATGTTCTTAGTTGAAACTACGTGCTTGCTAATATCGCTAGTTTTTGTGCACGTAATATTGCTAATCATTTTACTTGCAAGGTAGCTTTCACCGAGTTTTGGATAAGTGCACAACTGTAACCTCAGCCTAAAAAGGCTGTAGCCTTATTTTCATGAAGTATATTTAAAAATATTTTCATGGTCCTATGCATTTGTCCATTGTGGGTCAATTTATCAACCAATTCAACGATAAGTGAAAACTCTAAGCTATTCATGTGGATAATACAATTCAAACATTTTCCATGAGATTATACAGCTAGTAAAAACCACTGGACACAAAGAAACCATGGCACTGGCAGTCACAGTAAATCTCATACATGGACAACTCAGCTACCAGCTGGAAACAAATACACACTATGTGCAAAAGCTTCAACACAAATCATTGCTATCAAAACTGTTACTGCAACACAACTGGTGCGCGTTTACATTTTTTTTCTGTGGCAAATCAATAAACCATTGTATTTGTAGCAGACAGTCACAACGGGGTCATGCCGATGGTGGCTTCCCGGCGGTGGAAGTTGACCCGCGCCTTGGAGAAGCAGTAGTAGTAGGCCGAGGTGAGCGCGCAGGTGAACAGCGCGAACGCCGCGCCAGCTACCAACGTGCCCCTCCGCACCGTCGAGCAGTCAGGCGGGTTCTCGAAGAACACCTTCCGGTAGCCAGTGTGGTAGGCGGACTGCACCAGACCAGCCAGCAGGCACGCCTCAGCGATGATGAATGTCACCCTGTGTAGGACAAGTCAAAAAAAGTTGAGTGTCCTGGTTACTTGTATGATTACTATCCAATGGTGTTTAGGAAATATAGTTTGGCTAAAAATGTCAGAAGGCCAGCACAAACTTCCATCGGTTACATTCTTTGTTCCCGATCCATCATGAGATGTATGCAATCCAGGGTTTAAGCTGATTAGCACCTTTGTTGTAGCTTCTGGTCGCCGGTCGTTGGCTTTGTAAAATTAATCTTAAGTGTTCTAGTGAGTCTGGGTTTCTTGGCCTAAACTCACTCTTGTATTGGTGATCTTTTCATCCTCCTCTTAATGAAATACATGCCCAGGCACGGTCGCGAAAAAAGAGATGTATGCAATCCTAGCCTAATGCATTCCCATTACACAAAACTGATCAGCTAAATAAGTTCCATACCAACATGACGGCATCAACCTGACATGTGCAATATCGAGGACATGGATATCTACAATGGGATACATATACTTCAACATCACCATGCGAACAACACCGCATGCCTGCCTGACTGGTCAGTACTTGACCATCTCAATTCTTGGGTAACAGAAAGGCAAACAACACTGGGAAAAATGAACAAATGTTGATGCAGTGTCAACACAGACTGAATTTGGAGCTCATGCTGGCAGATAGGTGACATGAATTTTACTACCCCGCATCTTTTTGTTGGAGTATATTGAGCCCATGTGTATAGAGGCCCATTTAGAGGCCCATGTATAGGTCTATATATACCCACCCATCTAGAGTTTGGAGGGATACATCAATTATTTCCTCTCCTACATGGTATCAGCCTAGTTTCTTTTCCTCTCCTCCTACCCAGCCGCCGCCGCTGCCGGCAACCATGGCCGGCCGCCGGCGCCGCCCCTCTTCTCCCCTTCCTCCTTCCCTCTCGTCCCCTCATCTTCCTCTGCTGCCGCGCAGCAGACGCTGAGACCTGCTGGCGCCGCCGCATCCTCTGCCTGGGGAGCCGCGGCCTCCTGGCCGCAGATCCGGCTCGTGGCTGCCTTGCAGCCCGTCGCCGCCGCCGCTGCAGCGGCTGGCGCGGGCGCGGGCGCCGGGCCCCGACCGGCCGCCGCCCTAGTCTCCTCCCAGCCGCCGGCCGCCGCCCTGGTCTCCTCCCAGCCACCACAGGATGGCGCCGCCGCGGATCCCGGGGGTGCAGGCGCGGGGGGCCTGCGGGCGCGGGGGGAGCGCCGCCCAGTTGCAGCCTCCCCTGCAGCAGGCACTGAGCGCCGCCGCTCAGCTGCCGCCTCCCCTGCAGCAGACGCTGCAAGTGCAGTAGCGGCCCACGGCCGACGCTAATGCAACTGTGGCCGACGCCCAGAGCGCCCGCGCTGCTGCCCAACGCGCCGCCGTCGTCGATCCGGCCGTCCTGCGGGCTGCGGCGCAGCTGCTGCAGGCCGCGGGCGTCGATCCGACCGCCCTGCAGGCCGCGGCGCAGGTGCTGCAGGATCCCGCCGCCGTCGCCGTGGCCCACCGCGCTGCTGTCGCTGCGGGCAAGCAGCCCGCCGCCGACGCCGCGCCTGATGCCACGTGGACCGGGCTCGAAATGTCTCCTGCGGATGCGCCGCTCTCTGCCGCCGACGCCGCTCTCGGATGCCAAGTCGGAGGCTTCGGCGGCCCAGGAGCGGGTCCGCGTGGCTGCCCTCACCTGGGAGCGCGAGCGCGCCGCGGCCGACGCCTCCGCTGTCCGGGTCGCCGAGGCGGAGCGCTTCCTCCGGCCAGCTGCCCGTCGACACCGAGCCAGGCGCCTCTTCCTCACGCCAGGCGCCGCCCGCTGGATCTGGAGCCCGGTACGACCCGACCGACCCCATGGTCGCCCAGCTCCACCTCCAGGCCGCCGGGGTCCAGAACATCAGGGCTCTGGTCTCCGTCCTCCTCGACCCCGCGCCCTCCTCCTACGGCCGCTAGCGGGACCAGGTTCTGCTTGCCCTCCGCCGCTACGCCCTCGACGACCACGTACTCGTCGACTTGCCGATCGAGGCGCGGGACGTGGCGTGGCTGCGCCTCGACAGCGTCGCCATGTCCTGGATCTTCGGGACCATCTCCCTGGATCTTCAGGACCTCGTCAGGGTCCACGGCGGTACCGCACGGCAGGCCTGGGTGGCGCTCGAGGGCCAGTTCCTCGGCGTACCGCGCCCTCCAGCTTGACGCCACCTTCCGCACCTTCGAGCAGGGGGACCTCTCCGTCGGTGAGTACTGCCGGCGGATGAAGAGCATGGCCGATGCTCTTCACGACCTCAGGGATCCAGTGTCCGATCGGGTCTTGGTGCTCAATGTCCTGCGGGGCCTGAGCAGCACCTACGACCACCTGAGGGGCTGGATCGCCCGTCAGAGGCCCTTCCCCACCTTCCTGCAGGTCCGGGACGACCTCGCCCTCAAGGAGATCACCAGGGGTCTCGCGCCCGGATCGTCCTCGCCCACCCCCTCCGCGCTCGTTGCTGCTCCACCGACGTCCTCCGCTACTCCTGCCACCTCCCTGCTCGGTGCTGCTCCCGCCGGGCAGACCGGAGGAGGGGGGCCGTGGACGTCACCGGTGAGGGAGAAATAGTGGCGGTGGTGGCACCGGTGGTCCTGCTTCTGGGGGTACCAGTACCGGTGGGGGGCGTCGGGGCGCGCCGACACCGGCTCCCGCTCCTGCCCCTGCCCCTGGAGGTACGCCCTGGCCATCCTTCAGCAACCCATGGTCAGGGCGCATCTCGATGTGGCCGTTCCAGGGTCCGGGAGGGGGGCCTCGTCCTCAGCTCCAGCCGACGGCCATGTTCGCTGGCGCTGCTCCTCTCTTCGCGCCATCCTGGACTCCGCCCGCTCAGCCCAGCCAGCAGCCGACCTGGCCTGGGGGGTGGGACCAGGCCGCACTGGCGCAGTCCTTCAGTACCTTGGGACTGACGCCGCCGGCCAGCACTGAGTGGATCGCCGACTCGGCTGCCTCGTTCCACACCACTCCAGATGCTGGTATTCTCTCTTCTGTCCGACCCCCACATCCCGCGTGTCCTTCCTCTATCATGGTTGGTGATGGGTCTTGCCTTCCTGTCACCGCCGTGGGTTCCGCTCCTCGTCTTCCTAATGTTCTTGTTGCTCCTCAAATGGTTCACAACCTTCTTTCTATTCGCCAGTTTACTGCTGACAACTCCTGTTCTATCGAATTTGACTCTTCTGGTCTTACTGTGAAGGATTCGGCTTCTCGGCGTCCGCTCCTCCGATGTGACAGCCCGGGGCCCCTTTACACTCTTCGGCTTCCTGTTTCCGCTGCCTCGCCTTCGGCTTCTTCGTCTACTGCTTTTGCCGTGACGCCTTCTTCCACCACCTGGCACCGCCGGCTTGGTCACCCCAGCCGCCACATTTTGGCTCAGCTCAGCCGTAGTACCGATGTTCCATGTACTAGGGCTCCTGCTGAGCACCTCTGTCATGCGTGCCAGTTAGGTCGTCAAGTTAGACTTCTGTTTTCTTTTTCTTCTTCGCATGCTGCGCATGCTTTTGATCTCATTCACTGTGATCTGTGGACATCTCCTGTACTCAGCATGTCTGGCTATAAATATTATCTGGTCATTGTTGACGATTTTTCTCATTACTCTTGGACTTTCCCTTTGCGCGCCAAGTCTGAGACCTTCCCCACCCTCCTCCACTTCTTTGCCTGGGTGTCCACTCAGTTCGGCCTCACCGTTAAGGCCGTCCAGTGTGACAACGGGCGTGAGTTCGATAACTCCACCTCCCGTTCCTTCTTCCTGTCTCGGGGTGTTCAGCTGCGTATGTCTTGTCCGTATACCTCTCCTCAGAACAGCAAGGCTAAGCGGATGATTTGCACGACGAACGACGTCGTGCGCACCCTTCTGATCCAGGCTTCTCTCCACCCGCGCTTCTGGGCTGAGAGCCTCCACACCGCCACCTACCTGCTCAACCGCCTTCCGTCCACTGCTTCTCCTGCTCCCACTCCACACCACGCTCTTTTCGGTACCCCTCCACGCTACGACCACCTTCGGGTCTTCGGGTGTGCGTGTTACCCTAACACCTCCGCCACCGCTTCTCACAAGCTGGCGCCCCGCTCGACTCGTTGTGTGTTCCTCGGGTACTCCCCTGACCACAAGGGGTACTGATGCTTTGACCTCACCTCTCGTCGCGTTCTGATCTCACGACACGTCGTCTTCGACGAGTCGGATTTCCCCTACTCCACCTCCTCCACACCTTCTTCTGATCCCGAGCTGGCGTCTCTGTTTCCGACTGACGCGGTGGTTCAGCCACCGTTACCTGTCTGTCCTTTTCCTGCAGGTTTTCCCGGCGCACCGGCACCGCTTCCGGTGATCCTTTCTGCGCCGAGCGCGGCCCCGGTGCCCGCGGTCGCGCCACGCGCGGCCCCCGGACCTCTGGTCGTGCCGCGCACGGACCCGGTGTCTCCCGCTGCGCCACGCGCGGCCCCGGTGCCTTCCCCTGCACCTGAGCGGTACGCTCAGCCGGTGCAGGTGTACCGGCGTCGCTCGGCGCCGAACCCGGCGCCGCAGCGGTACGCTGAACCGGTGCAGGTGTACCGGCGTCGTTCAGCGTCGACACTGGCGCCGCCTCCTGCTCCGGAGGCTCCTGCGATGCCGACACCGGAGCCGTCGCCGCCACCACCTCTTCCGGCTCCCTCGCGAGCCGAGCCGGAGGTGTACCACCCGCCGGTCATCCATCGGGATCCTCGGCATATCCATCCCATGGTGATTCGGCGGATGGCGTCCCAGTCCGCGACTCTCTCCGGTACCCTCCTCTGTCCGCGACGCCTTGGCGGATCCTCACTGGCGTCGGGCGATGGAAGAGGAGTACGCGGCTCTTCTTGCCAACCAGACGTGGGACCTCGTGCCGCGTCCGTCTGGTTGCAATGTGGTGACTGGCAAGTGGATCTGGACGCATAAGCGTCGGGCTGACGGCACACTCGCTGGGTTCTCCGGGGGTTCACTCAACGGCCTGGTGTGGACTATGCTGAGACCTTCAGCCCGGTCATGAAGCCCGCTACGGTGCGCACGGTCCTCTCGCTTGCGCTCTCGCGCACTTGGCCTGTGCACCAGCTGGACGTAAAGAATGCGTTTCTTCACGGCACCTTGTCAGAGACTGTTTACTGCTCTCAGCCTGCGGGATTTGTGGACTCGAGTCGTCCGGATATGGTCTGCCGGCTCAACAAGTCTCTCTATGGACTGAAGCAGGCTCCACGGGCTTGGTACTCTCGGTTCGCCACGTTCTTGCTGACACTGGGGTTCACCGAGGCCAAGTCTGACACGTCTCTCTTCATTTACCGCCGTGGGGATGAGACGGCATATCTGCTGCTGTATGTCGATGACATTGTGCTCACAGCATCCAGTCAGCAGTTGCTTCAGAGTGTCATCTCCTCTCTGCAGCAGGAGTTCGCTATGAAGGATCTCTGTCAGCTCCACCACTTCTTGGGCGTCACTGTTGAGCCTTGCCCGTCTGGTCTTCTCCTTCACCAGCGGCAGTACGCCCTCGATATTCTGGAGCGGGCTGGGATGACTGATTGCAAGCCCTGCTCCACTCCAGTCGACACTCAGGCGTAGCTGTCTGCTGATCTGGGTGATCCGGTGGCTGATCCTACTGCCTACCGGAGTCTGGCCGGCGCTTTGCAGTACCTCACCTTCACCAGGCCGGACCTCACCTACGCTGTTCAGCAGGTCTGTCTCCATATGCATGATCCCCGGGAGTCACACCTTGTTGCGCTGAAGCGTCTCCTCCGGTACGTCCGTGGCACTGTGGACCTCGGTCTGGTGCTTCACCGCTCGTCCTCTACGGAGCTGGTGGTCTACACCGACGCTGACTGGGCTGGCTGCCCGGACACTCGTCGCTCAACTTCCGGCTACGCCGTCTTCCTGGGCGGCAACCTGGTCTCCTGGTCGTCCAAGCGGCAGCCAGTTGTCTCTCGCTCCAGTGCCGAGGCCGAGTACCGAGCTGTCGCTAACGGCGTAGCGGAGGCGTCCTGGCTACGACAGCTCTTGGCGGAGCTCCACAGCCCGCTCGCCAAGAGCACGCTCGTCTACTGCGACAACGTCAACGCCGTGTATCTCTTCACCAACCCCGTCCAGCATCAGCGGACGAAGCATGTGGAGATCGACATACACTTCGTGCGCGACAGAGTCGCAATCGGCGATGTTCGGGTACTCCATGTCCCGACTACCTCCCAGTTTGCTGACATCTTCACCAAGGGGCTGCCCTCCTCGACCTTCTCGGAGTTTCGATCCAGCCTCAACGTAGCCGGTGGCTAGTTGTGGCTGCGGGGGGTATTTGCCCTTTGTACTCTATTTGTACTCTCTTCTTGTCCAGTCTTGAACACCGCTGCGTCGATAGTTCAGACTGCGGGGGGTGTCAGCTTTCTTGTTGTCCAGTCCTGAACACCGCTGCGTTGGTAGTTCAGACTGCGGGGGGGTGTTGGAGTATATTGAGCCCATGTGTATAGAGGCCCATCTAGAGGCCCATGTATAGGTCTATATATACCCACCCATCTAGGGTTTGGAGAGATACATCAATTATTTCCTCTCCTACACTTTTATCAAGTAAACTTAAGAAACTGGCTATTTCACTAGATCAGTCTCATAATACTCCCAAGAGATAAACCCCAGACCCCACAAATCAAACCATGTAGTCAGGCATACCGAATACTAATCATTGATTCATTGAATGAGCATGTCCTTAACCAATATGACATTGACCAGGCCTATCTTTCTTTCAACAAAACTCAGAAGCTAGCAACTAAGTTTGGTGGTCTTTCTTAATTCTTATTGTCACTGACATTATCCATGATCTCTTCATTTTGTCCACATGTGCAAATGCTCAAAGCTTGTGAAATACATTTTTTCATGATCGAGATCAGTGGGATACCATAAAGCTTTTTCCTTAGCATTATAAAGAATTTACAACTTCGAAAGTATTGTACCTTTTGTCTGTAAAATTCATTTGTTAACCTTTCTGGTTGATGAATGTTATGAGTTTATGAAAGAATCAAATAACACATTGTCCAACTAGAAATCTAGGAAACTCTTCTAGTCTAAAAGAACTGTTTGAACATCTTAGGAGGCTTTGCGACAAGAAAGGGCAGCTCTCTTGATACTAAAATAGTACTAGCAGCTTAAGCACAGAAATTTCATAATTCACTACATGTGAACAAGCATGTGCGCAATCAGATCACTACTCATCAAATTGCTTGTACAATATGCTGGATCTCTAGCAATTTAAGCACAGAATGGTCTACATGCGAACAAGAATGTGCACAATCAGATCACTACTCATTGAATTGCTTGTACGCTAGTAGATCTCAAAGATTATTTCACCGCACATGGAACGACCATTTCCGAGTGAGCAAATCGCATCAACCACATGAGATTTCCAGCAAGCCTCAATAATAGTCAATATTTCTGCCAAGCGACATTGGGTTGAGTCGTTGATCTAACACGCTTTCTATTTACTTTTTGGTAGCTCGACACGGATAGCTAAGATTCCCATGCTAATCGCTAAATTTGCGCGACGCTGCTTATAAACAAACCAAGAAAGCACCACCAAACAAAAGGAATCGGCGCCCGGGCCCACCGTGTCAGCCTCACGTGGGAAGTCAAGGTCAAGGTGGCGAGCCCGAGCAGGGGAGAGGAGATTCGGATCGGCGGGGAAGTAGTAGTAGTACCAGGAGGAGAGGAAGAGGACGAGCGCGCAGGCCCGGGCGCCGCCGGGCCGCAGCGCGGCGCCGCAGCAGAAGCACCGGCTGGCGAACGCGGCCACCGCCTGGCCCACGAGCAGCAGCGCCAGCGCGACGCCGCCCAGCGCCGTGGCCGCGTCCGGGCGGTACGCGCAGTATGTCCAGTCCTTCCGCTCGTCCGTCTCCAGCCTCGCCTGCAACAGGGAGAAGAGCGGCGGCGGCGGCGGCGGGATCAGAAAAGGAAAGCAAGAAACGCAGCCATGGAAGGAAGAGGGAATGTACCGAGGGGCGGCTCTGCACGGCGCCGATGGCGAGGCCGAAGGCGGCGAGGTCGACGAGCAGGATGGCGGCCAGCACCGCGGTGGAGCCGGCCATGGGGTGTGCGGTCGGCGCTGCGGCGCCGCGGTCAGCGGAAGCGCCGGGGGGAAAGGCTTTTTGGTTGGTCCCGGGATTTCAGATGTGCGAAGCGCGTCTTGTCGTGGGCCGTGGGCGCTTTGGCTAGTTGCCTGGCGTATGATCTGGTCGTGGGCGTTCGGCGCAGGCTTCCACCTTTCGGTCGAATTTCGCCGAAATTTCGGTGTTTTTTTCGTTTTCGCTAGTTACCGGGAAGAAAAATTTCGGTATTTTTTGTATTTTTCGTTTTCAAATTTCAAAATTCAAAAATATTTATAAAAAATTCGAAAAAAATATGATAAAAAATTAGGTGTTCTTCTGAGCAAATAGGACTAGAACACACTCAAATCTAAGATCATTTGCTAGGCTAAAATTGCATTTTAGTTGAAAAATAAGGTTATTTGTAGTCTAATAATGTAGAATTTATAGCTTTTTAGTATCCGACGCAGCTTGGCATTTCTCCAGACCCCTCCTCGCTCTATACAAATTATATTTTAGGAATTCTCTATACAAATTGAATAAAAAAATTCAAACACTGTCACATGAATTGATAACCAATTCAAATCATGTTTGTCCTGGATTTAAAACAACTTTCAATTGGATCAACCAATGTCCCTAAAATTTAATAGGCATATCCGCAATAACAAGAATAATAAAAGTCTAGTTGAGACCTAAGAGAGAAAATGGAAGTTGTCACATGAAATGACAAGACTTTTAATTGGTAGTTTTTGAAATAATTAAATAACTTTCAAACCATTGCTCAAATGAAAAAGTTCCTGAAACAAAAGTTGTAGATATCGAAAAACTGAACAAAGTTGGTATTCAAAAGTTTTTCATTTGACCTCCGAAACAGTACGAAAATCACAACGGACATCATTTTCCGGTCGAATTCACCGAAATTTCGGTCGGAATTCACCGAAATTTCGTTTTTTGAATTTGAATTCTCTTTTCGTTCGGAATTAGCGAAATTTCGGCCGAAATTTCATTTCCAGGAGTTGGCGGGATTCGGTAGAAAACGAAAAGGTGAACCCTGGTTCGGCGTGCCGCGCCGTGTCATTTGTCAACCCAAGAGTTCTTTTGCTCTTTTTTTCCCTCGAGAAACGCGCGCGCACCTCGTCAGGTTTAGATGCCAAATTCAAAATTACAAAACTAGAGTATCCCATTGAATATGTGTGACACGCATAGAGTATTAAACGTAAATAAAATAAAAAATAAATTGCATAATTTATTTATAAATTAAAAGATAAATCTAATGAGCTTAATTAGACCATACTTAGACACTAATTTGGTAAAATAAACATGTGCTAATGACGGATTAAATGGGCTTAATAAATTCATCTTGTAATTTATAATTGAGTTATGTAATTATTTTTTTGATTAGTCAATGTTTAATATTTCCAATATGAAAAGATTTGCTTTCAAAAACTTTTACACGGTGTATCTAAATAAGATAATTTTTTGTCAAAAAACCTCACATCGAATATTTAGACACGTGTATGAAGTAATAAATGATAAAATAAAAAATTGAATTGCACAGTTCGGGTATAAATTGCGAGACAATTTTTTTGAGCTTAATTGCGTTATGATTTAACAATGTGATGCTACATTAAATATTTGCTAATTAATGATGAATTAATTAGGTTTAATAAATTCATCTCACAGTTTACAGGCAGGATTAAAAGAGTAGTTTCTAACGAATTCTCAATCAAAAAATATTTTGTAGAAACCAAATCAAACACATAAAATTGGAACTCGATTAGATAACCCAGCAAACAAAGAGGAGAGAAATAATGCGGCTGCCGGGCCTGAAAGACGATGGGTCTTGAATCTTTGCGCTGAGCTAATCAATTCCTTTTCATCTTCTAAATGTCATTTGCTGCATTTATTCTTAATTGTTATCATGAGTGGGTGCATCAATAATATTAGAAGGTAGAAAGACCATATAGATAGTCTGATCCAATGGATATACGAGTTCACTGGAAACAATCGAATGGTCAAAATAATGTAGCTGAGTTTTGAGAGAAATAGATATTAGTGCTTTGTGGTGAGGACTAATTATATAGATTTTATAGATAGCTTGATAAAGGAAGCTAAGTTTCAATGACTATCCATAACATCCAAGTTCGCCTTCGTCCTGTCCAATGTACTTTTTATATTTTTCATCCAAGTTCTCGAGAAGAAACCGTACAAGGGTATGCTATTTCTACCCCTTTTTTAATCTTGTTTTTTTACTTATATAAGACAATTTTCTCTAGTGGCATCTAGATTACACGTCGGTTCATCTGTTGGCCTATGTCAATATGTTTTGGTTCCTCGTAGTCGACTAGAGGACCGATCTTGATGTTGAGAATTTGGGAGGCTGGAAACACAAAAATACGATGTCCAAGTCTGCATTTGTCGGAAAATATATGAATGTAATTTCTGGGCGTTGGATCTTGAGGGAACGGCTCAGACGTTGCCAAAGCCTCACCAACATGGGCCGGCCCGGCCGGGTTCTTCTGTCGGATGTGGACCAGTGTTACTCTTTCTTTTCTCTCCCTTCAGGCCTGCACTCTGCAGCAGCCTTAAACCCCTCCTCCTCCGCCGCCTTTTTTGCTTTTTGGCCCTTCATGCGAAAGAAATTCACAAATAGACCCCTGGTCAAACGTTTTCTGGCAATGGACCCTAGGGTCGGCGCCATGGGCTGTGGCGCCGAGCTTTAACGTCTCGGCGCCATGGCCTGTGGCGCCGAGCTATCTGCCAGCGTGTCGTCCGCATCGACGTGGCTTATGACGTGGACCTAGACCTCGGCGCCAAGGTCCGTGGCGCCGAGCGTAAATATTTATACACCCCTCCCTTTCTTCCCCGGGGTTCCATCCATTCTTTCACCATCTTCTCAGTTAGTTTCTCAACTCCCACTCGCCAAACCATCCGAATCGAGAAATTGGGCCTTGGAAATTCCGATTGGAACCGCGTATTTGCAAGAGCAAAGTATCCTCTATCCCCTCCTATATTTTTCACGCATCGATTTGGTATACGATATGTGCATTATTGAAATCATTGTTCGTCATTTGGCGCACCACACTATAGCGCCAATGTCTTCGTCAGGATCAACCTACATTCTGTGGAGCAAGTGTGAAGCCACCGTACCCGAAGGAATTGATGTGCCAATGTGCTTCTGCGGTTCGTTATGCAAGTTCATGCAATCTGATGTTTTAGGCGATGACTACGACATGAGGTTCTTTATGTGTGATCCACCTAAGCGATACGGCAAAGACCGGGCCAAGGTAGCAGGACAACAGACGCTATTTTTCTTTGTGACCTAACATTGAGTTATGATTCTAACTTTTGTTGGACAAAGTCTCCTCCGCCTCTTTGTGATTTTATGCAGTGGTTCGACACCGTGCAGTCGCAGCAGACAAAGGACTTTGTGGAACAACAAGCAAGGTGGGCTGCAGAACGTTGGCGCCGAATGAAGCACGAGTAACAGCAAGAGGAGAAGCACAAGAAAGAGCAAGAAGAGATCCGCAAGAGGATGGAGGAGGTGGATCGTAAGGCGGCGGCGGAACGTGAAGCTGACAGTGAGAGAAAGCGAGAGAGGGCACGCCGTGTGAAGGAAGCCGGGCCCGAAGCAATTAGGAATGGCAAATATCCTCGGTGCACTCAGTAGAGTAGTACCATGTAATCCCGGCATTTTACATTCCATAAGGCATGGTAGGTTTAGATGCAACAAGAAATTACCTTGTCACGTGCACATGCCACTGCAATTAGTTGTTTATGTTTTCAGTTGAGAGCTTGACTCTGTGTGTTGTAACTTTTACCATTAATTTGCAGTTCTAGCCGGGAATATATTAAACCTTTGAACTTGTCCTTAATATTTTCGGAGCTTTTCATATCACTAGAATACTAAAAATCACATATTTAATTAATATAACGGTAAGAAATAAGAACTAAGAAATGCATTACATAATGTGAACCATCACGTTTACATCATAATACAATAATAATGAAACACATATCACACATGCAGTGGCATGGCAGAACCAATTGCAAACTACAGTAAACAGATTCTGAACTAACCTAACATGCCTTAGGTAATTTAAGAAAACACAACAAACACGACGATATAGCATGTCACTAGCAGTAGGGTAGTTCTAGTAGCCGTACCCCACACAGCAAACTGCGTTGAGCCTTCTCCGCAGTATCCACCCATTGCAGGTGGTGCAGGCGGAGGTGTAGGGCCCTTTTTCCTGTGACAAGGACAGTTGCAGTAAGAAATAGTGCATGGGTCATCCTGTGAAGCGGCCGCATTGCTGCTATCATCATCTTCGTCGTCTTTGTTAGCCTCGCTCACTTCCTCGTAATGGTTCACCTTGCATTCTAGATCAAAGATCTTTATCTGGAGGTACTCGATGAACTCCTAAACTAAATCAATTGGTGCAGGATCGACCCACCTAGTAAAATCATAGTTTTCCGGAGCATCGAAAGACTGCAAAACGAATTTCATGTAAGGTGTCTCAATGAAGATAAATAAATGAAACAACCGAGTATTACCCATGCGCGTGGGCATTTGAAGAAACGCCGACCGCCATCCATCCCGTCGGTGAACATCTGTAATAAGCCAGTCGCCTCACCTCGCCTAGTTGCATTGCCTCCTCTTTCTGTAAACCGCTACCACCGGTTCCCCGACCCCAACACACGCACGCGCCCGCCCACACACACATCGTCTGCCGCCTGGCTCCGGCCGGCGCTCACTGGCGCCATCTGCTAGAGGCGGCCGCTAGGCACGGCTCATTCAATTTGTCATTGATTAAATCACGAAAAAAATTTACAAGAGCTTCTCTTATTTCACGAGCATTATGGAACCCACAAACATAACAAATTGACATCGATAATATCCATGGAACCAAATGATAAGTACAGTACAGCCAAAATAAAAACAGACAGCACAGTCCGTAGTGTTCAAACATAACAGTCCATAGTACAGTCCATAGTGTTCAAACACAACAAATAACATCCTAGTCCATGAATTGAAATAATACAAAAGCTCCATATTACATAACATTCAGAGTCGTACCATGCATAGTCAAACACCCTCACTGTCTCCTAGTCTTACCCTTGCCCTTGCGTCCGAGGGCGTCGGTGTCTGGAGTGTAACAATCGCGAGGGCGACGTGCTCTCTGTGCTGGAGGCTGGGACTCCTGCGTGGAAGGAGCTCCCTGAAGCTGAGACTGTCCAATCTTCTCGGCCATGTCATCGCCGCTACCTGCCACAGTGTCCTGGACTGAATCCCTTGTGCTCTCCGATGAGCCTTGGCCTCCAGAGGGTCCTGCGTGCAATGATGGCTGTTGTACGTCCATCGCACCCACAGTCCTGCACCCACAACGAGCGGCAGCATGCCGTAGTCTACGTGCTAGTCGTTGTAGTTGAACGTTATAATTTGTTCAAGTTAATGGAAACTGACGAGTGAAAGAGGTGATATAAAACTTACGGCAAGAAAGTTCTTCAAAGTTGGCTCATCTACTCCTGCCGTTGGAAACTATTCAATGTCAACAACGGACTGCTTCAGCGCGTTGCCCTGGAAATAAAGAGAAGAAAATACGAATTCTGATCAAATCTTGAAACTGAATGATAGTCATTGGCTAATCGAAATGATCAAATTTGTTTTTGTTAACCTACCACTCGGTCGAGGATAGGAGCAACCTCAACTATCGTGCCACCTCTGGTCGCCAGGTCGTAGGACGTGTCTTTGTCTTCGGAAGACTGAATGTCCCCGTAGTCCGCCTGTGTCTACTGTCCTTTGAGCTTCGGCTGCGTCGCCAAGGGCGGAGCTTCATGCGGGCCAAAGGGGCCCATGGCCCCCTGGCTGTGCAAATTTTACACGTAATGAATAGTGATTTTGATACTGTTCATTACTGTAGCAAAAGGGTGGCTCCCCCTCATTCTTCTGAAATCGGAGATCAAGCTCCGCCACTGCGTCGCACTCAAGTACCACCCGAGATACGTCCGGAAGTTCTCATTGCTATGTGGATCCTCCTCTGGAATGATGTTGTCCGCGGCAAGATCCCATTCTTTGATGTAGCTTTGGTGGAGCCTCGCAAAATCAGTGGTCTTTTTCTGTCTCTATCGATCCACCCTGCATCATGAATAGTGGACAAAATTTTGATAAACAAGTTAGGGGTAACTAGAACATTGTATAAACTGACACTTCAAAAGACTAAAACATCTATTTACTTCATATGTTCTGGACGACATGCAAAGATATCATAACTTAAAATAGGATACCGTTCATGGAATGGAAACTTACTTGTGCAACTCGACGGAAGTGGACAACGGACGCACTGGCCACTCCTGTCTGAAACCAAATTGCCGTGCAACTCTATGCGCCAAGTGGTACTCAACAGCATAAAAGCATATGAGAGGGCACGTCATCGTATACAAATCGTCATCGGCGAAGTACATGCTGCTGAATTGGATATCAGCTTCCTCCAGGCCATCGTACGGATCCCAAGTGACCTGTGAAAGTTCAAAACTGAATCAAAATATGTCCTTATACATGTAATTCTTGCATTCGTATGACAGACAAGTTACTAACCATCGAGTGTGCCAGCGTGTCGTGCTCGTTGCCATACTCCACGTAAGCCCGAGTCACTCTCGCATAGTTCACTGTGACCTGGTCCCAAAGATATGCAAAGGTAGGTCGAAGTCGGGGATCTGCCACATTGAACCACTGCCGTCGATCAAGAACCATGGGGCGTCCAACAGGTATACGGGACCACATCCAAATCTGGAGAAGGTAGACACAACCCCCAATAGACCCGTTCTGCGAGGTGCGTCGGCATGCTTCGCAGAGCTGGCAATACAAGAAAGCCAGCACAGCGGATTCCCAGCTGTAAAACCCCGCCGTGTCCCAGTCAGTCAAGCGAGGAAGGTACATCCACGACGCGTTGTCCCCTGCAGATTGGCCATGTGTCAATTTCGATACGATCTATAATTGTAATTGCAGAGTATTAACAATTGAAATGAAATAGTACATCTTACCGGTAGCATCTGGGAAAAGAACACACCCGAACAAGTGCAGTATCCACGCTTGACAGTACCGCGAAACTATCTGCGCATCGGCATTTGCCGGACAGTGGCCGAAATGTTGCCGAAGCCAACTGATAGGCACTCCTGAGGTCCGAGTTCTAGGTCCTGCTTCAGGAAGCTCAACCCCGAGGAATCCCTCCACCCGATCCCTCCAACCGTCAGACCTGCACTGGCCTGTAACTGCACGGCCTCTAATTTTGAGGCCAAGGATCTTCTGGACGTCCTGTAGTGTCACTGTCATTTCACCACAGGGTAGGTGAAATGTATGTGTTTCAGGCCTCCACCTACACAACAAATGGCAAATTATAAGGGTATCTCTCCGAAGCATTCTCAAATAACGTAATAAATGGCATTCTGTGTTGCAAAGAGAATGTACCTGTCAACCAAAGCTGTAATCGCCGCAGGGTTGAAGTGAGGTAACCCGCGACGAACCTGATACGATACGACGTCAAAGCTTGCCCTCCTAAGCAGAGGAGTGTACCTCTCATCGTACCGCATCTCCTGCAACCCGTCATGGGTTCGAACACGAAGGGGGGCAGCTCCTGCACAAAGTGATAACACGTTAAAGAAGCATAAGTATAAGATAAAAGGAATTGAAAAGGTTATGACTGTCCTTACCTCCCCCTCCGCGGTGCGTCGTCCTCGGTGGTTGTGATCGTAGTACGGATCTAGAAGGTGCGGAAGCTCCATCCTACAACATTAAGTAATCCATTAAAATAAATTCAGACTAAACATTAGTTAAGAAACCAAATACTTTGATTTCTAAGCAAAAAAATAATTATGTAAGAAAGCAAGGACTAATATTATGTAAGAAAGCAAGTATTACGATTAAGTAACAAAGCAAGTACTCAAGTTATGCCAGAAAGCAAGGCACATAATTGCAGTAATGGAAACTTCAAATAATTCAAATATGTCTATTACCTGGCTAAGCGGCCAACTGCATGTACGTGTATTGTGGCCTATTCTGCCGCATCTATGACAATTGATTGGCTCAGGGTCTTCAACAAAATGTCGTGCTCTACCCCGCCTAGTTCTCCCAGAAATTTGGTCCATACTCATGTCGTATCTCGATCTCTTTCTAGAACCACGCTTGTTCCAACGCGTACTAGGATCGGCAATGTATACCGGACCCGCGTATGGTGGCCACTGACCTTCGTCTAGGTACGGCTCAAAACGGGGTGCCCATGTATGGACCATGCTGTCAACACTTAGCTCCCATGGTATCTTGCTCTCAAAGTTGTAGTTTCGGTGCCGAGCGGCCGCAACAAAGTGAGAACACGGAAAGTGGAATTGTCTAGTTCTCCCACAAGTACATGAGAAATGAATCAATATAACAACTAACTCCTTGAAGGCAGGGACTCTCCATCCGATGTTGTTCCACCCCCATTCCGTGACCTGATACTTTCCTGTGGCGTGGTCAAAACACTCCACTTCATGTGTGTGAGCCTTATCCTTTGCCTTTGCAAGATGACCTAAAGGTTTATCGGGCCATAATTGGTTCGAACTCTGCAGTTGTAGTGCCAGCTCATGTCTCTTATTAAACCATGCGACCAACCTTGAGAAACTAAATGCTACGATAGCATTTACAGGCATGCCACGTATGCCTTTAAGTACACTGTTGAACAACTCCGCCATGTTGCTAGTCTGAAACTCCCACCTCCAGCCACCATGATCATAAACCCTTGACCATTTCTCACGCTCCCTCAGCAATCCTCTAAGCCACAGCCTACATTAGTTGTTTGTTGTTGTTTTTAGCTTCTCCAACTGCTCCTGAAAGAATTGCACCTCCAGCTGACGAGCCACCAGCTCAAATAACTTAAAGTTATCCTTAATGTGATCTTTGTCAAACAAATTCTGGGCGAGATGACGAGTGCAGTAACGGTGGTGCAATGGGCATATCCCGGGATCTGCTCCTAGACCGCACTTAGGATTCCTTGGTGTCTATCAGATATTACGCCAACCTCCCTTCCAGGACCAATGACATGTATCCGAACAAGCCGCAAGAACCATCCCCAGCTGTCTTTGTTCTCTATTTCAACCAAGGCAAATGCTAGAGGAACCAGCGCGTTGTCCGCGTCACATGCAATGGCTACCAAGAGTGTGCCCATGTACTTACCCAAAAGAAATGTACCATCAATGGACAACACTGGACGACAATGCCTGAAGGCCTCGACGCTCTGGGGGAAGCACCAGAATGCACGCTAGAAAAATTGACGTCCGTCCTACGACCATGCATTTGGTTTTGGGATGTACTCATAATGCATGCCTGGATTTGTTGCTTTCATTGCATTCAACAAGGCAGGCAATTTCTCAAATCCCTCCTCCCAATCACCATATATCATCTTCCATGCCCTTTGCTTTGCCCGCCATGCCTTCCCATATTTTATCCTGTATCCAAACATGTCCTCAACATAGTTTATAATCGTCCGAACCGACAAATTCGGCTGATCCTTCAATGTGCGGCACAACTTGTTGGCTATGAGGGTCGAGGTCAGCTGTCGATGCTTAAGCTGCAATTCATTTTCCGCACATGTGTGTTGACCAACAACTTTGGTGATCTTGAACTTTTTTGTGAGTTTTTGTTTCCGAGCACATACCCGCCAATTGCAGTCAACCTTCTCACAAACAACTGTGTAACATCGGTTCACATAAGAATGCACAACTCTGAATGGCCTTTTATGTTTCACAGAGTACTCTTGTAACCATTTACGAATAGAAGCCAAGTCCTTGAATAGAAGACCCTTTGCAAGTTCCGAACGGTCCCCTGGCTCATGAGGCTCTAGCAACTCGTCCTCTCTTCCTTTAGCAAATGCACCTTGGCAATGTCTGAGATCGCTGAATTCAGGCACTAGTGGATCACGGTCAGGACATAATCGTCTGAGGAGCTCCCTTTCTTCTTCAGTCAATGGTGCTGTACCAACATAGCGGTCATCATCAGAATCAACAGCTCTTGCCGTTTCATAAGGCTCCTCATCATCCTCAATTTGAACTTCCACACTGTTAGAAGCCCGGCCGGTACTGGTTGCTGGAGGAACAGGAGGAACAACAATATTATATGCAATGTCTCCTGCATTGACGCCAGAAAGAAGTAGGGTATTGGCTAAGTGAGTTAAAAACATTCAGATCATAGTGGAAGCATCAATTGGAATGAACATTGCCAAAGAGCACTGCACTTACTTGGATGATTCTGGCTCAAAGAAATCTCCTGAGCAGGCGTTACATCATCATGATTATGACATTGTGCGGCAGGATCATGAGATATGCCATCGAAATTAGGGCCGGATTCTGCATCAGGGACCACAACCGTATGTTGCACATTTCCAGAACGGTTTGCTATTGGAGGATCGGGAGGTGCAGGAAACTCTTTTTCAGGCGATAACTCGCGAGGAGGTGAATGGCAATTATTCCCGGGAGGAGAATGCATATGAGGGCTTGAATCATGTGACAACTTGCTCACAAGCAAATCAATTAATGGAATTTCATTCTTCATGACACAATTTACGTAATTCTCCCAATCATCCTGACATGCTATTGGGAGCAGCCGTTTATGATAAGTTAAGCCCGATTTACCATAGTGAAGTACCCCCCTCAACTTTGATTTCACCGTCATTTGAATTGCAATGAATCAGATCACTACCCCTTGCAAGCACCTCTGCAAACAACGGCCGCCCAACAAACAACATAGGGGCCCTTTGCATTCCAACAAATCTAATATTTCCAAAATCATCTTCCTTGACACTTCCCCCATGATAAACGATTACTACATTGTCCATCTAGTTGTATGCACAAGACGACAATAATTACGTGTGTAATGTAAAAAAATGAAATTGTTAAAGTTATGGAGACTTGCTAATTAATTTGTATCGAATTCCCACTTGAAATTATCTCAAATTACAGAAGCTAGCAAATAAATTTGAAATTTATGTCAAACAAAATTCATGGGTGAATTCAATTGAAAAGTACCAACAACTCATTCCCCACCTAAATAGTTGATGAATTCAATTCAAACAAAATTCATTGCCGAATTCAAACAAAAGTAGATCATCAATAGCAGTACTATTTAAGATCCTAAATGCTATAGTCCCTGAACCCAACATCAAAGCAGAAACTAGCATCTAAACTAGCGAATTTACTCTACCAAATTTACTTTACTACCGAATGTACTCTATTTGAAGCTAATTAATTACTTGCGAATTTGTAACATCTAAACTAAACTAGCATATTCGCTAAATAATAACTTGTGAGTTTGTAACACCTGAACTAAAGATGCATATTTAAATTGCCGTTGCCGTCTAACCTTGACGAACTGCGGATCGCGGGGCAGGGTAGTGGGGAGTAGGCCGCCGCCGCCACGGCCGGCCCCCAAGCCGGCGAGCAGGGCCGGGCCTCAGGCTCCCCGCTCGGGCCGGCCTTGGCCGCCACGGCAGGCGCGCAGGGGGCGGACCCGGCCTCGCGGGCGGGGGCCACGCTCCCGGCCGCGCCGAGCCGGGCTGGCCGCTACGCCCACCGGCCATGGGCGGGGGCGACGCGCCTGGGGCCTTGCGGATGGCGCCGCCGGCCGGGGACGGCGGCCGCGGAAGGCGACGGCGAAGGCGGCCGCGGATGGCCAGCCCCCACGCCGCCGAGCAGAGGCGGTTGTCCACCGCCCCGCGGATGGCCACCACACCGGCGAGCAGAGGCGGGCCTCCACCGTGGCCGGCCCCCAGGCGGCGGCGGCCGCGCAGGGCCGCGCTGGAGGGCGTCCCGCGGGGGGGGGGGGGGGGGGGACGCCGCGCGCGAGCCTCAGCTGGGCGGGCACGGTGGACGCCGAGGGCGGGCGGCGGCTGAGGCGGCGCGACAGGGGAGCGACGCGCGAGAGAGAAGAGAGATGGAGCGGCGCGGCTGAGGAAGGAACGGCGGCCCTAGTATAGCGGATCTCGGCGCAAGATCTATGGCGCCGAGGTCGGCCACGTCGGCTGCCAGCGCGGTGCTGGGGTGGATTTGGTGTGATCAGCTCGGCGTCATGGTCCACGGCGCCGAGACGTTAAATCTCGGCACCGTGTGCTGTGGCGCCGACCCCTTGGGTCCAGAAACGGAAAACTTTCTCTAGGAGTCTATTTGTGAAATTCGTTCGCGCGAAGGGCAAAAAGCAAAAAAAAAAAAAAAGCGGCCTCATCTCTGTTCTAGGGTTTTATTCTTCCCGCCGAAACCAAGCGCTGGGCCGCCGCCGCCGGTCACCGTAGACGCAGCCCGGAGCCCCGCCGCCCCTCCGGCCATGGACAAGGCGACAAAGTCGGCGTCGCCGGCGGGAGCCAAGGAAGGCGACTACGCGGCGCTGCGGGAGCTGTTCCGGCCGCACGTGGAATCGTTCGACTACTTCCTCGACGCGGGGCTGGAAAAGATGCTCGCAGAAATCCGCCCCGCGGAGATCAAGGATCCCAACTCCAGCACCATCCTAAAAAATATCCTCCATGCTCTAAATTCGTTTTTTTTGCCCCCCCTTTGCGTGGAATTGTTTTGCTCACTTGAGAGGTAACACCGCTGAATTTAAGTTGCTGTTACTAGTTGGTATATAGCAGGGCACAACAGCCGATTACGATTTTATACCTAGTTAGTAGCTATTGCTGATTTACTGTGAAATGGTTCATGTCTGAATGAAAATATGATGCTGGGATTTTGCATATAGTTATACTAATTAATCTTCATGACTCAGTGCAAAAACTTTCTTTTGCCCCCCCTTAACTATTGTGTATACTATTCTTGGAGAAGGGTCATGTGCTACCACCAATGAGGGATGGTCGGTTGGGTGTACCACTCTACCCCCAGGAGGTTTGTCATATCTCTTCTGGAATTAACATATTCTTATCTTAAACATTGGGAATATATGTTTTTCCCTATTTTACTTGTGTCTATTGACATACTCTTTCGGTAACTTAGCGAGATGTTTGCTAGTCTGATCTTTTTCCCATTTCCTTGGGTTGGAGCAGTGCAGGCAAGCAAGAATTACATATCAGGGGGAATTTAAAGTGGACGTCTGCCTCCAGTGTAATGAAAATGGGGCACTAGTCAGGCATACCTTCAATTTTGGCCATCTGCCTATTATGCTAATGGTTGTTACCCTTTCCTTTCTACTCGTGAAATGGCATTTCCCGTGGAATAATTTTGTGATGGATAAGGTTTCTATGCTTTTGGACTTTGGAGTTTATAGGTCTAACAGAGGCTAATAACTGAATTGATTTTAGTGCTTTGGTTTGTCTTTCGGTGCCATCTTAGTGATTGATCCCTCTAGCCACAAAAGGGAGTCATTTTGATCATCTGTGGTGTTCCAAAACTAATCTTGGACCGATTAATTATCAGTATTAGACCCTAGTAAAACTATAGCATTATGGAAGTACTATCCAGGACAAATCTTTACATATTATATTCACACATTATTTATAGAGATATCAAAATCATAATGGTTCACAAATTATATGATAATCAACTATTATCCCTGACTTAAGCTCTTGCAATTCCAGTCAAAACTGTGCCATCTGAGAGATGCTGACCCAAATAAATTAGTTTTCCATGGTGAAGAGTCTACCGAAATGGGCGGGTGAGTATGTTTCATTTGCATCCACTTGACCGTATCAGCACATCCTTTTGTTGTTATTCTTAATGTGCTACTGTAATATTGATTATGTATTTTGTATGGGAAATAGAGCATCAAATCTGTAACTTTGCCATTATCTTTGACTGCTGAACTTTCTATTTTACTTTTGTGATTCTCATTAGCACCATGCTTCCTTTCTTCATTCTCTTGCATGTGGATGGGCGAGTTTATGGTCAGGTTTGTTGCATTGTGCTCTGCTTTTTTGTATAAGTTTACTGAACTTGCCTCTGGGGAAAAAACATTACTTTGTATAGTTAGGAGAAAATTTCAGCGTTTGGACTGTTCAGATTAATGAAATTGTCTTGCTCTTGTCTATTTTCCTGTTCTTTCAAAGGCAATACACCAAAGTGAAACTATTCCATATTTGATATGGATTACACATTGAGTAAGAAAAAATAATATAGTTTCTGAAGCATTTATTTGTTGTGCCCCATGGGTTTACAGTTAAAATGTCTGCTTTTTCTTTTGAGCATGCTGTATTGCAAAGTGGAAATCTAAAGTTGTACCCTGTCCTGTGTGTTCAGAATCTAGCTTTGTGATGAACTGGTTCCCTATGTTACTGGAATAATTCGGGTAGACTTTTGAATTTCTGTTTAGGTACTTCATATGTGGCGGGATGGAGAGACTTATAAGGATTCTTATATTACAAAAGCGTAACTATGTAAGGCAGATTCAACTTTACTACAAGGGCAGCATTTTAAACTAGATAGCGTCATTCCTGATGAGTTTTTTATTGATTTTTCAGCCTATGGGCATGGTGCGTGGTTCTTTTCTTAAACGTGGTGCTGGATACACTGACAAAGCAGTTGTCATAAGGTTGTACACTAATAAATGAGGCATGATGCTTGGATAACTTATGGTCTAATCGGGTGTAGCTTTTTTTGTCATTCTAGCAATATCCGACTGCAATGTACTTTCCACTATTTTGACTCCAGTTATATTCATGTTTCCACATAATTCCTACTTTTACTTACTATCCATTTTGATTATCTTTGCAAAACCTTTAAGTTTGCTGAATACTGAGTATAATTAATTACCCAGTACAACTTTTCTGCTAACTTTGAAATATATTTTGGTTAAGACAGAGTTAGTATACAAGCTATTTGTACTTGCAAAAGACATGGTGCGATCTAGTACTACAATATTACAAGATACTGTACTTGTAACTTGGTAAAATGAAAGAATAATTTTCATTGACAAGATCTGAATAATTCTAATGCCAGAACCTGTATTGCCTAATGTTTTTCGAGCATGGATCAACAAATACTATTAACGCTGATGCACAAGAGGAGACAGCGCTGGGCAATATCTAAAAATTAGTGACTGAAAGCCATTGTCCTTTTCCTCTGCATTTTCTTTTCTCTATGAACCTTGCTTTTTTTTTTGGTAGCTTTTCCTGATCCCTTAGTGTAGTCCTTCGATCTATTGTGCATGTTGCCTACTAGTTATACCTAACATCAGAGTTGCAATTGTGTGCGTTGCCTTACTATTCCTTTCTGTTTTTGTTTTTTACAGATGCGTCCATACAGACCAGTCCAGTGTGACAATAAAGTTGTATTACCTCCAAAATGGAAGTGCAAGGCTTGGGTTTTGGTAAGATCTGTGCTGGTAAACAGTGAGTAAAAATGTGTAACTTCCCCCCCTGATTTGACCTTTTGAATTTGTGTTGAATAGGTTGGGGGGTAGAGAGTTTCTGCTTCCTGTTGGGATTGTCCTCAAGGTATATTATCTATCAATGTCTCCTTAAGCATGCTCACCATTTCTAACCAGCAAGACACTACATAACATTGTGCGAATGACATATTCTGTATGGATAAATGCTAGTTAGCATTGGCTAAACATCTGCAAATGTCATACCCTTAGCATGCATTGTATAATGCAGCAAGTGCCTATAAAGAGGATCTTGAGAGTCCTCTGTTGATGCATTCCATTTTTAGCTGTTGAATTGTGTTGTACGAAATTGTTAATACAGAAACTTGTTTCGTTCTTTGCCCTAAGGTTATCAATCTGCTTATTTTTTTCCTTCTTTTTTTTGTTGAGACGATCAATCTGTTTGTTCAATAGAAAGTTAGTGCATTTATATCTCTATTCCCATCTTTCGGAAGGCTTGGGATCTTTCCATTGAAATAGGTATCATGCAATTGTGTAGTGTTCCACTTGTCACATGTTTTGCTTACCATGCTTCTTTCTTTATAATATTTTACTCTAGATTGTATTGTTAATGTTGCTTCAGCATTGCATTGACTTGATTATGAAATTTCAATGACAGGCCCTTATTGATACGAGTGACCGGGAAATCTTTACAAGCTTGACATGCTGCTACAGTGATAAACATGGAAGAGAAAAGGGTGTTGTCAGTACCCAACTAATTGGTGAAAGGGCACAAATAATTCTTGACGAAGTCAGAGATCTGTCCCTTTTGACTCACATGCAATGCTTGATGCATATTGGTACTTTATGAGTTTAATTTTCTTTTGTATTTGGAATCCCTTGAATATGTCGTGTGTGCTGACATTGCTTATGATCTTCCAAATGCAGGAAAGTACTTCCGATCTGTGATGGAAGGATTTGAACATTATGACTATGAAGCTGTAATGTGCAATATTTTCTTAGTGTTTACATTGACATACTGCTGATGGATCATGCTTCACTTTGGCCATTCTACATTGTTTAGGTTGCTGAAGCGGTTCTGAAGGACTATATTTTTGTGCACCTGGAAAACAACCATGATAAATTTAATCTATTGATGTGAGTTTAAATTTGAATTTATTACCTTACGTTTTTTGGTAGAAGTTTTATCTTCTTAACCTCTATTATGACATTCTTATTACATTGCTGCTTGCCTGCTTTAGATTTATGCTGCAGAAACTTTATGCTATCGTAGACCAAACTGCTTCGCCTGACAATCCCGACGCACTACAATTCCAAGAGGCTCTCTTGCCGGGGCACTTAATCACAGTTTTTCTGAAGGTTACTAAACTCTCTGGTGCTTTGCATGTTTTTTATTAAGAAAATAACCTCATATCATTGGAAAAAATGCCCCCTATAAAAGTTCATTGC
Organism: Panicum virgatum; assembly: GCF_016808335.1. Taxonomy (NCBI): domain Eukaryota; kingdom Viridiplantae; phylum Streptophyta; class Magnoliopsida; order Poales; family Poaceae; genus Panicum; species Panicum virgatum. The sequence goes on from NC_053144.1 coordinate 19,987,231, forward strand.
ATTATAATTAATCCAGCTTTTCGAATGGCGATTTACTATTCTTTCTCTCTACCTTCTTTTCCACATTTCCCATGAACCAGTGAATAGTTGATGTTTGTAATGTGGGTTACAAAATGTTCATTTGAAACTGCCTCGAGCGGTTGCTGCCCCTCCTAGTGAGTTTTAGATTACAAGGATGGCCCAAAATCAGCCACTTTGTGCTCACCTTTGCTATGAACCCTGCCATCTTGAGCCAGCTGCCTCGGTGAGGCATGTAGAAGATTGAACCTTCGCCAACTAACCTTATTTCTGTTGGTGTATATGTGAACCCATGTATAGAGGTCCATCTAGAGGCCCATGTATAGGAACTATATATATACCCACCCTTCTAGAGTTTGGAGGAATACATTCATTATTCTTTCCTACATGGTATCATTAGCCTAGGGTTAGCGTTCCCTCTCCTCCCTCACCTCCCAGCCGCCGCCGCTGCCGGCAGCCATGGCCGGCCGCTGGCCGCCGGCGCCCCCCTCTCTCCTTCCCTCCCCTTCCTACTTCCTCCTCTGTTCCTGGCGTTTCCCTACCTGTTCTGGCCGCCGCCGCCGCCTGGGCTCACTCCCGCGCCGCCACCTCGCCTCCCCTGCTCGGTCCTGCCGCCGTAGACGCCGCCGCAGCTGCTGGCGCGCGCGCGGGCGCGGCGGGCGCAGGGGGTGTGGCCGGGATCCCGGCCGCCGCCGCCCTGGCGGCCCTCGCGCCCCTCCCTGATCCTGCCGCCGCCGCCACCGCCGCTGCCGGTGGCGCTGCTGGGGCAGGGGCCGCGGCCGCGGAGGGCCCAGCCCTGCTGCCTGGGCCGCAAGCGCCGCCCCAGCCGGCCCAACACGCGCCGCTGTTGCCTAGGCCGCCCGCGCCGGCGCCTGATGTTGCTGCTGCCGCAGCTGCCGCCGCGCAGGCCGCCGCCGCCCATCGCGCCGCCGTCGCTGCCGGCAAGCAGCCTGCCGCCGACGCCGCGCCCGATCCCGCGTGGTCCGGACTCGGGATGTCGCCCGTGGATGCGCCGCTCGCCACCGCCGCTCTCCGTGGGTAGCAGGCCGACGCGGCTCTCGCCGCGGCCCTCCTCGCCGCCAAGTCCAAGGCTTCGGCGGCCCAGGAGCGGGTCCGCGTGGCTGCCCTCGCTTGGGAGTGCAAGCGCGCCACGGCCGATGCCCTCGCTCACCGGGTCGCCGAAGCGGAGCACTTCCTCCGTGTCTCCTCCGGCCAGCTGCCCGTCGACCCCGAGCACGGCGCCTCCTCCTCCCACCAGGCCCCGCCCGCTGGATCTGGACCCTGGTATGACCCGACCGACCCCATGGTCGCCCAGCTCCACCTCCAGGCCGCCGGCGTTCAGAACATCAGGGCCCGGGTCACCGTCCTCCTCGACCCCACGTCCTCCTCCTACGGACGCTGGCGAGACCAGGTCCTCGCCCTTCGCCGCTACGCCCTCGACGACCACGTCCTCGTCGACTCGCCGATCGAGGCACGAGACGTGGTGTGGCTGCGCCTCGACAGCGTCGCCCTGTCCTGGATCTTTGGGACCATCTCCCTAGATCTTTAGGACCTCGTCAGGACCCACGGCGGCACTGCGCGACAGGCCTGGGTGGCGCTCGGGGGGCAGTTCCTCGGCAACGCCGAGTTCCGCGCTCTCCAGCTCGACGCCACCTTCCGCACCTTCGAGCAGGGAGACCTCTTCGTTGGTGAGTTCTGCCGGAGGATGAAGGGCATGGCAGATGCTCTTCACGACCTCGGGTGTCCGGTGTCCGATCGGGTCTTGGTGTTCAATGTCTTGCGGGGCCTGAGCAGCACCTATGATCACCTGAAGAGCTGGATCGCCCGCCAGAGGCCCTTCCCCTCCTTCCTGCAGGTCCGGGACGACCTCACCCTCGAGATCACCAGGGGTCTCGTGCCCGGATCGTCCTCGCCCACCCCCACCGCGCTCGTCGCTACTCCACCGGCTTCCTCCGCCGCTCCTACCACCTCCCTCCTTGGTGCTGCTCCTGCTGACAGACCGGAGGTGGGGGGGGGGCGTGGACGTCGGGGGGGGGGGGGTGGTGGTGGCCCTGCTTCTAGGGGTTCTGGTGCCGGTGGGGGCCGTCGGGGCGCGCCGACTCCGGCTCCCGCTTCCGCTCCTGCCCCTAGAGGTACGCCCTGGCCATCCTTCAGCAACCCATGGTCAGGGCGCATCTCGATGTGGCCGTTCCAGGGTCCGGGCGGGGGGCCTCGTTCTCAGCTCCAGCCGGCGGCCATGTTCACCGGTGCTGCTCCCCTCTTCGCGCCGTCCTGGACCCCGCCCGCTCAGCCCAGCCAGCAGTCGACCTGGCCTGGGGGTGGGACCAGGCCGCTCTGGCGCAGTCCTTCAGCACCATGGGGCTGACGCCACCGGTCAGCACCGAGTGGATCGCCGACTCGGGTGCCTCCTTCCACACCACCCCAGATGCCGGTATACTCTCTTCTGTCTGACCCCCACACCTCTCTTCTCCTTCTTCCATCATGGTTGGTGATGGGTCTTGCCTTCCTGTCACCGCCGTGGGTTCTGCTCCTGATCCTTTCCATCTTACTAATGTTCTTGTTGCTCCTCAGATGGTTCACAACCTTCTTTCCATTCGCCAGTTTACTGCTGACAATTCCTGTTCCATTGAATTTGACTCTTCTGGTCTTAATATGAAGGATTCGGCTTCCCGGCGTCCTCTCCTCCGATGTGACAGCCCGGGGCCCCTTTACACTCTTCGGCTTCCTACTTCCGCTGCTCCGCCTTCGGCTTCTTCTTCTTCTCCGTCTGCTGCTTTTGCCGTGACGCCTTCTTCCACCACCTGGCACCGCCGGCTTGGACACCCCGGCCGCGACGTTTTGGCTCAGCTCAGTCGTAGTACCGATGTTCCATGTACTAGGGCTCCTGCTGAGCACCTCTGTCATGCGTGCCAGTTAGGTCGTCATGTTCGACTTTCTTTTTCTTCTTCTTTTTCGCATGCTGCGCATGCTTTTGATCTTATTCACTGTGACCTGTGGACATCCCCTGTACTCAGCATGTCTGGCTATAAATATTATCTGGTCGTGGTGGATGATTTCTCTCATTATTCTTGGACTTTTTCTTTGCGCATCAAGTCTGAGACCTTCCCCACCCTCCTCCACTTATTTGTCTGGGTGTCCACTCAGTTCGGCCTCACCGTTAAGGCCGTCCAGTGCGACAACGGGCGTGAGTTCGATAACTCCACCTCCCGTTTCTTCTTTTTCTCTCGGGGTGTTCAGCTGCGTATGTCTTGTCCGTATACCTCTCCTCAGAATGGCAAGGCTGAGCGGATGATTCGCACGACGAACGACGTCGTGCGCACCCTTCTGATCCAGGCCTCTCTGCGCCCGCGCTTCTGGGCTGAGAGCCTCCACACCGCCACCTATTTGCTTAACCGTCTTCCGTCCACTGCTTCTCCTGCTCCCACTCCACACCACGCTCTTTTCGGTACCCCTCCTCGCTACGACCACCTTCGGGTCTTCGGGTGTGCGTGTTACCCTAACACCTCCGCCACTGCTTCTCACAAGTTGGCGCCCCGCTCGACTCGCTGTGTGTTCCTTGGGTACTCCCCTGACCACAAGGGGTACCGATGTTTTGACCTCACCTCTCGCCGCGTCCTGATCTCCCGACACGTCGTCTTTGACGAGTCGGATTTCCCCTACTCCACCTCTTCCACACCTTCTCCTGACCCCGAGCTGGAGTCTCTGTTTCCGACTGACCCGATGGTTCAGCCACCGTTACATGTCTGTCCTTTCCCTGCAGGTTTTCCCGGCGCACCGACGCCGCTTCCGGTGATACCTGCTGCGCCGAGCGCGGCCCCGGTGCCTGCGGTCGCGCCATGCGCGGCCCCCGGACCTCCGGTCGTGCCGTGTGCGGACCCGGTGTCTCCTGCTGCGCCACGCGCGGCCCCGGTGCCTCTCCCTGCACCTGCGTGGTACGCTCAGCCGGCGTAGGTGTACCGGCGTCGCTCGGCCCCGGTGCCTCTCCCTGCACCTGCGTGGTACGCTCAGCCGGTGCAGGTGTACCGGCGTCGTTCGGCGCCGACACCGGCGCCGCCTGCACCGGAGCCGTCGCCGCCGCCGCCTCCGCCGACTCGCTCTCGCGCCGAGCCGACAGTGTACCACCCGGCAGTCATCCATCGGGATCCTCGGCATATCCATCCCATGGTGACTTGGCGGATGACGTCTCAGGCCGCGACTCTCTCCGCTACCGAGGGAGAGCCGCGGGTCTCTCCGGTACCCTCCTCTGTCCGCGACGCCTTGGCGGATCCTCACTGGCGTCGCGCGATGGAAGGGGAGTACGCGGCTCTTCTTGCCAACCAGGCGTGGGACCTTGTGCCGCGTCCGTCTGATTGCAATGTGGTGACTGGCAAGTGGATCTGGACGCATAAGCGTCGGGCTGACGGCACACTGGAGCGCTACATGGCTCGCTGGGTTCTGCGGGGTTTCACCCAACGGCCTGGTGTGGACTACGATGAGACCTTCAGTCCAGTGGTGAAGCCTGCTACAGTGCGCACGGTCCTCTCGCTTGCGCTCTCTCGCTCTTGGCCAGTGCACCAGCTGGATGTGAAGAATGCGTTTCTTCACGGCACTCTGTCAGAGACTCTACTGCTCTCAGCCAGCGGGATTTGTGGACTCGAGTCGTCCGGATATGGTCTGCCGGCTCAACAAGTCTCTTTATGGTCTGAAGCAGGCTCCTTGGGCTTGGTATTCTCGGTTCGCCACGTTCTTGCTGACATTGGGGTTCACCGAGGCCAAGTCTGACGCGTCTCTCTTCATCTACCGCCGTGGGGATGAGACTAAGGATGGCAACGGGTCGGGTTCGGTTCGGGTGGAGTATCTGGGCACCCAAAACCGAAACCCGAACTTGAAACCCGAACCCGACCCGAACTCCTATTCGGGTACAAATTCAAACCCAAAACCGAAAACCGCGGATACCCAAAACCGAACGGATAATCCGACCGGCCGAGCCGAGCGCTCTCTGCCCTCCCGCTCCCAATTCCCCAGGGCCCAGCTCCAGCCGCCGAATCCTAGGCGAGGCGGCGGCCGGCGGCGTGGCCAGGCCCCCGGCAGCCTGCGGCGAGCGAGCGAGCGGCCCGAAGCGGCACCGCTCGTGGCGCCATGTCCTTCCTGGAATCCGGTCGCGGCTGCCTCCTCCGAGAGCTCTCCAGGAGGTCCATGCCGCGGCGCGGGGTAGGGGATGGGCGACAGGGCGTGCGGCGCGGGGTAGGGGTCTAGGCTCTAGGGGATGGGCGAGTCCGACTCCGACAGGGCTGCGGTGCGGCGCCGGTCCACCGGATCCGGATGAGTGCAGGGCTGCGGTGCGGCGCCAGCTCACCGACCGCAGCGACGTCTACTCCTTCGGCGTCCTCCTCGTCGAGCTTGCCTCCGCGCGCCGCCCCATCGAGACCAAGCGCGAGATGAAGGAGCTTCTCACCGCGCGCTGGGCCATGGCCAGGTTCATCGGCGGCGCCGCCGCCGACGTGCTCGACCCGCACCTCGCGCGCACGCCCGCCGCGGAGCGCGCGCTCGAGATGCTGCTGGAGCTCGCCTTCCGGTGCATGGAGAGCTTGAGAAGCTCGGCGGCGTGGGGGGCTGGAGCTCGGCGACGTTGGAGGGCCGGAGCTCGGCGGCGTGGGAGGCCGAAGCTGGGCGGCGTGGAGGGCCGGATCTTGGCGGCGTTGGAGGGCCGGAGCTCGGCGGCGTGGGAGGCCGAAGCTGGGCGGCATGGAGGGCCGGATCTCGGCGGCGTGGGGGGCTGGAGTTCGCCGGTTCGGGGCTTCGGGATCGCCGGATCGGGCGGTCGGGCCGTCGGGGGGAGGCCGAGGCGGCCAGGCGCCCAGGCGGAGGCGCCGAGGCGGGGGGGGGGGGGGTCGGGTCGGGAGGGGTTGGGCCGTTGGGGATGGGGGGGGAGGGATGACCGGATAACGACTCCAGGCGGAGGCGCCGAGGCGGGGTGGGGGTGGGGGTTCGGGTCGGGATGACGACTCACTGACTCAGTTTATATAGCTAGGGTTCTAAATGGGCTGCTAGTGGGCTGTGGACTCAAATTTTCGGGGGCCCGATGGAGCTCCGCGGATTTATTTACAGATCCGCCCTAAACCCGAAATATTTCGGGTACCCGAAACCGCAAATCCGCGGGTAAAAACTAGAAACCGAACCCGAAACCCGAAAACCCGAAAACCGCGGATACCCGCCCCGAAACCGATCCGCTGCCATCCTTAGATGAGACTGCCTACCTGCTGCTGTATGTCGATGATATTGTGCTCACAGCCTCCAGTCAGCAGTTGCTTGAGCGCATTATCTTCTCTCTGCAGTAGGAGTTTGCTATGAAGGATCTTGGTCAGCTCCACCATTTCTTGGGCGTCACTGTTGAGCCTCGCCCGTCTGGCCTGTTCCTTCACCAGCGGCAGTATGCACTCGACATTCTGGAGCGGGCTCGGATGACTGATTGCAAGCCATGCTCCACTCCTGTCGATACTCAGGCGAAGCTGTCTGCTGATCTGGGTGATCCCGTGGCTGATCCTAGTGGCTACCGGAGCCTTGCCGGTGGCTTGCAGTATCTCACCTTCACCCGGCCGGATCTCACCTATGCCGTTCAGCAGGTCTGTCTTCACATGCATGATCCCCGGGAGTCTCACCTTACTGCACTGAAGCGTCTCCTCCGCTACGTCCATGGCACAGTTGGCTTCGGCTTGGTTCTTCACCGCTCTCCCACCTCTGAGCTGGTGGTCTACACCGACGCTGACTGGGCTGGCTGCTCGGACACTCGCCGCTCCACTCCCGGCTACGTCGTCTTCCTGGGCGGCAACCTTGTCTCCTGGTCGTCCAAGCGGCAGCCGGTTGTCTCCCGCTCTAGTGCCGAGGCGGAGTACCGGGCTGTCGCTAACGGCGTAGCGGAGGCGTCCTGGCTCCGACAGCTTTTGGCGGAGCTCCACAGCCCGTTCGCCAATAGCACGCTCGTCTACTGTGACAACGTCAGCGCCGTGTACCTCTCTACCAACCCTGTTCAACATCAACGGATGAAGCACGTGGAGATCGACTTGCACTTCGTGCGCGACAGGGTCGCCGTCGGCGATGTTCGCGTACTCCATGTCCCGACCACCTCCCAGTTTGCCGACATCTTCACCAAGGGACTACCCTCCTCGACTTTTTCGGAGTTTTGCTCCAGCCTCAACGTAGCAGGTGGCTAGTTGTGGTTGCCGGGGGGGGGGGGTATTTGCCCTTTGTACTTTCTTCTTGTCCAGTCTTGAACACCGCTGCGACGGTAGTTCAGACTACCGGGGGGGTGTTGGCTTTTTTGTTGTCCAGTCTTGAACACCGCTGCGACGGTAGTTCAGACTGCGGGGGGGGGGGGGGGGTGTTGGCTTTCTTGTTGTCTAGTCTTGAACACCGCTGCGCCGGTAGTTCAGACTGCGGGGGGGGGGGGGGTTGATGTATATGTGAGCCCATGTATAGAGGCCCATGTATAGGAACTATATATATATACCAACCCTTCTAGGGTTTGGAGGAATACATCCATTATTCTTTCCTACAATTTCATTCATGCACATCTTGCTGTCTACTTAATATCCCCCCCTCTCTTATTGCATCATCTGAGATTTGGGATTAGATAACTTATGTATTAAATGTGTGGTTAATGTGGATGGAAATGAAGATTGGAGAGCATCTACGTTAAAGCTGTAATGATGTTATACTGTTGTACTAAAGTTGCACTTTTGCCATGCTATCTAACTTTTTCCCATACTTGGTACTGTTTGTTTTTTTTATATACTTGAGCATAGATTTGTTTTAGTGCAAAACATGATTCCTTAACCTCAATAACTTTTTTTTTCATTATTCAATTTTATTGCTGACATCCGCAGGATAGACTTCAGGATTGGCTAAGAAAGTCTAAACGTTTAATCATGGAAGAGGCTACAAAGAACAAAAATTTTGATCTCAACAATGGTATGCTATTCTATTACTGTTTTTATGCCAAAAATGTTAGCTTATGTACTCTGTTCTGTTTGGCAAAACAGTTGAATTCATTGAAAAATAAATTGAACCACTTATGTTCTCTGGTATAGTAACAACAGCAGCATGCATGAGCAACAGATCAAACTTTGGATGTCTGTAGACAGCTGCAGATAATTGCATTTGCAGCTGTGTCCCCACTCCCCACTAATTGTGTGGTTCTGGATTCAGCTGCACAATATTTGCTATAAGATCTTTTGTGGATGTGGTGATGACTGTGGGGATGATGAATATATATAGCTAGCAATAAGGGTCTATATTTGGCTCTGGTTTCTTGGAAAAGGAGAGTGCAGTACAATATTTTTAGAGGATATGACCCTTACCTCCCATGACCATTGGTAATACAAGAGTTTGAATCCTATCTTCATCCTTTACCCCTGCCATTGAAATATGATTGAGATTTTCACATTTAAGAGAATTTGTTCTTGACTCAAACTTGGCTCCTTCAATGAGAGGGGGGATAAGAAGAATCCACTATGAATGAATGCAAATACTGGAGTAGTATCTTCATTGGCCTGAAGGAGTTAAGTGAATGATGCTTATAAACATTGGACAACGTTGAAAATCTTGTTTTTTTGAAGGCTGGGGATGTGAGATGTTGATATGAGAGCGTGCTGGTACAATTTTTTACTTTGAAGGTCTCGACTTGATTCCAGTGTTTAAAAAGGCGCTGCTAGGCGCTCGCCTAGGCGCTTATGCACTAGGCGGAGGGGTGCTGCCTCGGCTAAGGGGGTAGGCGGAGGATAGGCGTGCCTGGGAGGAGGCGGCCCGTCGGGACGGTCAGGAGGCGGCAGGCAGAGTTAGGGATGAGCGCAGCGACGGAGGAGGAAGCAGGGGACGGGCGGCGGCCGAGGTATGGATGGGCAGCGGTGGTGGCGGAGGAGGCAGAGGCAGGCGCGGAGGAGGACGAAGGGTGGCAGTAGAGGCGTGGAGGAGACAGGGGAGGAGAGGCGTTGGGAACGAGAGGAGAGGGGAGGAGATAAGGTGGGAGGTGGGCTGCTGGGCTGCTTTGATGAGCTTCCTTTGGGCTTTCTTTTTGACTCAAGGCCTACTGGTTCTCTCCTTTTCTTTTCTTTTCTTTTCTTTTCTTTTCTTTTAGAGGTATATAATGTGTATGGCAAGATATATGTATGTATATGGCACCGCCTAGAAAAATGCCTTAAAACGCCTAGTCCTGCCTAGGCGTGCCTAGGCTCTAGGCGGTGGGTCACCGCCTTGATAGTGCCTAGCGCCTTTTTGAACATTGCTTGATTCCACTTTTTTGGTCTGGTTTAAATCACAGCTAGACAACCCAGCAGCCTTGAGAATGTTGTCACCTGAGACCCTCATGCATATTGCATAAGATATATTTTCTAGCATGTGGGTTGAAATGGTGATGCATGTTGTATTTGAACCTGAGGACTGAAAGGTGTGGCCCTGACATTTTTATGTATATTTTGGTTAATCTTTCCAGTTGGGTAATGCCATAAACCAAGCTAATTGAACTCTGAATAATGAAGTTAGGTAAAAATATTATGGACCATATAAATTATGAATACTATTTTCCAGTTTATTTGCTCACATGATCAATTAGGTTGTCTTCTCTGTTTCTTGATGTGTTGCGCCTAACTTCCTTTTGGTATATCAACATGATTTACATTTATGCAATAATAATATGTGGTTGATTGTGCAGCATTGGAAGTAAGAAAATTTCTTACTAAACACACAACATCTGTTGGTAGAGCTATCGAGAGTATGATAAAGATCGGGAGAGTGAATTCACAATCAGGATTGGATCTTCCACAGGTGCATCTCTTACAATGCCTTTAATTTTATTGATGAAATCATTTATTTTTCTTGTGATTAAGAGAAGCCTGACACGGGTTACAAGTATACTACCTGTTTCTGTAAAGTTGAATGTTGACAATATGTTATGCATCTAATGTTGCTAGGTTTATATTGTTTTCTCATAATATTCGAACTAACAATGGTTTTTGTGGTTAAATTTGCAGACAGATGGGATGACCATTCATGCTGAACGGCTCAATTTTCATCGTTATATTTCACACTTCCGTTCTGTTCATAGGGGTGCTGCTTTTGCTAAAATGCGCACAACATCTGTTAGAAAGTTACTTCCCGAGTATGTTATCCTCTTAGAGCCATTCAGCTGTTGTTTCCTTGCATCGATTGTACTGATAATTCCCATGCAGGTCCTGGGGTTTCCTTTGTCCAGTTCATACACCTGATGGAGAGCCTTGTGGTTTATTGAACCATATGACTTCCACATGCCGTAAGATATTCTCGTCTTGTCATTTTTCTAGAACATAAATCTGCACAACCTCCCCAAAACACCACTTTCTTGCACATCTGGACTTGTTTCTCTTTCATTTTGACAGCATATTGTGTCTGCATTTTCTGTCTTAATGTTTTTTATACTTGTGTCCTTGTCTTTTTGGGGACAGTGCAGCTAAAATCCATCACTGTCATTTTCTTAGCCCCAGCTTATATTTGGTCTGTCAGGTATTTCATCGTTCTACAATTCAGAAGGGGCGGTTAAAGATTTTGAGAAAATAAAGAAGTCACTTTCTGCTGAGTTGGTTCGTGTTGGAATGAACCCAGTGTTTCCTAAGATTGAACGATCTGGTCCCCCAGAAGTACTACATGTACATTTGGATGGATGTATTCTTGGTACCGTGCCTTCTGCTAGGATTGAGGAAGTAGTTAATTTTCTTCGGAAGTTGAAACTTCTGGCACACTCTGGGGTCTGTTCTCTTTTGTTGTCATGCTTTTGTTTAATTGGATTCATATTTTGAAATTTTGCCATCATGTTCGAGCTCAGGGACATGTTTTAATTTTTTTATCAGATTCCTGAAGATCTGGAAGTTGGCTATGTTCCTCTTAGTCTTTGTGGAGCTTATCCTGGCCTTTACCTTTTTACAAATCCAGCAAGATTTGTTCGACCTGTCAAAAATCTGTTAAGTGTACCTGGTGGAAAGCAAAGTATTGAGCTTATTGGACCATTTGAACAGGTTTGCTTTAATCAATTTCTGTGTTTCTTATATTACTTCTTACCATTAGCACAAGACTTCATTTTTATATTCTAAATTAGGCATTTATGGAGATACGGTGTCCTGATGGTGGGGATGGAGGGAGAAAAAAAATGTTTCCTGCAACTCATGAAGAAATCCACCCTACCGCTATTCTTAGTGTGGTTGCCAATCTGACACCCTGGTCTGATCACAACCAAAGTCCTAGGAACATGTACCAATGCCAGGTCGGTAATCACATCTCGTCTTTATAGTGATCAGTTGATCATGCTTGATGATGGGTCATGCGCTTCCTTTTTGGACTGAATCTTCATGCTTGTTTGCAGATGGCGAAGCAAACCATGGGTTTTTGTGGACAAGCTCTAAAATTCCGTACTGATGTAAAAGCATTCCACCTACAGGTTTGTTCTTTTGTAAAATTATTAAACAATTATTATGAAGGAGCTTCATTGTTTGGTTCTTTAAAGTTGTCTCCTTGTAGTGGACATGTAGGCTGATAGCATATGCATATGCATGTTTCTCAAGGAAATAATTATTTTAAATCCTCAAACATACACACTTATTTTTTTACTAGTGGTAATGTTGCCAGGTTTACCGGATTTTTTTTTCTCGAACGTGCAGGAGAGCTGCCCATCAATATATTAAGAAGAAAAGGAGGCAAAAAAGAGCCCCCAGTACACAAAACTACAAATTAGAGGGTCTGTAGCCACCCTTAACAAAATAGCTAGCTGATTCTCTCTGTAAGATAAAAAACTTGACCAGAACCTGACCAGTAACACATCCAACTTAGAAACAGGAGGGGCAAGGGCGAGAGGATGAGACACTCCTTGAGCCCCTGCCAAGGCCCACTGCCGCACTTCATCTTTGAAGGCTGAGACGCCGGTAGCCGAGTTGGGGGTACCGCCATCAAAAACACAATGGTTGCGATGGATCCGTAGTGTCCAAGCTCCTAAAATAATGATGGAATTGAGTCCTTTTTTAACTTGACCTGTTACCCTGTCACTTGACTTGGCCCACCAGTCATCAAAACATAAATCACTCGGCTGTGGAGCAAGGACGTGTAAGCCAAAGAGTTGCAGAATGTTGAACCATAATTGTCTTGAGAAAACACAAGAGATCATCAGGTGGTCAATTGTTTCTCAGCCTGATCACAAAGAGGACAAGTTGCAGGGTGAGGGAGGTCTCTTCTTGCAAGGCGGTCTGCAGTCCAGCACCTATTATGAGCCACTGTCCACATGAAAAAATTACATTTCCTAGGGGGGCCAACTCCTCCAAATTCTTTCCCAAGGCCTAAACTCAGTGGCCCCGATGAATAGTGCTTCATATGCTGATTTTGTTGAGTATTGACCTGAAGCTGAAAATTGCCAAATGTGTATGCCCTCTCTACATCCGGCTGTGGTTGAAAATTTGAAAGGAGTTCCCACAACTGAAGGTATTCAGTCTAAGACCTGTAGAGTTAGTGCCCCTTCTATATCAGTAATCCAACTTCCATCAGAGAGTGCTGCATGAACTGTTTTCTTTCTTGCTCTCGGTACAACTGAACTGAATAGGTGTGGCAATGCTTGCGTAAGGCTTTCGCCTAGCTGTAGGAGAGAATATAAATGCGTAATTGATGGATTGTATTAGCCTGAGCCTTGGGGCTGAATATATAGGGGTACATGACTTGGAGGGCAAGAAGCCTCTCCTACAGATCTGGTAGGATACGGATACAATCCTAATCTACCTAATATAGAGATATCCCTAATACTCCCTCCATCCCAAAAAACAGGGCGTATAGAGTTTTGGATCCTATCCCAAAAAACAAGGCGTATTAGCTTTTCTCCCCTAATCTGGACGCATGTACCCTTCTCCTTGGTTTGGTATCCTATTAATGACCTGTATCCTGTTAATGACCGCATGCATGTTTCCTTCTTGATGCAATATTCAAACGGTCACTCCAGAATTTCCGACGAGGCAGATGGCATGACGATTCCTTCTATACATGCATGCTGTTTCCTTGTATGGCTGTTTGGAGACGTTCTTATAGCCTGTTCCACTATACGTCCACGAACACTCCACACCGTCCGGCATTCAGATCGTGCCAATGGAAGCTCCACGGCTGATGACTGAAGGTACGAAGACGGCGGCAGACCTCCAAATCGAAGTGGTAGCCGGTCTGCGCACGGCAGCAGACGGGCTCAATGCGGCAGCTGCAGAAGTTCTTCAAGCTGCGGTGGCCGATGGATTGCTCGCGGCGGCGGAATCCCTGGTTGAGACGGGGAACCGTCTGAAGGGTGAAGTGGCATCTGGGCTTCGCGTCGCAGGATATGGGCTGCGTCATGCAGCAAAATTCCTACGCGCGACGATTTGTTCGCGTTGCGGACTGGTTCATAGTGACTACGACTCGATTGCTTGGGATGAGGGCCTCGACAAGTTTGATTGTCGTGTGCTTTTTCATGACGCGCAATCTCGTAACATGTGGCTTGAGAAGAATAATGTCGTGGTGGACTCGGAGGTTGATGATGACCTCCTTAGCTTTGTGCCAGACTCCCTCGCAGAGGATCCAAATTTCAGCACCGACGAGTCGGCAAAGTGATGTTAGTATCATGACCTCATCTAGTAGCGTTCTGTCTGCTACTCCTACCTTTGATGTCCTCGTCTGCTCGATTTCTAGCTTCCTTGAAATAAGAGAAAACATGAGAAACATTGGGGTTTATTTATCGCCTTTATGTTTGCATTACTTGTTCGTATGGCAGGTTCATGGACATACATGTGCATTCCATCCCAAAATTAAAAGTACGTGCAAAAAGACACACGTTGCATAGGACACTTAATTACTTCTCGCCTTTTACTCACTTCATAAGTACTCCAAAATTAAAGGTACATGCAATGCAAGGCAATGTTAAAAGAAACTGCATACAGCAAAAAGAAATTGAACGGAACTGAGATTACAAATAACCATGACCTGATGCTCAAATAAACTAGGTTACGTACTCAATAGCCTGTCTCACAATCTCAGGATCACATGACAAAGTAACAGGCAGTAGTCCTCTCCTCTCTAGCGATGCTTTCTTCAAATGAGGGATTGGATAATGTTGACCACCTTTCACACGCAGAATCTCACTCATACAAGATTGGTGAGTGAGAAAAATCCGGTTGCTGACATCCCCCCGCAGTCACAGCGGTCAGTGCGCCGCAGACGGTGAGACTGGAGAGAAGTCGATAAACTGACATCCCCCCGCAGTCACAACGGTCAGTGCGCCGCAGATGCTGTGGCTGGAGTGGAAAACCACAAGGTTGCTCAAGTAGATGATAGCCCTTTGTGCCGATGTGGAGGTAGCCGAGGTGAGGACGAGTAGCCATGGTCGATGATGCCGTACGTAGAGTAGCCGTGGTCGACGTAGCTATGTCGAGGTTGCCGAAGACAAGGTAGCCGCACATGAAGCCGCGGGCGCACGAGGAGGCGCCATGGTGGTGGCGTAATGGAGAAGACGCCGGAGACGAAGATGGCGACGCGTCGAGGCAGTCGTAGAGGGGCATCGTAGAGGGAGCGATGCCGAAGTTGAAGCAGTCAGGCCATCGGGCGACACATGCCCGAGCTTGCCAGGCTCAGGAACGCATCGGGGACGATGGGCACGCACCCGTGTTGCCAATACCGAACGTGCAAGGGAGGATGCACAACCAGATGCCGTCACCGAGGGGGATCAGCAGAGAAGGCCTCCATGGCGGTCGCAGGCGCAGAAGAAGGCGAGGTAGAAGATGCCAACGCCTGCTGTTGCTGGAGTAGACGAAGTAGTCGGGGACGAGATGGCGACGCTGGCGACGTGGTTGTGCTAGACGAAGCGAGGAGGGGAACCCAGATTTTCCGGCACAAGGCCGAATGATCCGGTTGACGCGACGGCGGCGCTCGAAAGAGACGGCGAAGAACTCGTACAGCTTGACGAAGACCATGCGCGGGGCGCGCAGCGACGAGTCCACGATGAGGTCGGGGACGTGGTCGACGATGGTGAGGAAGAAACGGCGGAGAAGACCATGGGGTGACGCCACTGCTGCCCGAAGAGGCGACGCAGCGACAGCCCTCCGTGCTCGGTGAAGGGCGCGCTCGACGAGGACGGACGTCACGGAAGCCGGGTGGATCATGCACATCGGCTGATCAGACCGAGTAGCATGAGGCGAGATGACGGTGGGCGAAGTCGGTGAAGGCGTCCCGATTGGTGAAGGCGACGACGAGCCGGCGAAGGTCGACGTGCGGACGAGGCGGCGATGTAGGCGGCGGCGCAAACGAGCGCCCCCTAGGGTGCCGGCCATCTCGCCATGCCGCAGGGTCGGAGAGGAAGAAGAGGCCGGTGAAGTTGATGCCGACGTCGAGGTAGAGGCGCGAAGTCGACGGGCGGTGGGTGACGCAATCTCGATTAGTGATCGAGCAAAATAGAAAAGATACATGGTAGCAGCAACAAACACAGGATCTTCCATGTGCAACTCACGGGGTACACGTAGCAATGAACCTCCTTTCCCTTATCCTCATCTCCTCAAACCACACGGAGAGAAGCAGAGAGCCTCAAACAGCACGGAGAGAAGAGAGCACAGCAGGGAAGAACATAGTGCTCCTGCAGGCTGCAGCAACGCGGACGGCGTCCCTCACGGTGGCTGCACCCTGCCCCACGAGGCCTCACGCAGCATGCATCCATACACGTGCCGCACGGAGGGGCGAGCAGCTCCAGCCTGCGAAGGCAGCCGGTGACGGGTGGCCGGAACTGCTGCCTCGGCTCCAGCCTGCGACGCCGCCCCCCCACCGGCGAGCACTAGCACCAGGCGGCGGAGGTTGATGACGGCCAGATCTGGCCGCCTCCATGGCGGCTAGGATCTGTCGTGGCCGGGCCCGACCGCCACCACGGCGGCATGGGACGAGGCGAGATCCATCTTCCTCCACGCGAAGAATGCTGGTGGTGATGACGACGGACGAGTGCGAAGGAGACCGCAATCTGCTGCAGCGACCCACGGAATAGTGGCGGCGGATCAATAGGAACCGCCGCCTAAACAGGGGCGCGGCCCCTGGTGGAGATCATGAGCGACCTCCCCGGGGGCGCGCTAGGCTGGTGTCGAGGGGGCGCGCTGGATGTGCGTCGTGAGAGACGACCGGCGGCGCGAGGACGGGTGTGGGTGGTGGCAGCGGAAGCTTTAGCCTAGGATCCCAAACCCTAATCGATGATACCATGTAGGAGAGAATAGAGATGCGTAATTGATGGATTGTATTAGCCTGAGTCTTGGGGCTGAATGTATAGGGGTACATGACTTGGAGGGCAAGAAGCCTCTCCTACAGATCTGGTAGGATACGGATACAATCCTAATCTACCTAATATAGAGATATCCCTAATATACTCGAACACTAGCAGTCATCTATCAGTCCAGAAAGAGGTGTTTTTGCCATTTCCAGCTTCTGTTACAATAGCTATAGAGAAGAATGCTTTGACCTGCGGTGGAGCTTGGATGGAGAAAACTGCCCATGCTTCACCGGCTCAGTTTTTTGCAGCCACAGCCATCTTAATCTCATTATCTCAATGCCCAACACATGTTCTGAAGATTTGAAATACCGAGCCCCCCCCCCCCCCCCCCCAAATTAGGTCTGGTGACTTTTGGCCATGCAAGTAGGCTGTCTATAAGAAACCTCTTATGACTTTATCGATTGCCTTTAAGGCCCCAGGTTTACCGGATAGCTTTAAGTCATCACTAGATGTAGGCAATCTCTGGCTGATTAGAGTTCCAGCGTAGGCCAAAAGCTTTATGATGTATGGGGAAGCTATATATCATCAATCACTTTTCAGAATTCATAGATCATTCATTTTTTTGGCAATTTGTGGCTTACCATATCTTTTTAGGAAACATGACACAAAACCCCATCAAAGTTTATAGGTTTTGTTTAGGCAAAATAACCAAAAGCGTCCCTCAACTATGGGTCTTAGCTCAATTTGGTCCCCAAACTATGAAAATGTCCAATTTAGTCCCTGAACTATCTTAACTAGCCCAACTTCATCCTTGAATGTGATGTGGCACGCCACGTAGGCTACTCCAGTCAACGCTCAGTCTGTTTGGGGTATGAAATGTCCTTTTTACCCTTCATCCATAGAGCAGGCTTAACACAGGCAGCTTCCAGTCCGCATCGAGCTGCTCCCTCCTCATGCCATTGATGACCTGCGCTACCTAGGAGGGGCGACGACCTGGCTAGGGAGGGAACGGTCAGCTCGATGTGGGCTGGAAACTACTCATGTTAAATCTGCTCTATGGATGGAGGGTAAACAGTGTATTTCACGCCCCAAGCTGACTGGGCGGTGACTGGAGGAGCCTACGTGGCATGCCACATCGGATTCAAGGGCAAAATTGGGCCGGTTAGGATAGTTCAAGGACTAAATTGGACGTTTTCATAGTTCAGGAACCAAATTGAGCCGAGCCGTCCAGGGATGATTTTGGCTATTTTGCCTTTTGTTTACAACTTTAGTACTTCACGGTAAACCCATAACTTGAGTGCATCTCATCAAACTGGTTGTCTAACGACAAGGTCTGGTATTTCTATAGATATATTTTACTAGAATTATGAAACCCAGGTTGCACCTGGACATGGACGACTAGAAGACTTAAAATTTTCTTTGTAAGATGTGGCATGAGAAGAGTATAATAAGGAAAATAAGCATGAGATATGCTAAATTTGACAAATACCCTCTGCTCCTTGCAATATGATTAGTCATCTTTCCGATTCATTGTGGTATTGTCTGTTTCTTAGTTTTGTGATACACAGACTGACATATGGGTGTAACTTTTTTGGCCGATTTGCACCAATTCCTGGAAATAGTTGCTAACCTTCTCTACTGTCTTTGATGCTCTGTAGACCCCTCAGACACCAATTGTTCGGACAGCTACATATAGTAAATATTGTATGGATGAATTTCCATCAGGAACAAATGCTATTGTTGCAGTGCTAGCATACACAGGGTATGCCTTTCATATATAGTATCATCGTTTTTTTTATTCTCGCTTTATGTGATGAAATCATTCTTCCGATATAGTTATGACATGGAGGATGCCATGATACTGAATAAATCAGCTGTTGATCGTGGAATGTTCCGTGGACATATTTACCAGGCAAGTTATGTTTCATTATTCGTAACTACTCATTGTCCGATTTATAATCTAATGCAGACAGGTTTAGTAGAATTTCTTTCACATGGTGTATTGGTGTAATTGGGTGCAATCCAAGGCGTGCTTTAGTTCCTACTGCCTTAGCATTTGTAGACAGCTATTTCATTTTTCCAACTTTTCTTTCATAATTTAGGTGATGTTGGCTGCATTATCTTTTAGTGTGGCTAGCCAAAAAAAAAATTCTGAGTCTTGAATGTTATAAATATAAATCTGACCCTTCACTCTGTTTTCACATATGGCCAAGGAAACCGAAAATTGATGGAAAAAGCAATAAATAAATCATCCCAAGATTTGGTGCACACCCCTTGAAGCACTCAAACTCACTTTAATTGCTCTACGTGATTAGTTTTCCCTTACAAAAATTACTCTTTGCTTTTGAAATATATTGAAAATGAGAGTGATACTCCTAATGTCATGGACATATGGATCCAAGTGAGTGTTTTATTGAGCATCAGATGGTGTAATTATCTGTTGTACCATGTCATTGTTTGAACATTCAAAGATATTGTATTCACAAGAAAAGGAGAGCATATAGTACCATATTTTTAATTGATTTGTTTTAATTGTTATTGTGAAATTGTCTAACCTAAAAAAGATGGTATTGTTTTGCTATACAAAGTATGTAACGTGCATAATGTCTATATTTAGTTCCTCACATTATGATGCAAATTGAAAATATCCTCCAGGTGAAAGCTTGGAAAATTTTGACTCAACCAACTAATTTGGAACTAAATATTTCCCAGCAGCCATTCAATTTTCAAAAAAAAACATTAAAGATAACCCTTGTGCAAACTTCCTGCAGACCGAATGCATTGACTTATCCAAGAAAAACAGAGAAAATGTTCCAGAAATATTTGCAAAGAGTGTCTTATCTAGGGATACAAACACTGCTATTGATTCAGATGGCCTTCCTCGGCTTGGACAGGTAGTTATCTGTTCATTCTATATTAAAAGTTATTTCCTTGTGCAAGAACAGTTATTGAATTCCTTTTACATGTATTTTCATGGACAGACAGTACATCCAAATGAGCAGTACTATAGTGTCTATAACAGACTGACAGGTGCGATAAGGCCTGTCAAACTAAAAGGCTCGGAGCCAGCGTATATTGACTATGTTGCTGTCAATGGGGCAAGTTCAAAAGGTGACTTTCAGAAGGTAAGCGAACACTTACGTAACCCAGTAGAATTTCAATTGGCAGAAAGGTATCAGAACGATCACACAGAAGTTGCGGATCTTCTGAGTTCAAACCATCCTCACATTTTGTGTCATTAAATTCAAATAGTATTTTGTGCTAAGAGTTTCAGAAACGCGTATTTCTGACTACAAGCATCTCAAATTTGTTTTTGTGATCTTGTCATGTGTTGATTTTTCTACAGGCGAACATTCGTTTGCGTCGTGTAAGAAACCCCATAATTGGTGACAAGTTCAGCAGCAGACATGGGCAAAAGGGTGTTTGCTCTCAGTTGTGGCCTGACATTGACATGCCATTCTCTGCAAATACTGGCATGAGGCCAGATCTTATCATTAACCCTCATGCATTTCCTTCAAGAATGACTATTGCAATGCTTTTAGAGTCTATGGCAGCAAAGGTACAAATATAAAATATTCACTTCTCTATCACTAGGTTCTGAGAAAATCTGTATCATGTTGTAAGTTAAAAAAATATAGCAAGCTAAAAACTGAGTTTATTTCACAGAAGGAATATCTGAAATGAAGTTAATTTGACACTATATAAATTTAACACCATATGTGTCTAGGTACTAAAGAGTTGTTGGCATATTGACATTTCTACAGCGATGATCTTATACAGCTGTTGACATCTTTTGATTGGTGCTTTGCCTCTTTTGTGGGACTGTAGCTTTTGGTTTTATCTTATAGTTTCTCGAATTAAACCTATTTTATTAAATGCTTATGCGCTCTTGAAAAGTATTGTTTGTATTTTGAATGTTGTATTGTTGTCTTTTATTCACTTTGAAAAGTGTCCCTAGTCACCTTTGGTGGTCATGGACATACTTTCTGGACAGGTTTCGTCCTTCTAAAAGTTCTGTGCCTGTATAGAAATATTTGTTCCTAGATACTCCCTCTGTTTGAAATTAAAAGGCTTTGACAAACAATAACTCTATTAGTACATATTTTTTGTGACACAAAATTGATATTATTAGATTCAAATTAGAAAGATACTTGTGATCAACATTCTATTCGTATTCAAATAATATTTGTGATTAAAAGTTGTATCACATAGATGAAATATTAACTAAACAAAAAACGCCTTGTAGAAAAAGGATAGGAGTGCCGTTCTGCCTAAATATACCTTGAATTTGTCCTTGCAGGCTGGAAGTCTGCATGGAAAGTTCATTGATGCCACACCTTTTTCAAGCTCTGTCAAAGAGGAGGGCAAGGATTCCCATAATCCTGATTCGATTGTGAATGAACTGGGTCCCATGCTCGCATCTTATGGGTTTGATTATCATGGAACAGAGATCCTTTATAGTGGATTTTTTGGCACTGAGATGGAGTGTGTGATTTTCATTGGACCTGTTTATTACCAGCGTCTTAGGCATATGGTCTCAGATAAATTCCAGGTGAGCAATTTGTTGTTTGTTCTACATTTGACATGCGGGCCTTTGATCAATATCTTCATGCACCCATTATCCATTAGCTTAACCTTTCTTTTGTTTTTTTAAAAATTTGCAAGGCAAGAGTTTTCTCCTAAGTAGGTAGCTAGGTTTTCCCACCTGTCTTCCTTGGTATTGAATTGGACAGCCTTAGCCCCAATTTATTTATTTGACTGACCATGAAAAAGAAGCCAAATAGTTGTGCCTACCAAGTGTACCAGAAACCAAAGTTTCACTTTCTTTGTACTTAGCATCACTGTTTGTAATTTTGGATTGTAACTGAATACTGATGTAATTTGTCTATGCAGGTCCGCACAACTGGTCGTATAGACCAGGTGACAAAACAACCCATTGGAGGAAGGAAGCATGGCGGAGGGATCCGGTTTGGTGAGATGGAGCGCGATGCGCTCCTCGCCCATGGGTCTTCCTACCTCTTGCACGACAGGCTCCACTCCTGCTCGGACTACCACATCGCGGATGTGTGCTCCTTCTGCGGGAGCCTACTGACCGCGACAGTGATCAAATCCGATACGCAGAAGAAAGCCAAGCGCGAGATGCTTGGGGTATCCACGGTGAGGCCGGCAAAAAACTTATCGTGCCATGCCTGCAAAACGAGCAAGGGGATGGAGACCGTGGCGATGCCGTACGTGTTCAGGTACCTGGCCGCCGAGCTGGCCGCCATGAACATAAAGCTGGAGCTCCGGCTGAGCAACAAATCAGAATTGCCTCCCAGCCAAGGATCATGAGGTTCCTCCACCCCTGGACAACCGCTAGTTCATCTCGGGGTGCCCCGGCAGGCGGAAGTGTGGCCGTTGCAATTGCAACACCCTGCTGGGGACTGCAAAATTTTGTTCGAGGGAAATGTAGCTCCCCCCAGTCGAGTCGTGCGTCGCAGTTTGTATTGTTCCATGCGTACGTGGGCGTGATGTATCGTCGCAACTTGTAGCAAAACATCACTGATTCAACTTGTAGCAAAACATCATTGATTCAACGTGAATCCGGGTTATAGCTTTGCTTGCCCCTCGTTTTGCACTGATAATCTTGGTGGCTCTTGGCTGCTACGGGCACGGCGCGCACGGTCAGGCTGTCGTGCCGCTCTCTGTCATTGTTAATCGATTGGATTTTGGTGTGTATCAAAGCGGAGAGCAAGTTTCAACCATGACGCCAGCGGTAAACCATATTGCGATTAACTCATTAACTGAACCAATGTTCCGCTTACATTTTAAAGTTTCAGAAAAGTGTCTTGACGTTTGAAAGCTCGTGTTTCATGAAATCAAGCGTGTTCCGGGTAATTATTATACCATGATAAAGGAAGCTAAGTTTCAATGATTATCCATAACATCCAAGTTCACCTTCGTCCTGTCCAATGTACTGCTTTTTATATTTTTTCATCCAAGCTCTCGAGAAGAAACTGCGCGAGGGTATGCTAATTCTACCCTTTTCTTATCTTCCACAATTTTGTTTTTTATAAGACAATTTTCTTCAACAGATCAACAGGCCAACATATTTGAACAGGGCGAGATTACATGTCGGTTGATCTGTTGGCCTATTGCCAACACAAATACGACGTCCAAGTCTGCATTTGTCGGAAAATATCGCTCTTTCCGGCAGCATTCCACCTTGCTAATATAGATATATGAATGTAATTTTTTTGGGCGTTGGATCTTGAGGGAACGGCTCAGACGTTGCCCAAGCTTCACCAACTTCAACTTGGGCCGGGTTCTTCTGTCGGATGTGGTGTGGACCAGATTCAGGCCCCATTCGGTTGGCAAAAAGTTTGTTACAGTAACCATCACATCGAATTTTTAGACATCGAATTTTTGGACACATGTATGAAATATTAAATATAGATGAAAAAATAACTAATTACACATTCTAATTAATTAGCACGAGATGAATCTTTTAAGTTCATGATTGGACATTATTTATCAAATAACAACAAAATATGATACAGTAATTTTTCACCCCCGAAATCGCGAACGGAGCCTCAAGCAAACGCACAAGCCAGCTCTTTATTTCCAGGCCTGCACTCTGCAGCAGCCTTAAACCCCTCCTCCCGTCCTCCGCCGCCGCCTCCACTCTACTCTAGGGTTTTTTTCTTCCCGCCGAAACCAAGCGCTCGGCGGCTGGGCCGCCGCTCACCGTTGACGCAGCCCGGAGCTCCGCCACCCCTCAGGCCTCCACTAGGGCATAGCCGCCCGGCGCCGCCGCCGCCGCTCACCATGTCGGATTCCAACGACTACGGTGAGTTTCCGACCCCACCCAACCTCGATTTGGTACGCCACTCCTCTCTACGCTTCCGTCTGATTTGTCCAGGTGTTTCTGTGTGGTTTTGGTGGGGGTTTAGTGGACTTGCCCGTCTCGGACGACGATGAGGACGACGAAGACTTGGAGGATGCAATGGACGAGGAGGATGAGCAGCACGCGGCAGAGCTCAAGCGGCTGTCGGAAAAGGTTTTAATTTCGTCCCTTCTGATATCTGCTCTGTGTTTCCCGCGAACTTGAAAACTTTATATGTCCATTGCTACTATAGTTATTAAACATCAATTTCTAGCAGCGTAAGTGGATGGTTGATCGTTACTGGTTCTGGCCACTAAGCTTATCCATTTTTTCAACGCTTTACTGGTTGCCTGGATAGGTCAGTGCTAGGCTAGATCGCGCCTTTGTCCTGTTTTTCCTTTGGATGCATTTAAATTGACTCCAGAAGCTGGTGTGCTTTTTGCCTAATAGCTGGCAGTTAATTGGTCTGTACGCATTCACGTTAAAATTGTGTGGTCGGCTTTATGGATAGTTGTCTTATTGATTCAGAAATGAATTATTGGACTGTGATATGATGAGCTATATACTAGGTATCACAGAGAAGGGTGATATTTTAGCCTCAGGCCTACAACTAGATGCTCAATTTTGTTCTTCCAACTAATCATTTCTTTTCTTCCTAGTTTTCCTCTCTTTTTTTTTCCTGCATGCCACCATATCACTGTAGGCTGTTTTTTAGGCTTATTTACTTATTTGTTGTAGGATCCTGAGTTCTATAAATATTTAGAAGAGAACGATAAAGGCTTGTTGGAATTCGACGATGATGAAATCGAGGTAAGCTGATCCCATTTTGTAAATTTTGTATAATAGAAGCATGAGAGTGGGCTCATCTTTGAATGTTACCTTTAGGATGACCAGGAAACTGGGATTTCTGATGCTGAGGAACCTGTCCCCAAAGACGAACTGAAGCAAAGTGTGAAGCCTATTACAATGGAAATGGTTGATTCCTGGTGCGAGGGAGTGCAGAATGAGAAGATAGGTTCTATTCGTTCTATTCTTCAAGCTTTTCGGCGAGCCTGCCATTATGGTGAAGATCAAGGGGACAATTCAGCTCCAAAGTTCAGTGTCATCTCTGGTAGTGTACTTGATAAAGTAATGCACTTTGTTTTGAAACACATGGATAGAGTCCTCCGACAATTACTTGGTGCCCCAAGCTTTGGAGGGAAGAAAGAGACAATCAGTGAACTGAGGCTGAGTAAGCCATGGAAGAGGCATGGCAACCTTATGAGGATCTATCTTGCCAATGCACTTCATATGATAACAGAGATGACTGATGAGAAAATGATAGCATTTACTATACACCGTGCCAGAGCATCTGCTGTTTTTCTGGCAGCTTTCCCATCACTCCTGAGGAAGTATGTTAAGGTGTGTAGCTTGTGATTCTCTTCTGCCTATGTGGTTGCATTCGGCATTGCCTCTCCGGTGTCCATCTACAAAGTTTGTTATTTACTTCTTTTTTTGCATGCTTCAATTATAGGCTTTGCTTCATACCTGGGCTAGAGGACGAGGTGCAATGCCTCTTGTTTCTTTTATGTTCCTTCGAGACTTGTGCATTCAATTAGGTTCAGATTGCCTTGACACATGCCTCAAGGGTATATACAAGGCTTATTTGGTAAACTGCAAATTGTCCAAATCTATCAGTGTATCAAAACTACAACACATTCAATTCCTTGGAAATTGTGTCAGAGAAATATATGTTCTGGATCCACAAAATGCATACCAGCATGCTTTTGTTTTCATCCGTCAACTGGGGGTTATCTTAAGAGGAGCTCTTACTGAAAAAGGCCCAAAGGTATATGCTATTGAACTCGTTGCCATCCAC
Organism: Panicum virgatum; assembly: GCF_016808335.1. Classification (NCBI taxonomy): domain Eukaryota; kingdom Viridiplantae; phylum Streptophyta; class Magnoliopsida; order Poales; family Poaceae; genus Panicum; species Panicum virgatum. The sequence goes on from NC_053144.1 coordinate 20,012,212, forward strand.
TGGAACTTCATTGTTTACCTATGATCTGACAGAGAGTTATGCGCCTCTTGTTTTATTTTGTAAGTCAGCAAAGGACAAAAGGCAGAAAGAAAGTAGCAAATCGACAAAAAAACAAATGGAGGTATTATTCGTAATTTTATTCCTCAACTACCTTTCTGATATTGTACAAGTCGTTCTAATACTTATTGCATTTGTAATCGCCTTATTCTTGCACCTTGTTTATTGAGAAGATCTGAACGTTATTTTACTCCCCCTCCCTCTGTTGATTATAAACTATTTGTTGTCCAACACTAAAGCAGTATTCTGATGCTGGCTGCTGATGAGTGCTTCTTGTGCAGAAATCTTACCAAAAAGTTTATGATTGGCAATACATATTCTGCCTTGAGCTTTGGACCAGTGTTGTGTGCGGCTGTAGTTCTGAGGAAGAATTCCGACCTCTGGCTTATCCATTGACCCAAATAATTCATGGCATGGCATGTCTTGTACCTAGCGCGCGTTACTTCCCTGTACGCCTTAGGTGTGTAAAGATGCTTAATTGCATCGCTGAAGCCACTGGTACCTTCATTCCTGTGTCCTCCCTGCTGCTTGATATGCTTGAAATGAAAGAACTCAGAGGACGTCCAGATGGAGGTGTAGGCAAAGCAGTGAATCTGTTCAGTGTTAAACAGGTGTGTTTTCTTGCAATATACTCCCTCTGTTTTTATTTACATGTCGTATTAGGTTTGTCCTAAGTCAAACTTTACAAATTTTGACCAAGCTCATAGAAACTTAGAAAGAAATAATAATATTTATAATACCAAATTTGTTTTATTGAATCCACCATGAAGTATGTGTTGATAGTGTATATGTTGGATAGTATAGTTGTTGCTATATTTTTCTATAGAGTTGGTCAAAATTAATCAAGTTTGACTTAGTACAAACCTAAAATGACATGTAAATAAAAACTGAGGGAGTAATGTTTTATCCTGGAACATGCCTTTTTGAAGAAGCTTGTAACAGTTATCTTGTCATGCAGGTGGACAAGAAAACAGTTAAGACACGTGCCTTTCAGGAAGCATGCATTTATTCTGTGGTTGATGAGCTTGCTAAACATCTGGCCCATTGGAGCTACTCCATTGCTTTCTTTGAGATGTCCTTCATTCCACTTGTTCGGCTCCGAAGCTTTTGCAAAACCATTAAAGCTGACAGATTTAGGAAGGAAATGAAGGATCTTATCCATCAGGTTTGCCAAGCATGTGTAGAAGACTTAGAATTGTAGTATTTGATCCATTGCGCACATAGCTTATCATCATGTCTGATTTCAGATAGAGGCCAATGTTGAGTTCATTAAGTCAAAACGTGCGGGGATTGCATTTTCACCCAATGATCCAGCTGTAGAGTCATTTCTACAGGCATGAATCCTTCAACTGGCTTCAGCTTCTTGTGCATTATTATTTTTTACTACCATTCTTCTGTCATTGTGTGACCTTGTAATGTTCATTCCCAACAGACTGAAAAGGAAGAGCGTTGCAGCCCTCTCTCGAAATATGTTGCTACTCTACACCAGAGGGCACAGGACAGGATGGATGCTCTGGACGAGACTAGGTTGGTTTCCTCCATGTGACTATGTTTAGCTAAGTTAATACAACAAACAAGGACCCTCTGTGCCTGGAGCAACTTCCTTCATATTATCTTATAGAACATAGTACATTTAAGTGGTCTGTACAAACCACTAGAACATGTGTCATGGTCATTTTGTAAGTACGGAACTTCATACTGCTTACTGGCCTTAGGTTTGCTAATTCCTTCTTCCCATTCAGTGTTATTGTGGGGGCGGAGTCGTCAACCTTCTCAAGGAGGTTAACTGAAGCAGAAAAGCAACAGGATGAGCAGGATGGTGATGAAGCCACCATTGCTTTCAGTAAGAACTGGCTGACTGAAGAGAAGAAACCCAAGTATGCTCTGCCCTCCTTGTACTTTGTTTTTCTTCCTCATACTTTGTTTTCTTCCATTGTTACTTGGCATTAAAAACACATTAAACCTTTAATTTGGTGTGCAGAACCGCAAAGGAGAAGAAAAAGAAGCGAGCCAGGGAGCATGATGATGTTGCTACTGAGGAGGATCGGGTTGAGGATTTAGTCTTGAGCTCAGATGATGATGAGGATGGTAACAACCAGGAATCAGATGAGGATGTCTCTGTTCCCGTTGAAGATGAGAGTGATGATGACTTTGTAGACCCTGACAGCGAGTATAAGAAACAAAAGAAGGCGAAATTGAAGAAGAGGAACAAGCGCCAACCATTGTCGAACAAGGCACCTTCTAAAACGAAAAGGAAGGCACATCCCAAGAAGAAGGCAAAGCATTAGTTATGCTAGATAGGATTCATGGAAGACGTTGCTGTTGTAATATGCTTCCAGTTGAGATAAACATTTTGCAAGTGAACAATTTTGTTTTATTTTCCCATAAAACTTCAGTTGCTGTGTCTACCATTTCCTGAAAAAAAAATACTTGTAGCTAGTGTTTGTGTCCATCTGTTCGTTCGGCATGGGCGATATTGTTTTTGTTTGATCCATGGATTCCTTCTTGTTGGAGGTTCTGTGCTTGAGTGAACTGCCTAGTGCTTTCGAGGGAAATTTACCTGGGACTTCTCGTCGCAGACGATGCTGAACAAGAAACCTATATTGCTGTGTCTGACAATTAAAGTGCCTTATTTCTTGCTGTTTCAAAATTAAACGATCCCTTTCTAAAAAAAACGATCCCCTAATATTGTTTATGTATTATATTTTTCTGCTATAAGATGTGCGACAAAATAAAGGAAAACTCCAGCAGCACCAGTTGACATTGCACACGAAGCGGCCATACGCGCCAAGCCGAACCGTGTGGGCCCATCCCGTCTTCCGCCCGGCGCCATGACTCCGACGGCTTCATGATACTGTCTCGCGTCCGGACTCATCTTGCTCTCCTTAATCCGCCTCCATCTCTTGCTTAGCAATTAGCATCTTAATAATCCACCTCCGAATCGCAAGCTTAACCCAACTCCTTCCCTTTATCAATCCTCCCCCTCGATCAGCTAGGAGCATAGCTGCGAACGCCGCCCAACTTCTCGCCACGGACGCGCACTCCCTCCCGCGCGACGTGGCCACGTAAGGCCATGCACTCGCTGTTCCGGCGCGCCAAGGCGCCAGCGGCGGCGTCCCCGCCGGCGCCGATGCCGATGCTGTCCTTCCCGGGCAAGAAGGCGCTGCGCTTCGAGGGGGACACCTCGGCGGCCGAGAGGGACGCGGACCTCGCGGTCCTGATGCACGCCCGCGCGCACGTCGTGCTCGCCTCGGAGAGCGCCAGGGCCGGCGCCGCGGAGGCCGCCGCCGCGCTCCGCACGTACCTCCGCGTCATCTACGCATCGAACATCCTGGCCGGGCCCGGCCAGCAGAAGCTCTGCTTCGCGTGGCGCGACGACGCTGTCGCAGGGGACGAGAGCGACGGGAGGAAGGCCAAGGCCAAGGCGGCGGCGGTGGGGCAGGGCCAGGGCCAGACCCAGCGGCACACGTCGCTGGCGACGGAGTGGGCGGTGGCGCTGGTCGCGTTGGCCGCGGAGCTGGCTCGCGCCGCGGCGGCCGAGGACAGGCGCGGGGCCGACGGGATACGGCGCGCTTGCGGCGCGCTCTGCGACGCGGCGGGCGCGCTGAGGGCGGCCGCGGGGCCCCGCACGACGGACGCCTGCCTCGCCGCGTTCGAGCGCCTCGTGCTCGTGCAGGCGCTCGAGTGCTACTTCGAGCTTGCCGTCGCCGGTGGCAAGCCGCCAGCGTTGCGCTCCAAGATTGCGCAGCAGGTGGGGTCCTCACGCCAACGGAAAATCACTTCTGGGTAGTCGTCGCTACTATACTCCTCAAAAAAAAAAAGTCGTCGCTACTATAATGCAGGAAAAAACAATATTTACACTGCTCAAATTAAAATCACATTTTAATGAGCATTCAATAAATCCTGAAAACTATGTGCTAGGAATAATATTAGTTTACGACAAGACATGTTAAGGAGATTCCATTGCAAGTGAAGTTCGCTGCCAATATGGGCACCTTAGTCTAAGTCTTGACCAAGTTATTTTTTGAATTGAAGAAAAAGAAATAGTAATTACCAAATGATTTTCCTAATCATCTTCCCTCGCCGCGTTTTGCAGGTCAGCCACGACTATCATGAAGTGTTCATCAGTTTGGGCAGCCTCGAGCAGCAGCAGCAGCCGCCGCCGCCGATCGACAAGTCGTGGGCGCCGCACGTGCAGGCCAAGGCCGCCTATTTCCAAGCCGAGGCCAACCTCCAGCGCGTGCGGGCGCTGCGCGAGCAGGGCCCCGGCTCCGTCGGCGAGGCGGTGGCGCGGCTCCGGCTCGCGGTATCGGTCCTGGACGCCGCCGCCGGCAAGGCGGGCCCGCTGGGCAAGAAGTCGTCGTCGTCGTCGTCGTCCACCGCGGCAGCGCTGGCGCCCCTGCGGGACGCCGCGGCGCGCCTCCGGAAGGAGGTCGAGGCCGAGCTGGCCGCCGCGGAGAACGACAACTGCCACGTGTACTTCGAGCGCGTGCCGGCCGCCGACGCGCTCAAGGAGCTGCCTGCGCTGCCGGAGCCGCTCGTGCGGGCCACCGCAGTGGAGAAGGTCCTCAGGGAAGCCGACGGCGAGGCGGCCTTGGCCAACGGCGGGGCGGCGACGATTGGCCATTGACCTTTTTTTGTGGTGAAGGTGGTTGGAATTTTATTTTTCTCCTTGTTGCATGCGTTCGCGTGTTTGTTCGTTGGTTTGTTCGAATCCAATCGTGTGCTCGGCGAGAAAATTCGCGCGGCCCTGATTTGTGATTGTTTCTTCTTTTTTCTGGTGATTCCTACGTTTCAATGAGAAGCAGCACGATAATTGTATTCGTTTTAAATAGAGAATGTACAATTGTTCGGAAATGTTTCAGCTCTAAGATAAGAACTTTGGTCGAACTGTTCATTGGCGTTGGCGTTTGATGTCGTCTACTACTTCGTAAGATGGGCACAGACGCACACTCGCTCCTCATCGCCGCTGCCTGCTGCCATCCTAATACGCCAGCATCGTGACCGTCATTCGGAGGCATTTTTCCATATCGCACCTTAATTTAAACTTTTATAAATCTATAGTTGACAGTTTGATCAACTTTCTCTCTCTATCTATTTTTTTAATTACACAACACTTTTAACACCGGATTTTGACAAATCCGATGTAATCTGAATTATGAAGATCATCGGCTATTGTCATACGTGCGTAGGAGTTAAAGGCAACAAGAAGGGTCAAGCGTACACATGGACGACGATCGGCATGTTTCTAATGGCGTTCGTCCGTTCTAGAAAGAAGCGATATAATTAGCATCGCGGCCGGATTATTTTTACGAGCTGGCCGAGAGGTATTATTTGATATATTTGGAGGTGCATGGTGTTTCTATATGCTTCGCGTGAATATGAGAAGAAGCAAGAGAAGCTAGGAAATCAGAGGAAGATACGTGTGTATTGGCAAGCACAAGATTGTTGAGTCTTATTTATGGGAGATACGCACGTGCAAACAAGATAATAAACTAAAGAGAAGGAAGGTTACGGCATTAATGCCGGTCCACGTCACATGTGAGGGATTTTGTTGGTCATACACGTACGCGGAGTTATCTCTTCTCACGGATGGATCGGCCAGAAGCTTAATTAGCAAGAATTTCGTGAAAGGAAAGTGGAGTCCGTGTGTTTTAATATTTCTTTTTTAGTTTAGATTTTGCTTGTCAGACAAGTTAGACCAGGATATAAATATGTACCTCCGTCCATTGTAAAAAGTTCATCACACGATCAACAAACAAACTCTACTTTTTACTTGCAATTTATTTTTCGGTGACTTCGCCACTTTTCTTTTCTTTTCGGTGAGTTCTTTCGAGTTGATCAAGGACGCATCACATTCGAGCGACTTGATCTGCTGGTAAGTTTTCGTTTAGCGAGTAAATCTGAGCTTTAGCTTCCGGGCGCATCGTTGTGGCTTCGTTCAGATTTATTCAAAAGTTATCGAGTTTATCTAGGCTTTGACTTCCGGGCGTATCGCTGTCGTCTCGTCTAGATTTATTCACCAATTATCGATATCGGCTAGATTTGTAGGTTTTCCTACGCTTTTTGGCCATTATCACACCTAAAAACATATTAGATCGGCTTTAGGTTTTGCAGTAACACTTTTGTTATCTCAAGAGCCGGATTAGATCTGTTTTTAGTTTACATCATCTGAGTTACACATTCGTAGCTTAGATTTTGTTATACACGCATAATCGGCTACTCAAAGCCGGTATTGTCGTCTAGTGCATTGGCTGATCCCACCGACGCATTCGTTTATTACACGCTTGCATTTAAATATTCTTTTGTCGTGTATTATATCGGCAAAGCTTGCTGATACGCCTATCTGAGGGATAATCGGAACTCCAGCCGATACACCCTCGAATTTAACATTTACTTTGTCTCCTTGTCAATCAACAGGTCAGATTGACTGGCACGCTTGGTCTACTTTCCGTGCTTGGTGAACACTTGCCCTCGGATTCCAGTGTGTTGATTTTTGCGTCAACACATCTTTTGGCACGCCTGGTGGGATCCGACGATATCATCATGAATTTTTTAACGGAGATGATCGAGCAAGCTATGAAACAAGCAATGATCAACTGGACTAACAGCCTAGCGAGCACGACAAACAATACAGTCGAAGGTGTGGATGCTGGTAAAATTGTTCACCGCAGCAGATGGCTTGTCAGCAACCATGGTTAACAGTTCAACATCCACAACAGCCAATAGTTCAGTATCAAACATTGGCTCAGACATGTGGTTATCAATATTATGCATCGGCTCCACAGCCGATGGCCTGTCAACAACCATGGTCAATGGTCCAGCAGCTACAGCCGATGACTCATCAACAACAGCGGTTAGGTAGCTGTTGGCCGCAAGCATCAGTTCTTTAGCCATCAATCCATCATCAGGTCCAATCGGCTATTAGGCAAGAAAAGGCTCAATGGGAGGAGTTTGCACAGCTGATGAGGGTCAACGAAGATTTGTTTCCGTCCTGCATGGCCAGAGTGGACAACGGAAATAAATGTGTCGAGTCTGAAAAGTTGAATTCCCGAATGACTGATAAATCAGGAGACATAGATTATAAAGCACAAAATTCGATTAGCAGATCCAAAGACGGAGACCAATGTAGAGAAGAACATAGCTTTGAAAAGCCTCGCAAAGAAGAAGCTCCAGCAATTAAGAAGAAAGAGGCTAAAATCAGCTTGACTGAATGGGTAAAGAATATAAAGCTGACTTCATGCCCATACGTCAAAGAAGAACTTAAGAGGTCTGGATCAATGGAAATTGTTATGCTTGATGGCCGTCTGCCAAAGATGGCCAATATTTTATTCTTTAAGCCTGAAGTTGTTGATGGATGGATGGAGGTTGTAGAGGCAAGGAAGAAGATGGTTTCTTGGAATAATTATTGCCCACCTCCCAAAAATATTGTTCGGGAATATTGGCTGCTTGGAATTTGTCTTCTGTGGAAGCCAGGTGATCAGGAGCAAAAAATTATTGCTCAGAATTATCGGCTACTTGGAGATTGTTTTCTCTGGGATCCAGGTGGACAGAGTTGCAACTGCACTAGATACCGCGGCCGATGAAGATTGATCGGCTAGGAAATACATATGGGATTGCCGATTTGGAGATTAGATATAATATTGAATGAATATTGATCCAATGGCAAGAAAAGAGTAAAATATTATTGCATCGGCAAACAGGCATTCAGGAAAGGTGTGCCGATAGCTACATGATAGTTTGTACATCTTTCGGCTCCATGGTGGAACACAATCATATTATAATTGAAAGCTGAGGAGACATGTCTCTCGGCTACGTATTATTCCGATGGATTAAAGGGCATCTGTGTGTATAAGTTCATCGGTCAAAAGAGTATTTATCGGCTTATTGGAGTTAATTCAATTCAATATAATATATTCCAGCAAATTTAGCCGATATAGTGATTTTAGAAAAGGCCGATAGCCCAATGAAGCGTGCCAAAGATGTGATGCTAATTAATGGCTAATCTCCTAATTCAATGTCATGAGCACATTTACTAATATGGGTTGTTACGCTACCTAAGGATCCAGGTGGCTTCATCGGCTATTGTTAATATGATGGGTCAGCCGATGGATGTGACAAAGTTTGGAATTGATTTATCGGTCTCTTTCTTCCAGCTGCGCGATTGTGTCATTTGTTATATTGATAGAAGCAGCTTGTTTGAAGCAGGAAACATTGAAGCCAATCGGCAGGAACATAAAGCCGATGGTTTGCTGGATGGCAAGGAAAATATCAGCTTATCCCATAAACACAAACAAGGATATCGGCTCCAATTATTCTTACCGCCACCAAGTGGGCCGATCGTATTAGCACAGTGATCGGCCAGCGTTCATATTGACGCACCAATTTCTCTGTCAGATGTTACAGGATTATCTAATCTGCGCCAAGTAGAAGGTGTCACCCCATTATTGGTTTGTCACATGCAGGTAAATGAGCCGACAACAAAGAATCGACCGATAGTGTGCATACGTAATATTTTGGGTGGCTGTTGAAGCAAATAAGAGAAGAATAAAGAAATGAGATAAAGGCCGATACAAGTGAATAAGTTGATATAAGGTGGCCGATGAGCATCTGAAGATACGCGCGACATATTCTTGAGTATTTGGAGTCAAGAGCATCGCCAACGACGTCTTGTGTGCGAGTTTCCTTATCAGCAATGAACTTCCAGAGAAAGGATTAGCCGATGGTAACGTATAGAGGATGCATCGGCTGGTGGTGCTTGTTATTGGAACCTCTGACAAAGTAGTAAGAAGCTAATCTATCGTTAGCTATGTGCATTGAGTAATAATATCCGCTGATATCTCCAGTACCATGAAGAGAAAAATCGGCTGCCGTGGTCATTAGTGGTGTTACCATTTGTGAGAAGCTAATCGTCATCGGAATCTCGTAACAGCTTTGGACTTTTGTTGATCGGCTATGTGCTGATTAAATATTCGGAGACCAGATGACTGATAGGTTGACCCTTTTAGAGTTTGCATCAATCACATTAAGTGTTAGAAAGAAGTACTGCATGTAAAAACAGACATGAGACTATCGGCTAGTACACATTCATTATTAGAAGCCGATAGAGGAGAAGTCAATAGTAGGATCAAACAAAAGCCGTCAAGCATGTCAGAGCTACGGGGAGCAAGTCAAGATTCCAGATGGTCCAACACATCAGGGACAAAGAAAAAGGATAATCGGCTGATTACAAGTGCAAAGACAGCCGATGGACCTGCAGAATTTGTGATTTCAATGTATTAAATTATACAGATTTGCTCCTTGTCACCGTGATCATGGACCAGGTAGCCAGAGGGCGGGCCTTTCCACCACTGAAATGCAGTAGCAGCACATTGTCGAGAAGGGGGTCCGGCACATTGATTAAGAAGCTATCAGGAACGGCCAACCCAACACCGTACTTTCAGCGGGTCCTCATTTTGCCATCGGCAGCAACATGCCGCGACCGACGGTACACCGCTGGTTCGAGGACATCCCGTTTCAGGCCGACTATCGACGACCTGGCGTGCAGTTTTAGAGCTCGAAGTGCGTCAGCTTCGATGATCACAGCCGGTGACAAGAAGCAAGAGCTCGTCCCATGCACATATATTTCCAACCAAGCCGCGGATACATGGTTGCGGGCCTACTGACGACGCCTGAATATATTAATTGGCTTAATCGGCTTGGACAGCCGGTTATACTCACTGTGAAGCATGCATAGATAACTATACTATCGGCTAATTGTTTTGGACGACACTGTTAGCGGATCGGATGTCCCGTCCACTAATGCTCAGTTGGGCCGATAGGAGGGCACAGGGATGCCTCATCTTAGCCATGCGTGCAACACCTTCGTTGCTCACTTCAGTTTCGCGCTCAGCAACATCACCATATTCGCCGACAACGAGGATGGCAAATGCGGCTCTTCATCATCATCTGTCGTGGTTCCACCAGCACCAACATCAAGCGTGTGCTGACCGAGCCGTACGCCGCCGTCGCCGATCACGTCATCATGCTCTACGGCATCGATGCCAACTCCAAGCTCGGCCAACACAACAAACGCGATGAGCCCCAATGATGACCTCATGCCGAGCGGGTGCCGAACGGGCGAAATATCTGCGGCTATCGAGGACGCCATGGGAGAAGACAACATGCCATGTTGATCGGCCGGAGGTGACACGACGCAGCTATGATGCGTGCAGGCAAGAAGATTCGTAAGGCCATACATGCATGTACATGTGGATTTCCTGGAGATGACCAGCAGGCTAGCGAGGAGATGTCCGCTATATAGTGTCTTCATCCCTGCGAAGGATCAGCAGCCGATAGATATTCTATATTGCATCAATGGCAGCAGCAACATCGGATAGTGGTTTGCCGATGGCTTTTTCATCGATGGGTCCACAATTTTTCACCGACCATGATCGGCAGAGAATCGACGACAATCTGACTTAATTGTTTCTGAGCGGATGCCGATACTCTAGTTAGAGTTTGAACTGTTTCATTTTTGGAGGAGCCGATCATGCAGAGGCCGGCTAGCTGGAATTATCTCACCAGGATGAAACCGTTGGAGGAATGTACATGGCAGGTATTCTGGCGATTCTGCATGAAAGGAAGTATGCATCCCATATGTGGAGCTGCTATAACAGGAGTATGAGCTCATGAGAATACCAGGATCAGATGGTCAGCCAATGGCCCTGTTACAATGAAGCCGATGATCAATCAATAGTCCAGTTATACTGTAGCAGATGATTGTTGAGCAGTAAGGACTGACAATCACGAAATTATGATACTGCTGCCCCGTTGCCGATGCTGGTATGATCAAATAAACCTTACTTCTTACTGCAAAAATGCTTGGGGATTTTATTTTGTGAAAATAAAAATAGCTTAGCTCCTCAATGATATAAAATTCCTACCAGAGCCATATGTTGATATGTTTTTGAAAACCTTATACGTATGCTACTTGTTTTACATTGAGCTTTGCCAAATTGTTTGTGACCCTTGTGAGATTCGTTTCATACTTTTAAGATCAAGATCACGTACACTCCATATATATTCATGCTGACTTCTACACTAGAAGTTCCGCAAAAATATGCCTCCCACCCACACAAAAATAATTTATCGCTTTGACATGACTCTTCATGTTGCAAAAATAATATGGGCTATGCAAAAGAAAAGCATAAGAAAAATATCCATGCCCAGAAGCTTGGGAAAAAGGAAAAAAAAAAGAAAAATAGCCTATATTTCAAAATAAAAGACAGAGTCATGCAGAAAGAGGTGCGAGTTCCATTCAGGAAAATTTCACACACATGCACATCTTGATCTGATTGTATGATCTGTTTTCTCTATTGGATCCGGTTTTTGACTTTGCAATATATACAAGATATGTATGCTTCTTTTCATTCCCTACTCTGAGCTCCACAAAAAAGCTTTATTAGAAATAGAGAGGAGAGAGATGATTTAGTGCTTTGGTGAAGAATCATACACATTGAGCGATCTGAGAGAGTCATTTGAGGAGCAAAGTTTTATTTTGGTTTTAAAAATCTTTCAAAGACCCAAGTTATTTAACAGGGAGAGTGTGGTTGATTTGATTCTTTAAGTTGGCTTTAAAACTATGATGCACATCATGAAGAGGATCATCGGCTATAAAAAGTTAAATTTGGGTAAGTTGCTTGAAGGAAGACATTGGCTATGAAAGGGCAACATAAGAGAAGCCGAGGTCTCAAGTCCATGAAGTGATTGAGCAGATTGAGGCACTGGATTTATAGAGTTTCGAAGCATGAGTCTTTCATACTCCGAAACTGGGGGGCCTGTGTTGACACCGGATTTTGACAAATCCGATGTAATATGAATTATGAAGATCATCGGCTATTGGCATACATGCGTAGGAGTTAAAGGCAACAGTCAAACGTACACATGGACGACGATCGGCAAGTTTCTAATGGCGTTCGTCCGTTCCAGAAAGAAGCGATATAATTAGCATCGCGGCCGGATTATTTTTACGAGCTGGCCGAGAGGTATTATTTGATATGTTTGGAGGTGCAGGGTGTTCCTATATGCTTCGCATGAATATGAAAAGAAGCAAGAGAAGCTAGGAAATCAGAGGAAGATACATGTGTATTGGCAAGCACAAGATTGTTGAGTCTTATTTATGGGAGATATGCACGTGCAAACAAGAGAATAAACTAAAGAGAAGGAAGGTTACGGCATTAATGCTGGTCCACGTCACATGTGAGGGATTTGGTTGGTCATACACGTATGCAGAGTTATCTCTTCTCACGGATGGATCGGCCAGAAGCTTAATTAGCAAGAATTTCGTGAAAGGAAAGTGGAGTCCGTGTGTTTTAATATTTCTTTTTAGTTTAGATTTTGCTTGTCAGACAATTTAGACCAGGCTATAAATATGTACCTCCGTCCATTGTAAAAAGTTCATCACACGATCAACAAACAAACTCTACACTTTACTTGTAATTTACTTTTGGGCGACTTCGCCACTTTTCTTTTCTTTTCGGCGAATTCTTTCGAGTTGATCAATGACGCATCACATTCGAGCGACTCGATCTGCTGGTAAGTTTTCGTTTACCGAGTAAATCTGAGCTTTAGCTTCCGGGCGCATCGCTGTGGCTTCGTTCAGATCTATTCAAAAGTTATCGAGTTTATCTAGGCTTTGACTTCCGAGCGTATCGCTGTCGTCTCGTCTAGATTTATTCACCAATTACCGATATCGGCTGGATTTGTAGGTTTTTTTATGCTTTTTGGCCATTATCACACCTAAAAACATATTAGATCGGCTTTAGATTTTGTAGTAACACTTTTGTTATCTCAAGAGCCGGTTTAAATCTGTTTTTATTTTACTTCATCTGAGTTACACATTCGTAGCTTAGATTTTGTTATACACGCATAATCGGCTACTCAAAACCGGTATTGTCGTCTAGTGCATCGGCTGATCCTGCCGACGCATTCGTTTATTACACGCTTGCATTTAAATATTCTTTTATCGTGTATTGCATCGGCAAAGCTTGCCGATACGCCTATCTGAGGGATAATCGGAACTCCAACCGATACACCCTCGAATTTAACGTTTACTTTGTCTCTTTGTCAATCAACATGTCAGATTGACTAGCACGCTTGGTCTACTTTCCGTGCTTGGTGAACACTTGCCCTCGGATTCCAGTATGTTGATTTTTGCGTCAACAAATACAACTCAGACACTCACAACACACGCACAGTCACCCCTATGAACACACATATGCAAACCCTACTCTATGAGCATTTTTTAAGACTGAGCTGACAAATCCTCAAGACTGATAAAGTCACCATAGGCGCCTCGCTGTCGACAGAAACGTCGCCTACCACTGAATGCACAACTATAATAAATTTTAGAATATTCACTCTCACAGTGATTTGAACCCAAAACTTGTGAGACTGCTGTAACCACTAGCCTGCCTGACTCTACACCCATCTAATCTGACCACGGCCCACAACCACTCAAGGCTAACCCATTCGAATGCTCACCGGCCCGCCCATTCCCATTCGAATGCGTAACGGACCGCCCCTCCCCTGTCCAACCATGGGTTCATGGTCACTCTCATCTTTCTGCCATCTCTCCGCTCGGCTACCATCATCCACTACCTTGCCGCACCGAAACTCCCTCTAGGCCAGCCAAACACATGTAGAAAAAAACATTCCTCCTAAAGCCTCAAACCCTAAAAGCTCGCCAAAAATAAAAAAAAAAAGAGGAAAAGAGATGTCTTGAGAGAAAAAAATGAGTGCAAGTTAGAGGTAAAATGTCCGAGTATGGTAAAATTTGAATGTGAATGGGCCTCTCAGAGATGCTCATAGGATTAGTGTTGCGTGTGTGTATGCCCTAGGAGTGAGTGTGTGCCCGTGTACATGAGTGTTTGCGTTTGCACTGTATTTTATTTAAAAAAATCCAAATATTATATAGCAAACCTTACCAATAAGCCTTCATGCGCCCTCTTGATTCTTGAATTCTAGCCTACGGTCTACTCAAATAAAGATCGCCACTTTAACATGTTGAACTTTGCCATTATTATTTGAGAATTTTTACAATAATCGAAAAAATGAGAGTCATCCATCTGATAGAATGGTACGCTAGTCAAGGTACACTACTAGAGAATGGGCCTTTTGTTCCGGTTCCCAACTCCCATTAGTCCCATTTTCAAACCGGGATGGGGAGTCCAGGACAAGGCAAAAATTATTCTGCGCAACCCAGGACTCAAACCCAAAATGTCTCCTCTTGCGCGTAGCTTCCTTACCACTCCACCTACACAGCACATGTGACTTTGAAAGGGATGCCTTTCTTTTAAACGAACTCGTGAAGGATCTTTTAGTCCCGGTTGGAGCCACCAACCGGGACTAAAGGCCCTTTTGGTCCGAGTTGGAGCCACCAACCGGGACCAAAGGGTCATTCTTTAGTCCCAGTTGGTGTTACCGCCTGAGACTAATTGTCTAGGACCTTTGGTCCCGGTGGGAGCCACCAACCGGGATTAAAGGGTTACTTTTAGTCCCGGTTGGTGGCTCCAATCGGGATTAAAGGTCCCTGCTGCCCCCTATCCATTGGAACCGGGACTAAAGGCTTCATTGATCCCTTGTCCAATGGTTGCTGAGACTAATGTGTAAGACCAAAGGCCTTTTCTGTAGTAGTGGTAGGAAGTACTTGAAATTACCTAGGCTATCTAGTATTCGGTTCCACTTTTTTAGTACTTGGTCCCACATTTTTGTACCACCAGATACTTTAGTCTAGGTACTTCCTATCTTGACTACCGTACAATTTTATCAAATGGACGGTTGTCATTTTTTCAATCATTGTAAAAATTCTCATAGCATTAATACCGGTTTTAGTTCTTAACAGTATTTTTATTATGGATGGAATGTGGTTTCTCTTCTAGTGCTCCAATGAGTAATTCCGTTGATTTTTTTAGATAAAGGAAAAATTCCAGCCTTGAATTCACATGTGAATGTCTACAGCCAATTGATACAAGAGTTCTTAGACTCTAAGCCTCAAACGAGGACCTTAAAACACAAGGAAAAAACTCTAAAACAAAGAAAGAAATCAAGAAGACTAAGCTTCAATCTTTTAGTCCGTTGGATTTTATGTTCTTGTTCTTTTGTTCTTTCTTTGTTCATCTAGTTTGCTTTGCCTCCAGGGGATTGTAATTCAGTAGACTTGACATTTCTCATGCTTTCTCTAGAGTAAAGTGCACTAGAGGTCCATCAACTTGTAAGAAGGTGTCATTTAGGTCCATCAACTTCGAAATTGCATTTTTGGGTCCATAAACTTGTAATATGGGTCATTTAGGTCCATAAACTTCGAAATTACTCTATTATAACTTTCTAGTTTCTTAGTAGCTCAAATTACTTTGGTTGGTTGTATGTGAAACATATATTCTTTGGGGTAGGCTAGATACTTCATGATATTGGCTGTTTAAATCCTGAACGGTGTGCTCAATTACATTCTTCGAATGAATCATTTCTCCCCCTTCCTAGTTTTTCCCCTCTCATTTTACATTTTTGCTGTAGGATCTTGAGTTCTATAAGTGTTTAGAAAAGCACGAAAAGGACTTGTTGGAATTATATTTTTCGATGACGAAATCGAGATGAGCTGATGCCCTTTTGTGAGTAAGCTTTCTTTGACATGGCAGGGGACTCACTGGTATTAGTGACAGGGAAACTGGGACTCCTAAGAGCATCTCCACCAAGGCCCCTAAATAGAGACCCTATTCACATTTTAGAAGCCAAAGCTAAAAAATGAAGTCCAACAGGGGTCCTATGCTAGCTCCTAAAGTGTGCAGATGAAAGCATCTAGGCCCCTAATTCGTGTTTTGGTAATTAATGCCAATATTTATGGACTAATGATTTCTTGAGAGAATTTGTATGTAAGGTTCGTCCATGAGAATGTGTGCATAAGTTGATTCCATGAAAGAAATTGAAGATGACATGGATGGTTTCGCTCAAGGCAAAAGTATATGTTAGGGCTTTTCTATTTTGCCGGTCATAAGGTGATTAGTGGTTGAAATATGACCGGATTAATAGGATACATAGTCGTACTATCAAGAGGGGTTGTTGTACACTTGCTTGACTATTCGTTAGTGCCATTTTGCTCAAACTTTAGTTGCATGCATGAGGGCTAATGACGTTTTGAGAAAACGGTGACTAAGTTTGAAAAAGCTTGAACTGACTGCAAGGGCGGACGGTCCGGCCTCCTAGGGCGGACGGTCCGCCCCTGACTTCTCAACTCGGGACAGAAAGGTTGTGGTTCTGTGTTGCGCAGAAAGAGGTAAGGGCAGACGGTCCGGCCTCCTAGGGCGGACGGTCCGCCCCCTGTTGTTTGGTTCGGGACAGAAACGCCAAGTTTCTGTGTTACGCGAGAAAATGAAGGGCGGATGGTCCGCCCTCTAACCCTGAGTTTTGGACAGAAACTTTGTGTTCTCTGAGTCGTCTAGTTTTTGAACGACAGACAATCTGCCCCTAGGGCACGGACAATCCGCTAGGTGCTGTAACGGTCGACTCTGATATGAAATGATTGCGTTTCTAGCCGTTGGCTTTGACCTGCAGACAGTCCGGTTTGTCTAAGGCGGACAGTCTGCGAATGCCCTGTTTTCACGTGTTTTGAATTTAACGGCTAGATTCCGAGGGGTACCCTATATATATCATATGTCCGACCGTGGGGGAGCTCTCTTGGCCTCTTGGAAAGCATTCTTGACATACTAGAGCTTGTTTCCCCCTCTCTCACACTCTTTGCTTAGGGATTGCATTTTTATGAGTGTGAGAGCATCCTAGTGCATTGCATCAAGAGTTTGAGCTTTGTGGCACTAGGAAATCTTCAAACAAGCATCATTAACTTGTTACTCTTAGGAGTTGCCGCTCCCTAGACGGCTTGGAGAAGTTGATTTTGTGGAGCCCTTCAAGGAGATTGTGGAGGAGCCCCGAAATTTGTTGTGAGAGGTCTTTGTGCTCACCTCGCCGGAGTGGTGAAGAGCAACTCTAGTGGAATCGAGGTTTGGAGAGGTTCATTGATTCAAGCCGGCTCAAGATCAAGGAGAGTCTAGGTAGAGGAGCGGTTGATTCTTTGAATCCACCTCAACGTGGATTAGGGGTGACCGGCAAGTCATCGACACCACGGGAAACATTCGTGTGTCAAGCTCGGTTATTTCTTTGCTCATTTCAATACTTGCAATTTATTTTGAGCAATTTATTTTTCTAGTGCTTGAATTGTCTCATGTTATCCTAGGTTGCAAACCCAACTAGTGATAGGTCTTGCTAGATTTTGAAGCTCTCTTATTTTACCAATTACTTCTCTAGTGTTTGTGTTTGAAGTTTAAAACCGCCTATTCACCCCCCTCTAGTCGGTGTCCTTAATCCTACAAGTGGTATCAGAGCTAAGTACTCCATTAACAAGGATTTAATGTTCCCGGAGTAAGGATAATGACTAGTGAAAATGGAATTCATGATAGGAAGCCACCTCAATTTGATGGGAACAACTATGATTATTGGAAAGTTAGAATGACATCTTATCTCAAAGCATTGAGTAGAAAACTATGGAGGGTCATAAATGATGGATATGTCATTCTTGATGTGAAAAACTTGACACCCACTGATGAAGAGAATGACTTACTCAACAAGCAAGGTGTGAATGTGTTGTTTAGTGCACTTGATGTTAGTGAGTTCAACCGGGTCAAAGGTCTTACCAATGCAAATGAAATATGAAAGAAGCTCATGGAAATTCATGAGGGTACATCAAGTGTGAAAGAGGCAAAATTGTATGTGCTCAAAGGAAAGTTTAGTGAATTGCCATGAAGAAAGAAAAAAGTGTGCCCGAGATGTTCAACCGGTTAAATGACATTGTGAATGATCTCAAGGGACTTGGATTTAATGTACCGGATGAGGATTTCTCTCACAAATTTCTGAGATATCTTCCGGAGAGATATGACACTATTGTGACTTTGCTAGTGAGATCAAATTTGAAGACCACAACTCCCACACAAGTTTTGGGAGAAGTGCTCACTCATGACATGTTCAAGAAGTCGCAAGATCAAGTGCATGGTGTGACAAATGATGAGAAAAAGAAGAGTGTGGCTTTCAAGGCACAATCCTCCAAAGGAGAAATTGATGAAGATTGTAATGAGGATGAGTCGGATGAAGAGATGGCTCTTTTTATAAAGAGATTCAACAAATTCATGAGCAAAAAGAGTTATGGAAGGAAATGTCAATATTAAAACAAATCCCTTCATCAACAAGAAGTGTTTTGAGTGTGGTGAAGAAGGTCACATCATTGTTAATTGTCCAAACAAGAAAAATGACAAGAGCAAGAAGGGCAAGAAAGATGATGACAAGAAAAAAAAAATTCATCAAGAGGAAGAAGAATGGCCAAGCTTATTTTGTTGAGTGGGATTCCGATGCAAGCTCCGATGATGATGATGACAAGCCATCCAAAGGTGTTGCCGAAATCGCCATTAAGGAGGCTCCTTCACTCTTCTCCACATCACATTGCCTTATGGCAAAAGGTGGTGAAAAGGTATTACAAGATGGTGAACTTGATGAATTCACTTATGATGATCTTGTTGAAATGCTAAATGATGCCGATGAATTCATGAGCAAAGAAAAGGCAAAGTTGAAGGACTTGAAGTTGAAGTTCACCTCACTTCAAGCATACTATGAGGAGCTAAAGACCTCTTATGAGAATTTCAAAGAAACTCATGAGAAGCTTGAGGAAGCTCACAACACCTTGCTTGCTCATGAAAACAAGGCAACATTGAGTATTGGTGTTAGTTGTGATCTAATCAATGATAAGTGTTGTGCTTCTAGTTCAACTAACCTATTTTGTAGCTCAAGTGAATTTTCATGCTCAAGTAATACATTATCTTGTGATGAGTCACTCATTGTGGAAAATAAATTGTTGAAGAAGGAGGTCACTTGCTTGACCAATGATTTCAGAAAATGCTATGGTCAAATGGCTAAATTCAATCATTGTTGGGGGAATAAAAAATTCTCAATGAACAAAGAAGGCCTTGGATACATTCCCAAGAAGGGAAAGGCAGCCTTTGTTCAAACCAGGACCACTTTTGTGAAGGCTAGTGGTGTTTCTTTCTGCGAAAATTGTAAAAATCTTCGTCATGATGAGAAAAACTGCACAAACAAGAAAGCTATATCATTTGATCCTAGATATATTCTTTTCAAGAATTCTAAAGGTTGTGTTAGTGCTAAATTTGTTGGGATACCTATAAATGGTGCTAAAAAGAATGCCATTTGGGTGCCTAAGGCTTTGGTCTCTAACATTCAAGGACCCAAGAAAGTTTGGGTACCTAAACGAGGATGATTTTCTTTTGTAGGTGAACTATAAGGCCGGAGGAAGACATTAGGTGCTTGATAGTGGATGCACTCAACACATGACCGGTGATCCAAATATGTTCTCCTCTCTTGAAGAAAATATTGTTGGCTATAGTGACATAATTTTTGGAGATAATAGCCGAGGCAAAGTTAAAGGAGTTGGTAAAATTGCTATCTCAAATGATCACTCTCTCTCAAATGTGTTGCTAGTTGATTCACTCAAGTTCAATCTTTTGTCGGTTACTCAACTTTGTGATCATGGGTACAAGTGCTCTTTCACTAGTGATAGTGTAGAAGTGACTAGTTTGGATGGTAAAGATCAAATATTCAAGGGTTTTAGACATGACACTATTTATCTTGTGGATTTCTCTTCCGATAATGCAAAGTTGACAACATGTCTATTTTCAAAATCATCTATGGGTTGGTTATGGCATAGAAGACTTGCTCATGTTGGCATGAAACAACTCAACCGACTCTTGAAATATAATTTAGTTGTTGGGTTGAAAAATGTGAAGTTTGAGAAGGATAAATTGTGTAGTGCTTGTCAAGCCGGAAAGCAAGTTGGAAATTCACATCCCTCCAAAAGTACTATGTCAACCTCAAGACCATTGGAATTATTGCATATAGATCTGTTTGGTCCTACTACATATAGAAGCATTGGAGGAAATTGTTATTGTCTTGTGATTGTGGATGACTACTCAAGATACACTTGGGTATTCTTTCTAAATGATAAGGCCGACACTTATGACGTTTTGAAGAAATTCATGACAAAGGCCGAAAATGAATTTGACCTCCAAAGTGAAGAAAGTAAGAAGTGATAATGGAAGTGAATTTAGAAATACAAGAGTTGAAGAGTTGTGTGATAGCAAGGGGATCAAGCATGAGTTCTCATCTAAGTACACACCGGAACAAAATGGTCTTGTTGAGAGAAAAAATAGAACTGTGATTGATATGGCAAGATCAATGCTCTCCGAGTACAATGTTTCGGATAATTTTTGGGCTGAGGCAATCAACACCGCTTGTCATGCTTCAAATATGCTATATTGTCATAGAGTTCATGACAAAACTCCATATGAGCTGCTAGTTGGAAGGAAGCTAAATATTTCTTATTTCCGAGTCTTTGGTTGCAAATGCTACATTCTTAGGAAAGGAACTCGGTTATCAAAATTCCAAAGCAAGTGTGATGAGGGATTTCTTCTTGGATACTCATCTTGTAGAAAGGCTTATCGGGTTTATAATAAAACTCATGGTATTGTTGAAGAAATTTATGATGTGGAGTTTGATGAAATTCAAGGCTCCCATGAAGAAAAAGATAACCTTGATGATGTGAGAAGTGATGGCTTGAGAAATGCAATGAAGAATATGTCAATTGGTGATATTCGACCAAGAGAAGAGGATGAGGAAGAAAATGATTTATCTATTCCTATTAGAGTAATTCCATCTACCTCCACTTCTACTTCAAATGATCAAGCTCAACCAATTGATCAAGCCACTCATGATGATGATTCTCAAGCTCAAGATCTACCGGGCTCATCTACCTCACCATCTATTTCAACTCAAGAGCCCGTAGCTCCACCAAGAGTTCATCATGCCATTGCAAAGGATTATCCCGAGGATCAAATTATGGGTGTTCAAACTCGATCTCGTGTTGCTTCATTTTGTGAACACTATTCTTTTGTATCTTCTTTTGAGCCTAACCGTGTAGATGAAGCACTCATGGATCCGGATTAGGTGAATACGATGCATGAAGAGTTAAATAACTTCACCCGGAATCAAGTTTGGGATTTAGTTGAGAGGCCCAAGAATTATAATGTCATTGGTACTAAATGGGTCTTTCGAAATAAGCAAAATGAAGATGGAATTGTAGTGAGAAACAAGACAAGATTGGTGACTCAAGGCTTCACTCAAGTCGAAGGTTTGGATTTCGGTGAAACTTTTGCTCCCGTAGCTAGACTTGAAGCCATAAGAATCTTGCTAGCATGCATGCTCACATAATATAAAACTTTTTCAAATGGATGTAAAAAGTGCTTTCTTAAATGGTAGAATTAGTGAACTAGTGTATGTTGAACAATCTCCCGGGTTTGAAGATCCTAAGAAGCCAAATCATGTGTTCAAGTTGTCTAAAGCTCTCTATGGTCTTAAGCAAGCTCCTCGGGCTTGGTACGAGAGACTAAGGGACTTTCTTGTTTCTAAGGGCTTCAAAATTGGGAAGGTTAACACTGCATTGTTCACTGTTTGTCAAATTTATGTTGATGATATTATCTTTGGTTCTACTAACCCAAACTTTTGTGAAGAATTTGGTGACATGATGTCTAGGGAATTTGAAATGTCCATGATTGGTGAATTGAGTTTTTTTTTTGAACTTCAAATCAAGCAACTCAAGAAAGGCACTTTTGTGTGCCAATCTAAATATGTGAAGGATATCTTGAAGAAAGTTGATATGGAGGATGCTAAACCTATCAAGACACCTATGGCTACAAATGGGCATCTTGATCTTGATGAGGGAGGCAATCTGGTTGACCAAAAGTTATATAGATCCATGATTGGGAGTTTGCTTTATTTGACCGCATCTAGGCCCGACATCATGTTTAGTGTTTGCATGTGTGCTAGATTTCAAGCTACCCCAAGAGAATATCATTTGACCGCTGTCAAGCGTATCTTGAGATATTTGAAGTTCACTCCAAATATTGGCTTATGGTATCCAAAGGGTGCTCACTTTGATTTGGTTGGTTATTCGGATTCGGGGTATGCCGGATGCAAAGTTGATAGAAAAAG